>NC_138980.1:33877534-34477534 GCF_964341445.2 Mesoplodon mirus
CCTGCTCCTGCAGAATGATGAAGGTTCCACCCATGAGAAGCTGGACTTTAAGCTGCACTTCACCTGCACCTCGTACTTGGTCACCACGCCATGCTACAGGTGCGCCACCCTCCCGCCCACCCCTGGCTCCCCACTTCTGTGCCATGGGAAGCTCTCCATGCGGTCACCTTGGCAACGTCCTCTGACCTGAGACGAGGATGTGCACGGAGTGTTGGGTGACCAGCTCGTGGTTGGTGCAGAACGCCCAGCGCGTCTGCCGGGCCGGCCAGCTCGGGCGCCTGACTCTCAGCACAGGCCTGGCGGCCCTAACGCTGGACGTCCAAGCCCAGAGTGCAGGCAGGGCTGGCCCTCCTGAGGCCCCTCTTCGTGGCCCTCTCCCCGTGTCCTCACGTGCTCATCCATCCCAGCACATCTGCATCCTCATTTCATGTTCCCACAGGAACCCTGGTCACGTTAGATTAGGGCCCTGTTTCCAAGTGAAGTCGTGTCCTGGGGACACAGTTCAGCTCTTGACTTCCTACCAGCCCTTGGGGCACCCTGAGCTATAGGCCCACAAAGGACGTGCCCCACCCCCTGGGCTGGGGTCTCTGCCTGCCCTGCTGCAGGGGAGCCCCCTGTTGTCCCCCACCCTGTTCTGTGTCCTTCCCACAGTGATGCATTTGCCAAGTTGTTGGAGTCCGGGGACCTGAGCATGAGTTCAGTCAAGGTCGATGGCATTAGTATGTCCTTCCAGAACCTTCTGGCAAAGATCTGTTTTCACCATCATTTTTCTGGTAAGACTGGACGTGCTGACAGATGGCTTGGCCCTCTTCCCATACCTGTGACTGTCCCCTGCTGCCAGGGGCTGGCCCGGCCTCACCCCCAGGCCCTCTGTTGCAGTTGTGGAACGGGTGGACTCCTGCGCCTCCATGTACAGCCGTTCCATCCAGGGCCACCACGTCTGCCTCCTGGTGAAGAAGGTGAGTCCCATGGGAGGGCCCCAGCCAGGCCTGTCCACCCCTCACCGCTGTGCCTCCTTGAGCTGTGTTTGTGAGGGGTGTCGGCCTTTCCTTTTCTCCGTCTGACCTTGGCATCAGGGCACTAGTGCATTCCCTCCTCTCGCATTTCCCGGAAGAGATTGCGTGTAGTCAGTATTCCTTCTTGCATGTTATGTATAATTCGCCAGGGAAATCGTTTGGGTCTGGGGGTTTCTTTTTTGAAGGGTTTTTTATCTACGAGTTCAGTTTCTTTCTTTGATAGTTGCAAGACTTCTTGCTTTCTCTGTTTTTTATTGGGTGATTTTTGGTAGTTCGTAGTTTTCAAAGAATTGGTCTGTTTCATCCAAGTTATGGAACAGATAGTGTGTCAAGTTGTCCAGTTCTCTTTGTGTGCTTTTAGTGTCTGAGGGATCAGTGGGGATTATTTTTCATTCTTGATGTTGGTAATTGGTGTCTTCTCTCATTTTTCTTGGTTATCCTGGCCAGAAGTCTTACTTATCCATTTTGTTGATCTTTTGAAAGATCAATTTGATAACCAATCTTTTTAAAAAGTTAGGGACTTTCCTGGCAGTGCAGTGGTTAGGACTCCGTGCTTCCACTGCCGGGGGTCCGAGTTTGATCCCTGGCATGGTGCGGCCAAAAAAAAAAGTTAATGTTTCTTTAAAACAATAAATTTTATTGAGTTCTGCTGCATATCTCCTTACTTCTGCCTGCCTTGGGTTTACTTTGCTCGTTTGTGGTTTCTTAAGGTGAAAACTTAGACCAAGACCTGTCTCCTCTTCTTCTTTTTTTTTTTTTTTTAATATTTGTTTGTTCGTTTATTTACCTACTTATTTTTGACTCGAGCCAGGTCTTTAGTTGCCGCATGCGGACTTATTAGTTGTGGCATGTGGACTCTTAGTTGCAGCATGTAACTCTTTAGTTGTGGCATGTGGGATCTAGTTCCCCGACCAGGGATCGAACCCGGGCCCCCTGCATTGGGAGCGCAGAGTCTTACCCACTGCACCACCAGGGAAGTCTGAGACCTGTCTCTTCTAATAAAGTTTTTAGTGTTATAAATTTTCCTCTAAGTACTGTTTTGGATGAACTGCACACATTTTTATGATTCATTTTCATTTCTATACAGTTGAAAATACTTTCTATCACTGCTTCCTCTCTGACCCATGGATTACATAGAAGTATGTTAACTTCCAAGCGTTTAGAAAGTTTCCTGTTGCTTTTTGGTTACTGATTTCTAGTTTGACTTTTCAGGCCTTTGAAATGTGCTGAGGCTTGTGCTCTGGCCCAGGATGTGGTTATTCTGGGTGGATACTCCATAGGTGCCTGGAAGCATGTTATACCTGTCACCTAGATCTTGCTGGTTGATGGCGTTTTCCTTTTCTTCTGGATCCTTGCAGATTTTCTTCTGGCCCTTGATGAGTGAGCAAGGAGTATGAGGCCAGTGGTGGTCAGTTGGTCTGCTCCCCCAGTTCGTCAGGCTTTACTCCATGTGTGGGAGCCCTGTTGTTGGCTGTGTGGACTGTTAGAATTGTGGGATCTTGGGGCTTCCCTGGTGGCGCAGTGGTTGAGAGTCCGCCTGCCGATGCAGGGGATACAGGTTCGTGCCCCAGTCCGGGAAGATCCCACATGCTGCGGAGCAGCTGGGCCCGTGAGCCATGGCCGCTGAGCCTGCGCGTCCAGAGCCTGTGCTCTGCAACGGGAGAGGCCACAGCAGTGAGAGGCCCGCGTACCGCAAAAAAAAAAATTGTGGGATCTTGGCAAGGGACCCTCATCAGTGGGTGTGCTCCTCTCTGTCCTGGGCTGTGTTCTTTTCTCTGAAGGCTACCTTGTCTGGTATCAGTACAGGCACTCCTGCTCTCATTTGATGGGTGCTTACGTGGTATGTCTTTTGCTATGAACCTGCCTTTATCCTGTTTGGATAAGAATTCCTTGTGAATGCTGTAGCGTTTGGGTCACGTGTCCTTATTCATCCTGTCAATCTGTGTCTTTCAGTTGTTGTGTTCAGACCGTTTGTGCTTAAAGTATTACTGATATATTTGGGTTTGTCCCACATTTTGTTTTTTCCCTGTGTTTATTGTTCCTCTTCTTCCCACTCCCACTTTCTGTGGCATATGTGAGCATTACAGTATCCCGTGTTTATATGTTGGCTGTGTTATTATTGACGGTTTCCGTGTATCTGCTTGGGGGGCTTGAGGGATTACATTACACACTTGGTGTGCACAGTCTACTTGGAACTCAGGCGGAACATAAAAAGTTCACACCGTCTCGGTCCCTTGACCCTCCCTTCGCACGGGCAGTTGTCTTAGGTTTTGCCTTTGCAGACGTTGAAGACACCTTACGCCACGTTACAGCTTTACAGATTTCAGAGAACTCGGGGTGCAGGTGGGGGCGGGAGGGGGTGAGATTGCCTCTTGTGCTCGCCCATGTGTCTACCATTTCTGTCGCTTTCATTCCTCACGTTCCACCCTCTGGCTCATTTCCCTCTGTCTGAAGAACTTCTTTTTAGATCACGTCTATTGGATGTGTATTCTCTTAGTTTTCCTTCATCTGATTATTCTTTATTTCAGTATTCCTCAAGGCTGTTTTTGCTGGGTATGAAATACTGGCTTTGTCAGTCTTTTCACTCAGTACCTCAAAAATAGGCCATTTCCCCCTTTTTTTTTTCATTTTTTAAAATTAATTTTTATTGGAGTATAGTTGCTTTACAATGTTGTGTCAGTTTCTATTGTACAGAAAAGAGAATCAGCTATACGTATACATATATCCCCTCCCTTTTGGACTTCCTTCCCATTCAAGTCACCACAGTGCATTCCACCTGTTTTTTGTTTTTTTTTTAAAGAAACTAAATTGTTTTATTATTTTTTTTATTAGTTTCTGCTTTATAACAAAGTGAATCAGTCATACATATACATCTGTTCCCACATCCCTTCCCTCATGCATCTCCCCATTTCCCCCTTTTTAAAAAGAAAAAAAATGAAAATATATACTTATTTGGCTGTGCCAGGTCTTAGTTGCGGCATGCAGGATCTTTTTAGTTGCAGCATGAGGGATCTTTGGTTGCGGCATGCAGGATCTAGTTCCCTGACCGGGGATCGAACCCGGGCCCCCTGCATTGGGAGCACAGAGTCTTAGCCACTGGACCACTAGGGAAGGCCCTAGGCCATTTCCTTTTGGTGTCTGTGGTTTCTGACAAGGAACATTTTCCTTTTACTAGGGGATGCATCGTTTTCCTCTGGCTATTGTAGGTTTTTCTTTGTCTTCAGTTTTCAGCAGTTTGTGATGTGTCTGGGTATTGACTTCCTTGGGTTTATGTTAACTGTGTGGAGTCTGCCGAACTTGCTGAATCTGTGCGTTTATGTCTTTTGCACAACTTGGAAGTTTTCAGCTATGATTTAAATACCTCTTCAGCACTGCATTCTTTGTCCCCTCCTTCCGGGACCCCTGTGATGTGAATCTCAGACCTTTTGTTACTCTGCGCACCCCACTCCACCTCCGACTCCTTTCCACTCTCTGTTCAGCTTGGATTATTTCCATTAATCTCTTGTCGGGGTCATTGACTCTTCTGTCATGTCCATTCTGCTGTTGAGCCCATCCAGTGAGCTTTTCATCTTGGCTGTTGTATTCAGGTCTAGAAGTTCCACTGGGTTGATCTTGACTCTTCCATTCCTTTGCTGAGATGTTGTGTTTTCTTGTGTGCTTCAGGAGTGTACGTGGTTGGTGATGGGAGGTTCTCGTAGTAGCTACTTCAAAGCCTGTTAGGTGATTCCAACATCCACCTCTTGTCGATGAGTGTTGGTTGATTGTCTTTTCCATGTGAGCTGAGATTTCCCCGGTCTTGCGGTGCCGAGTGATTTTGGACTGTATCCTGGACACTTTGAATAGGAGGAGACCCTGGGCCTTCCTTACACCCTGTGGAGAGCGTTGACACACGTTCCAGCTGCAGGACGTCTAGTCCCATGCCCTCCGGTTTTCACGGCCTTCCTCTCTGCAGGGCTGGCATTGCTGCCTCTGCCGCGCTCTGCCAGAGCGTCCATCCTGGGCCCCTGGGAGACAGAAGGGCACGGTGCACCTGCTCCGTCTTGCCTGGAGCCCCTCCTTTTGATTATGAAAGCACTCGGGCATACGAGAGCATTTGCAAAAGTTGGAGGTGCATGGGAGTCGCAGGGAGGCGTCTCAAGGCGCTGGCCGTTGTTCCCCCGTTGCAGGGTGAGAAGTCGGTGTCGGTGGACGGGAAGTGCAGCGATTCAACGCTGCTGAGCAACGTGCTGGAGGAGATGAAGGAAACGCTGGCCAAATGCTGAGCGCGCCGCCCGCCATGGGGAGGGCTCGCAGGGAGGGTGGCCAAGTGCCGGGTTTCTCCTCTGTCGCAAGGACTGGGTGCAGCCGGGAGATAACCCAGTCCACCGTCATCCACTGTGTAGACACTGAGGTTTATGTTGCGTTGATTTATCCTGTCATCTTTTTTACTTTGCCCTCACTGCTCTCTCTGGCGAGAAGCCCCCTTCCACTCCCCAGGCCAGCAGGGGCTTCTGTAGCCGGAGCGGACTGTGCACGTGGCCACAGGAGCTGCCCGAGGGTGAGGGTGACCGCCATCCAGGCCGGTTCCTGGTGGGGACCAGACGCGATGGCGCGTTCCGCTTCTGTCAAGCCATCCAAGTCCCATGAGTCCCCAGATGCCCTGCCCACTGGCACCTGGGGGGTGAAGAACAGGCCAGCTACTCAGGCGACATTCCTGTTCATCCCTGACGCCAAGGGTCACGTCCTCCCTGCAGGACACATGGTGGGAGAGGGTCGTGCAGGCTCTCGTCCATCACATCCCGTTCATCCCACCACCGTGTTCGTGTGTCCGCCGAGCGGGGGGTGCCCAGCGGGGATCCCGGACCTCACTGGCTTCCGTGCCCAGTCGGGTGTTGGGGTGAGTGGTGGAGAGCTGCGATTCTGGCCCCTCCGCTCATCACTGGACGCTCTGCAGGTCTGTGCCTGCACGTGCTCAAGGGCCTAGTCCTGGGCTCCGCAGCCCTGATGGCGAAGCATGTGTGTCCAGGGGCGGCTGGGCCCCTGAAATGCACCTCAGGGGCAGGGAGGGGGGACCCCAGCCCACCCCCGTGAGACTGAACTTTCCTCAGAAATGATAGTCCTCGATGACGTTTTAACTTTTCCTTTTGATGAAAACTGTCACTTTAGCATGTAGAGTAACCTATTACAGAATCCTGTGCAGTGATTCTAGAATCTCGAAATGTATGATGTGTTATATAAGAATTTATTTGCTATCGACATTCCCATATAAAGGAGAGACATATCACGCTGCTGTAATGATTCTGTGTCAAGATGATCCAATAAACTTGCAAAACAGACATTCACCTGTTGGGTCTCTGGCCCATGACAGTGTATGCCCCCCAGCCACGGAATTCTGACCCACTGTGGGGGTCAGTACACAGCCCCTGAAATGCTCGTGGTCCGAGGGGGCCTACAGGGCACCCTCATGGAGGTTGCAGTGTGCAGGGGAGCCCTTGCCCTCCTGCTATGCACCCCTCGGCCCCTCGGGAGGGGACGTGGTCCTCACGTCATCCAGGCCCCTGGGCTCCGGTGGTAACGAGGAGCCACCTGACCCCCCCACACGGGATTCTGAGGCGTCCACCAATCTCCCTCCCTTTACTAGGGAACCCCATTCGTAAGGGGTGTGCGGGGTGAGCAGAAACATTACTAAAGTTAGGTAAACGCTTGTACACACACGCACACACACCCCCTCATTTCTAATCTTTGAAGCGCCCAGTGAGAAAGGGGCAGAGTTAGGAGTCCAGACACATGTGTACAGACCCCAGAGTCCCAGGAATCAGCAGGAGCAGATGCTGGAAGGAAGGCCCTGTTGCTGTTTTGCGGTGTTTTTGTTTCGTTTTTTCTTTTTTTTAATTTTATATTTTATTTTTGGCTGTGTTGGGTCTTTGTTGCTGGGTTCAGGTTTTCTTTAGTTGTGGTGCGCAGGCTTCTCATTGCAGTGGCTTCTCTTGTTGCGGAGCACAGGCTCTAGGAACGTGGGCTTCAGTAGTTGTGGCACGCAGGCTCAGTAGTTGTGGCTTGCGGGGTCTAGAGCGCAGGCTCGGTAGTAGTTGTGGTACACGGGCTTAGTTGCTCCATGGCATGTGGGATCTTCCCGGACCAGTGCTCAAACCCATGTCCCCTGCATTGGCAGGCGGATTCTTAACCACTGTGCCACCAGGGAAATCCCCTGCTGCTGTTTTAATTCTCAGCGTTGCAGATGGCTTCACTGACGCCATGTGTACAGAGGACTGTGTCAGCAGAGCCCAATCAACTCCAACCTGAATCCAAAACGTGGGCAGGTGCGGAGCCCCGCACAGAAGCCCCCTCCGGCAGCGGGTGGGGAGAGAGGCCTCGGGTGGCCCCCGGGTGGTCATTGGCCTGGCCCGCCCTGCTCCAGCTCGTGGACCCGCACAGGTCCCGGGGCGTTGGAGCATCCCTCTGGAGTTTCCCTCTCGCCGTTCCCCTGATCTCAACATCGCTGGGCAGGCAGAGGCCAGTGTTCTGTCAGTGAACCCTTGGAAGGAAGGTGCCACGCCAGGCAGGGGACCCCTTAGCTGGGGGAAGGGATTGGCGGCTGACCAGGCTGGGAAGGGCCAGCCCAGGAGCCAGACAACTGCCGGGCTCACCAGGGCATCCGTAGGCACAGAGGCACCTCCTGTCTGCTGGATGGATGTTGAGCCCTGGGTCACAGTTTGGGTCTGTCCCCTCATGACCCATGTTGGGTGTTTTCTCAAAACCAAGAAGCCAAGCGGTGGGCACAACAGCAGTTCCCGTGCCTCAGCTGAGATGCAGCCGATGTGGTAGGAGCCCCAAGATGCACCGATGCTGGCCCTGGCTTTCACCAAACAGCCTCCTTTCGTGTCATCGGAAGAACCACTTGCCCTGAAGGCTGGTTGCCATGCGCGCCTGGGAAGCCCCACAGCCCCGCCCTGTAGGCCAAGGTCGCACCTCGCCTGGGGCTCCAGACACCTGAAGCTTGGTGACATCAAGCTGCGATGAGACGTGGGTGCCCCAGTCCTCCTTCCCCTCCCTCCCGCACCTTGCTCTCCTTGGTGGGGTTTGCTGGGGGCCTGGGCCCCTCGTCTCAGCTGGGCATGTGACAGGGCTGCAGACAGACCCTCAAGCTGAACTCAGAGGCCTTGCCTGTTCTCACAGCAGTGGGGTCATGCCCTACACTCCCATGACTAGGGCTGCAAAGGCAGCAGTGGGAGGGGGCATGGGGTTCTGATCTCTGGCTTAGGCACAACTCCTGCCCCTGGAGTCCACCCATGTCCCTGCAGCCTCCCCCAACTGGGTCACTCGAAAGGCTGGAATGGTTCTGTGTGTCCAGGCGAGGGGCAGGAGGAGCTCATGTTTATTCATGGAGTGATGGCATGGGCGGGGTTGCAGAGGTGATGTCCACATGTCCCAGGTGCAGAGAGGGAGCCCTGCCCGGCTGTGCCCACCCCATCCAACACCCCTGCCCTCCCCCACTGACCGGGACAACCCCACGCCACACATCCCCGCTCCAGGAGGACGGGCCTGCGGGGCGGGGGGGCTTACCTTGTGTTGGTGTTCTCTCTGAAAGACACAACGGGGCCCCAGTTAGCTCTGAGCTTTGGGGCTGAGGCTGTGCCTGTGGCCCTGAGGCGCCTCCACTGGGGCACGCCTCCACCAGGCGGCGCCCTCCCCAGCTCCGACCACAGCCTGCCACCAGCCTGGGGCAGGGGTAGGACCAGACTCTGGGGACCCCTTAACCGGGATGTGCCCCTCGTGCCAGCCGAGCTCAGAGACCCTGGGAGGTAGAGGCTGGGCCCGCCACACTGGGGGCAGGTGCTGCCTTCTGTGGCTGCCCCCGCGCATACTCACCCATGAGGACGTACACGCACACTGCCTTTGGGGAGGGGGAACTACTTACTTGCTCCAGTTATTTCTACAACGACAGAAGGACTGGAGTCGGGGCCAAGCGGCCTTGGTCAGGGTCTCCTCCCCGAGCCCAGCTGCCCTGACTCACATGTGCTGGAGGAGGCCCTGCACCGCTGTCTCCCACTCTGCCGATGACCTGCGGGGACACGGGGTGTGAGGGGGCGCGGCCCACATTCAGGGGCCAGGTGGGGGGCTTCCATCCCCTGCCCGGGTGATGAGAGGACCCTCCAGGGAGAGCCTCGGACCCCAGGGGCAGGGGGCCACCCGCGTCTGAGCCCTACTCGCAGTTGTAGCCAAAGCAGGCGACGTGTGAGTTCGCGCAGTTGGTGCAGGAGATGGTCTCGTACTGGAAGATGCCTGTAACACACCAGAGGCGGCCGCACCCTCCCCTCACCCTCAGTCTCTGGGGCCCCAAGCTGCCGCCACTGCCACCACACCCCATAACCCGGACAGACAGAGGCTCACTCACCGCAGTGTCGCTGACAGTCGATGCAGCCTGTGGGGGGACGAGAGCACAGCCGGCGCCTTCTTAGCAGGCCTGGCCTGTCGCCCGCTCTCTCCCCCTCCCAGGCTGCCCAAGGCTCAGGGCCTGTCCGTTGGCCACTTAGGTGGGCCCCAGCCTGGGATGGGGCAAAGCATAGGGGAGGGCGGCCGCAAGACTCTGAGGCCTCCAGGGACCCGTTGGGGGGAGGTAGCAGGGACGGGTGGGATTTATCCTTCAAGGCCTCCTGTTGGTGCCCACTGGATGAAAAGGGCCCCCCTCAGGGTGTGGCCCTTCTCCCCCCGTTTCTGCCCTTTCTGAGTTCTGACACTTGGCTGCACCAGGCCAGACGCCCTATTCACATTACTCCAGCCTCACCACGACCTGGCCGGGACCCCAGGCCTGGAAGGAGACTGAAATACTCGCGTGGCCCTGGGTTCTCAGACCCTGGACAGCAGCACCCTCCCTCCCCACCAGCCCTCGCTTGCTCACTTTCGATGATGTCATTCTGGATGAGGTGCACCTGCTCCCGGAAGATAGCTCGCAGCTCGTTGGGAAAATACCCTGATGGCGGGAAGGCAAGAGGGGGGAGGTCACGCACAGTTGGCGGGCGGACCTGAGGTGTCCTGGGGCGGGTGGGCTCTGCCTTAGTTCCCCATGCGCGGCGGTCGCCCCCTTACCAGGGAAATACAGCTTTCCCTGGTACAGATGATCCATCCTCTGGTACACGACGTTCGCCACTTGGTTCAGCTTCTCCAGGGCTGGGGACGGCAGGAGGAGGCGAGTGAGCGGGCCGGGGCCTGGCTGGGCCGGGGGTGCTCCCGGGCGGGGCTCCGCACTCACTGATCTCCGCGGGGATGGTCAGGTGCAGCTCCTTCATTGTGTCCTGGCTCCAGTCAGTGAGCAGCGAGCCCGACACGGGGATGTCGCCCACCCATCAGGACTTGAGGTTCACGTGATGGCGGTAGAAGAACTTCTCCGAGAAGTTGTCGTGGCAGTGCAAGCAGCCGCGGGCCAGCGCCGCTGTCAAGGCCAGGCACAGCAGCAGAGCCATGGCCCGCCGCCCGCCGCCCGCCAACCGACGGCGCATCCCGCGCCACGCCCCTCCGCCGCGCACCAACCAACGGTGTCTCCTGCCACGCCCCCAGCCGGGCACCAGCCAACGACGCCCTCTCGGGCCCGGGCCGCGCCCCCACCCCGCCCCGGCGTAGGCCCCGCCCCCGCAACGGACAACTGAGGGCGCCGGCTCATTTTTCAGGCCCCTCCCACGAGCCTCCACTCCTGGGGAGATTCCACCTCTCTGTTGGCCCCGCCCGCGACCTCGCTCCACGCATGCGCCATCGGCCGGCGCAAGCTCCTCCTTCCAGGCTGGCCTCTGTTCGAGGCCCCGCCCCGCTCTACGAGCAAGCTCCGCCCGCAGGCCTCCCCGGAAACTGGGGGAGGCCCCGGCCCGGAGCGGAAGTATATCCGGCCGGGGGGCGGGGTGGTCGTGCGCGGAGTTTTTCTGGCCTGGCGGCGAGGCTACGCTGGCTAGCGGCCCGGTTCAGGGGCGAGCTTGGCCCGACTCTTCTGGCGGCAGGCGGCAGGTGGGTACTCAGAGAGGCGACCGCGGGCGTTGGGGAGACCGAGCCCCTCAGGAGAGGAGACCGCGGGCGGCGGGGAGACCGGGCCCCTCAAAGGGGGTGAACGGTAGTGGAGGGGAGGGGAGCCGGTGGCGGCCCTTGGTGGAATTAGGGGTTACATGTGTCACTTTGGGGTCACCCCCTGGCCGTGTCAGTAACCAGGACCCCACCTCCTGGTGTGAATGGAAAGTCCACAGGATTTTACGGCTCCCAGCATACGGGGACCCCGCCCTCTGAAAGCAGGCTTCTTGGTCCGCAGAACCCCTGAGCAGTGGGAGGTGTTTGCGTGTCAGCACTGCCCACTGGCTGACT
This sequence comes from Mesoplodon mirus, assembly GCF_964341445.2. Taxonomy (NCBI): domain Eukaryota; kingdom Metazoa; phylum Chordata; class Mammalia; order Artiodactyla; family Ziphiidae; genus Mesoplodon; species Mesoplodon mirus. The sequence continues at coordinate 33,888,871 of NC_138980.1, forward strand.
CCACCGCTCCGTCTGTGCACTGGCTGTAGGGCTTGCGTTTGCTTTAAAGGCCCATGTATTTTACAAAATGTCACTGAGGAGGGAAGGGGGTGTGTGATCGGGGTGATTCTCTTTGTGACAGAGAGTCACAAAGCAGAAAATAAATTGCCAGTGATGCTCCCACCCAGAGAGCCACTCACTGCTCATTTTGGGGTAAGAGTCTTCCAATCTTTATTCATATGTGCCTTCTGCTCCTTGCATCTTTTTTTTTTTTTTTTACCTTTTATAGAGGCTCAACTGACATGCAATGAACTGCACACATTCACAGCATACACTTGGATAAATTTTGGTATGTGATGCGCGAGCACTTTGCATATTTCACCCCCACTGCCTGTCCGCACTTTCGTGATTTTGGACTTGCTTCTGTTACACGTGGCCCCCGCCGGCGGCTTCTTTGTTCTTCCCTCCCCGCACATAAAGTTCAGGGGCTTTTATTAGCCCATTTTACAGACTCAGCGCGGAGTGATGCCAAGAATCCTGGCCCTGGCCAGTGTCAGGACAGGGCGCTGCAGCCTCCCAAAGCCCTGAGCACCCGTCCACCCACCTCCCCCCACGCCAAGTTCATGGTAGCCTGTCAGTGTCTGTTGTACTGATTATGGAGTGGAGCAAGTGGAAGTCCTGGCTGCCCCGCCCCTGCCTGCACCCTGGGGTGCCCTGTTTCTCCCCTCCCTTCCGGAGGCGCCCTTTGTTTGTTCACCTCAAACCTCAACCTTTACTGATCCAGAGCCTCTCCCCTCCCCGGGGTCCGAATCCAGCGCTCACCTCAGACAGCACCCATCCCATTGCTCTTGTCCTCTGATAGGTGAGTTTTCCCCTTTTAAACCGCCCCGGGGCTGGGCTGTCCAGTGCAGCAGCCAGGCTAGTGAGCACCTGAAACGTGGCTGGTCCAAAATGGGATGCGCCATTCGTGTAAGATATGCACCAGTTTACGGAGACTCTGTGTGTTAAGGCGGGGGTGGGGCGGGGAGTGTGTGCAAATTATTTCCTTAATATTTTCTATGTTTGTTAGGTGTTGAAGTGATGTTTTGGTGCTCTTGGGTTAAATAGTATATATTATCAATATTGAAGTCACTTTTTTCATTTTTTACTTTTCAGTGTGGCTACCAAAAGGTTAAAAATTACATACGTGGTGTACATTATATTTTAATGTGTTCCATGGCATTTATTCTTTTTTTTTTTTTTAACTTTTGTCTGCGTTGGCGCGGGCTTTCTCTAGTTGTGGCGAGTGGGGGCTACTCTTTGTTGCGGTGCACGGGCTTCTCATTGTGGTGACTTCTCGTTGTGGAGCACGGGCTCTAGGCGCGCAGGCTTCGATAGTTGTGGCGCACGGGCTCAGTAGTTGTGGCTCGCGGACTCTAGAGTGCAGGCTCAGTAGTTGTGGCGCACAGGCTTAGTTGCTCCGCGGCATGTGGGATCTTCCCAGACCAGGGCTCGAACCCGTGTGCCCCTCATTGGCAGGCGGATTCTTAACCACTGCGCCACCAGGGAAGTCCCCTGGGTTCACTCTTGGTGTTGTATGCTCTCTGGGTTTGGACAATGTGTACTGACATGTACCCATCATCTTATCACACGGAGTAGTTTTGCTTCCCTAAAACCCCCCTGTGCCCCCCGTTCATGTGTCCCTTAGCCCCCACCCCCACTGCCTTCCACAACCACTGGTCCTTTTCTGCTCTGCCCTTTCCACAGCGTCACAGAGTTGGAATCGCAGTGTCGCCTTCTCAGACAGGCTTCGTTCACTTGGTGGTGGGTGTTTATGGTTCCTCATGTCTCTTCGTGGCTTGAAAGTTTGCTTTTTATTTGGACCTCCCTAAAGGAGAAGAGTAACTCTATCATCTTGAAAATCTGGACCGTGGCGTTCGCACACCAGGTGCCCCGAATAGCTGTGACAAGCTGAGTTCTAAGATCACCTCTGTCTCTCAGCAAAAGCATAAGTGGTTATTTTAGTCCCTGAGGGGGTTCTTGGAAGTGCTGTTTCAGTTCCAGAACTCTAGATGATTCGTATTCCTAAGAAGGTTAAGCTAGTCTGTTTCATGTGTGATGACACTCCCAAGCCAGCCAGAGTTCATGGAAAAGTCAGCCATTAACCATCATTCCGGGAGCTGCTCTCTCATCTCCAGGGCTTCTCGAAATGGAGGTTGAACAAAAATTCCCCAGGCAGCCGGCTTGGAACTCGGGTTTTTACTCTGGGAACTTTTGGACATGCCCCAGCTGGTGAGCCCTGCTCTTGACTTCCTGGAACTGCGAGGTTCAGATTGCTGCAGCAGAAGAGGCGAATCTGACTTCAGAAACCGAGTTCTGGGAAGGAGATGGTCATTCCTGCGCTCCTGAGTCCCAAATAAGACATCCAGGGCCGGGTCACTCTCTGGGGGGGCCGTGCCGGGCGCCGTGGGGTGTGGAGCAGCCTCCCTGACCTCCACCCACTCGGTGCCAGGAGCATCCCCAGTCGTGACAACCACAGACGTCCCCCGTGGCCCCTGGGGGCAGGGTTGCCTCATTCGAGACCCACGGCTGCGGCTGAGCGTGGCAGGAGCTCTTGCCGGCGCCTGGAGAGAGTGCGGTCCTTGGTGGACGCCCTCCCCACAGACAGGGTCAGCGCACAGGCAAGTCCAGATCCCGAGGACCCTGATGCCGAGAGGAAGTTTGGGCAGCCAGCGAAGGGGAGCTCGCGGTGGACGGGAGATCGGGCTGCGGTTTCTTGTCCGTTACCCTTTCTGACACACAGGACTCGGGTCAGTTAAACACGCGGTGACGGCTCTTGCAGCCTCGGACCGGGTCCTCAGAAGGAAGAGGTGTGGCTCCTACACAGACACACTGCCCACGACCTCCCCCCGCGTTTCTCTCCTTTCTGTCCCCACCCCCACCCCCCGTGACACCGTTCTATTGAACAGAAAATCACATTTGCCCCCATGGGGAACTGAGACTGAGGAAGGAGGTTCGGAGGAGAATCGTGGCGCTGGGCTGTGTGCACCCGGTAGCCCCTCTCCGTCTGGGTGGAGTGAAGGCCGTGGACGTGGGGACAGCTGGGTTTAGATCCCAGGCCAGCTCTTATCTGCTGTGGGCTCAGGGCTCTCAGAGGCCCCAGGGAGGGTCCTTCCTGCTTCTATCCCGGCTTCTGGTGCGGCCGGCCATCCTGGTCATTCCTTGGCTTGTAGGGCTTGTAGATGCATCACCCGATCTCTGCTTCCATCACATGGCTGTCTCCCGGTGTCTGTGTCCAGATCTCCCTCTTTTTATAAGGACAACAGTCATTGGCCAAGGGCCCACCGTCCTCCAGTGTGACCTCATCTTAAGTTAATTACGTATGCAACGACCCCACTTCCAAACAGGGTCCCTTCACAGGTTTGGGGGCTTAAGACTTCAACATGTCTTTTGGGGCCGGGGAATGTGATTTAGCCCATAAAGGGGGATAGGAAGCGACTGCTGTGGGCACGGGGCTTCTTTGTGGGGTGATGAGAATGTTCTGGAATTAGATAGTGGTGATGGTTGCATGCTCCATGATTTTTCTAAAAGCCATTGAATTGTATACTTTTAAAGGGTGGAGTTTATAGCTGTGTGAATTATATCTCAATTGGCTTTTGTAAAAAAAAAAAAAAAGGGGGGGGGATTATCAGGAGGGCTGGAATATACAGAACCTGCTAAAGCACCTGGCTTTCATGTGTGTCCTGCAGGATGGCGGGCAGCCTCCCCACCCAGGCTGCAGTCGCAGCATTTAAATACAAACATTTAGTTGATGGAAGACAGCTCTGGAGCGCAGCCATCTTTTAACAGGACAGATCCTGGGCCGTGAGCATCTTCCAGCCAGACACTTAGCCTTCCAGGCCAGGGACCAGGGCTTACACGCCAACCGAAAACGTGCGGGACCTCCGAGCTTGGGGCCTGTCCCCATGGCAGCGGTGGCCGGGCAGGATGTGGAAGCACCGGAAGGAAGTGGCCGCCGGGCCAAGGTGCGGCAGTTGCTTACAGGAACTGTTTCATTTTGTTCTTAGAAGAAAACAGGGGTGCGTGTGTGCTGGGGAGGGGAGCTTTGTCATCTTAACTTTTGTCACTCTCAGAGTTTGAGTGCCACACGCATCTCGTCTGCAGGAAGAACCAGGGGAGCCCTTAGCGCTGAATTCCGAGAAGCCTGTCCTGGCTCCCCCCAGCCCTGCCGTCCTTGGAGGTGTTCTGAGAAGGACCAAGACAAAGCAGCCCCAGAGACGGTACCTGGGACGGCGGGGCGGTGGTGGGCAGCAACTCCCGGGCGCCCTGGCCTGCGGCAACGCTTCTCGAGGAAAAGGCACCTTCTGGTGACCGGCCACCCCGCGGCCGCGGGAGCATGTGTTTCTGATAGAAAGCTCTTTGCTTTTGATGGGACCTTTGCCCATCCAGGAAGTTTTTCAGAAAATCATTGCTTCCACTTAGAAAAAAACCCTCCCATTTTCTGAGGAGACAGAAGGGCAGGCAGGAACCTTACAAGCCCCTTCCGCTGCCCCGCCCTGTCTTCCAGAACTGTCCTGGCATGGGTCAGCCCACGCCGGCATGATGGGCTGTGGATAGAGCCGCAGGGTCACCCCCGCCCACTCCCCGAGGCCCTCCTCTCCACCCCGCAGCCGCACCTGTCTGAGAGGTCACGCGTCGCCAGGTGACATAGTGGGGAGTTAGACTCCCAAACCCGTCCGCAGAGAGGCCCCAGAATCAATAGAAGGCAGCAACGGGACACTAGGGGGCTGCGTTTTTCTTGACGCTGTGGTTTCCATGAGGGTTAGAAGGCTGGCTGCAGGGTGGATGAGGAACCTGGGCAGGTAGGTGCACAGAAGCAGCTGCCAGGGCTCGGCGGCTGGTCTGGCCCAGCTCTCCGCCCCCCACCCCACCCCAGCTGGATGACAGGTAGCACCCCGCCTCGTCTTCTCATGACCAAAGTGGGGCTGCGCTCAGCCTGGGCCGAAGGGTGTTTGGAGGCTGAAATCAGTCTGTGCCGCTGGCAGGTGGTGGGCATGGGGCAGGACGGCTTGAGTCACTGGTGGGTCCGCACAGGGTCACTGTCCCTTGACCTGCAGCCGAGTGGCCTGAGAGTGGCTGGTTTGCAGATTAATCACCTGGGCAGGTTCATGGCCCCCTGGGAAGTTTGCAGCCACAGGTGGGGCCGCAAGGTCCCCACGCGACGCGTCCAGCGCCCATGCCCTCGTGTAGAGGGGTCCCGGCTGCCCGGCGCAGGGGACACGGTCAGTCTCTGCAACAGAGGGTTGGGGCAGGTGGCCTCTTTTAATCAGTGCCTCCTGCGGGGTCTGAGGTCCTCCACTTCGGGAGAGAGGTGGGCAGGTGGGGCGTTTGTGGCTGCACCCTGTACTCAGCTGCATTCCCTTCTCAGAGGCACCACCTTCCTGCAGCATCCCTGCCCGCACCCCCAAAACCAGGGAGAGTCGGAGCCGGAAGCACCCAGCCGGCCTGCAGGCGTTGTGGAGGCGCCTGGTGCGGGAGCAGCCCCAGCGCAGAGGGCACTTGGCCCTGGGTTTGGGATGAGACGGGCAGAAGCTCGAATAGCGGAGGAGTGGGGCTGTGGAGGCAGGTGGCGGGCAGAGGAGCCACGCCTTCACCCCCACGGTCCAGGGTGCGGAGTCGACTCCTCCGGCTGCCAGCTGCGTGGCTTAGCACTGATTTACTAATCATTAACTAGTGGTACTGAGTCACCATCTTCTAACCCAGTGGTTCTCACCTAGGGTGGTCCTGCCCCCAGGGGACACTAGGCCATGTCTGGGGACATCTGTGGTCTTCAGGACTGGGGGGAGCTCCTGGCATCGAGGGGGTGGGGGCAGGGAGGCTGCTCCACCCCCCACAGCGCTCGGGACGGCCCTGATGTCAGCAGTGCTAGGTCTGGGCCTCAGTCTTCCCATCTGTAAAGTGGGGGTTCTGTTTTGTTCTGAGGGTTACTGTGATTGCCTCACTGGGTGTAAACCAAGGTGACAGGAAGTGATGATGGCTTTGGGGAAGGAAGCGAAGGCACTTCTGGTCTGTGGACGAGGCACGGGGCCTTCTTGCTCCAGAGCACAGGCGGTCTCCAGCTGCGTTACACAGCGAGTGTTCACTCTGTGACACATCAGTGACTGCACCTTTTATCCCATGTAGTTTTCCGTGCTTGTGTTGTTACCTTTCACAGTAAACAGATTTTACAGGTAGTGCTGACCTCGGTTTGAGCTGAGAGGGAAACTGCTTTAGTTCTTTATGGTGCCTGGGGTAGCGGCTCAGCCCACACTTGCTCTGCTTGTCCCCCGTGCCCTGCTTTAAAAATGGCAGTTGGGCTTCCCTGGTGGCGCAGTGGTTGAGAGTCCGCCTGCCGATGCAGGGGACACAGGTTCGTGCCCCGGTCCGGGAAGATCCCGCATGCCGCGGAGCGGCTGGGCGCGTGAGCCATGGCCGCTGAGCCTGCGCATCCGGAGCCTGTGCTCCGCAGCGGGAGAGGCCACAACAGTGAGAGGCCCGTGTACCGCAAAAAAAAAAAAAAAAAAAAAAAAAAATGGCAGCTTTTACTGACTGTCATTCACATACTGGACTTTCTGCCTGTTTCCCGTGTACATTCCAGCGTTTTCAGTACATTCACAACGTTTGCAGCCACCATCTCCAGATGTTCCAGAACATTCCATCACCTCAGAAGAAGGCCCATCGTCAACAGCAGTCACTCCCCATCCCCTGCCCCAGCCCCTGACAACGAGGAACCCACTCTCTGTGTCTGTGGATCTGCCTGTTCCGGATGTTTCCCATCAATGGAATCACACACTGTGTGTCCTTCTGTGTCTGGCTTCTCTCACTGAGCATCGTGTCCTCAGGGTCCATCCACATGGTAGCGAGTGTCAGGGCTTCACCCCTTTTCACGACTGAGTGATGTTCCCGTGTGTGGATCAGTGCACCCGTTGCTGGGCATTTGGGTGTCTCTACCTTTTGGCTGTTGTGAATCATGCTGCTGGGCACATGCACAGGTTTTTGTGTGGACATGTGTTGTCACTTCTCTTGGCTGGGCACCTAGGAGAGAATCATTGGGTGAGATTTAACCGTGTTTTGGTAACTGCCAGGCTGTTTTCAACAGCGGTGGCCCCATTTTACGTTCCCACCAGCAGTGCAGGAGGGTTCCGACTGGTCCACGTCCTCACCAGCCCTGTTGATTGTCCTTTTTGATTATGGCCGTCCTCGTGGGGGGAGGTGGGTCCCTCCGCTCTTCATTGGAGCTCCTCCTGTCCATGTGGCTCCATCCCCGGATGCTCAGCTCCTGTGTTTTGCACAGTTCATGCTGCCTTGAGTTGACCGTCCCACACCCGTAGTGTCTAGCGGGGCCCAGAAGTGTGAGCAGGCTTTGCCTGCCAGCGGGGAGAACAGAAGATCCCAGGCCCACATGTAACCAGATCCAGTTACATCAACTGCAAGTTATTTTGCCCAGCGCTCATTAGGATTATCTGCGCAGTCTCTGTCTGAGTTTCCTAAGACTGCTGTAATAAGTCACCACAGACTTTGTAGCCCAAAACCACACAGATTTATTATCTCACGGTTCTGGAGGTCAGGAGTCTGACTCGGGCCTCACGGGGCTAAATCCAGGCCTGGGCAGGGCTGGTCCTTCCAGAGGCTCCAGGGGAGCATCAGTTCCTGCCTTTTCCAGCTTCTAGAGGCGCCACATCTCTGGCTCACAGCCCCTTCTGCATCCAGCAGCGCAGCATCTCCCGTCTCTCTCTGCCTCTGACCCTCCCGCCTCCCTCTTATAAGGACCCTGTGATGACACTGGACCCCCCAGGGAATCCAGGGTCATAGCCGTCTCAGGGGCCTCAACTTAATTCTGTCTGCAAAGTTCCCTCTGCCGTTTGAGGTGACACGTCCTCGGGGCCCAGGACCAGGATGGGGGTGTCTCTGGGGCCCTTATCCTGCTGACCACGCCCTCTCCCCTAACCAGGGCAGGGAGGCCTCCTCCATGCTTTCACATTGGATTCTTTTTGAGCCCTCTGTGAGCAGGCCTGTGGACACGCTGAGGACACAGGAGGAGGTAGGGTCAGGGTCACTCCTGCCCTGAGGGGAGAGACACTGGGGTCTCCTCTGCCCCCTTCCATCGGGCCCCACCCTCCCCACCCCTGGGCTCCAGAAGGATCTGCTCTCAAGGCTCAGCTCGAGCACCATCTCCCTTTAGGCCAGAGCAATGTTTTTCTTTGTAAATTCTCATAACTTAGAGTCTGCATCCTCCTGGCTCTGCTGCCCTGAGGGCAGGACCGCCCTGGCTAGAACGCTGGTTTGAGCCCTAGACATCATCTATCCAGCCTCTGGAATTAACCCAGAGGCTCACGTTCTAGAGGCAGCTGCTGAAGGCCAGGCCAGGAGCCCTGGGCTTGCAGGGGTTTCCAGACCTCCGAGCTGTGGAAGGGCTGAGCCTACCGGAGACGCTGGCCTACAAGACGTGGTGGGTCGTGCCTCAGCTCTTACTAACCATCTGCTGAGGTCCTACCAGTCCCAGTCGCTCCACCTGGACCCGTGGACACGGGTCCTCCAAGGCTGGGGTGACCAGACCTGCCGGCCTCAGGCCTGCCCACCTGGAACGGCTTCTCTGTCACTGAGGCTGTCCTGGTGGTGTTGACGTTCTCTCTGCAGGGCCGCCCTGGGTCTGGGGGGTGACAGGGTCCCTGCTCAAGGACACATGAGGCCCAGCTCAGATGTGGGACATCCAGAACTTTCTGATAATGAAGGAGGGCTGTTCGAAGCCCCTCAGTTTCTGGCAGTTTGCCACATAGTGTGGTAGTCTGGAGGGCAGGCCACCAGACAAGGCTGCTGGTCCCAGGGCCTAGAAACCAACTGCCAAGGGATTTATTAAAACGTTACAGAGAAGTGGTCATTCATCACACAGGGGTGCACGGGTGCGTGCGGTGCAGCCTGGCCTGGGCAGTGCAGAGGCTCTGCTTCCGCTTCCCCTCCACGCCGACTTCCCCTTCTGCGGCTGCTCCTGGGTGAGCGCCCGGGACACCCCTGTGCCGGCCAGGTCCACACTCCTGGGAGAGCGCATCTCCCGGGCCGGAGATGGAGAGCCAGGGGCAGCGGGCCAGCGCTGTCATCGTAGCAGCAATGGGGACGGGGATGGCGCCGTGCCCAGTCCGGAGCGTGATCCCGACCTGGGCTCCCTGGGCTCGATTTCATCCTTTGCTGCCCTCCGAGGTGAGGTGTGTAACAGAGGAGACGGCGCAGAGCAAAGACACGGGAGGAGCTGGAGGGGGACCGGGCATCGCGGCAGGGTCATGGCAGCTGCAGCCCCTTTGTCGGGGCCTCGTCCCCCAAAACGGGCGGCGTCAGTCATGAGACCAGACAGCTCATAGAGGCATCTTTACTTAGTGCACTGGGGTGCATAGTGTCCCCCCAAATTCATATCTACCCCTTGGAAATGGAGTCTGTGCAGATGTCACAATGGAGAGATGAGGTCGCGATGGGTCTCGGCGGCCCCTAATCCAGTGACCAGGTTGGGACTCGGGACACAGGGAAGATCAGAGAGGCAGCAGGGATGTACCCCCTCCCAGTCCCGGAGGCCAGAAGCCCCAGCTCGGTGTGGGCAGGGCCGGTTCGCCCTGGGGCTCTGAGGGGGCACCTGTCCCAGGCCTCTCTCCCGACTCTAATGGTGCTGGCAGTCCTTGGTGTCCCCTAGCCTGTAGACACATAACACCATCTCTGCGTCCGTTACCACATGGTCTTTCCCTGGGTGTCTGTCTTCTCTTATAGGGATACTCATCATTGGATTTGGGGCCCACGGGGATAATCCGGGAAGAGGGCATCCCAAGATCCTTAACCCAATCACATCTGCGAAGACTGCAAAGTCTCTTCTTCCAAATAAGGTCCATTCGCCAGTCCCAGGGCTGTGGACATCTCTTCGTGGAGATGAAGAGACCACCTCACCTGCGGGGGCCGCCCTCAGCCAGCGTGTGGGAGTTAGCAGCTCTCTCCGGTTTACTGAAAGCCTCCGGGCGCGGAGAGGGTGATGCAGGGCCGGCTCAGTGTCTTCTGCTTGGAGGCAGGGGGATGGATGTGCCTGGGGCCGTGCTGTGCGCCCTTTTGGTGAAACTCAAAACCAGAAGTCCCGGGAGTGTCCCCAGTCTGCCCGCCGGTGCTTCCAGAACAGGGTTCTGAGAAGGGTGACAGTGCTTCCTCTTTGTGTGTTCCAGGTCTGGGGGAGCCCCGGGGGCCCGGTGACCTTCCCATCTTGAGCATCCCGCCCGGCCCTCCCTGTGGAGGCCTCGCGGGGGGCGTCCTGAGCGCGCGGCGGAGATGTCCAACCCCTTCCTGAAGCAGGTCTTCAACAAGGACAAGACCTTCCGGCCCAAGCGCAAGTTCGAGCCGGGCACCCAGCGCTTCGAGCTGCACAAGAAGGCACAGGCGTCGCTGAACGCGGGGCTAGACCTGAAGCTGGCCGTGCAGCTGCCCGCTGGCGAGGAGCTCAACGACTGGGTGGCCGTGCACGTGGTCGACTTCTTCAACCGCGTCAACCTCATCTACGGCACCATCAGTGATGGCTGCACCGAGCGCTCCTGCCCCGTCATGTCAGGCGGCCCCAAGTATGAGTACCGCTGGCAGGACGAGCACAGGTTCCGGCGGCCCACGGCGCTGTCGGCCCCCCGGTACATGGACCTGCTCATGGACTGGATCGAGGTGCAGATCAACAACGAGGACGTCTTCCCCACCAACGTCGGTGAGTCTCTGCGCTTTCATGTTCTGTTCTGTTCTTTCTTTTTTTCTTTTAATTTTATTTTTCTTTATTTATTTTTGGCTGCGTTGGGTCTTCGTTGCTGCGCGCGGGCTCCCTCTAGTAGTGGCGAGCGGGGGCTACTCTTCGTTGTGGTGCACAGGCTTCTCATTGCGGTGGCTTCTCTTGCGGAGCACAGGCTCTAGGCATGTGGGCTCAGTAGTTGTGGCTCTTGGGCTCTAGAGCGTAGGCTCAGCAGTTGCGGCGCACGGGCTTAGCTGCTCCGCAGCATGTGGGATCTTCCCAGACCAGCGCTCGAACCCATGTCCCCTGCACTGGCAGGCGGATTCTTTTTTTTTTTTTTTTTTTTTTTTTGCGTTACGCGGGCCTCTCACTGTTGTGGCCTCTCCCCCTGCGGAGCGCAGGCTCCGGACACACAGGCTCAGCGGCCATGGCTCATGGGCCCAGCCGCTCCGCGGCATGTGGGATCTTCCCGGACCAGGGCACGAACCCGTGTCCCCTGCATCGGCAGGCGGACTCTCAACCACTGCGCCACCAGGGAAGCCCTGGCAGGCGGATTCTTAACCACTGCGCCACCAGGGAAGTCCTTATGTTCCTTTCATAACAGCTTTATCAGGATGGAATCCACACCCCATAAAACCCACCCACTTAAAGTGCACAGTGTGGTGTCATTTTAGGATAGTTACAGCTTCGTGAAGCTATCAGTTCTATCTAAACCCATCACCCTGGGACTTCCCTGGTGGTCCAGTGGTTAAGACTCCGCCTCGCAATGCAGGGGGTGCAGGTTCCATCCCTGGTCGGGGAACTAAGCTCCCACATGCTGCATAGTGTGGCCAAAAATTTTAAAAATAATAATAATAAAAGAAATAAATAAACCCATCACCCTAAAAGAAGCCCGTCCCCGTCAGCAGTCACTCCCCACCCCCTCCCCAGCCCCTGACAACCAGGAATCCACTCTGTCTCTGGATTTGCCTGTTTTGGACGTTTCCCATCAGTGGAATCACCCCACTGTGGGTCCTTCTGTGTCTGGCTTCTCTCACTGAGCATCGTGTTCTCAGGGTCCATCCACGTGGTACCGAGTATCAGGGCTTCCCTCCTTTGCATGGCTGAGTGATGCTCCCGTGTGTGGGGGGACTACATTTTGCTTCAAGTTAAGGATCTTGAGATGGAGAGATTATTCTGGATTATCTGGGTGAGCCCTAAATGTCATCACAAGCGTCCTAACAAGAGGGAGACGGAGGGAGACTAGACACCCAGGAGGGCAGAAGACAGTGGAGCGACGGGAGGAGGAAGGGATTGTGAGCCCAGAAAAGGCAGGAACGGGTTCTCCCTGGAGCCCCCGGAGGGCCCATCCCCACCCCATCCCCGCCCACACCTGCACTTCGGCCCGGGGCACCATGTGGACTCTGGCCTCAGGAGCTGTGAGAGAACCCATGTAAGTTGTTCTGAGCCACCGAGCAGGTGGTAACTTGTCCTGGCAGCCCCAGGCGATGGTAGATGTCGTTCTCACGTTCACCGGGGCGACACGGTTTCCTGGCAAACTACTGGCCAGTACGCAGGCCTCGGGCCCAGCTCTTGGCCGCTGGCGTGCTCTGTGCCTCGTTAAGTTTCTCGCCTGCCGTCGGTACACTGAACCAGGCTGACCCTGGTGGGGTTTTCAGGGACTCATCTGGGAAAAGGCTATCCCAGAATCATCACTTTCCCAAAATAGAGATTCCTGGGCAGCCCTCTATCAGGTTGCCAGGTCCACATCTACTCCCTGTCATCCTGAGTCCATGCCTTGCTGGGACCCCCTGAGGCCTCCCCAGCTACTGAGCCGTCCACATCCTAGAACTCAGACCCTGAGTGTCTCTAGTCAGTGCCTCGCCCACAGAAGCAAATTCTAGTAATCCTACCAAAGAGGAAAGCACGAGAAGGGCGAGAGAAATGACCTTGGCAGATGGCACTCAGCTGCCCAGCAGGGGTCAGAGACCTCTGCCACACGGCCACAGTGAGTTCTGCGGCTGCTGGCGCCTTCCTCGGGCCACCTGGCCCAGGCCACACCTTCCAGCCCTGTCCACGGACCCCGGGGCCAGCTTCACCCCTCGCCTTGGTTCGACCCCCCAGCCAGGCATGCAGACTGGAATGCTTCTCTTTGCTCATCTGTGGTGCTGCTCAGAGCCTGCCGTACTCCTCAGGGTGAAATTTGTGGGCGGGCAAAGAAAGGGTGGGTCCAAAGTTCATCCTACCTCCCGTGCTGGCTTCCCTGGTAGCGCAGTGGTTGAGAGTCCACCTGCCAATGCAGGGGACATGGGTTCATGCCCCGGTCCGGGAAGATCCCACTGAGCATCCACTTAGGCCCCAAAGCCACCCTGTCCATGCTCTTGAGTTTAGACCTAGGTTCTTTCCCATAAAAGAAAAGTTCTTTCACAGGCTTTTCCCGTAAAGGGTCAGACAGTAAATCTTTCCGGTCTCCCTCTAGATGGTGTGTCTCAGCTACACGGATCTGCTGTGTAGTCTGAAAGCTGTCATGGACGATATATAAACAGACAAGGGTGCATAAGGAGTGGGCCTGCATTCCAATAAAACTTTATTTACAGAAGTGGGTGGTGGGCCGGATTTGTGACCCCCGTGTGAGGGCATCGTGGCAGGTGTGGGCAATGCAGTCCCAGGATCTTCTGTTTCTAGGCCCTTCTCCTACGGGGGTGCCACTCCCCCTCCACCCAGGATGGCCCAGGGTGACCTCGGTGACTCCTGGCATCCCTCTCCCAGGAGAGAGGGCAGGGCAGGGCCTTAGCCTCGTTGGGCGCAGGACCCCGTGTGGCTGGTGCCAGCCACACCCTGTGCCCGCCTTCCTCTGCCTGCCACGGGCTCTGCACTCCCTCTGACTTCCTGACACTGTTAGGGGGACTTCCCTTGTGGGGATCCCCAGGCCCTGGAGACCACTGTCCCACCAAGTGGCTTTCACAGGTCTTCAAGACGGCGTGTGCTCCTGAGATGCCCTGTGAACGTGGGCGTCTCTCGAGAGTGGAGCATTCCTTTTGTTTAGCCTTTTTTTCTCTGGTCGGATGGAGGGAGAAAACCCAGAGGCCTCATTGATGCTGAACGAACCTTCCGCAGAGGTAGATCCCTGGAGCCGCTGGGCCCTGTCTACCTGTAACAGATGTTCACAGGCGCTTCCGGCCGATGGAATACCAGTCCCATCAGCTGTCACACCCACCAGGACACGCAGGAGGGAGCAGGACGGGAGCTGGGAAGGCGCACGTTCGCGGGAGCGTCTTTCCCGTTTGCCTCGTGCCTCCACAGGCCTGGGAGCTTTCCCTGGTGTGAGCCACCGCATGGGCTCGTCTTCCACCTCCCACTTGGGCTGGGCTGTTCCCCGTCTCACCGCAGACGCCATCCCGTGATGCCGCCCTGCGCACGGATCTCCGGCACTTGCCTGCACGTCTTTGGGGCCTTTGCTTTCCAACCACAGGGCTGTGAAGCACAGCACCGTCCAGCAGCTGACCACTCCATCTTCCGGAAGCGCGTGCCTCGTGCGCCGTGGCTTTCCTCGCGCTTGGTGGCACTTGGTGCTCCTCCCCCTGGGCTGCCAGCTCGGGAGCCCCTCTCTGGAAGGACTGGGGCCGGTCCACCCTGGTCCTGGGCAGCCCCCTGGTAGTGCTGGTCAGGTGGAGCGAATGCGTGGCATCTGCCCTGTGGGGCAAAGAGGACACAAGGTGGCAGCGGGCGAGCATGTGGGGGGCGCAGACTAGCGCCGGGGAGAGCTGAGTCTGCCAGCCCCACAGTACGCGTGTGTCACCGCGATTTAGAAAACAAAGGGGCCTCCTGGTGGCAGAGTGGCTGAGACACCACACTCCCAGTGCAGGGGGCCCGGGTTCGATCCCTGGCCAGGGAACTAAGATTCCACTTGCCGCAGCTAAGCCCACATGCTGCGACTACTGAGCCCAGCGCTCTACAGCCAGTGCGCCACAGCAAAGACCCAGCGTGGCCAAAATAAATAAATAATAAATACACTTAAAAAAACAGAAATAAAACGTATTAAATTCAGTAATTGGACAAGAAAGTGCAATATAGTGTATGCATGCAATTAAGTTAGGATATGTACATTCAAGTTTAAGTGATGTCATGAAACATACACTGGAGAGAGAGAAGTGTATTAAGTGAAAAATGTCAAAGGCCAAAACACAGGTTTTTATGGGTTGCCAGCCAGACCGGGGTGGGGTGGGGTGGGACACACCCAGCGGGTGCTGGGCCTCGGGGGCTGCAGTCCTGGCGCTCTTATCTGCCGGTGCCCCACCCCGCCCTGCCCCCAGGCACTGTTAGGGAGCCAAGAAGTGGGCTTCCCAGGCCCGGTGTCCCGCAGAGAGGGGTTCGCGCCTACAGCTGGGGACACGTCCTAGCTGAGCTGCCCCTGCCGCCTCTGCAGGCACGCCGTTCCCCAAGAACTTCCTGCAGGTGGTGAAGAAGATCCTGTCGCGGCTCTTCCGCGTGTTCGTGCACGTCTACATCCACCACTTCGACCGCATAGCTCAGCTGGGCTCAGAGGCGCACGTCAACACCTGCTATAAGCACTTCTACTACTTCGTCACGGAGTTTGGCCTCATCGACACCAAGGAGCTGGAGCCGCTGGTGAGCGGGTCGGGGCGTCGTGGGGAGGCGAGTGCCCCCTGTCCTGGGGCTGCATGCCCATCTGGACGCGGGCGGGCGGGTCACTGCCTGCAGCTGCCCCCGCTTCCCTGTGGAAGAAACAGATGGGCCTCTGGGTGCCTGTCCCCACCTACACCTCCTCCACCCACCCCGTCCCCTGCCTGCGGAGAACAAGGATTTTTTTGGTTTTAATTGAGGTAAAATTTGCATAACGTAAAATTAGCCATCGTGAAGTCAATGATTCAGTGGTGTTTAGCACATTCACAGGGTTGGGCAACCACCACCTTTATCCAGTTCCAGAACCTTCCTTCCATCACCCCAAAAGAAGCCCCGTCCCCATTGGCAGTCACCCCCATCATCTTCCCCAGCCCCTGCAACCACTAACCCACTCTATTTATTTCTTTTTTTAAAAAATTTATTTTATTTATTTATTTATTTTTGGCTGTGTTGGGTCTTCGTTGCTGCACGCGGGCTCTTTCTAGTTGCAGCGAGCGGGGGCTACTCTTCTTGTGGTGCACAGGCTTCTCACTGTGGTGGCTTCTCTTGTTGTGGAGCACAGGCTCTAGGCACACGGGCTTCAGTAGTTACAACATGCGGGCTGAGTAGTTGTGGCGCACGGGCTTAGTTGCTCCGCGGCATGTGGGATCTTCCCAGCCCAGGGCTCGAACCCGTGTCCCCTGCATTGTCAGGTGGGTTATTAACCACTGTGCCACCAGGGAAGCCCCAGCCCCTATTCTTTTACAACTTTTAAAAATCTCTGAAAACACCTTCACAGAACTTTCTCATTTTTGTATATTCCCTTGCAGGCTCTGCCTATCAGTAAACATTTTTCCAGAGTTAAAGTTACAGTACGCATGCTTAGTGGGGTTGGGGTTTTCCTCTGGGGTAGTGGAATATTCTGGAACTAGAGGTGGGGTTGTGCACCCTTGTGGAAGTGAATGCCTCTTTACCACAGTTCCTTTTATGTGAATCTCACCAAATACTAAAAATCATCGTGTGCAGTTTTGTGATCAGCTCACTTTTATTTGGTTAACTCAGTGCCCTAATTGCATGGTCATTTGTCCCACACTGGTGCTTAGAGTTAGCTCTTTCTGGACACAGGGACTGTGGGGCCCTTCACAGAAAGAGTCTGCGCCCCAGCCTGAGGCGCGCTGCCGTCTGCTCTGTATTTCGTAAGATTGGCTTTAAGTGAGGCCTGAGGGCCCCCATGAGACTGCGTCCCCCGATTTCCTGTGTGATTTCCTGATGTCCTGCTTGTTCTTAACAGAAAGAAATGACCGCACGGATGTGCCACTGAGAGCCCCTCGGCCCCGTTGTCACTGAGTCCGCGCCCGGGGGACAGTCCTCCTTGAGGGCCACGTCTCCAGAACAGGGACCGGTATTTTCTAGCCCAGGAAATTCTGTGCTGTCTGGACTGCGTCCTCTCTCCGACCCCAAGGTGGCAGCACCCGTGGGTCTGAGCCTCCCTGAGCCCCAGTTTCCTCGGCCAGCGCGGGGGAGATAGATAGAACTTGAACTCCGTGATTCCATGTGTTGTGAGCAACCGGGAAGACCCACTTCGTTTGCAAACCGCTTGCACCTGCCCGGAGGCTGACCCCACTCGGGTCCGTCTCCTGCACCAGCCCGCCTGCTCGGCCATGGGTGGCCAGGCCCCCATCAGCGAGGCTGAGACCCCGCAGTGCCCCCAGCTGCGTCCCAGGCCTGGTTCCGAGTGGTACGAGTGCTCGGCTTGCGTCCTCCCCGCGTCCTCCCCCCCAGCCACTTCCATCCCGCGGTTCCTCCAGGACCCTTAGGCTCCTGTGCTGGCTTCCCGAGCCCACCCCCACATCCCAGGTGTCCTGGGGCCCCTTTGTGTCGCATAAAAGATTGAATTCGTCTAGTTGCATTTACGACCACCATGAGATGTTACCAGAAGAAAAAAGTTTTTTACCTACAAGGAGTGATCCCCCTCCCCTCTAGAAAAATGTCCCCTTTCCGTCGTGAATAGCAGTACGATTCTGCCAGGGAACGCCTCTCCCCTGGTTTGGGACCTTTGAGTTTCGCCGAATGTTTAGCCAGACTTAGCCTTGCTTCACACGCCTGCCAACTTCATATCGAAACCCTTTGTCAGCGTGGCCCTCCGTGGCTCTGGGACCAAATCCCAGCACCGTCTCCCCGAAGAAGCTTGGGGGCCCCGCCCGCTCGCGCCCCACCCGCACACAGCATCCTCACGTGGCCTTTCGCTGTGGCGGTCCTGCCCGCCTGGACCATACCGGCTCTGAGTACCCCTGGGTGTCTGGGACGCTCGCAGGGAGACGGGGCCGCCACCCGACACCAACACCCAACAAGTGCAATTAACACGACCTGGGCCTCGGTCCTTCCAGAAGTTGCCGGGGTCCGGGTCCCGGAGTCCTGGAAAGACTGCAGGAAACTGCCTGGTCACGTGTAGCTCCTCTTAAATGCAGAACCACAACCAAATGCCATAACCACTGTGCCACTCAGGTCACCAGCCAGGCTGGAAAGGTGGCAGGGCTGGAGGGGGGGGCTCCCCTGCCCACCCTCTCGTGCCCGTGGGTGTTCCCACAGGACCATCAGAATAAATCATGTGTCTCCTTACCTGCACCTGCTGGTTGTCATTTCTGTCTTCCTGGTGGGAGGGCCTGGCACTGGGACACGTCCCCAAGTAGCAAAGAAGTCTTAGATGTCACAGCAGTTTGTGGCCACCCCCAGAGTGTCCCAAGTAGATAAACAGATGCACAGAATATCAGTGGGATTAGAATTTCACAGGGTGCGGGGCGGGGCTGATGAGGACCAGTGTCTGGAAAACAGGTTGAGAAGGCGCCCACACCCTCCCCCGTTTCTGCTTTGTCTCACGTTGCTTTCGGCACTCAGCAAACATGATTTTAACTGTTGCCTCTTTGCTATGTAAAGAAGGTTCCAGAAAACTTTGAACCAAGTGGGAACAGAGGGGTGTTTTCTGTCTCAGCCCCATCCTAACTATCCTGTGACCTTGACACATGAGTTTACCCCAAAAATCTCTCATATGTGAGGAATGGGAACAGGTTACTTACTCTCAGGGGTCATGGGGCTGACAGGATGGTCTTTTGTCAGGCGGGTTGGGGCCTGTGCTCCAGACCTTCCTGCCCCTAGAGGGCGTGCCGTCTCCATCGGACAGACAGAGTGACTTGTGGGAACTCCCCATCACTTGTAAATACCTTCTAAAGAAGCTGCTGTTTCCTTACCTCTTGATTTTGCAAATGCACCACAGAGGTTTCCAGGACCATTTTAAAGTTTGGGGAGCTGTGATTTGGAACAACAGACCCCGAAGCCATCCACATCCCGGTCCCAGGACCTGTGGATGTGTCACCTCACGGGGCAGAGGGGACTTTGCAGGTGGGATTAAGTTGAGGCCCCTGAGATGGGGGTGACCCTAGATTCCCGGGGGGGCCCAGCGTCATCTCAGGGTCCTTATAAGAGGGAGGCGGGAGGGTCAGAGGCAGAGAGAGACGGGAGATGCTGCGCTGCTGGCCGTGAGGATGCAGGAGGGGCGCAAGCCAGGGATGCGGCGCCTCTAGAAGCTGGAAAGGGCGGTAACCGATGCTGCCCTGGAGCCTCCGGAAGGACCGGCCCTGCCCTCACCTGGATTTAGCCCCGTGAGACCCGTTTTGGACTTGTGACCTCCAGTACTTTAAGGGAATAAATTCATATTATTTAAGCCACTGAGTTTGTGGTGACTTGTTAGAGCCAGGAAACTCACACACCCTTTAGAAGGAAAAATTTCGCACACAGAATGCCTGGGACCCGCTGACTTGGGCTGCCTGGAATGCGAAAATTAGCCAGGCCAGCTTCTGAGCAACGCCTCCCTCCACGGGCCTGAGAATCACTTGTCTTAACAGGACAGTTCACCCCAAAACTTGTCCAACCAGGAGAGGTAGTGGGGGGCAGGAACTGGTGTCTGGAAGTCTGGTCAGCCGGGGCAGTGGTAGAAGAAACCAGCTGTGTCGCTTGTACAAGACCGGCTGGCCTGGTTCCTTCCCGGTCAGCATGGGAGAGGCTGCCACTTAGACTTGGCTGTGGATTCGTATCATCCCAATGGAGGTGACAAAGAAGGCAACCTCTGGTGTACCCGGAAGGGATGGTCTTCCAGGAAGTGGAGAACTGCTTAGTAGGGCCATCTTGGAAAGTCAGGAGCCCCGTGCTACTGGAAACTTCCACACTAGGGCAGGCACTGTCCTAGTGTCCCATGCTGTCCAGTGTGGCAGCCACTAGCCACAGGTGGCTGTTTCACTTCTAATTCAAGATCAACTAAAAGGAAAATGGGGACCTCCCTGCTGGTCCAGTGGCTAAAACTCCACGCTCCCAATGCAGGGGGCCCGGGTTCGATCCCTGGTCAGGGAACTAGATCCCACATGCATGTTGCAACTAAGACCCAGCGCAGCCAAATAAATAAAAATTTTAAATTAAAAAATAAAAGGAAAATGTCTCAGCTCCTCCGTCGCACTAAGCCCTTGTCGGTGGTGTCTCCGTAGCCACCCATTTCTGCCACGTCAGTTGGCACTGCTTCTAGAAGCAGTTCCTGAGTCAGAACGAAGGTCAGGTAGAGATGATTTGAATCCTTTCCAGTTCATAAAACTCGATAGTGAAATCCGGAATTTGATCATTGGTTCTCACCTGGACCACCAAACGGAGAGGCCATGTGGGGTCATGGAGGACAGATGGAGGATTTGAAAAAGCCCAGATAGACTTGTCCTTCTGTTGAGAACCAAATGAAGCCCCTCTGGGTTGTTGCCATTATTTTATAGCTATGATAAATATTCCTCTAGCTGAATCTTTATAAACATCCTTAATTTTTTTTTTTCTCAATTTTTTGGCCACCCCGAGCAGCATGCGGTATCTTAGTTCCCTGACCAGGGATCGAACCCATGCCCCTTGCAATGGTAACACAGAGCCTTAACCCCTGGACCACCAGGGAAGTCCTTAAACATCCTTAACTATTGACATAGTCAATATTGCTGTTGGTGTCAGAGGGAATTACATTGTAGGGTATTTTTGTATGTGTTGTGCAGTACCCTGCAGATAGGGGAAACCAATTTACACCCCCATCGAGGTGTCTGGTGGTTCCCATTTCCTGCATCCTTCTCCCAACACTGGGACTTAGGCCTTGAGTCATTTATCAATTCGAGGTGGAATATCCTCATTGTAGTAATTCATTATTTTGTTTGTTTAATTTTTTTATTTTATATTGGAGCATGGTTGATTAACAATGTTGTGTTAGTTTCAAGTGTACGGCAAAGTGATTCAGTTATACATATACATGTATCTATTCTTTTTCAAATTCTTTTCCCATTTAGGTTGTTACATAATATTTAGCAGAGTTCCCTGTGCTATACACTATGTCCTGATAGGTTATTCATTTTAAATATAGCAGTGTGTACATGTCAATCCCAAACTGCCTAGTAGTAATTCGTTGTTGACCAGAGATATTGCCAATTCATATCCCTTGTCCATTTTTCCATTGGGAAGTGGTCTTTTATTGGTTTCTGAAAACATTTTACATATGGACTTATTGTTTTTTACATACTTGTTTATAAAAGCTTTCCTATATATAATTTGTCATATATGTTACACAAATTTATCCTGGTTTCTTATTTGTCCTTAACGTTATTTATGATACTTTTGACATACTTTTCCCTTATTCTTTTTTTTTAATTTTTATTGGAGTATAGTCGATTTACAATGTTGTGCTATTTTCTGCTGTACAGCAAAGTGAATCAGTTATACATACACATATATCCACTTTTCCTTTATTCTTTTTTTTTCTTTTTTTTCCTTTTTTTCTTTTTTCCTTTTTTTCTCTTTTTTTTTCTTTTTTCTTTTTTTTTTTTCTTTTTCTCTTTTTTCCTTTTTTTTTTTCCTTTTTTTTTTTTTTCCCTTTATTCTTGAACTTTCATACTTTTGGTCAGCCTTTTCCCTGATGGTTTCTACCCCTGGTGATGAGCTTATAAACTTGAGCTGGGGAAGGCCTTTATATGAATATTCACCTCTGTTTTCTTCTCGTTCTCCATGTTTCTTTTTTTTTAATATTAAATACCAGGTAAACTAAAGAGTTTAATTTCCATGTATGGTGAAAGGAAAGGCTCTAGAGAAATTTTTACTTTTATTTTTTAAAATTTTATTTATTTAATATTTAGGTGCTCCAGTGTTCGACGCATTTTTATTTATTTATTTATTTATTTATTGGCCGCACCCCGCAGCATGCAGGATCCTAGTTCCCCAACCAGGGATTGAACCCGTGCCTCCTGCAATGGAAGTACGGATTCCTAACCATTAGACCACCAGGGAAGCCCAAATTTTTTATTTTTTAAATAATAAGTGAATCCCCTGTTCCAACACCATATGACTTTCCCACCTCAGAAAAGTTACTTATCTACACAGGGGTCCATTTCTGGCTCTTCCAGGAATTTGCCTATTCCACCTCCAGTTTTAATGTACCTTATGAAGTTAGAGTAATTTTAATATCTGGCAATATGAGTTTCTCATTTTCTAAAATATATTTTCTTTGGACTTCCCTGGTGGTCCAGTGGTTAGGACTCCGCACTTCCACTGCAGGGGGTGCGGGTTCTATCTCTGGTCAGGGAACAAAGATCCTGCAAGCCGCGTGGTGTGGCCAAAGAAAATAATAATAGTAAAAATAAACAAATAGGGACTTCCCTGGTGACACAGTGGTTGAGACTCCGTGCTCCCAATGCAGGGGGCCCGGGTTTGATTCCTGGTCAGGGAACTAGATCCCACATGCGGCGGAGCAACTAAGAGTTTGCATGCCGCAACTAAGGAGCCCACGAACTGCAACTAAGGAGCCCACCTGGTGCAATCAAATGAATAAATATTTTTTAATAAAAAAAATAAAAATAAACAAATAGGGCTTCCCTGGTGGCCCAGTGGTTAAAAATCCACCTGCCAATGCAGGGGACATGGGTTTGAGCCCTGGTCTGGGAAGATCCCACATGCCGCGGAGCAACTAAGCCCGTACGCCACAACTACTGAAGCCCGCCCACCTAGAGCCCATGCTCCGCAACAAGAGAAGCCACCGCAATGAGAGGCCCGTGGACCACAACAAAGACCCAACACAGCCAAAAATAAATAAAATAAATAAATAAATAAACAAACGAAAGTATATTTTCCTGACTCTTCCGAAGATAAATTCCAGATGAACTTTAGAATTACTTTAAGTTCCAAAAAGAAATTGCCTCTGGGACTTTGGTGAAAATAGGAATCATGCCAAATACTGTGGGCCCAGGTGCTCACTGCAGCACACAGATTGGTGTCAGTAGCCTCATGCATCTCTCCAAGGGTCCCTTTGCCATTCCCAGCATGTAACAGTACAGCACTTGCGTTCCCCTTTCATATGATTTTAAAAATTGATATATGTCACACTCTATAAAATTCACCATTTTAAAGTGCACAATTCAGTGGATATTACTATATCCAGAGAGCTGTGCAACCATCACCATCTAATTCCAGAACATTCCATCCCCCCAAAAAAGGATACCCCGTCCCCATCAACAGTCACTCCTTCTCCCCCTCGCTAGCCCCTGACAACCACTAACCACTATCTCTCTGTCTCTGTGGATTTGCCTGTTCTGGACGTTTCCTATCTGCCCATATCTTTTAAAGTTAATTCTTAGTTATCTTTGGTCGTTACTGTGAATGAGATGTTTTCCCACCATACTTTCTTAATGTTTATATCTGGAATATGTAGGAAATCTCTTGATTTTGGAATTGATTTCATAACTGGTTAGTTTTCTGAATTTGAAGTTGACTTTCCTTCTTTTACTAGGCAGGGAGTCACATTGCAGGTGATGTTAATTGAATATGTTCATCTTTTTTGGCCAGAATCAGTAGATACTTTTTCATAAGTGATGACAATCGGCAAAATTAAGTTGTCTATGTGTATGTACATATGGCTCATATATATACATATGGCTAACCACTAGTAAGATATAAAACAACATGCATCCTTTGAGATTACCTGAAGGGACAAACAGGAACAACAGCAAAAAGATAGAAAATACAGAAAACAGCAAGGTTGAATATTTTAAAGCATCACTCGAGATTAGCTCATGAAAAACCAAGGCAGCAGTCATGGACAGAGCTTGGCTAAATAAATGGAGTCCATGCCTGGTTTTGTAAATAAAGTTTTATTAACACCCGGCCCTACCCATTCACCTGCACATCACCTACAGCACAAGGGGAGCAGCTGCGACCCAGAAGCTGAAAACAGCCACTCTCAGGCCTTCATGGAAAAAGTTTGCAAACCCCTGTCATCGAGGTTGCTTCTCCTGGTAAAATATGAGAACTACATATAAGAGTAAAACCACAGGGCTTCCCTGGTGGCGCAGTGGTTGAGAATCTGCCTGCCAATGCAGGGGACACAGGTTTGAGCCCTGACCCGGGAGTATCCCACATGCTGCGGAGCAACTAAGCCCATGAGCGACAACTACTGAGCCTGTGTTCTACAGCCTGCGAGCCAGAACTACTGAGCCTATGTAGCCATAGCTACTGAAGCCTGTGCACCTAGAGTCTGTGCTCTGCAACAGGAGAGGCCACCGCAATGAGAAGCCTGCGCACCGCAACAAAGAGTGGCCCCTGCTCACCACAACTAGAGAAAGCCCGCGTGCAGTAACGAAGACCCAACCCAGCCAAAAAATAATAAATAAATAAATAAACAAATAAATTTATTAAAAAAAAAAGAGTAAAACCACAATCTTAACACTTTCTTCTTTTCACACAGACCTAGACAGTGGTGATGGTTGCACAACTCCGCATATGCTAACCCAGGAGCTGTGCACTTACCATGGGAGAATCTCAGGACATGTGACTTCTATCCCAATAAAGCTGTTATATAAAAGGCACAGCGTGGGGCTTCCCTGGTGGCACAGTGGTTGAGAGTCCGCCTGCCGATGCAGGGGACACGGGTTTGTGCCCCGGTCCGGGAAGATCCCACATGCCACGGAGCAGCTGGGCCTGTGAGCCATGGTCTCTGGGCCTGCGTGTCTGGAGCCTGTGCTCCGCAACGGGAGAGGCCACAACAGTGAGAGGCCCATGTACCGCAAAAAAAAAAAAAAGGCACAGCACGGTTCAGAGTAGATCAGGCCGAGTTATATCCAGGCAAAGACAACCATGAGAAAGCAGGGGTTGCAGTATTAATGCATACAAGAAAGAGTATACTTATTTTGATCAAGTTTCCTGATTAATAGCTCTATAGGGAAAATACATTAGTCAGAAAACTATATGTACTGAAATATGTTAAATGAAATAGAAATTCAAGGAAAACTTTTTAAAAATTATACAAATGAAGTTATTTACAAAAGAGAAATAGACCCACAGACATAGAAAACAAAGTTATGGTTACCAAAGGGGAAAGGGGGGGGAGGGATAAATTAGGAGTATGGGATTAACATATACACACCACTATACATAAAATAGGTAAACAACAAGGACCTACTGTATAGTACAGGGAACTAGGGATTCCCTGCTGGTCCAGTGGTTAGGACTCGGTGCTTTCACTGCCGGGCCCGGGGTTCAATCCCTGGTCGGGGAACTAAGATCACACAAGTCATGCGGCGCAGCCAAAATAAAAAAATAAAAAGGGAACTATACTCAATATTTTGTAATAACCTATAAGGGAAAAGAATCAAAAAGAACATATATGTATATGTAACTGAATCACTTTGCAGTACAACTGAAATTAACACAACATTGTAAATCAACTATATAGTTCAATTTTAAAAAAAAGAAATTCAAGGAAAACATGGCAAAATGATTTAAAGTTACTTCTCTTGCCAGCTAAGAAAATGTATTAATATACTGATATATCAATATATAAATTTATTGATAGATTGATTATAAAATGATATATAAATTTATAACATTACTTATATCATATAACTGATTTACAAGTTAATATATTTAACTGAATATTTAATATATTCAATATAATTAAAAGTAAAATAATATTTTCTATACATGCTATTTATTAAAGTTTTTTTGCTGGCTATTTTTAAAATTTCTCAACCAACAACTAGAGAGCCTCTGTTTTTCCAGACTATCATCAAAGCATTTGTGAAAACTGATTTTCTTTTTCAATTGATGATCTACTCGACTATATGAAAAATATCAAATTCCAAAAAACATGAAATAATACCCAAAACTGTACAGGCTATTGCCTCTAATTAGAACGCAGTTGTTGTGTGCAGGTCTCAGCCTCTTGATAACCAGTGTTGTGGCTGGACCGGCCCCTGTGGCTCTTATTATGATTGCAGGACAACCTGCAATAAGCATCAGGAAACTTTGGAAAAAAAAAAAAAGTTTATTACCTACAGGACCTGGGAATTACAGGGCACACCTGGGTAAGAGAAACATTATGTAGCAACCTAAATGGGAAAAGAATTTGAGAAAGAATAGATACATGCGTATGTATAACTGAATCACTTTGCTGGACACCTGAAACTATCACAACATTGTTAACCAAGTATACTCCAATATAAAATAAAAAGTTTAAAAAAAGAGAGAGAGAGAGAGCTTAGGGGTCTGCTTGTGGTTTTATTGGGGTTGAGGGTGAGGGCCTAGGTTTCATGGGCTCACTCTTTATTGGTGCCTTTAAAACATACGAGCAGGAATTCAGAGCATGGGAAGAGAAAAAACAAGCAGCCCAAATGGTCAGTTATGGAAATCAACCAAGATCTCTAACTCAGTGAGGGGTGGTCGCCTGGGTCTTGACTTCATCCCGTGGCTGGCAAGGTGTTTATTCGAGATGCCATCTTTTTTGTTTGTTTGTTTTTGTTTATTTATTTGTGTACGGCAGCGTTGGGTCTTTGTTTTTGCTGCGCATGGGCTTTCACCAGTTGCAGCGAGCGGGGGCCACTCTTCGTTGCGGCACGCTGGCTTAGTTGCTCTGCGGCATGTAGAATCCTCCCGGACCAGGACTCAAACCCGTGTCCCCTGCATTGGCAGGTGGACTCCCAACCACTGCGCCACCAGGGAAGTCCGAGATGCCATCTTTGAAGTAGGCGTGTCAGCAATCTAAGTCAGGCGCCTGCATTATGAAAAAGAAAACAAAAAATCAACTGTCAGGGCTTACACTACACCACTAAAACTAGAAATTAATAGCCAAAGATTAAGTAACTCTCAGCCACCGGAAACATACTAAGCCTTCTCCAGAATGGATACCTCTGCATGGGGGGAACAGCCCAGATTTTTTTTTTTTAAACAATGTTTTGGGGTTTTTCATAATTTATTTATTTATTTTCGGTTGCGTTGGGTCTTCGTTGCTGCACGCGGGCTTTCTCTAGTTGCGGCGAGAGGGGGCTACTCTTCGTTGTGGTATGTGGGCTTCTCATTGTGGTGTCTTCCTTGTTGCGGAGCACCAGCTCTAGGCATGCGGGCTTCAGTAGTTGCGGCTCGTGGGCTCAGTAGTTGTGGCACACGGGCTCAGTTACGCCGCGGCATGTGGGATCTTCCCGGACCAGGGATGGAACCCGTGTCCCCTGTGCTGGCAGGTGGATTCTTTTTTTTTTTTTTTTAATTTATTAATTTGTTTTTATTTTTGACTGTATTGGGTCTTTGTTGCTGCTCATGGGCTTTCTCTAGTTGAGGCAAGCGGGGGCTACTCTTCGTTGCGGTATGCGGGCTTCTCACTGTCTTGGCTTCTCTTGTTACAGAGCACAGTCTCTAGAGCGCAGGCTCAGTTGCTCTGCGGCACGTGGGATCTTCTCGGGCCAGGGCTCGAACCCATGTCCCCTGCATTGGCAAG
The DNA here is from genome assembly GCF_964341445.2 of Mesoplodon mirus. Classification (NCBI taxonomy): domain Eukaryota; kingdom Metazoa; phylum Chordata; class Mammalia; order Artiodactyla; family Ziphiidae; genus Mesoplodon; species Mesoplodon mirus. The sequence continues at coordinate 33,916,017 of NC_138980.1, forward strand.
CGGATTCTTTTTTTTTTTTTTAATTGTTTTTTTTTAATGACTGTATAGTATATATGTGCATATGGCTGCATATGAAAGCACAAACTTTATTTTTAAATTCCCTGATTGTGTCTCCATATGTGTGTGTGTTTGCTTTGACCAGTGGATCTTGAAGCCTCTTCTGTTAGACTTCTAAGGTAGTTCCTATAGCCACGCCCATTTTCTGGCATATTCTTCTCTCTGAAGTTTCCTGAGGCTCCAGAGAAGAATGAAACAGAACTCTTCTCCCTGCTTTACAAAGGGAGAGTTTACATCCAACTTTCTTCCCTGTCTCTGAGTGCTCTCAAGGCTCCCGAGAAACCTGTATTTCCTATTTTTTTTTTTTTTTTTTTGCGGTACGCGGGCCTCTCACTGCTGTGGCCTCTCCCGTTGCGGAGCACAGGCTCCGGACGCGCAGGCTCAGAGGCCATGGCTCACGGGCCCAGCCGCTCCGCGGCATGTGGGATCTTCCCGGACCGGGGCACGAACCTGTGTCCCCTGCATCGGCAGGCGGACTCTCAACCACTGCGCCACCAGGGAAGCCCTGGCAGGCGGATTCTTAACCACTGCACCACAAGGGAAGCCCAAGAGCTCACATTTTAAGGGGAGAGTCCTGACTGTAGGGTCAGACAAACCTAACAAGAAATGTAAGCTCTAGGGCTTCCCTGGTGGCGCAGTGGTTGAGAGTCCGCCTGCCGATTCAGGGGACACGGGTTTGTGCCCCGGTCCGGGAAGATCTCACATGCCGCGGAGCAGCTGGGCCTGTGAGCCATGGCTGCTGAGCCTGCGCGTCCGGAGCCTGTGCTCCGCAACGGGAGAGGCCGCAACGGTGTGAGGCCCACGTACCGCAAAAAAAAAAAAAGAAAAGAAAGAAATGTAAGCTCTGTAAACATCAGCTTCCATGAGTAAAGTGGAGATTGCATATATGTGTCTTTAAGAGAAGCTGTTAGTTATATAGTAATGGAGTAGCTGTATTAGTCAGCTAGTGCTGTATAACAAAACACCACAAACAAAACTTTAGACAACACACATTTGCAGTCCACAGTTCCCATGGGCCAGGAGTCCAGGCCCTGCCCTGCCCTGCTTGGGCTGCAGTTATGGTGTCAGCAAGGCTGGGGTCTCACCCAGAGACCCAACTGGGGACCGATCCTATTCGAAGCTCTCGTGGTTGTTGGCAGAGTTCAGCTCCCTGCAGTTGCAGGACAGAGGGCCTTAGGTTCTCGCAGGCTGTCAACCAGAGGCCTCCCTCAGCCCCCTGCCACGTGGGTCACCCCAACATGGCCACGTGCTTCATCAGAGCCAGCAAGAGGAGTGGGCCAGACGGGCATTAGGACCTGATGTGACCACTGCCTCACTCATTGGTGCCGTCCACACTCAGGGGAGGGGATGGCACCAGGGCGTGACCACCAGGAGGCGGGTCGCAGCGGCCACGTGAGAGCCTCCAGCTCTTTCTCATTAAGTGGACGTGAACCCCACCACTGAACTACTGGGGTCACTCCATCACGTGACAGGAACACAGATCGGTGGCTCTTTGATGGCATGAAGGCAGTTGCAGTTGTTCTCTCCTCTAGAGACATTTCTGACGTCTCCTCCTCCTCCCACCTGGGGAGTCTCTCTGGACCAGGGTCTATCCCCTTCGGTGCTGCTGGCATCGGGGCTGGTTATTCTCGGGGGTGGGGGGTGTCCTAGGCACTGGGGGGTGTGGAGCAGCTTCCCTGGCCCCACCCACTGGATGCCAGGAGCCCCCCAGTGTGATAGCCACAGCCATCCCCAGACATGACCCAGTGTCGCCTGGGGGCAGGACCCCGCAGGTGCAAAGGCTCCAGGGCACACACCTGGCTACCCACTGGGTAGCGTCTGGGGGTCCTGTCTACCTCACACCCTCACCCGCACCGCCTCTGAGCTATGTCCTCTCTTGCGTACACTGAAAGGTCTTGTGAGTGACAGCAGGTGTTTTCTCAAATGCCTGTTTCCCGTCGTGGATGTTTTCTGAAAGTGCGGGCTTCAGTGCCCAGCTCCTGACCTGTGGCGGATGCACGCTGTCTTCCTTCTCTTTGTCCACTGAGACCCTTTCCTTCCTTCCATCACGGCCAGGAAACGTGGAGTGTGCGGATGTTTGCTCTGCATCCAACCTCAGTTAACAGGCCGGCAGGGTCCTCTCGATGCCCACCTGGCGCTGTCACTGCACAGTTGCCAGCCGCCACTGGGCTGTGCAGGGTCTCTGTTGTTGATAAGCATCTTTGTGAGCCGTCACTGACGTGCTCCGCAGTCCATCTGTTTACAGTGGACAATTCAGGGCTTACAGTCCATTCACAGGTCGTCCAGCCGTCACCCCTATGCAGTTCCAGAACATCCTCACCACTGTAAAAGAAGCCCATTAGCCCCAGCCCCCCAATTCCCTGCTTTCTGTCTGTGTAGATTTGCCTGTTCTGGACGTTTCATATACCAGCAGCTGCCCTCCAGCCACCGTGCTGAGGGCCTCGCATCCCTGGACAAGAATTCTGCCCCAGGAAGGCCAGCTGGGAAATGGATGAGGGGAGAGGCTGGTCCCCACACCCGCCAGGCCATCAGGGTCCCCTTCACTGCCCGCCCTGGGGGCCCGTCTGAGCGTCTAGCCGATGTGGAGGGTCGACCTGCATTTCCCGCTGGGGACACTTGACCCCTTCAGCACTTTGCTGGAGAGTAGAGATGGAATCAGGTGGTCCCTGCTAAGCCCCGCAGCCCAGGAACCCCAGCCAAGTTGCTGGAAACTTCTCCCTCTGGCCAGGCACTGGGCTCTGGTCCTGACCTCTGGTCCCCCAAGGTCCCTGGTTGGTCATGGCACAGGGAGACAGCCTTGAGACGCCTGGCATCTGCTGGCCCTGCTGTCCTTCCACTGCCATCTGGCCCATTTCCTGCTTTCTGTGAGCCCATCTCCCTGCCTGTTTCTCCAGCTCAGCTCGGGGGCCACCATGAGTTCCTCCGGGAACTCTGTCAAGTGAACGTACTCGTCCGTCAGTCCAGGCCCCCAAAACCACCCGGGAGCCATGCCAGTCTGTCACGGCAGTACGCTCAGTCCTTAGGGTTAGCCCAGGGTGAGGGCATGTTGGTTTCTTGTGGCTGCTAGGATGAATCACCAAAACTCAGTGACTTAAAACCACATGTGTTTGGGATTTCCCTGGCGGTCCCGTGGTTAAGACTCCGCGCTTCCACTGCAGGGGACGCAGGTTCGATCCCTGGTCCGGGAACTAAATTCCTAGAAGCTTCCAGGCGCGGCCAAGAAAAAAAAACAATACCACACACCTTTATCATCTCACAGTCCTGGAGGTCAAAATCCAGGCGTGGGCAGGGCTGGCTCCTCCAGAGGCTCCAGTGGAGCATCGGTTCCCGCCTTTTCCAGCTTCTAGAGGTGCCTCATCCCTGGCTCGTGGCCCCTTCTTTCATCCTCACAGCCAGCAGCGCAGCATGCTGGCCCCCTGGATACAGACAGCCCACCCCAGTGGTACCTCCGTAAACCCCAAAGAATCCTGGACACGTGGGTGAGCTTCCCCCTGGCTGGGGGTCCCAGGAGAGTGTGGAGAACATGGACAGCTGACCGGGAGGGCCTCGGGGGGCTGGGTGCCTATGACCTCCCCTCTGCAGACCAAAGCCAGCCTTCGGAGGACATAGCATGCCTGGAAGCAGTAAAGGCTGCTTCCAGAACAGCTGGAGGCCGTGGCACTTCTGGGACATGTCCAGCTTCTCACCTTGGAGGGCCATGCTGCACCTGCTGGTCATCTTTTATGGGTCAATGGGCAGGGGCGACAAAAACGTTTAGAAATTACTTAACACTAGCGGTGTGCTTTCTTTATTATTTTACTTTATTTTGAACAAGTTTTAGACTTACAGAAAAGTTGCGAAAATTGTACTCTGAGGTCCTGGATGCCCTCCACCCAGTTTCCCCTAAAGCTAACAACTTACATCACCAGGGAACAAGGATCAAAGCAGGACACCCCAGGTTAGCGGTGTCCAGGGTGCTAGGGTCAGGGGTGAGGGAGGGACAGGAAAGAGGGCCACCAGGGGGGAGCTGAGTCCACATCCCAAAGCCTGACATGGACCAGGGATCCTGCCCAGCTAAATGTACCCCTCCTCCCCAGATCTCTGGGCCCACTCACCCCTCCAGATTCCAGCCCTGTTCTTTGAGACCAGCCTTGGCAGAAACCCAGGCTGCAGGCATCTCCAGGCCCCATAGGCCACCCCTGGGGGCACTCCAGTCTTGGGACACAGAGGGTGCAGGTGAATGGTTTTTTGGAGGGGTCACTTCTGCTGATCTGCACCCTGGATCAGCCAATGTCACTTCTTACTCCTGATTTGTCTTTCATTGGCATGGGCCACCTAACAGCAGAGAGTAGGGTCCGTCCAGAGTGGAGGGACATCGTGGCTGTGGCCATTGCCCCCCAGGGTCCACAGGAAACAGACCCTCACTACCAACCTCCTTTGCTTTCCCCTGTTGGAACTGAGGGCGGGTGGGTATAGTGCCGGGGCATTGAGACCTGAGGACAGGGGAACCAACCTCCCAGACCTACAGGTAGAGAAGGGGTCCTTGTAAGGGATGTTTCCTAGCCCTTGAGGAGGAGGGCTGGGCGCAGGGGCCCAGGCCTGAGGACAAACCTGGCCCCCCAGCTGCAGTATGGTCTTCTTGGGGACGCGATCTCCCTAAAGCCGTACGGCCAGGGTCATCCTGCGGTGGCGGAGGCGGGGCAATGGCGCTGCATGGTGTCCAGGTGCAAACTGGCACTGCATAAATGCAGGGGGCCCCTTGGGGGAGCTGCGGGCTCTGGATGCACTGTGTACTGTCCCCGTGCCCTTGCTATGCGCACCTGAGGAAACTGAGGCTCAGGGAGACCCGCGGACCCCTAACCCCGCGCCGTGTTCTTTTCTCAGAACCCGTAGGCAAGCCCAACGCGGTGAGATGAGCGCGATCCCTTTAAAGGGGCGCGGCACTCCTAGCGCGACCTCGACAACAACAATCCCATTGGCCGGTGGGCAGGCCGCGGCCACGCCCCTCTCGTTCAGTCCCTAGAATTCTATTGGCCCAGCGCCAGGGCCCGGCCTCCCGCTCCAGGGGAGCCCGGGCCCAGTGCCGGGTTCAGTGACGCAAACGCGTTGCCCGGCAACCGGTCCCGTAGCGGGCAGAGGGGCCCCGCGCCAGAGCCAGAGCGCAGGCGCTGCCGCCCGGGTCCCCAGGGCATCCAGTCCTGCAGTCCACGGCGCCCCCCCGCCGCCGCCCCAGGCCGACGGCCATCCCAGGGCAGCCGGCGATGGGCCCCCCGGGAGTCCCCGCGACTGGAATGAGGAGGAGGCGCCCCGGGGAGGGCATGCCTGGCGGGGGTCACGGCGTGGGAACGGGCCGGGCGCCGCTGGCGTCTCGCTGCAGAGGGCGGGGAGGGTTCAAAGGCGCCGGTCACACGCCAGGCAGCAGATCGGCTCGAGCATTTAGCAGCACAAGCAAATCCGACCCCGGGGGAGGACATTCCTGGAGCCTGGTCCCTGCGCCAGCTCCGTGGTCAGGCAGAACCCCCCTCCTCCGGCCACAGCGGCCTCTGGGGCCTTTGGCAGGTCAGCAGACACCGGGCCCAGGAGTCCAGGCTGCAAGGCCCACTGAACACATCGCCCCTGTCCTCAGCCCCATCAGGGGCCCTGGCCGGGAAGCCGGGGTCGGTTGGCCTCCTCCGGACCTGGCTGGACTTGCCTCATTTTGCTCATCTGCTAAACGGGGACTCTGGGATGCCGCGGATGTTGGTGCCTGTATGAACCTCCTAGGGCCGCTGTAACAAGTTGCCACAGATATAGGGGCTCAAAATGAAATTTAATCTCTGACAGTCCTGGAGGTCAGGAGTCTGACTCGGGTCTCACAGGGCTGAATCCAGGTGTGGGCAGGGCTGGTCCTTCCAGAGGCTCCAGGGGAGCATCGGTTCCCGCCTTTTCCAGCTTTTAGAGGCGCCGCATCCCTGGCTCGAGGCCCCTCCTGCATCCTCACAGCCAGCAGCGCAGCCTCTCCCGTCTCTCTCTGCCTCTGACCCTCCCGCCTCCCTCTTATAAGGACCTTGTGATGACACTGCCCGACCCCTAATCCAGGATCACCCCCATCTCACGGCCCTTAATCTCATCTGCAAAGTCCCTTCTGCCACATTAAGGTTTCATATCCACAGGTTCCGGGGAAAGCCCCCCACCCTCCTCAAAACTAAGGGCTCTTGTACGTGACGCCCAGATCACTGTTGGGGATCAGGTCAGCTGGGAGTGGGAGACCTGGCTCCCCTGAGAGCCACCTGGGTGTCCACTGCCTTGGACACGGAGGGAAAGTGGGATGACAAGCCAAGCTCCTCGTCCCCAGTAGCAGAGTGGCAGCCTTTGGCCGTCTGTTGGGCCAGCACTGCTCAGCCCCCGACCCCACCCCCACCCCTCCCTTGGGGACTTTCAGTGACTGACCCCTGGGAGGCTACGCAGCCGCCACCATCACAGCAGAGTGGGCCGCACGGCTGCAGACACCCACAGCCAGGCAGGCGGGCCAGCTGCGAGCTCCTGGCCACACCTGCCCCTGCTTTCCCTTCTCCCTGCCCTCTCCCCACCCCCACAGAGGACAGCGGGCCTGGCTCCATCCCCAGGACTGCTGAGCCACTGGAATGGAGCGGGCTGTGAGTCAGCCAGTAGGAAGGGACACTTACAGCCACTTGCATCAGATGTTCCTGCTGCTGGGCCCCACGGCCGGAGGCCCCAGCCCAGCAAGAGCCCAGTGATGACCCTGCCCATGACCCTCACTTATCTGGGGACCTGATAAGACCGGGAGCTGGTGGTTCCTATTTCTGGGGGTCCAGACAGGTGGGAACATGCAGAGGGGGCACAGGCCAGGCTGGCTCCAGCCCAGGATTCCAACTCTACCTTCCCCTTATGCTCACAGTCACCCAAGCACCAAGTGCCGACCCGACCCTGATTCTGACACCCTGATCCTAGCTCGGAAGCTGCGTTGGGACCTGGCTCCTTCCCTAATCTCTCAGTGCTTTAGGGCCAGCCCTGTGCCCACTCTGAGCCTAAGGTGCCTGAGCAGAGGAGGGAGGGGCCCAACTCTCCCCACAAAAGGCATGGGCTCATGAGGATACTGCAGAGGTCCCAGCACTGGCCCCAAGCACGGGCTTTACCTCCATGCCCACCTGTGCACAGTCTGCCCTACACAGACACAGGCTCAGTGCCTCTCTAAATGTGCACACACACACACACACACACACACACCCCGATCTGCTCACACTCACACACAATCACACCAAATAGGTGCCTCTTTTTAATGTTGGGAGACAGGGACTTCCCTGGTGGCGCAGTGGTTAAGAATCCACCTGCCAATTCAGGGAACACAGGTTCGAGCCCTGGTCCGGGAGGATCACACATGCCACGGAGAGACTAAGCCCATGCGCCTGCAGCCTGCACTCTAGAGCCTGTGAGCCACAACTGCTGAAGCCCGTGCGCCTGGAGCCCGTGCTCCACAACAAGAGAAGCCACTGCAATGAGAAGTCTGTGCACCGCAAAAAGAGTAGCCCCCGCTCGCCGCAACTAGAGAAAGCCCACGCGCGGCAACAAAGACCCAACACAGCCAAAAATATAAATAAATAAATAAATAATGTCGGGGGACAAAGGTCTCACCATTACCCCTTGGTAAGTTTGCCAGATAAACTAGAGGACACCCATTTAAATCTGAATTTCAAATAAACAAAGAATAATTGTTTTGGATATACTTACGCATGGAATATACTTATGCCTGGGAATTATACTGGAAAGTTACTCATTATCTGAAATTCAACTCTTTTTTTAATAATCTTTTTAAATTTTATTTATTTATTTATTTATGGCTGCTTTGGGTCTTCGTTGCTGCGTGCAGGCTTTCTCTAGTTGCGGTGAGCAGGGGTTATTCTTCATTGCCGTGCGCGGGCTTCTCATTGCGGTGGCTTCTCATGTTGTGCAGCACGGGCTCTAGGCGCGCGGGCTTCAGTAGTTGTGACACGTGGGCTCAGTAGTTGTGGCTCGTGGGCTCTAGAGCGCAGGCTCAGTAGTTGTGGTGCACGGTCTCAGTTGCTCCGCAGCATGTGGGATCTTCCCAGACCAGGGCTCGAACCCGTGTCCCCTTCATTGGCAGGCGGATTCTTAAGCACTGCGCCACCAGGGAAGCCTTGAAATTCAGCTTTAACTTGGCATCCTATATTTTTATTTGCTAAATCTGGGGGCTCCACCTGCTGGGTTTGGAGGCCCTGAGCTGTCCTGGGGTCCCTTGGATGCTGTCCAGGAGGTGGACTCTGCACGACTGAGGCCCCAGGATGCCAGGGCTCTGGCTGCCCAACCAAGCCCAGGGGAAGGTGGTCAGAATGGATCCCACCCAGCCAGCCAGCCTGCCTTCTGGCTCATAGGAGGTAAGGGGAAGCAGAGGCCCTGGGGCTCAGCATTATGTCCTGCCTGGTGTCTCCTCCGGGGTTTGGGGGAGACCCCATATACAACATGGGAAGAGAGTCACCTTGCAGAAGGGAGGGGCTTCTCAGAGAGCTGATTCTCTGCTCTTTTGGCCTAAGGCTTGCCAAGCCCCTTCCATGACTGGGGTGGAAGATGGGGGCCAGCACTCCTGTCCTCCTGGTCCCCTAGGGTATCACAAGGGAAGCTGGGGTAGGGGAGGGGAAGGCCCTGGAGCCAGGGAATTGCTCCAACTTCTGCAGAAGCCTTGTCCTTCTTTATCAGGCCAGCGCCTGCCAACTCCAGGTCCCCCAGAGAAATCCTGAGCCCCCTTCTGCAGCTGGCCGTCTCCCATGCCATCCTTTGGGTGGGGGGAGTATCCTTGCCCTGGACTCTGCCTGTCTTGCCCATTGCTCTGTGTCGTCCTTCGCCCTGCTGGACCTGCCCCGTACTGTGTCACTTCCCCAACCCCGAATGCACTCCAAAGGGATGGAAGAAACTGGCTGGCAAGAGGAGGAGGGGCCAGGGCCCAGGTTTTCTGGCTCACTCGCCCGGAGTCAGGCAAGACTCCTGGGGCCCAAGGTAAGGTGGGCAGGATGGCCAGGCCCCCAGCTACCTCCCAGCCCCTGGGCGCCCAGCACCTCTGGGAGCTCAGCCTGTACATGGGGTCAAGGAAGATGACAGAATTGGCTGGGTCTGGCAGCTGTCCTGTGGCAGGACAGGGCTGAGGTCTCAGAGCTAGCAGGCCAGGCACAGAGGTCCCTCCCCTCCCCCATTCCCACTAGCAGTACCCTACCCCCACCCAGTGCAGGCCCGGCTGGGGCTGGGCCTGGCTGCCTCGCCCTGGCTACCACAGCCCAGGCACCCACAGGGGTCCACACCAAGGCCAATCCCACTTCTCAGCCCTGGGGGCTTAGGTGCCTCCTGAGGGCTTGGGTGAGTCTCCAACCTGTCCTGTTCCGGGGGACACGTGGCGACTGTATGCATATGCCTGTATGCACCCATGGATACACACACACGTGCAAGCACTCGTGTTTCCAACACAGAAGCCCATGTGTCTGCAAACACACGTATGGCCCCTACCCTGGTTGAAGAGCCCATGTGTGCACCAGGACCCCTCCCAGCACTCACACAAGTGCTCCCTTGGTGGCCACCCTCCTCACGCACGGGGTGGGGGGATGGCGGGACTCAGTGCACCCAGTGGGCAGAAGCAGTGGTTCTTACCTAGGGGGTGATCCTCCCCCCAGGAGATGCCAGGCGGTGTCTGGAGGCATTTGTGGTCGTCATGACTGGGGGGGGGCTCCTGGCATTGAGTGAGTGGGGATGCCACTCAACAGCCCACAGTGCCCAGGACGGCCCCGCACAGAGAATGATCCAGGCCCCAGATGTCAGCAGGGCTGAGGAGGCAGAGACCTGGGTGGAAGGACCCCAAAGGCCCGGGGGTCATCTTCCCATCTCTGAGCTTCCTGTTTCCCAACCTGTGGTACTGGGCCCAGCAAGGGACCATCTGTCCAGGCTGCGTGAGGGTAAGGCAGTTCCTCTGAGCAGCACCCAGGGCTGGATGGTGCTTCCGGCTTTGGGAAAAAAATCTACCCCCACCAGCCGGACTCCCAAATCAAGCTGCCCAGGAAGTGAGCTTGGCTGGACCGAGGAAGATGGCCCTGCAGCAAGACCTCAGTTCATTTCTATTCCCTGAGGTCAGCGTGACCGGCAACCCCCACGGATACACACATGAGGATGGACACAGCTAAACACCCACACCAGGAGATAGATGTATCACAGCCACACACCAGAAATTGTGTCCCCTTCCTGTCTGATCTGAATTGCGTGCCTCAGAAAGATACGTCCACGTCCCAACGCCCAGAACCTATGAATGTGACATTTGGAAACAGGGTCTTTGCAGGTGTGATCAAATTAAGATGAGGTTGTACTAGATTAGGGTGGCCTTTTTTTTGTTGTTGTTGCATCAGGTGGGATCTTAGTTCCCTGACCAGGGGTCGAACCTGCGTCCCCTGCACTGGAAGCACGGAGTCTTAACCACTGGACCGCCAGGGAAGTCCCTAGGGTGGCCTTAATGCAATGACTGATGTCCTTAGGAGAAAGGAGAGACACAGACAGAGAAGATGGTCCCGTGACAATGAGGCAGAGTTGAGGTGATGAGGCCATGAGCCAAGGAGTACCAGGGATTGCCAGCAACCACCAGAAGCTGGAACAAGTAGGAAGGATCCTCCCCTAGAGCCTTCAGAGAGGGTGTGGCTTTGCCGATGACACCTTGATTTCAGACTTCTGGGCTCCAGAAGCAGCCTCAGGAAGCTCATACCTTACCCAACCCCTATATGCGTGCACACAGACATGCACGCACGCACTCACACATGCTTAAATACATCCTTTCTCTTCAGCATTATTCAGTGAGCACTTCCTGTGTGTGTGTGCTAGGCCCTGTGCTGGGTGCTGGACCAGCAGTGCGGGGATCTGGGCTTTCTCAGAGCTGGCCTTCTGGCGAGGGGCATCTGTACACACCCATGCCATCCAGAAGCACATGAAGACCTGCAGGTGACGGTGTACACACAGAGAGGGACAGCCGGGTAAGGAGAGGGGTGGGGATGATGAGGAAGGAGCCTGAGGCTTCCCCTGGGCAGGCAAGTCCAGCAGCCCCACCCCAGCACCTGGAGCCAATGTGTGTCTACAGACACACACACACACACACACACACAAACACACACACGCACGGGGCAGGGGAGGGCTGGGGGCTGGCCAGGGAGCTCCCTGAAGGTCCCTCCAAACACCCCAGAGCTGGCTGAGGTCAGGTCTTACAGCTCCCGTGGCCTGAGCTGTGGCCTTGGGGGGGCAGCACAGAAATAGAGGTAGCCTAACAGGCAAGGGGACGGTCCAGCTCAGGCCTCGTTGGGGGACAGTTGGGGGTGGGTGGTGGGAAGCCTCTGAAGCCAGGCTGGGGCCTGGAGGAGAGGGAGGACAGTTCACTCCGCAGGCCTGTAACACTAAGAGTCCAGACATGGGGTCTGAGGACCATGCACCACTGGGCTGTGGGGACAGAGAGCTGACTGATTCTCTCAGAGCCTGGGTCAGGGGCCCCAGCCAAAATGGGGTCGTGTTTTGCCTCCTGTCCTGGTCGCCCCCACCCCTTGGGCTTTCTCTCCATCAAGCAGGGGAAACACTCCTTTGCAGGACTGAAGGACGGTCCTTCACAGGTCTGTCCCCACCCCCTAATGTGGTCCCCTTTCCCAGCCAACAATCGTGTGAACTCTTGGGAAGCAACCTGGGGAGGCAGCTGGGCCTATAAGCTTGTTGGGGTGCGCGTGCACGACAGTTGGGGCCAGGATCGGGAAGCCCAAAAAGAAAGCCATGGCAGATCCTAGAACAGAGATGCAAGAGGGAGCCATGGCGGCTTCCCTGGTGGCGCAGTGGTTGAGAGTCCGCCTGCCGATGCAGGGGACACAGGTTCGTGCCCCGATCCAGGAAGATCCCACATGCCGCGGAGCGGCTGGGCCCGTGAGCCATGGCCACTGAGCCTGCGCATCCGGAGCCTGTGCTCCGCAACGGGAGAGGCCACAGTAGTGAGAGGCCCGTGTGCCGCAAAAAAAAAAAAAAAAAAAAAAGAGGGAGCCATGGCAGGTTCTAGAGCAGGGGTGTCGCCCAAAGGAGTCAGTGTATTCTAGGCCCCGGCCGACAGACTGCGGTTGTTGCCAGAGGGCAGGGGCCGGGCTTCGGCTCAGTGTCAGGTTCCTGCGGGCCTCCCGGAGTCTCGGGCAACCCTGCCCGCGGCCGCCAGGATCCTTCACGGGTCCCGCCCCCCGAACCCCGCGCACCACACGACGCAGGCGCGCAGACACGCCCCGCCGCCAGAGCGACCTTCCAGTCCCGCCCCCGCCGTGCGTGCGTGGGCGGAGCCATAAGGGGCGGGGTCTGCGTCGGGGCGGGGGCCGAGCCTGGCCTATAAAACTGTCGGCGACGCGGCCCGCCCGGCTCCTCTCGGCGGTGGCGGCCCTGGTGGAGGAGTCCGCGGTGGCGGCAGCGGCGGCGGCGGCGCTGTTCCCCGCGCGGTCCGCGCAGCGGGCTCCGGGCTGCGCGTCTCGGGCGGCGGCACTGCGGTCCGGGCCCGAGCCCGACCCCGGTGAGTGTGGCCCTGCGACCCCGGCCCGACCCCGACCCGGACCCGGGGAGCGGGCCCCACGGAGCCTCGCCGCCCTGGCCCGGGCTCCCGGCGCGCCGGCCGCGGCCACTCAACGCCCTCCTTTGTCTGCTCCCGCCCACAGGGTCCCCTCACCGGCCGCCCCCCCGCCCACGGGCCGTCCCCCGGGCCCCGCGTCCCCTCCCCCGCTGGCGGGGCCCGGACAGAAGATGGTGCAGAAGAAAACAGCAGAACTTCAGGGCTTCCACCGTTCCTTCAAGGTGAGGGCCGGGTCGTCTTGGGGCCGCCCCGGGCTGGACCACCCGAGTGGCCGGTGGCGGGACGCGGAGCCCGCCCCCCAGGATACCCCCCGGGGCTCGTGCCAGCTCCCTACCCTTCGCCTGGAGCTGCCCCAGCCTGGTGTGCATTGTCGGGGGTGGGGGGCGGTGTCAGCAGGCCACAGTCCAATCTCAGGCACCCTGGGACCTGTCGGGTCTTTCTTCCAGAAGCCCCATACCGGGCTGGGGACCCCTACATATGTGTCCCCTGCCGACCCGAGCCAGGCATGTGCTGGTGTGGTGAGGAGGGGGGAGTTCGGTAGGCCACAGTCAGTCCCTAGCGCCCTGGGGCCTCTGGGGTCTTTCCTCCAGGAACCCCGGGCAGGACTGAGGGGTGGCCTGCCCGTGGGGGCCCCTGACTGTGTGTCCCCTGCAGAGCTCAGTCGAGTGTGCACTGCTGGGGACTGTCAGCAGGCCACAGTCCGGTCCCCAGCGTCATGGGGCCTGCGGGGGTCTGCGGAGTCCTTCCTTCTGGAACCCCAGGCAGGGCTGCAGGCCTCCCCTACACCCTCCTGGGTGGTCTGCAGAATGGGGCAGTGGACTGGATGCCCTCCCAGCCCAGCACCTCCCAGACACCCCAGGCCCAAGGCTATTTCCTGTCGGAGCAGGAAGTTTCTGCAGCGGCCCCATGGCTGTGGCATGGGGCCGCCGCAGTTCTAGTCTCAGATGAGCGAGTCTGGGGCGGGCAGGCAGGTGCTAGGCAGGGATCCCACAGGGCCTGGCCCAGGGGACACAGTGATGTCAGTGGCCACCCCACCCCGCTGGCCGCGTTATGTAATGGCTTCCCTGGGCCTTCTTGGGCAAGAACCTGTTGCCCTCTAGAGAAGGCAAGACCTGGGTGTATGTGCGTGTGTGAGTGTGTGAGTACGCTGCGCGCGCCTACAGGCGAACTGCACACCAGGGTGGGAGGAGCGAGCTGAGACTGTTTGGGTTAAAATTCCCAGGCCATCCAGCCAGCGTTCTGGGCCAGTGCCCCACCCCTGCCCACACGCCTGTCATCCTGGCTTCTCCCCCTAGGGCAGCCACAGCCTTGGCACGTTCAAGTGTTCAGGGCTGGGCGGGAGCAGGGTGGACTTGAGACGTCACTGGTGGTGGTCTGTCCCCTTCGGGGGCTGGGTGGGAGCCGAGATGGGGTCAGCGCGTGGGGCCAGCACAGTGGCCAAAGCAAAGTCGAACTTTCTGGATGGTTCCAGCCACCTCCTGCCAAGGCCTGCTGACTGGAGGCCCGCAGCCAGCCCTGGGCCTGGCCTGGCAACACTGCCTGGTACTATGGGTTGGCCTCTGCAGGCCGTGCGAGAGCCCAGCGCTGAGGTGGGACTGTGGGAGTCCTGAGGGAGTTGGAGGGACACTGGGCCGGGAGTGCTGGCTCTGAGGTGGCCCTCCCGGTGGCCAGAGGCCGGCCTCGCTACGTGTCTCCTCCTGCTGCACCCCAAGCTCCCTCGGGCCGCGGCCACCTCCCTCCCCTCAGCCTGGCAGCAGCGTCTGCCAGGTGTCTCTGATGTATTTTTCCCCATTTCCACATGGGAGAGTGGAGCCTTGGACAGCGTGGGCATTTGTCTTAGCACCCCCCGCACGTGGTGACAGGGACACAGGAGCTGGCATGGCTAGTGTCCCTTCACCTTGGTGGCTTGGCCGCCCCTTCTCTCCAGGGTCCAGCTCTTTGCATTGGAGGCTGGCACAGGGTTGTGGGGTCGGTGAAAGGCCCCCTGAGGTCCTCGTGCCCTTACGTGATCCTTTTGAGTCACCCCTGGGTGCTGGTCAGGCCCGGAGCTGAGGTCACTAGGCCGAGGTGAAGAAGCTGGTGAGGGCCACCGCTGGCCCCGAGCCTCACATCCACCCTCCCTCTTGATCACCCCCATGTTGCCACCCTGGGGCCCCTCCTCCTGGGAGGAAGGAGTCACCTGGCGCCTCCAGACGCCCCTGGACTGAGCCTTCTCAGAGCGCTGACTGCCGGTGCTGGCACAGCCGTGTGCCTGGCTCCCTGTGGGTGCCGGACCCCTGGGCGGGCAGGGGCAGGTGCTGGTAGACTATCCTGCGCTGACTGGCTGGAGCTCCGCCTTCCTCCCCTCCCCCGCCCGCTGGCCTCCTAGCAACTATCTGCAGGGCGGGTGGGTGGCGAGGCCGGGAGGGCCCACGCCTGTTTTTCAGCCGCTCCCTGTGACCTCTGCCTGCCCCTGTGCTGCTGGACTGGCTTCCGGGCCTCCCGTCTGCAGGAATCTGGCCAGGCCCCTTCTGCTGTTAGGCCCCTGGGTATCTCCCTGGGGCTCTCCCGGAGTTCCTTCTCTGCCAGATGGCCTCCTGCTGGAGCCCTGCTTCCCCTTGTCCCAAGGCCCAGAGGGGGGCAGTGACTTGACCCAGGTCCTCCAGCATCAGAGCTGGTGCCACTGCCGCGTGTACAGGGCCCCCATGGCCACCTGAAGCCCTGGCCATTTGGACCGCCAGGATTCGGGGAGCTAAGTGATTGCAAACTCCTAGAGAAACACGGTGGGGCCTCAGAGCCCCAGCCTTAAAGCCTCAGCCTCGTGCGTTGCCGGGGGCTGCCAGTCCTCACGCAGGATCCGCAGAAACTGAAGGAACCCCAGCTGCCTTCGTTCCCTTGTTAGGATCCCACGCACCGCCCCCCAGTCCCGGGGGCCGTCAGGTGACGTTGAGCATGTCCCTCCCTGCTCAAGGGCTGTTTCCTTAGCTGGACACCGCGGCCTGTGAGGGGCTCCATCCTGGGGTGTCTGAGGGTACACGGGACAGTGCGGCTGTGGCCGGGCCAGGGAGCGGCCCAGTGCTCACGCGGGAGACCGCGGGTGCCTTTCGCGTGAGCCCCCGGAGCCGGGTCCCAGCGGTGCGGAGCTGGAAGCAGACGAGCGAGGGGGGTCGGACCAGGAGAGGAGGCGCAGAGCTGGGGGACGGGGCGCATTGTGGGCGCATCAGGAGCAGAGGTGTGGTGGTGGGAATCGTCTCGGGCCGGGAGGTGCAGCGGGGACGAGCGGACAGTGAGAGGCAAGGAGGGCAGTGGTGCCCCATTCCACAGAGGGGAGACTGAGGCCAGGAAGCCATGGGAAAGCAGGCAGGGCCGCCTGGCTGGGAGCCCCGCCCTGGGAAGCCGCTGACTCACTCCCTCCCACTGGCTGCCCTGCGCCTTTGATCTCTGCTCCGGCAGGGGCGCGGGCGGTCAGCCCGGGCTGTGGTGCTGGCCCCGGCCCCATCCTGCAGGTGAGCAAACCAAGGATCAAGACGTGGCCTGGTGCCCCACAGCGACTCAGGCCTGGCCTGGGAGGCGGCACCCCCTCCCATGCCTGCGTCTGGCCTTTTCCCATACCACACCCCCTCCCCAGAGGCCCCGAGGGCCCTGGGCTGGGGGTGAAAGGTCCATTTCCTTGTGGTCTGGCAGAGCCAGGCTTTCTGCTCCGCAGCGTGTGGACATGGAGGCCGGGGCACTCTGGGTGCAGCTGCCTCGCAGGGCTGGGGCCTGAGCTCTGTCCTCTCCTCTCCTGCAGGGACAGAATCCTTTCGAGCTGGCCTTCTCCCTAGACCAGGCCCACCACGGGGAGCCTGACTTCGGCCTGGAGTGCCCGGCCCGCCCTGGTGAGGGGCTGGGGGGGAGGGCGAGCCTCTGGCGGTGGCGGAGGGCTGGGCCACCTCCTGAGCCAGGCGGGCCTCACCTCCGGCTCCCCCTGCACAGATATGCCCGCGAGCCAGCCCATTGACATCCCCGATGCCAAGAAAAGGGGCAAGAAAAAGAAGAGGTGCCGGGCCACCGACAGCTTTTCGGGCAGGTTCGAAGGTGAGTGGGGCCGGCAGGGGCGGCGGTGTCGGGGAAATGGGCCGGCCCAGGGTGGCTCTCACCGGCCCCCTGCTCCGCAGACGTCTACCAGCTGCAGGAGGACGTGCTTGGGGAGGGTGCCCACGCCCGCGTGCAGACCTGCGTGAACCTCATCACCAACCAGGAGTATGCCGTCAAGGTGAGACAGGCCCCAGCGCCTGGGCGGCCCCCTCGCCCCTCCCCAGCCATTCCTGGGATCTGGCACCCTCCAGGGGTGGCAAAAGGAGGGGAGCTGGCATTTGAGCTGCTGGACTGGCAGGCGGGGAAAACCAGTGTCTAAAAATGGCCTCAAGGCCGGTGATTCAGGCCACACCTGGGAATCCAGGTCAGCCTGGGCTGAGCCCCCAAGTCCGGGTGGGAAGTGACAGGGGGGTGGCCCTGCTGCACAGGTGGCCAAGGACCTGGTGCCAGAGGGACCGCTGAGAACTGGGGGCTTCAGTTAGAGCTGATGCTCACCTGTTGGGTCACTCGGGCCAGGCCCCTGTCCCCAGGGATGACGAATGCTTCCCTGTACTGGTTACAAACATTGAAAGGCAATGCCCTATTCGGGGCCCCGGGGGAGCTGGGCATCAGGGGAGACCAGGGCAGGTCCGCGAGAGCCTCCTGCAAGCCCTGGGCCGCCTCTGACCCAGGGTGCGCCTGCGCAGCCTGTGTTGCCTGGCCAGGCGTCAGACCCTGCGTTCCAAGAAGCCTTCCAGGCTTCCCTCATGACCCTGCATCTGGGCTGGGTGGGGTAACGGGAGGCTGGCTGCCCAGGAAGGAGGGCCAGGTGCACAGTGGCAAGCGGGCTGGCCGGAAGCCTCAGGCCCTAGTGGAAGCGTGGTGACCAGGGTGGCTGTGGTCCCCGCCCCCTGGGAGCGCCCGGGTTGGGTGGGTGATGGTGCCATAGGACTGCACACCTGGCATCAACCACATTCTGCACGGTCAGTGTCCTCCTTCCTAAGGCCCCTTGCTGGGCAGCCTGGCTTCTGTCACTCTGACGGACAGGGAAACCAAGGCTCAGAGGGTTGGGTTAGTTGTACCGTGTGTGACCCCTCAGAAGGCCGTCCCCTCTCGGGACTGCTGTCTGCTCCGTGGAGTGGGGGGGCCCTAGCTACATTCCCAAGGGACGGAATGAGGTTCAGGTAACTCCAGGAGGGCATGGCTGCTGGCATTATCTCAAGGAGCCCTGGAATCTGGTGGTTCTGCCCCTCTGTGGGGCAGGTGTATTTGTCACTAGATAGGTGGGACAGTGCTTAGGGTGGTGGCCGAGCCCCGGTGACCAGTGGATGTGTGTGCCCACCTGCTGCTGGAGCCTGGCCAGTGGAGCACACCACGTCCCCTCCCCCAGGCTGCTGGTGGGCCGGGAGCCCTGGGCACAGTGGTGACCCAGGCTGCCCGCCCACCCAGTGAGAGGGGGCCCTAGGTCCAACACGTGAAGAGGTTCCCAGGAGGTGTGTGTGGCCTGGCTTTGCTGGGAGAGGGCTGGCACGCACTTTTTTTTTTTTTGGCACATGCTTTTTGACCTCCCCTCTCTGGGAACGAAGCGGCTCACCCCAGGGGGTGGGCCCAGAACCCTCCTGTCCTTAGAGCTCCTGGGTGCCAGAGGGGGATGGGCACAGAGGCGTGGGCTGGTTTCCTGAGGCTCTGGGGTCCTGGGCAGCTGTGCCCGCTCACCTGGCCTGAAACAGACTTGGGCTTACGGGGCTGGGGCATCTGTCCAGACTGGTGCCCAGGCAAGTGGGATGTCTTGGCTGGCAGCCAGGCGCCCCCAGGCCCCTCCAGTCCCCTGGGTGGTGTGTGAGCCAGCACAGTGGCCCTCAGTCTCCTGGTCAGGGAGAGGAGGCCGCTAGGCTAAGGAACCTGCTGCCCTGAAGGAGTATCTTGCAGGGGCTCCAGGCCCCAAATACACCCCAAGGCTTGTGGCAGTCAGGGGCGGAGACCTACTGGCTCCTGTCCTGCTCACCCCTCCTGTGATGCCTCTGGGGAAACACATTGCCCCCAGTTTGTTCTGACACCACAGTTTCGACTTCCAGTAAATTCTGGGCCCCAATAGGATAGCTCTGCTTTCCAGAACTTCAAAATCTAAGCTCTGACGAGCTTCAGGCGTGACACAGGGGAAGTTTCTGGCAGGGGAAGGGGGGGCGGGTCCCAGGCTGTAGGGGGTCAGGCTGACCCAGTTGGTGTCTGTGTGTGTCCTCCCCCCTCTGACGTTTCAGATCATTGAGAAGCAGCCGGGCCACATTCGGAGTAGGGTTTTCCGGGAGGTGGAGATGTTGTATCAGTGCCAGGGACACAGGTAATATGACCTACCCTCACCACAACACTGGGCCCCAAGCCATCTTTCAGTGGCTGAATGGGCCCGAGTGCCTCATCACCCCCAGCAAGCACTTAGTGAGCACCCACAGTGTGCCAGGCCCTGTGCTGGGCATTGTGGGTGGGCCCAGCGGCAGGCAGGCTGACAGTCCGAGGTGGGCAAGGCAGAAGCAGGCCCGTGGCCCCAGGCGCAGCCTTCCTGTGGGTAGGTGGGGTGGAGAAGGCGGGCCCCTGCTGGGCCTGGCTGTGGCTGCCCACAGGCCTGAGGAAGCCTCACTCCTTCCTCACCTCCCTGCCCCCACCCCAGGAACGTTCTAGAGCTGATTGAGTTCTTTGAGGAAGACGACCGTTTCTACCTGGTGTTTGAGAAGATGCGGGGCGGTACGTGGGGCCCGGCAGGCTTTTCCATCTGATCCTAACGGGCCGGGGGCTTAGGGCCACCAGGGAGAACCTTTCAGGGGGGCCCTGCACATCAGAGGGGCCTTGTGGGGTCCACACGCCAGCTCAGGTTGGAGGACTCTGGACCCAAGGAGGCAGGAGTGGGGGCTTCCCTGCCAGGGTGGGGTGGGTGCTGGCCGTTGGGCAGTGGAGGTGACCCCTGTGTGTTCTGCTCCATGGCCTGGCCCAGGCTCCATCCTGAGCCACATACACAAGCGGCGGCACTTTAACGAACTGGAGGCCAGCGTGGTGGTGCAGGATGTGGCCAGCGCCCTGGACTTTCTGCACAACAAAGGTGGGTGGCCACTCTGCCTGCCCCAGGGGTCCCTGGGTGTCTAGCCTTGCGCCCAGGACCCTGGAAAACGTGTCCACCCACCCACGGACCCCTGACCCACCCTCGTGGTTCTTGGTTCTCCCTGCAGGCATTGCCCACAGGGACCTGAAGCCGGAAAACATCCTCTGTGAGCACCCCAACCAGGTGAGGTGCACCGGGGGGTGGCCTTCCCTGTGGGCCAGGGCCCCCAGGGTCGGGACCCCCACCCTCACAGCCCCCTCTGACCCCGCCCAGGTGTCCCCCGTGAAGATCTGTGACTTTGATCTGGGCAGTGGCATCAAACTCAACGGGGACTGCTCCCCCATCTCCACCCCGGAGCTGCTCACCCCGGTGAGGGCCTGCGGGGTCAGGGCTCCCCGAGTGGGGTGCTGGGGGGAGGGGTAGCTGGCAGGGGCGGAAAGGGCGGGAATGGCTCCGAATCCGGTCCCAGGCTACAGTTGCATAACCTCGAGGTGCGGAGCCTGCTTGGCGGCTCGGGCCTCGGAACTCGGGCTTCCGCTTAGCAACAGCCGCTGATTGGCCGGGCAGAGCGGCTGGGCGGGGCCGCGTCGGGCGCGGTGAGGCTGGGCGGGATCCCGGCACCTGTTGATTGGGAGGAGGTTGGGGCGGGGCCGAATTCCTCAGCAGCCTCTGATTGGCCGGCAGGGCGAAGGCGGGGCTGGCTCAGCAACCTGTGATTGGTTGGGCAGGGCTGTCTGGCCTTGGGCTCCGGGAAGTCCGTGTCGGGGCGCCCCCCTTCCCCCTCCGCGGGCCCTGACGCCCCCGCTCCTGCCCCTGCCCGCAGTGCGGGTCCGCCGAGTACATGGCCCCGGAGGTGGTGGAGGCCTTCAGCGAGGAGGCAAGCATCTATGACAAGCGCTGCGACCTCTGGAGCCTGGGCGTCATCCTCTACATCCTGCTCAGCGGCTACCCGCCCTTCGTGGGCCACTGCGGCAGCGACTGCGGCTGGGACCGCGGCGAGGCCTGCCCGGCCTGCCAGGTGCGAGTGGGGTCCTGCCGTGCACCCCTCCCCCGAGCACCTCGTCTGGCCTGCCTCGGCGCGCGCAGACACACACACGCACACGCACCCTCACCCCTGCCTGCCCAGTGCACCCTCTGGTCCATGCACACACCTACCCCCCACCCTGGGGCACCTGGCCTGTGAACCCCCCTGAGCACCCCTTAGGGCTTGGCCTCCAACCACTGACCACATCCACAGGCCACTGCCGGCCTGACCTTCCTGGGTTTCCAGAGGCTCGTTGGGTTCCCCAGCCCAACGGGAGAAGGCAGTCAAGGGTCAGGAAGTTGAGGTGGGGCGAGGCCTGTGGTTTGAGGTGGCCAGGTTCCAGCCTTCTACCCACCATGTGAGGCTCAGGCTTCATGGCCTGATCCCCCCAGAGGCTGGTCGCCCAGAGCCACCCTTCAGTAAATCGGGCCCCACTTGAGCAGAGCCCACCAAGTGCCTCCCCGAGGCCACTCTCTGGCCCAGCCTCCCAGCCACCCACAGATGGGTGGGTCCCTGCCCTCCTTGGCCTGCCAGAGCCCCTGGCCTTGCCAGCTGAGCTCAGGGCACTTTCCCCGACCCTAACCCTGGGCCCAGGTCACATGCAGCTGGTAGAGGCTGGGGGCCCTGACAGAACTTGTCACTCATTGGTGCTCCTCCGGGTCCAGGCCTGCCCCTTCAGGCGTCTGCGACGTGGCCTCAGCTCTTGCTGGCTGCAGCTCACCCCACCTTCCATGTCCCCTCCAGAACATGCTGTTTGAGAGCATCCAGGAGGGCAAGTACGAGTTTCCAGAGAAGGACTGGGCCCACATCTCCTTTGCTGCCAAAGACCTCATCTCCAAGCTCCTCGTCCGTGACGCCAAGCAGAGGCTGAGTGCTGCCCAAGTCCTGCAGCACCCCTGGGTGCAGGGGGTGAGTGGGAGCCCCAGGGAGGCCTGGGGGGCCGCTGGCCTCCATCCAGCCTCTGCCAGTGGGCTGGGGTGACTCAGAGCAAGGGTACGACAGCCCTAGGCGGCTCAGCATCGAGACCCCCCAGAGCGGGCAAGTGCACAGCAGGGAGACCCCCACTGCCTGCTGGCCAGGTTGGGTTGGGACTGCAGGAGCTGCTTCTCAGTGAGTCACCAGGCCCTGTGTCCTGGAGGTGCAGGGGCCTCTTCTCACCTGGAACAGAGTGTCAAGCTGAGGTCAGCCAGGTGGCAGGTGGGGGCCTGCCACCCCCCGTCCAAGGCTCTGTCCCCACCAAGCTGAGAAGAGCTTGCTGTTTCTTCTGCCCAATTGTTGTCCTGGCGGGGCAGATGCCTAGGCCACCAGGGCAAGGGGGCTTAACAAAAGTACAAGTTGGCACTGTGGGGAGCAAAGACTGGGGCCCCGCTGTCGAGGCAGATGGGCTGGTGGAGGGGGTTCCCAAGCCCGCTGGGAACTGGGGCAGCTTTGGTGAGAGGCAGGCCCCGCCCGTCACGTGGTCTGGCAACGTCCACCGCGCCCCTCCCCCCAGCCTGGCTCGGTTCCCGGGCAGGTGCACCGCCTTAACCCCCGCTGCTGTCGAAGCCAGCTGGGCGCCCCGAGGCGGGCGGGCTCTGCTCTCCAGCCTCACCTCTTCTGTCTCCTTGCAGTGCGCCCCGGAGAACACCCTGCCCACGCCCATGGTCCTGCAGAGGTGAGGCCCGTGTGGGATCTCGGGCTCCGAGCGGGGAGCCCCGGGTCCAGGAGGGGGCGCTAAATGTTAAGATGTTTAAAGAAGACTACACGATCCTCTTTCAGTCTTGGCGGGGGAAGCCGTCCAAGCGCTTGGGTGTCCTTGTACCGGGTGATGAGTTTGTGACCCCACCGCGAATTCCAGTCCGCCGGCCGTTCCCGCCCCCTGCGGAGTCTGGGGGCCTCCTGGGGCCTGCAGCCCCTCCCCCAGGGCACTGCACAGACCCCGAGGGTCCTGAGGGAAGCAGGGGGGACGGGCCGGCGGCTACCTCCCCCTCCTTGGTGACCCCCGCCCTGTCCCCAGGAACAGCTGCGCCAAAGACCTCACGTCGTTCGCGGCCGAGGCCATTGCCATGAACCGGCAGCTGGCCCAGCGCGAGGAGGACGCGGCCGAGGAGGCGGGGCAGGACCAGCCCGTGGTCATCCGAGCTACCTCACGCTGCTTGCAGCTGTCCCCGCCCTCCCAGTCCAAGTTGGCCCAGCGGCGGCAGCGAGCCAGCCTGTCCGCGGCCCCCGTGGTCCTGGTGGGAGACCACGCGTGACCCCCTCCTTCCCTCTGTACATAGGCCGCCCCTCCCCCCCGTCAAGTCTAAAGATTTTTTTAAGCTATTGCCCGCGGGTGACCAGCGGGCTGCCCTCCCCCGGCTGGATTCCGAGGCGCTAAGCTCAGCTCGGGGGTCTTTTTATATAAGGTTTTTGCTGTTGGGTTTTTTTCCTGTTACCCTCCTTTTTTTTTTTTTTCTTTCAATGGTGTTAAACGCAGATCAGGCGCCCGGGGAGGAGAGCGGAGGGCCTGTGGCTGGGTGGGGCCCTCCCGCCGCCCCGGCCCGGGATGCGCCGGGTACTGTGAAGGCCGCTCCCCGCCGCCCGCGTGACTCAGGAGAGGAGGGCGTGGCGTCTCCCCGAGCCGGCGGGACCTCGCCGCCCCCCTCCCCGGCCCTCACAGTGTTTTCAGGGACGGGTCGACCCCCACCCACCTCCTCTCGACGAGACGGTAGCTCCTTCCCTCCCCTCAGACACCCTGGCGGCCGGGCGGGCCGGGGGCTTCTTGCGTCTCGCCTGTCGCAGGGCGGGGCCTGGGGGCGGGCGGGGTGGCGCCGCCCGCTGGAGCCCCCGCCGACTGACAATCGGGGCTCCCTCGAACCTTGACCTTAAGCTGCGGCTGCCCGGGGCCCCTCCCCTGGCCTCTCCACTGGGGACTGCCCACCCGCGAAGGGGGGCGCCAGAGGAAGCGCGAGGAGCCGGACAGGCCCCCGTCAGCCGACGCGGGGGTCCCGCGGACCCCCGACCCGGGCACCCGAGTGCCCCTTCTCAGGGCTCAGTCTGACCACGGCCACGTCCTGCCCGGCCGCCCCTCGGGTCTGGCGTGGAAGCTCTCTCAGCCCAGTCCCCGGGGTCTCACGGGACCCCACCACCACCACCACCAAGGGCGGCGTCTCTGTTCCGCCCACCTTCAGGAAAAGGCCGCAGCTGCCGCGCCCCTTCCGCCCGCGCCTGAGTCAGATGTCGCGTGACCCGCCGGGCTGGGGAGACTCTGACGCCCTTCGTCCTCGGGTGGGAGACTATGCAATTCACAGGCTTCCTTTTCCACGTGCACACGGGCTTCTGCCGGGGTTGGGGGCGCGGGCAGCGGCCCAGACCGCCCTCCGGCTCCTAGCTGTTCGTCCTGTCTCGTTAGTTTTCCAGAACATCAGCTGACTTCCCTTCCCTGTTCTTGACGAATACTTGAATGTGGGGGGGGGGCGGGGCGGGCCTCGAGGCGTGGGGGGCTCGAGCGCCGTCTCTGCGGCCCCCCGAGTCTCGGAGATTGTCGCCGTCCTTGGTGGCTGGTGGGGGGCCGCCGCCCCGCCCGCCCTCCGATCTGTGGACTGGCCTTTCCAAAGACTCCGGGGATGGGGAGGCCATCCCCCATCATTTCTCGCCCATCAGTGATTCCACGTTTTGCAACCGAGGATTCTGCCTTTTTGTAAAAAAAGAAACAAATGGACTCTCGCCCGCTGCAGGCGCCATGGCCATTTTACTCCGGAAAGCTGAGCTGTGAGCAGCTTTTTTTTTTTTTTTTTTCCTCAAAGGTGGGACAGCCACTTCCTCCCCCACCCCTGTCACAACGACAGTGCGGCCCGGAGGACTGGTCAGAACCGTTACTGTGAACGAGCCTGGCGCTGGGGGGAAGGGGGCACAGCAGTGTTTCAACGTTAAGATGTGTAAAAAAGAAAAAAAAACTCAATTTTTTAAAGTGGGGGAAAAACATCCAAGCACTTTAACTCCACTGTACCAGGTGAACTGATACAGCTCAGAAGTTTTCCTTTACACCAACTGTCAACGCCGGTATTTTGTATTCTGTTTTGTAAGGATTTAATAAAAGTCATAAAAACTAGTTTGCGTGCCCGCACCCCGGTTTCTGTTGCCTTGCAACAAGCTGCCTCAAACCTAGTGGCCCGAAGGCATTTTGATATTCCCGGTGATGCTGAGTCACCGATTCAGATGGGGCATGGGTGGGCCCGGCTTCTCTCTGCTCCAGGACACCTGGGTCTTTGGCTGGGAAAGACTCATCATCGGCAGGTGTGGGCTGGGCTGGCACCAAGGCTGGCTCGGCTGGGAACGAGGGCCAGGTGCCCACACGTGGCCTTCTGCGTGGCTTGGGCTCCCTCGCAGCATGGCCGGTGGATCTGAGTGGCCTGGCCTCAGAAGCCTTCCTGCATCACCTCCCCATGTCGGAGCTTAGGTTGGGGTCAAGCGCACAGCTGTCCCAGATCCAGACGGAGATGGGAAAACAGCTTTGTGGGGGGGAGGGGCGCCTTTGGACAGCGCAACCTAGTTCGATAAAACCCGGTGATTCAAACCTCCCCCTCGTGGCTGGCCCACCTCCCTCTCTAGACTCTATCCCCTCAGCCATGATTAAGTTCTTGCTGTAGGCAGGTTTCTGCAGGACAGTCCAGGGCTGACTTCAGATCCTGGGGGGCATGTGGGTGGGGAGGGAGGCGGTGGATCAGGGAGGGCTCCCTGCAGGCAGGAGCCAAAAGGGGGTGGCAGTGGAGTCCAGTGGTTAAGGACTGCCGTGCTTGTCAGTTTCCTCAACTGACAACAGGGATCTGAGAGGAGCCAGGTGAGGAGGCCAGCAGGTAGTACAGTGAGAGGGGCAAGAAAGAAGTAGATGTGGTCGCCTCTGCAGGGCCTGGGGTGGGGAGCAGGCAGTCCCAGGGTGGGCCGGTCCAGGTCAGCCCCCGGAGCCTTCTGTGTCTGTCTGCTCTCACTGAGCATCATGTCCTCGAGGTCCATCCGTGTTGTGGCATGTGTCAGTGTCTCCCTCCTTTTCATGGCTGAGTGATTGGTCCATCATCCGGACCACACTGTGTTTATCCATCACCCATCGATGGACACTGAGTTGTGAGTTGTGAGTCATGCTCTGAACAGCAGTGTGCGTTTGTCTGGTGGTGGTTTCATTGTCCCTGGTGGACACCCGTAGGAAGAATGTGAGCAGGGCACAGACCCCATCAGATGCCATTTTTGGGAGGACTGTTCTTGTCACCAGGTGGAGTGTGGGCTTGGGGCCCAAAGGACCCCGAGAGCCATTGTCACCCTTGCAACCAGTCCAGTGAGGGCTGACGGGCCTGGTGAGGGTGGAGGCCACAGAGCACACAGATGCTGGGTGTCTGACAGCGCCCGGGGAAAGCCTGCATGTTGGCGGGGGGGGGGCAAGAGGGGGGCTCTCCGGGCTGTCCAAAAGGCCTCCTGGCAAGGTGTACGCGCTAGGATCCCCTCTCCTGCCCAGGATCCCAGGCTTGCCAGGTGGCATCCTCCCCCACCTGGCCCTTCCAGAGGAACCTTCAGGCACACCTTGGAGCCTGGCCCTACCGCTGCATTTGCTCAGCCGCCTGCTAGAGCCCTCCTCTCAAACCCCGCAGTCCCCCTCCCAATGCCTCCAGGCCCCGCCCTGTCCCTTGCCTGGCCCGGTATATGTGGGGGGAATGGGGTGGGTGCCGCATGCCAAGCCACCGCCCTCCTAGGTGGCACCGAGCCCCGCCCATCCCCTCCAGGCCCCGCCGCTGACCTCTGCCTGCCCCCTGCCGCCTGCCAAGTTGCAGCTGCCAGGCACAGCTTGTTCTCGAAGCTGCCGCTGTACATTTGATGTTTGTGGTTTCTTCTTGGCCGATCCCACCCCTTCCACGTCCCCTGGAGGAGTGGCAGGAAAATCCCGGAGCCGGAGGAGCTGAAGCCTTTCCCAAGTTGGCGACCGTGGCCACCTGTCTGCACCTCAGTAAACGGGGCTCACGGGCTCACGGCAGGTGCTTCAGCTGGTCCGGGGCATCTGCAAACTGGATCTGTCACCCCGAGATCACGGCGAATCACATATGTGATTCGGGAGCTGCCCTCCACCCTGCCCCCCCCACACAAGAGGGCCACACATGCTGATGTACGGTGTTAAGAGTAGGGGAAACAGGGCGAGTATCTGGAAACTTTGTACTGTCTTCGCAGTTTTTCTGTAAACCTAATACTGTCTTTTAAAAAAGAAATTTTATTTAAAAAAATAAAGTGAACTAAAAAAGACACAGACACAAAAGGCCATATAGTATGTGATCCCATTTTTGTGAAATGTCCGGAACAGGCAAATCCACAAAGACAGAGAGTGGATTGCTGGTTGTCAGGCCTGTGGAGGGGGTGGGGGTGACTGCTGATGGGCACTGGTTTTCCTTTGGGGGGATGGAATGTTCTGGAACTAGAGGTGATGGTTATAGCTCTGTGAATGTACTAAACGCCCCTGAAGTGTTCATTTTATTTATTTTTTCGCCACGCTGTGCGGCAGGCAGGATCCTAGTTCCCCGACCAGGGATGGAACCCATGCCCCCTGCATTGGGAGAGCAGAGTCTTAACCACTGGACCACCAGGGAAGTCCCTGAAGTGTTCATTTTAAATGGGTGAATTTCATGTTCTGTGAATTTCTCCTAAATAAGAATGAAAAAGATGACGGGACCGAGTCTGTGTTGAGTCTGGTACAGAGTGAGTGCTCAATTAATACATGGAGGAATGTTTTATCACCAGCACAGTTGTCTCCGCCCCAGAGTGTAGGGATTTGTGCAGGTTTTGTTCCCGTCATTGTCACCAGTCACCAACCCAAGTCCTCCCCGTGGATCATCCCATCTCACAACCTCTTTCACTGTTCCGTCTCAGGAAACTGCGGCCTGTCCTGGTCTTAGACTCACCCAGAAGGAGGAGAAACTGGTTTAAAGCGAAGCCTGATGAAATCAAGTCGGACGTGAGGAAGGACTTACCCCGTTGGTGGAAGCCTGCATGGGGTGAGCTGGCGAGGGAGGGAGGGCTGGCTTCTTGGGGGCGGGGCAGCTGGGTGAAGAGTGTCACCTGCCAACCCACCCCGCCTGCCTCTGGCATTTGGATGGGCATCTGGAGCCCGTCGGTCCTGGGCCATCGTGTGCCGTGAACCCTCTCCGGTCCCCACACTGGGCTGTATTCATCCCCTCCATCCAATGGGCGTCACGCTCCCCTGCACATAGGGTTTGGGGTTTGTGGGCAACTTCGGGAAGATGCCGTGGGGTTTCTGTCACGTCCGCCAACTCCAGCTCTCCCCGGCCTCAGTTTCCCTTTTGTGACCTCCTGAGAGGCGGCAGAAACCTGGACACCAACAAGAGGGGGCTTGTCCAGCGCTGCATCCTTGGCTCTGGAACCAAGGAGGCCTCCAGGGTCTGGGTCCCAGGATGCTGGTGCCAAAGGCCGTTGGGGAGAGCGTCTGGTGAGCAAGTCCCCAGCAGAGATTTGCAGACAAACAGGGACAAGAGCCTGTTGCCAGTGGGGGTTTTTTGTTTCGTGTTTTTGGCTGGTCCGTGGAATGCAGGATCTTAGTTCCCCAACCAGGGATTGAACCCATGTCCCCTGCAGTGGAAGCGCAGCGTCTTAACCACCGGACGACCAAGGAAGTCCCCTGTTGCCAGCATTTTATCTGCACATTCAAAGGGACATCCACCCCGCAGGTGCAGGGGCCACATAAAAGTTGTGGGTCGGAGCCCTGATGCCTCCCCAGCTGAGGTCATCAGCCCAGTGAGTCACCCCTGGCCACTTATCCCTTCACTGGGGGCCTGGTGCCAGGCACACGATGGTGAAAAACTGGCTTGCCACCACTCCAGTCCTGGGCCAGGACCCTCCCCTGGGTGTGAAATTTAAGGGGGTGCCAAAAAACCTCCATCATCCAGATAATGTTTTGTGCCATGACAGCTGTAGACTCATAGCAGTTGTAAGAAATAACATTTTCCCCAGTGGCAACATTTTTGCAAAAAGTCTATTACAGTGTCACGAGCAGGATCTTGACATTGTTAAAGTTGACACTGTCTCTTGTATCCTCTTGTGTGTGTGCCTTTTGTGGTACCAACCAACACCGCTCTGGGCTCAAAGCAAAATAGAACGTGCTTTTCAGGTGAAAAAACTCCACTCACCCCCTGTTCTCACTTGGAAATAGAAGGAATCAGACTGGACTGTGGAAGCCGGTGTCTTCTGATAGAACCGCCTGGAATGATGAACGTGTCCTCCATCTGTGCAGCCATCAGCCACATGTGGCTACTGAGCACGTGAAATGTGGCCAGTGCAGAGGAAGGGCAGAATGCTTCACTGATTTCACTTTCATATATTTACATTTTTGTGGCCCAGTGGGGCTGCTGGCTGTCCCATTGGAGAACGTGGGTCAAAAGACCCGGTCTGTGCGTTACCTTGGGTTTCACCCCAGGTCCTTGGTTGATCCTCAGTCTGTTCATCCTGAGCTCTGGGCATATGGTTGGCGCTCAATAAACGTTTGTGGTGGGACAGGTTGAGTGAGAGGTCTCTGGATGGGCAGTCCCTCTTGGTCTTCTAACCTCCTCCATGTGACTCTGGCCACTCCACGTGAGACTGGGTTTGCCCTCACCTGGGCCTCAGTACACCCATCTGCAAAATGGGTCAGGGCACCAAAGTTCCAGGAGAGGGGGCTCCCCCTGTCCTCCGCACCTTCACCCCTTGCCGGTGCAGATCCTCGGGGTTTCACACCCTGTGACAGCCACCCAGGGGGATACACTCCACAGCGGTGGGTGGCACCCTGGGGGAGGGCCACCGGGACCCCCACCCTAGCAAGAGATAGAAGCAGGGCTGCATCTGGGGCCTGGTGTGCTCTGGGCATCCCAACAGCGAGGAGGAGGAGTCTCAGATGGGGAAGCGGAGGTGCAGCCACGTAAGTCACCTGCCTGTGGGTGTAGAGCTTTCATGTCCTCAGTTGGAGCTGGTCCCGCCTCCTTCTTTCCCTCCTGTCTGCCTTCCTTCCTATCATAAAGGAAGGCACATGTTGTACCTTCTCTCTATCCAGAGCCACTTTACGTCCCAGAACGAACATATATAAAATATATTTGTCCCGTGGGTTTAAAAAATTTCCTCAGTGAATAAGTGTTTTCATTTACAGTCTCCACACTGGAGGGCACACTCCTCACACACTAGAGGGTTTTCCTGATGGCCAGTGGGGTGGGGGAGGTCCCTGCCCACAGAGGAATCCTCCAACCTCTGCCCACAAGGCCAGTGGGTGTCCTTGGCCGGGTGTGTCAGGTGATGTCGCCTGCATGCTGCTTGCCTTTTTGGTGTGCTTGTCCTGTCTTGTTTGTTTTGCCTCCTCGGTTGGGTGGGTGCTGGTATCTGGG
This sequence comes from Mesoplodon mirus, assembly GCF_964341445.2. Taxonomy (NCBI): domain Eukaryota; kingdom Metazoa; phylum Chordata; class Mammalia; order Artiodactyla; family Ziphiidae; genus Mesoplodon; species Mesoplodon mirus. The sequence continues at coordinate 33,946,172 of NC_138980.1, forward strand.
GCCTCTCCTGGCTCGGGTAGGAGCTGGGGAGGGCGAGGCTTCTCCCTGTGAAGAATTTAGGCACCCAGAACCTTCTGGAAGGGGGAAGGAAGTGAGGAGCTGAAGTCAGGGAAGTAGCGGAGGTTGAAGGAACTCAGGTGGCTGAGCCCCAGACCTCCTGCTGCTCGAGGATCTCTCTCTCTCTCTCTCTTTTTTTTCTTTTGGTCTCACCTCGAGGCACATGGGATCTTAGCTCCCCGACCAGGGATTAAACTGGTGCCCCCTGCAGTGAGAGTGCAGAGTCCTAACCACTGGACCACCAGGGATGTCCCAGGAGGTAGAATATCTATTTAAAAACCCTGCACTGAGGTCATTCGGGTGGAACTGCCAATCTTGGTTGCCTGTCCTGTTCATTCCCTTCCTTTTTATTTATTTATTTAATTAAAAATTTTGTTTGTTATTCAATTCTAGTTGATTTACCATGTTGTGTTAATTTCTGCTGTACAACAAAGTGATTTTTGTACACATATGTACACACCCTTTTTTCATATTCTCTTCCATTATCGTTTATCATAGGATATTGGATATAGTTCCCTGTGCTCTACAGTAGGACCTTGTTGTTTATCCATGCTATATATACTAGCCTGCATCTGCTAATCCCAGACTCCCAATCCTTCCCTCCCCCACCCCCCTCCCCCTTGGCAACCACAGGTCTGTTCTCTATGTCTGTGGGTCTGTTTTTACTTTGTAGATAAGTTCATTTGTGTCATAGTTTAGATTCCACATATAAGTGATATCATATGGTATTTGTCTTTCTCTTTCTGACTTGCTTCACTTAGTATGATAATCTCTAGGTCCATTCATGTTGCTGCAAATGGCGTTATTTCATTCTTAAAAAAGGCTGAGTAGTATTCCACTGTATATGTGTACCAAATCTTCTTTATGCATTCATCTGTCAGTGGACGCTTAGGTTGCTTCCATGTCTTGGATACTGTGAATAGTGCTGCTGTGAACATTGGGGTTCATGTATCTTTTTGGATTAGAGTTTTGTCCAGATATATGCCCAGGAGTGGGATTGCTGGGTCATATGGTAGATCTATCTTTCGTTTTCCATTCCCTTCCTTTTTGATGGTCACCAGGCCTGCAGGTTGGTCCTCCATGATCGTGCTGTTGGACACTCATGCTTTGTGTAGCCCTCACCCGCACGGAATATGATGGATCAGGCAACCAATGGGATACTGGGGCAATGACGGGGTGTGACTTCTCTCACTGTCTCTGGGATCACTCATCTTGGGGAAGCCGGCCACCATGTTGTGAGGATGCTCAAGCAGCGCTATGGAGAGGCCCACGTGGAGAAGGGCTGAGACTCCTGCCAACAGCCCATGTCGCCTTGCCCTTTGCTCCTGATCTGACTTCCTGCAGAGGCTAAGCCCCTTGTCCTGCAGAATTGTCACTTCTGGCAGCTCCAGTGCCTTTAGCTCATTTCCTGAACCCCTGAATTTCTTACAAGTGGGAAGTCAGAGTCAAAGGCTTGATGGAGTCAGGGTAACATTTTTGGCTTGAATACCTCCTAGGTGGCACTTGCATCCCCTCAGGCAGGATCTGCTGACTCCATGTGGTACAGTTTATCCTTGGACTAGAGTGACATGAGGGACTTCCCTGTGGTCCAGTGGGTAAGACTCCTCACTCCCAATGCAGGGGGCCTGGGTTTGATCTCTGGTCCGGGACCTAGATCCCACATGCATGCCACAAAGAGTCCGCATGCCACAACTAAGAAGGCCACGTGCCGCAAGGAAGCTCCCACATGCCACAATAAATAAAATAAGACCCGGCTCAGCCAAAATACATACATACATACACACACACATACATACATACATACATGAAATATTTTAAAAATAAATAAATAATAAAATAACTTAAAAAGAAAATCGAGTGACACAAGTCACATGGATAAAACTCTTGGGACGAGCTTCTAACACATAGAGTGGCTTGATTCCCCCTTTCGTGACTCACCTGGTCATCCCAACACTGCTGATCACCACTGCTGGAACCAAGAATTTCATTAAGATCTCCAAACTCCTGGCTGGCCTCAGTTGAAATTGTCTCTTCCTTTCCCCAAATCCAGGCACATCCTCAATTTATGATGTAACAAGGGCCATGCTGTCCCTGTGGGTGAATCTTCTGTTCTGCGCTTTGGCAAACCCCATAGTCTGATGGGGTATGAGACATTAAATGGCCCAGAAATAAATCCAGGCCGAGCACCTGGCACGGGCTGGGCCGCATCTGTTTGCGGTCACTGACCCATTTGTAAGGGGTCCCCTCCTGGGCCAGGATGTCAAGGAGAGGCTAGGCTGGCTTCTCAGAAGTGTTTCCACCTTAGACACCAGCCAACTTAGGCCAAGTAGAAGCAGGAAGCATCAACCCACAACTGACCTCGTTGTGTGGGGGAGGAAAATGTTTTCCTCTACCCTCTTAAGTTCATAACTGGGGGCTGCGAATTAAACTGACGAAGGATATTTTAACAGGAGACAAAGCATACAAATGTATTAATTTTTAATTTAACATGCTTGGGGCATCAGAGAAAGAAGTGAATCCCCAAAGGAACAGTGAGATTTGAGAGCTCATAGGCCTTCGTAATAGAGGAAAGGGAGAGGAGAAAGGCCACTTATGCGAGGGCAAACGAATGTTAGGAGAGATAACTGGGCCTTTGGAGAACAGGTGAGAGATATGATAGTTTGTGACAAAGTCTGTCTGGGAGCTGACTTGTCTCCTCTGAGAAGAGAAAATGAGTTGATTCCAGGCAGGGATGTATGACAGTATGAGGCTCTGTGTTTAGGTAGACAACAGATTTCAAGAGCGCAGATGCTTTCAGCTCAGAGGACTTCTTACACCAGAGCGGCACGTTTGGGGACGGCTAATCCTCATCTCCAGTTGGCTCTTCCCACATTGTCTGCTGCCTCTCCAAAATTTTTCTTCAATATCAGGCATTTTTGGTGTGAATGATATCCCTGAGGGACAGCCCCAGTGTCCAAGAGTCAGGGAGGTGGGAAAGGAAATGATTTCCCACCTTGCTTGCCAATGATAGTTTCCTAAAAATTGCTGAAGCTCCAGAATGAATGAAAACTCCTGGGATTGGCTATGTTAACAGCGCCCTCTAGAGGCCACCACCAGCTTAGACAGGGATGGGGGTGGTTCAGGGAACCCTGGGTGTGAACCTCAAAACCCTCTCCAAGAATTTCTGCGAGGGACTCAGGTGTTTGATCAGCAAACAGGAAGTATATCAACATGGTGGGGCAGAAAGGCTTGGCGACATTCTCTGGTCACCCCCGCGTCTGGGCGGGCTCAACTTTCTGCATTCACAGCTAGTCTCTGTGTCTTTGAAAAGATGCCAGAACTGATGGTAGAAATGTAATATTTTTATGCCAGCTGAACTTAATTGAGGTATAGTTTACTAATGGTGACCTGCACAGATCCTAAGTGTATTTCGATGGGTTTAGGCAAGTGTGGGAACCCATGTCACCCACACCCCATCAAGACCTAGAACATTCTGGGATCCTAAAAAGTCCCTTCCACTCCCCCAGACACCCGTCTTCCTGATTTCTGGCACCATAGAAATTACGCTTGTTCCGGAACTTCATCCAGTTGGTCCCCCACTGGATGTCTTCAGCATCTGGCTAAAGAGCTGTGACTTTGCAAAGGTACGACGTAAGGTAAGAAAGTTTGTATTCAGAGAAATTTAAAACATTAAAAAAAATCTTTTTTTTTCCTTTGGAGATGGAGCAATCTACTCTCTTTTTTTAAAAAAATTAATTGGTTTATTAATTTATTTTTGGCTGCATTCCATCTCCGTTGCTGTGCGTGGGCTCTCTCTAGTTGAGGCGAGCGGGGCCTACTCTTCGTTGCGGTGCACAGGCTTCTTATTGCGGTGGCCTCTCTTTGCTGCGGAGCACAGGCTCCCGGCACACGGGCCTCAGCAGTTGTGGCTTGGGGGCTCTAGTTGTGGCACATGGGCCCAGCCGCTCCGCGGCATGTGGGATCCTCCCGGACCAGGGCTCGAACCCGTGTCCCCTGCATTAGCAGGCAGACTCCCAACCACTGTGCCACCAGGGAAGTCCCCCAAAATCTTTTTTGATGTGGACCATTTTTTTTTAAGTCTTTATTGAATTTGTTACAATATTGTTTCTGTTTTGTGTTTTGGTTTTTTGGCCACGAGGCCTGTGGGATCTTAGCTCCCTGACCAGGGATCGAACCCACACCCCCTGCATTGGAAGACAAAGTCTTAACCACTGGACCACCAAGGAAGTCCCTTAAGACATTTTTTTTACTTGAAACATAAACACCTTTATGGATAGATGTGTTGGTCTCTTCCCCGCAGACATGGAAGGGTGAAATGTGTACAAAATAACTAAAGATCTTGTAACTTATTCCTCAAAAGTAATTTAACCACCTTGACCACCTATGGGGACCAAAAATGGTGACTTGAAATAGCATTATGGTCAATTAACCAGTTTTTGCGTTTCATCCTGATTTGTTTAGAAAAGATCATCTTTTTTTTTTTTTTTTTTTAATTTTGCCTGCACTGGGTCTTCGTTTTTCGTTGTGGGCTTCTCTCTAGTTGTGGCGTGAGGGTCTAGTTGCCCCGCGGCATGTGGGATCTTACTTCCCCGACAAGGGCACCTGCATCCCCTGCATTGGATGGCGGATTCTTAACCACTGGACCACCAGGGAAATCCCTAGAAAAGATCATCTTGCCAACAGGAAGGGAGATGTTCTTTGTTTTTTGTTTTTTTTGCGGTACGCAGGCCTCTCACTGCTGTGGCCTCTCCCGTTGCGGAGCACAGGCTCCAGATGCACAGGCTCCAGATGCACAGGCTCAGCGGCCATGGCTCACGGCCCTAGCCACTCCGCGGCATGTGGGATCTTCCTGGACCAGGTCACGAACCCCTGTCCCCTGCATCGGCAGGCGGACTCTCAACCACTGCGCCACCAAGGAAGCCCAGGAAGGGAGATGTTCTGATCAAAATCATGAGCTTGACTTTTTCTAGGCTCTGACATTTCAAAGAGGGGAGGATGGCATTCCCTTTCTCCATCCAAAGGTGATGTTTTAAAAGTTTACATTTACAAATTTAAAATGGTTTCAAATCTAGGGGCTTTTATTAAAAGGCTTTCAGTTTAACATAAAGAGTATGGCATATTAAAATTGAACATTTATTTCTCACATTTCAGAATATTTCCTTATGTGTTGCTAAAAGAAATGTGTCTCAGGATTTTGGTGGTTCTTTTTGTTTGATTTTTAATTAATTAATTAATTTTATTTTTGGCTGCATTGGGTCTTTGTTGCTGTGCGCGGGCTTTCTCTAGTTGGGTATCTAGAGTAGCGGGGGCTACTCTTTGTTGCGGTGCGCAGGCTTCTCATTGCGGTGGCTTCTCTTGTTGCGGAGCACAGGCTCTAGGCGGGTGGGCTTCAGCAGTTGTGGCGCACAGGCTCAGTAGTTGTGGCACATGGGCTTAATTGCTCCGCGGCATGTGGGATCTTCCCGGACCAGGGATCAAACCCATGTCCCCTGCATTGGCAGGTGGATTCTTAACCACTGTGCCACCAGGGAAGTCCAGGATTTTAAGTTTTGACTCATCTTTGTAGCAATAGAGCAGTTACAACAAGATGGAACCTTGGGGGGCTTCCCTGCGCTACTGAGCCTGTGCTCTAGAGCCTGTGAGCCACAACTACTGAGGCCACGTGCTACAACTACTGAAGCCTGCATGCCTAGAGCCTGTGCTCCGCAACAAGAGAAGCCACCGCAATGGGAAGCCCGCGTACCGCAACAAAGAGTAGCCCCCGCTCGCCACAACTAGAGAAAGCCCGCGTGCAGCAACAAAAACCCAAGGCAGCCAAAAGTAAATAAATTTATTACAAAAAAAAAAGATGGAACTTGGGGATCAAGCATCACCTATTTTACTTCCTGCAAAGATTTGCATTTTTGCATTGATGTTGAAATGGCTAAAGCTTTCTGAATTCTCTACCTTTGCTTTAATAAAAACCCTACCAGTTGGTGAACTACTATTCCAGAGAATGGAAAATAAGATATGACTATGGCTTTATACCAAAATTTGTTATACTCTAACTTACTGATGTCTTTTAAAACATCATGTGTGCAAACCTTTTTATTGTGAATTGTAATGCACTTTCAGAAAAGTGCATGCGATGCCGATGGATAATTTAACAAGTTATTATAAAGCCAACACATGATCACGGCCAGGACCTTAGGAGTCCTCCCCACCCCACACCCCTTGCAACCACAGGGGTCATCTGGACCGTGTCCTCCCTTCCCACAGTGTAGCCAGTAACTTGAATTTTATGATTATTACTTTCTCGCTTTTTTTATGGTTTGACCACATGAGTGTGCAGCCCAAATAAATTTAGTGTTGCCTCTTTTAAAACTTTACATAAGGGAAAGTGTATTGCATGTATTCTTTTCTGTCTGGTTTCTTTCAATTAATATTCATCCAGGTTATTCCATGTAGCTGAGTGCATTCACTTTCATGACTATATGTATTCCATTGTGTGAATATCCATCAAATTATTTACTATTTGACTTGAGTTATTTTCAGACTTGGGCTTTTACCCCCCAAAACTTGTGGCTCTGGATAAGTCTGGCTATATACATCTGTGTGTTGCACTAGAGTATATACCGAGGAGTGGTATTGCCAGGGTGTAGTGTTTGTGAATCTGCAGACTCATGGATAATGGTAAACTCTTACCCAAAGTTGTTGTACTGATTTATATCGCCACCCACCACGAGGACGCGATAGTTCCCATTGCCTTGCATCTTTGCCACAACTTACCAGCACACCTGAATTTTTATTTCCCAACCAGTTGGGTCTATAGTGTTATCTCATTGTAGTTTTGATTTTTATGTTTATTTATTTACTTATTTATGGCCATGCCACACGGCTTGTGGGGATCTTAGTTCCCCCACCAGTGATCAAACCCATGCCCCCTGCAGTGGAAGTGCAGAGTCCTAACCACTGGACTGCCAGGGAATTCCCTTATTGCAGTTTTAATTTCCATTTCTCTATTTACTAATAACGGTGAACATCTTTTCATGATTCATTGGCCATTTGGATTTCCCCTTTTATGAATCATTTAGTTAGGTATAGCCCAGTTTTCAACTTGGCTGCCTGATTTTCTCTCAATGATTTCTAGGGTGTCTTTTGAATATTTTTTTTTCTTGCCCCCCACACACTGCAGCCCCTGCACTGGAAGCACACAGCCCTAACTGATCTCAGGTGGCCTCGGCCTGCAGTGGCTTGAAGCAGGATTTCAGTTCCCAGCCAGAAATTGAAGTCAGGTCGCAGTAGTGAGAGTGCTGAATCCTGGCCACTAGACCAGTGGCCAGTGACAAGGCCCTGGCCCTTTGGCTTTACAGAAATTAATTCCCACAAAGACATGGAAAGTAGTGAAACAAGTAAAGTGTTTATTAGGAGGAAAAAGAGTACGTGTGGATAGACACATGACTGGGCTCAAAGAGAGAGTTGCGTCCTCATGGTAGTTTGAATCACTTATATGGGGCATTTCTTCCAGGTTTCCTTTGGCCAATCATCTTGCTTTGCCTGGTTCGGAGTCCGTATTTGGTATACCTCAGGGTCTTCCCTGTGGGCCTGTGCATCTCTCAGCCAAGATGGATTCTAGTGAAGAGGCCTATGGGTAGTTGACATCACTTACTATGGGGTGACGCCCCCTCTCTTTTGACCTCCAAGGAGGCTTTCTGCACATGTGTAGTCAGGAAGGTCTCCTTGACTTTGAGAATGAGGAATATGTGCTTTTTTATCTCTTATCTGGGCAGGGCCCAGCCTCCTCTCTGTCCACAGGGGAGAAACTCCAACTGCTCAGACTGGGGCCCATCTATCTCCTGCCTCATTAACCACTGGGCCACCAGGGAAGTCCTGGAACCATTCTTAATATTAATATAACCCAATGTTTCATTCTTTTCCTTTATTGTTATGAGACCTGTTTCAGAAATCAATCCTTGGGAATTCCCTGGTAGTCCAGTGGTTAGGACTCGGTGCTCTCACTGCTGAGAGCCTGGGTCCAATCCCTGGTCAGGGAACTAAAGGTACCACAAGCCTTGCAGCAAGGCCAAAAAAAAAAAAAAACCACCTTACCGCAAGGTTATAAAAGTATTATTTTGTATCACCTTCTAAAATGTTATTGTTTCATCTTTCACATTAGCTCTGCAGTCCTCCCCAAATTGGCTTTGTGTTTGGTGTGAGGTAGGGGTCACATTTTGTGTGTTTTCCATAGTGATATCCAGTTGTCGCAGCATAGTTATTGAAGAGATTGTCCTTTCTGCACTGCTCTGCATTACCACCTCTATCATAAATCAACCCTCTGGATGTGGATACGGTCTGTCTTGGGCTCCTAATCTATCCATTTGTCAATCCTTCAGCCCCTTTCTTACTGACTACTGTATAGCTGTTTAAGAAGTCTCAATAGCTATCTGAGACAGTATTGTGTGTGATGAGAATCCCGCATATACAATGGCTTAGTTCTCCATCAACAGTGAACCAAAGGGGGACTTGCCTGGCGGTTCAGTCGTTAGGACCCTGTGCTTCCACTTCAGGGGGCCCAGGTTCGATCCCTGGTTGGGGAACTAAAATCCTGCAAGCCATGTAGCACTACTAAAAAAAAAAAAAAAGAACCTAAGTATCTCAACACCATTGGTAATCTTTGCCTGAATCAATAATTTCATGAAGAGCTGAAAACTCTTGGAGATTTCATCTGCTTCACCAGCCTTCAAGCCCAGAAGCCCTCCAACTTCAGGATGAGTGTGATGCTGTCAAGGGGGGCCAGAGCAGGCAGTGTGCATTTGAATCTTAACTTACCCATGCACAGGGACTTCCCTGGTGGTGCATTGGTTAGGACTTGGTGCTTCCACTTCAGGGGGTGCGGGTTTGATCCCTGGTTGGGGAAGTTCCTGAAAGCTGCATGGTGCAGCCAAAAAAACCCCAAAAAATTACCCATGTACAATTTTCATTGCATTGCAGGTGGGTGGTTGTAGGGTCTCTTCATGAAGCCTTCAGACATTGAATGGCTTATGTTGTTTTCCTTCTGTCTCATGAAGCAAACTGCTTAGAGCTGACCTCCCTGACCCTCCAGTAGCTAAATGCCATTATCAAGGAAGACCCGATGTCTGTAAGCTACCAAGTAAGAAGTGTCAGGCGTCAGGATACCTTTTTCTTTTTTTTGGCTGTGCCTTGTGGCATGTAGAATCTTAGTTCCCCAACCAGGGATCGAACCTGCTCCCCCTGCATTGGAAGTATGGAGTCTTAACCACTGGACTGCCAGGGAAGTCCCGATAGAACACCTTCTGACTAAACATGAACTTAAACAACTGGACCAAAGGACTTGGGTGTATTGTACAATGACCACAAATTCCCCCCATCCCATCCCCCATGCATGCCACTTTGCAATGGAACTCCTAGCCAGAGGGGGAGTCAGTTTCTCCACCCATTTAAATCGATGCATGGCCATGTGACTTGCTTTGACCTATAGAATTCGGAAGAAGTGAGGTGTGGAAGTTCAACAACCATGATGTAAGGAAGCCAGTGTAGTTTTTTGGAGACTGGGAGACTCCATGCAGAACTGAGGCCTCCCAGCCAACAACCAGCACCAATTGCCCAATATGCCAGTGGAGTCATCTTGGACCTTGCAGCAGACTGAACCCTCCAGGTGTCTGTGGTCTCATAAATCAGCCCAGATAAGATCAACAGAGGAAATGCCCCCTAACCCACCAAATGGAAAAAAAACAAAATTCGAGTTTTTTCCCAACAACATTTGATTGTGAAAAATTTCAAATGTGTATCAAAGTTTAAATAAGTTTACAGTGAACACCCACATTCCTAACACATCACTTCTACCATTCCCATTTTATTAAATCTGTCATCTCCCCATCCGTTTGTTCATGCATCACTTCATCTCTTTTTTTGTTGTTGTTGTTTTTTGGTTTTTTACTTCATCTCATTTTTGATGCATTTCACAGTTGCAGACATCAGCCCACTACTCCCTGAATAGTTTGGTGTGCATATCATTAGCATATGACTAACAAGAGTCCAATATTTGTTTATATTTTTTCTTTTGAAGTAAAATTGACAATGACTTGCATAAGTGTTAAATATGCTTTTGCTGAGTTTTTTTTTTAAGTCTTTATTGAATTTTTAAGATGTTGCTTCTGTTTTATGTTTTGGTTTTTTGGCCTCGAGGCATGTGGGATCTTAGCTCCTCAACCAGGGATCGAACCTGCACCCCCTGCATTGGAAGGCGAAGTCTTAACCACTGGACCGCCAGGGAAGTCCCCTTTTGCTGAGTTTTGACAGATGCACACATCTGTGCAACTTGAACTTCTATTAAGATCTACAACATGTTTGCCATGGCCCAGGTTGAATCCCTGGTCAGGGAACAGAGATAGAAGACAAAACAAAACATTTTATCAAGTATTATACATAATCTAGAAATAATATATGTATCATTTGTGCATAGGTTGTATGCAAATACTATGCGATTTTATATGAGGGACTTAAGCATCTTGGGATTTTAGTATGTGCAACAGTCCTGGAACCAGTCTCCCCAGGATACTGTAGGATACCTGTAAATAACCACACAGTGTCAGGGATTATCAAAACAGATGCAAGAACAAAGTTGCTTCCCTGTCTGTCATTAGCGGGAGGTGTTCAGAGGTGGCCACCGGGGCCAGTTGCACCAGTTACACGCCTGTAGCCATGAGTAACAGAGAACACAACTCTGCTTGCTTAATTCCATAAAGACATTTATTAGTTTACAGAACAAATAGCTGCAAGCTAGGGCAGCCTCCAGGCTCGGGATGCTAGGGGCATCCCCATCCCTGCAGGCTTTTCCTCTCATCTCATTGGCCAGGACTGGTCATATGCCTGGTCCCTTACCCAATCAGTGAGTGAGTCATTCACACTCATCCTGATAGCTTCTGTGATCTTAGATCTTAATTTCCAACCTGCAGTTATTTTAGATATTGTTGATCTTACTGTCATGGCCTGGGTTTATATTTTATATTGCCAGATAAAACAAGAAATTACACTAGTTATAATAGGATCTTCGGAGACTAACATGGTTCACAGAACGATAAAAGAGTAAAATTATAATCTGGATGAGGCATTTATAGAGCAGGAATCTGCAGATGTTTTCTGTAAAGGGCCAGAGAGTAAATATTTTCGGCTTTGCTGGCCATAATGTCTCTGTGGCAACTACTCAAATCCCTGTAAACCAGGAAGCAGCTGTACATAATGTGTAAATGAGTGGGCGTAGCTGTGTACCAATAAAGCTTTATTTACAACCACAGGTGGTGGGCAGGGTCTGGCCCACAGGCAGGCTGAAGTTGCTGAGGGCAGGTGTTCTGCAGCATTGTTAGAACTAAATTAGAGCAACAGGATCTTCCAATCGTTGAAATTTATTATTTCTACCTGACCACTGAAGTAGTCTTTAATCAGTTTTCCACCACAAATTTGTGTGCAGTAATTAGAGAGGGGTCCCAATATCCAAAATGCAGTCATCGGTACTTTTCCCCACCCCAAGGAATAAGGGCTCTTTGGAGAATAGCTGGTTTTATGTTTCAGGGCAGGGAAGATGCAGTATGGGCCTAGTATATCTTGTTGCCAGAAAGAAGGGATGCCTCTTTAAGTTCTGGGTGTGTGTTGAAGGCACACCGGAACCCACTTAAAGGTATCCCATGTCAATAATGATTAGTTAATGACCAATTCATGAAACTACTCTCAAGTCTGAATGCCATGAATTCATAATTATCCTCAAAAGACAAGAATCAGGGGGCCTCCCTGGTGGCGCAGTGGTTGAGAGTCCGCCTGCCGATGCAGGGGATACGGGTTCGTGCCCCGGTCTGGGAGGATCCCATATGCCGCGGAGCGGCTGGGCCCGTGGGCCATGGCCGCTGGGCCTGCGTGTCCGGAGCCTGTGCTCCGCAGCGGGGGGGGCCACAGCAGTGAGAGGCCCGCATACAGCAAAAAAAAGAAAAAAAAAAAAAAAAAAAAAGACAAGAATCAGGATTTTTGTTCTTTATGAAGCTGCTAGTTCTATATCCATAGCCTGATTTTATTTGGGTGAACCATTTTTTAGCATCCCTACATAAAAAGGCTGACATCTTCTTACCAAATGATATATATTCAGGGTGATCCCAACTATATAAAAAGATTCTCCTCTTTGTAAAAAATAAACAATGAAAAACATAATAAATACAGTATTAACATTGGTTATTTTTGGATAGTAATATGATAGATGATACTCATGTTCTTTTCCTGAATTTTTTCTGGCATTTCCAAGTTCCCGCCTTTATTTTTTATATATTACTTTTAGAGTGAAAAAGAAAAATCTTTGAAAAAAATTTATCTCCAGGGACTTCCCTGGCAGTCCAGTGGTTAAGACTCTGTGCTTCCACTGCAGGGGGCACAGGTTCGATCCCTGGTTAAGGAACGAAGATCCCGCATGCCATGTGGTGAGGCCAAAAGAAAAAAAAACGAGAGAGAAATTGTAAAAAAAAATTTTTTTTAAATACTTTCTTGAAAAGAGAAGCAAATATTAAAAAACAAAAACACTACTTATCTCTGGGTTCAGGATGTCTTTTTCCATGGTTATAACGTTGTATGGTTTGGTCTTTGGGAAATTTCTCACCCCAAAAAGCAGAGGATTGCAAGTGGGATTTTATAAAATCCAGATCCCAAGGCTGAGGATGGGAGTACATCCTATGAGGTGGGGCTGAAAGACATTGAGCTAAGAGGGCTGGTAAAATCTGTGGAGCTGGGTCCTCGGCCCTGGGGGTAAATGTTGTCCCCAGGTGAGGGGGTTTAGCTTTCAATTGAGGGAAGTACTGGTAGGGCTTTAAGCACTGGCTCCCAGAGACCTAGCTTAAGTTGGGAGGAGCCTAGATTCTAAAAAGAGTAAGGAAGGTTAAGTAGCTGGGGCTGGGGGTCGTCAGGGAGAGGGCTGGGCAGTTCTAGACGGCAGTGGAGGAGGAGTGGGACCTGGGCCGCAGTGCAAAATGAAAACACGCGGCCCCTTGTCGGAAAATTATTATGAATTTCACAATGGTGGCAGCAGAGCATTCAATCAAGTGCAGGGGCTGAACCCCTGTGGGGACCCAGAAAAAGGGAGCCGCTGCAAGGTCTGCTTTGGAGGTAAGGATTGGCCAGGATTCTGGCAGAGACTGGACGCTGAGGCAGAATGTCTTGCCTGTGCCTCTCCTGGGTGTCCATGGGCCACAGCCCACACGCAGAAATCCCTTCTCCATGGGATGGACCAGGTCCAAGACCCCTGGGGGTCTCCCAGCCACTTTTTTTTTTTTTTTTTTTTTGCCGTACGCGGGCCTCTCACTGTTGTGGCCTCTCCCGTTGCGGAGCGCAGGCTCCGGACGCACAGGCTCAGCGGCCATGGCTCACGGGCCCAGCCGCTCCGCGGCATGTGGGATCTTCCCGGACCGGGGCACGAACCCGTGTCCCCTGCATCGGCAGGTGGAGTCTCAACCACTGTGCCACCAGGGAAGCCCTCCCAGTCACTTTTTTACTTTTTTTTTTTTGTTGCGATATGCGGGCCTCTCACTGTTGGGGCCTCTCCTGTTGCGGAGCACAGGCTCCGGACGCGCAGGCTCAGCGGCCATGGCTCACGGGCCCAGCCGCTCCGCGGCATGTGGGATCTTCCCAGACCAGGGCACGAACCTGTGTCCCCTGCCTTGGCAGGCAGACTCTCAACCACTGCGCCACCAGGGAAGCCCCAGCCACTCTTTAGATGCTAAATTATCACAGGTGTTACTCAAGTCCCATGCTCAGGTGGGGGCCGGTGGAGGGCCCCTCACCCCTCCCTCTCCACCCAGCCCCTGACTTCTGGGACTTTAAAGAGGTTACCCAACCCCTATTCATCTTCCTGACTCTAAGTCACTGGTCAGCATCCCTTCCTTCAGGAAGCCCTCCGGGCTGCCCCCTGCACCCCTGAACTTGTACCCCCATTATATCCCCCAGGCTGCATCTCCAGGTTGCAACCCCCAGGTTGCTCAAGGGACCCCATTTTATGCCCTCCTAGCTCCCTGTGCCTCATCTTCAAGGCAGTCTGTCACTCTGACACTGTGGGTGCAGTTAGTCATTTGGGAGTTCCAGCTCTGCCGGCGCTGGGAAGCCGAGACCTGGCCCGGAGGAGGGCTCCATATATCTGTTGAGTCTGGGAGGCACAGAGCATCCTCCCTGCATTCAGTGGCAGCCTGCCTGGGCCTCAGCTTTCCCTGCCACACACACAATGTTGTCCCGTCCACTGGGCAGGCAGACCGACTGGGGATAGGGTCTGGGATCCCAGGTCTGGGGTTTGGACTCTGGAGTTGGGTCTGGCTTTGGGATTGGGGGTCCTGGGTCAGAGATTGGGATCTGGGTTTCAGGGACTGGAGCTGGGGTCTGATATGGGGTCTGGGGCTGGGGATCTGAGTTCTGGAGCCCCAGGTCTGGAATCTGAGGTCTGGAGTTTGGGATCCAGAGCCTGAGTTCTGAGGCCTGAGGTCTGGGATATAGGGACTGGGGTCCCAGGTCTGGGGCTACTGGGATGGAGGATCTAGGATTTGGGGCTGGCGATCCTGAATCCAAGGTCAGGGTCTTGAGGTGTGGGGTTGCCATTTCTGGGTCTGGGGTCTAGTGTCTGAAGTAGGGGATCTGGGCTCTTGTACCTGGGTTCTGGCGTATGGGGTCCAGGGTCTGGGGTCGGGGTCTGAAGTAAATGATCTAGAATCCGGGGGTCCAGAGTCTGAGGTTAAAGATCTAGAGTCTGGGGGTCAGGGTCTGAGGTCCAGGATCTGGGGGGCTGGGTCTGAAGTAAAGGATATAGAGTCCAGGGTCTGGGTCCCTGGTGTGAAGTACGAGATCTAGCACTTGGGGTCCCATGTCTGAGGTCTGGGGTCCAGGCCCAGGGTCGGAGGTACGAGGTCCGTTGCCCCTCGCCCCACCGTGCCCCTGCCCCGCCCCCTCCCTCCTCCTAGCCCCTCCCCGGCCCCCTCCCTTCTCCTCCCTGCTCTCCAGGTCCCCCACCTCCTCCCCCTCCCTTCTCTCCCCCTGCCCCGCCCCCTCCCTCCTCCTCCCCTCTCCCCCTCTTCCCCTCCTCTGCCCCCTCCTTTCTCCTCCTCCCCTCCCCCTCCCCGGCCCTCCCCCGCCCGCCCCGCCCCGCCGGGCGCCGCACCGACAAGATGGCGGCGGGTGGGAGCGGCGGGCGCGCTTCGTGCCCGCCGGGGGTCGGCCCGGGCGCGGGGGGCGGCCCCGGGCCCAGCGCCAACGCTGCCCCGGCCCCCGGCAACGCGGCCGCCGCCGCTGCTGCCCAGGCCCCCGCCGCCCCCGGGCCGCCCCCGCTGGTGTCGGTGTCGGGGCCGGGGCCGGGGCCGGGCGCGCAGGCCTCTGCGGGTGGGGAGCGGGCGGCCGAGGAGCCGGGGGCGGGGGCGCTGCTGCGCGAGCCCGTCTACAACTGGCAGGCCACCAAGCCCACGGTGAAGGAGCGCTTCGCCTTCCTCTTCAACAACGAGGTGCTCTGCGACGTGCACTTCCTGGTGGGCAAGGGGCTCGGCGCGCAGCGCATCCCGGCGCACAGGTGGGCCGCCGTCCCGGGACCCGCCGCCCCCCCGGGGACCCAGCATCCCCGGGCCCAGCCCCCGCCAGCCCCCGGGACTCAGTCATCCCTGAGATCCCGCCACCCCTCCCCCCCGCCGGGGATACTCGCCACCCCCGGGGACCTAGTCATCCCCCAGGACCCGCCCTTCTTGGAATCCCTGCCGTCCCCGGGACCCCACCACCCTCAGGACCCCGTCGTCCTAGGACCCAACCCGTTATTCTTGGAACCCCTGCTGGTCCCGGGGACCTGCCCTCACCCCGGGACACCCACCATCCCTGGGACCCTGCTGTTCCCAGTAACCACCATCCCCGGGCCCTACCACCCCTAGGCCCTGTGACCCTGCCAGGCCCCCTTCCACCCGTACTTCCAGATACTGGCCGTATTCTGGTCCTGCGACCCCTGCCCCTCCACTCTCATCAGCGTCTCCTGGCTCTGTGACCCCTGACCCTGCCACCTTGGCCAGGATCTCTCAGACCCAGTGACCTCTTCTACCCCCAGCATCCCTGTGACCCCTCAGCCCCTGCCAGGCTCTCCAGGCCCTGCAACCCCCAGCCTGGCCAGCCCGAGGACCCCCAGACACTACCATCTCCCTCCATTTCCTCCTTCCTGCCCCAGTGACCTCTTCCCCCGAGTGCCCCATTCTTCTGGGGCTGAGACCGCCAGAGCCCCACCAGACTCCCACCTTGTGAACCCAGGACCCCCAGTGACTCCCAGCTCTGCGATCACCCAGCTCCGTGACGCCCCATCCCCCGGGCCTCCTTTCGAAAGGGGGGTGGGTGTTGGTCCAGGCCCCATCCCTCTGCCAGTCTCCAGGGTGCAGCCCCCAGACTCCTGGGTAGGGTGGGACTGATGTCAGCGTCCTGCCCACTGCTGGTTCCTCTGCCCCTGCTCGCTGGGGGGTGCTGGGGAGGGTTCTGTCTGGGGAGGGGGGCTGCATGGGTTGTCACCACTCTGCCCGGAGTGTCCCCCAACCTGCTGTGAGGGTCCTCCCCACCTTTCTGACGTGTGGCCTTTATTTAACTTGTGCCTTCGAGATTCCTCTTTTTGGCTTTTCTTGGTTATTTATATACAACTGGGTCTAGATTCCTGTCCAAGGACGCTTCCAGGCCCGTGATGGGGTTCCCAGTACCTCCCTGCCCTGTGTGTGTGTTGCGGTCCTCCCCACTCTCCTGCAAGCTGTGAGTAGGGGGCCAGTTGATGTGTCACCTATGAGCCCCCAGCCTCTCTCATGCCTTTCTTGTCCCACATTCCTGCTGTGTGGACCTCCCAGATCGAAGGGTTCTAGTTCTTTGTCTTTTCAGCCTTTGGGTTGTTATTTCATACGCATTGTTGCCATTTTACCTGCAGCGATCAGGTAGATGACTGTACCGTGAGTGACCGTGAACCCTGCTGAGCCTCAGTTCCCCCCACCTCCCCACCCCCCGGGACCTGGGACTGACCACTCAGACACCTCCTTCCGAGGGCCACAGGGAGGGTGGACCCTGTGACCCAACCAGGTCCTTATCACAGTGGCCCGGGGCTCATCCTCCATACGGGCTGGCTTAAAATGCAGGTGGGGCTGTGACCCAACGCATAAAGGAAACACCTCGCAGCATCGCTGATGGAACACAGACAGGAGTGGGGAAAATTCCTTATACCGTGCGCCATGCTCCCGGGCTGGACCTAACTCCCGTCTCTGTCCCAGGTGGGCTGGATTTGGGGACTTGCTTGTAAAGAGTAGATTGGAATCCCACCTTGGGGGAACTCGGCAGATGCCACCTCAGCCAGGTGGTCAAGGTCGACCTCAGGGTGATGTCCTGGGGGTATCAGGGTCCCCCTAGAAGGAATCAATGAGAAGGGCACCTCACCTCAGTGTGCGCCACCCCAAACTCTTAACCCCAGTGTAGTGGGTTGAATGGTGGCCCCCAACAAGGTGTGTCCACATCCTGACACCCAGAACCTGTGAATGGGACCTTATTTGGAAAAAGGGTCTTTGTAGATGTGATTAAGAGTTTCAAGAAGAGATCATCCTGGATTATCTGAACGGGCCCTAAATCCAGCAAGTATCCTTATGAGAGACACACAGAGGAGAGACCGAGAGAAGATGGCCATGTGACAACAGAGGCAGAGATGGGAGGGACACACGGCCACAAGCCCAGGACGCCTGGGACCCCAGAAGCTGGAAGAGGCCGGAGGGGGACCCTCCGGGGGCAGCACGGCCCTGGGACACACTGACCTTGGACGTGTGGCCTCCAGAACGTGAGAGAGGAAATTCCTGTTCTTTCAAGTCACCCAATTTGCAGTAATTTGTTAGAGCAGCCCCAGGAAACCAGTACACCTGGTCCTATCGGAGAAAATACCAGATAAACCCAGCTTGGGGCCATGCTGCAGGACGCCAGCCGCCAGCCGGTCCTGGGAGGAGCCTGAGGACACAAGTGAAAGCCACGTGGGATCCTGGATGCAGGCCTGGGGTGGAGAGCATCCGGAGCTGGTGACTGGGGAGCAGGGCCGAGTCGGGGAGGGGCTCGTGCTAACTTTGAGGAAGGCCATGGGGTCTGGACCCACCATCTCCCGGGACCCAGGCTTGGGGTGGTCTCAGGCTGGGGCCGTGAATTCTGGGTACAGGGTGACCTGGGGCATGGGACACAGGACGGCCTGGCATGAGTGATGGCAGAAGGGGCCAGCTCTGGCCCCTGACAAGTTCAGACCTCATTCGGAGCCGCCCCCTGCCCCGTGCCCCAAGTCGGCTTAGCCCCACCCCCTCGCCCTGCACTGCACTGCTTTTTGACAGCTTTCTCCTTCAAACTTTCTCTGTGACTGCTGTCATTGGCTTCCTGTGAGCAGGATTTTTTTTTTTTTTTTTTTGGCTGAGTCACAGCTTGTGGGATCTTAGTTCCCCAACCAGGGATTGAACCCCAGCACCTGGCAGTGGAAGCGTGGAGTCCCAGCCACTGGACGGCCACAGGGTTTTGCTTCTCTCCGTCCTGCTAGGCCCAGGAAAATGCCTGGCACGGCAGGTGCTCAGGAAACCTGTGAGTCCACTGTCTACACGCGCTCGCGGGGCTCCCTCTGAGGAAATACCGAGCATTTTCAGGGTAGCACTGTGCACAAATCGGATGGACCCACATTAATATCTAAAATACCTTTATTCATCTATCACGGAAAACTTAGCAGTGCAGAGAAGTCCCAGAAGTGGAGCAGTCTGTGTCTGAGGTCCCTTCTCTTTCATCGATCTGTGTGTGCTTAGCCCAATAACACGTTTTTTGATGACTGTGGCTTTATGGTGGGTTTTGAGAACTGCCGTGGCTGTTCTTCCCAGTTTTACTCCGTGTCAAGACTTTTTTCAGCGCGTCTCACACACTTAACTCCTCCAGAATCAATCACCCATCCATCTGTCCCTCCCTGCATCCAACAGTCATTGAAACAGTGCTGACAGAAGACATCTCTTTCCCTGTGGGACTTACCTTCAGGTAAATTTGCACCAGCAAAGTTTTGTAAAGAGCCAGATAGTATATAGTGTCAGCAGGCCACACGGTCTCTGTCCCAACTGCTTAATTCTGGCATAGCAACACGAATGCATTAAGACAGAAATGAATGGGTGTGGCTTTGTGCCAATAAAACTTTATTTACAAAAACAAGCGGTGGGCCGGATTGAGTCCCAGGGCGGTAGTTGACCAGCCTCTGCCTCAGTGGTTCCTTACGATCTTTAGAATCAATTTATCAAATGCTAAAGGAATTTCCTGGAGGGATTGGTCTTTGCAAAGGTACAGGTTGGGAGAGCTGACAGTTTAGAATACAAAATATATCTGGGAACACGTTTATCCAGGGCATTTTTGTGAAACCCTAGGAAAGTTTTGTAGTTTCTTCAAATAGGTCTTGCACATATATTGCTAAGTTTCTGATTCGTTTTTTTTTTTACAACTTTATTGGAGTATAATTGCTTCACGGTGGTGTGTTAGTTTCTGCTTTATAACAAAGTGAATTAGTTATACATATACATATGTTCCCATATCCCTTCCCTCTTGCGTCTCCCTCCCTCCCACCCTCCCTATCCCACCCCTCTAGGTGGTCACAAAGCACTGAGCTGATCTCCCTGTTCTATGCGGCTGCTTCTCACTAGCTGTTTATTTTACATTTGGTAATGTATATATGTCCATGCCTCTCTCTCGCTTTGTCACAGCTTACCCTTCCCCCTCCCCATATCCTCAAGTCCATTCTCAAGTAGGTCTGTGTCTTTATTCCTGTCTTACCCCTAGGTTCTTCTTTTTTTTTTCTTAAATTCCATATATATGTGTTAGCATACGGTATTTGTCTTTGTCTTTCTGACTTACTTCACTCTGTATGACAGACTCTAGGTCTATCCACCTCATTACAAATAGGTAATTTCGTTTCTTTTTATGGCTGAGTAATATTCCATTGTATATATGTGCCACATCTTCTTTATCCATTCATCCGATGATGGACACTTAGGTTGTTTCCATCTCCGGGCTATTGTAAATAGAGCTGCAATGAACATTTTGGTACATGACTCTTTTCGAATTATATTTTTGTTTGTTTTTTCTCTGTTGTGAGTAATTTCTCCATTGTATTTTTTCTAGTTGGTTCTTGCTGGGAAGCTGTAGATTTTTTGCGTATTTATTTTTATCTATTTGAACGATTTCTTTCTGAACCCTTCTTAGCGTTAATAATTGCTCCACTGATTCCGTGGTCTGTCACTGTCCAGTAGACTTTTCTGTGATGATGGGATTGTTCTAGATCTGTGCTCTCCAGTCCTAGCCACTAATCACTTGTGGCTGCTGAGCACTTGAATTGTGGCTCTTACAGCTGAGGAACTGAATCCTTTTGTTTTGTTTTGTTTTTTTGGACACACTGCGTGGCTTGCAGGATCTTAGTTCCCCAACCAGTGATTGAACCTGCGCCCTTGGCAGTGAAGGCAAAGAGTCCTAACCACTGGACCACCCGGGAATTCCCAAACTGAATCTTTTATTTACCTTAATCTTAATTTAGATTTACATAAGCCCTGAATTTAGAGTTTTAAGTGAGACAATCACGTTATGGGCAATTAATTTCTCATTCTCTCTCATATTTCTGCCTCATTTTTTCTGTTCTGATTGCATTTCTGACCACCAGGGCATTGTTCCGTAACAGAGGTGTTTTTCACAGTTCAATGTGATCATTGATACTGGTTTCTGACATTCTTTTTAATACAGTAACAAGTTTCTTTCCATCCCTTGTTCACTACGAGTTTCCATGAAGTGTGGGCATGGGATGTCATCGAGTGCTTTTAATGGATTTTGGTTTGTTTGATCTGACAATTGGCCATATAGAAAATTATGCATATGTGTGACAACTGCCATAGCCCAGTTTGGGAGCACTTCTGTCACCCGCAGAAACCCCTTTCCCCACTTACCCTCAGTCCCCACTCCCACCCTGATCCCTGGGCAATCACTGACCTCCTTCTCTCTCTCTAGTTTTGCTCTTTGTAGAAATTTCATAGAATTAGAATGATAGAATGTGTAGGCTTTGGTCTGGCTTCTTTCACTGAGTGTGCTGTTTATAAGGTCCATCCACACCGTTGTATCGGCAGTTCATTTCTTTCTATTGCTAAAGTAATTCATGTTACTGCTGAATTCCATTGCATGGATGGACCACGGTTCGTCCACTCATCAGTCGATGGGCATACGGGTTATATAGGTTATTTCCAGCTTTTCATTATGAGGAATCATACTGCCATGAACATTCCACATTCGTGTAGAAATTTGCCTGTGGAAGAACTGCTCCTTTTCTCTTAGGTGAATACCTAGGGGTCACATGTTGGAATTACAGGGTAACGTGACATTTTAAGAAACTGCCAAACTGGTTTCCAAAGTGGCCGCCCCATTCCCCACCCCCCAGTGGTGCCCAAGGGTTCCAGAGTGTCTTTGGCCTCATAGGTGATTGGGAAATATTCCTTCCCCCTCTCCTTTCTGGAAGAGTTTGCATAGGGTTGGTATTATTTCTTCTGGGAGTGGGCTTTTCTGTGTGGGAAGATTTTTTAAAATATTTATTTATTTATTTGGTCTCACCGGGTCTTCGTTGCAGCAGGCAGGCTTCTTAGTTGCGGCTTGAGGGCTCCTTAGTTGCGGCAGGTGGGCTCCTTAGTTGTGGCATGCAAACTCTTAGTTGTGGCATGCATGTGGGATCTAGTTCCCTGATCAGGGATCAAACCCGGTCCCCCTGCATTGGGAGCGTGGAGTCCTATCCACTGCGCCACCAGGGAAGTCCCAGTGGGAATTTTTTTTTTTTTTTTTTGGCTGCTTTGGGTCTTCATTGCTGTGCACAGGCTTTCTCTAGTTGTGGCGAGCGGGGGCTACTCTTTGTTGCAGTGCGCGGGCTTCTTGTGGTGGCTTCTCTTTGTTGCAGAGCACAGGCTCTAGGCACGTGGGCTGCAGTAGTTGTGGCACACAGGCTCAGTAGTTGTGGCACACGGGCTTAGTTGCCCCGCGGCATGTGGGATCTTCCCAGACCAGGGCTCAAACCCGGGTTCCCTGCATTGGCAGGCAGATTCTTAACCACTGTGCCACCAGGGAAGTCCCGGAAGATTATTAATGACTAGTTCACTTACTTGTTATGTGTTTGTTTAGATTTTCTCTTCACCGGTGAGTGATGGCAGTTTGTGTCTTTCCAGGAAGTCGTCCATTTTCTCTAAGTTGTCTTAAGTTGTTGGCATAAAATTGTTTCAAAGTTTTTTTTTTTTTTATCACCTATAGCGTCTGTAGTGATGTTCCCTTTTTCATTCCTGATTTTGGTAACTTGTGTTTTTTTCTCTTGGTCAGTCTAGCTAAAGTTCTAGCAATTGTTGATTTCCCCCCCACCCCCAAAGAGTGACCTTTAGGTTTCATTGATTTGTCTCTATTTTTCCATTCCCAGTTTCATTAATTCCTGCCCTCACTTTTATTATTTTCTTCATTCTTTGGGCTCAATTTGCTCTTCATTTTCTAGATTCTTGAGATGGAAGCTGATTTTATTTTTTAAATTAATTAATTATTTTTTGGTCATGCCACATGGCTTGCGAGATCTTAGTTCCTCAACCAGGGATTGAACCCGGGCCCCGGCAGTGAAAGTGCCAAGTCTAACCACTGGACCACCAGGGAATTACTGGAAGCTTACCTTGCTGATTTTAGATCTCTATTTAATAGATATACACTGTTTACTTCTAAGCACTGTTTTAGCTGCATCCCTTACATTTTTGTTTTGTTTTTTGTTTTTTTGTTTTTTGCGGTACGTGGGCCTCTCACTGTCGTGTCCTCACCCGTTGCGGAGCACAGGCTCCGGACGCGCAGGCTCAGTGGCCATGGCTCACGGGCCCAGCCGCTCCGCGGCATGTGGGATCTTCCCGGACCAGGGCACGAACCCGTGTCCCCTGCATCGGCAGGTGGACTCAAAACCACTGCGCCACCAGGGAAGCCCTGCATCCCTTACATTTTGATGCGCCGTGTTTGCATTTTTGTTTCAGTTAAGATCTTTTCTAATTTCCCTTGTGTTCCTTCTCTGACCCATGGGTTACTTATAAGTGTTGTTTCATTTCCAAATATTTGGAGATTTCTCAGAGGTCTTTCTGTTGTTGGTATGGAGTTTAATTCCTCTCTTTGGAGAACATGCTTTGACTGCTTTCAGTGCCTCTGAGTATATTTGTTTGGCCTTGCATGTGGTCTGTCCTGGAGAATGTGCCATTGCGCCTAAGAGCGTGCATTCTGCCGTCGTTGGGCTGAGGGTTCCGTAAAGGTCGCTTGGCAGCGTTATTCAGTCTTCTGTGTTCTTGCCGATTTTGTCTGGCTGTTCTGTCAGTTGTGGAGAGTGAGGCATCAGAACCTCCAACCATCATTCTTGGATTGTCTCTTTCTCCTTTAACAGTGTCTGCTTCGTGTGGTTTGGGACTCTGTTGTGTATTCATTTGTACTGTTACCTATCCCCATGTACTGACCCTCTGTTCACATGAAACATCCATTGTTCAGTAATATTCCTCATCTTCACGTCTGTCTTGTCTGATATCTGTGTAGCCACTCCAGCTCTCTGGTGGTTTCCAAATGCAAGGTATGTCTTTCCCCATCTTTCTCCTTTCATCCCCTTTGTGTGTTTGAATGTGAAACTTCTGAGCCCGTGACGTCCACCTGTCCCATCTCTGGTGATGTGAGCCTTGGTCATGGGGTAGATTTCTCCACTGGGTGTCACCAACGTCCCCTTGTAAATCACTCTTCCTGAGGGATACTTTGGGACTGTACAGACATCCCATTTCCCCTCCTGCTTTGCCTGCTGGTGTATGGTGGTTCCTGCTGGAAAGAGTTATTTACTCTAGCGTCTGCCATATGGTGATTTCCTATTTCCGTAACTCCCTCTGCATTTGTCAACTGGGGTTCTAGAAGAGCTGTCCCTTCTCCCTTACTCATCCATTCCTTCAGTTATATATTTATTTCATCATGGACTCACGGATATTTATTTTATCCTGTGGGTCATCATCCAGTGCGAACATTATTTTGTTGTTCGTATCGTCCCAGATTTGGCTCCCGTGTCCGTTCAGCATTTCCCCGTCATGTTGGAGCGTGTTTTTACTTTCTGGCGCCACAAGATACTCCAAGCTCATCTTGTCCTTCCCCTGCCCCAGCCCTGCAAGTCAGCCACTTCTCCAAGGAGTTCTGGTTCATTTTAGTGGAAAACGGTATTTAGAAACCAAGACTTGGGTGCTGGGTGTGCCCACTGCTGCTGGGGTGTTGTTGTTTAGAGACCTTTTTAGCAGGTAGAGCGAGGAAATGTACCAGCACACACACATCTCTGTTTATTTCTGTCCCTCCACCCGTCTGTCCATCTGTCCACCCATCCACCATCCATCTACCTGTCTAAAAGCCACGAGATCATCTTGATCGCTCTGATTTCGGTTCAGCCCTCCAGAATTTATTCCAGCCCCCCCTCCCCTTATCTATAACTGTTTTCTCCCACGATGAGGACCCTGGCTCTCATTCTGCACACGTCTACTTGGTAGCATAAACCTAGATATGTAGAGTAGTTTCAGAGCTGCTAACCCTCTCCTGTGAAAAATACTTTTACTAAGTAAAGCACAGTATTTGTATGCAGTTCATTTGGCCTTTAACCTGTTTCCCAAAGCTACTTAGCTGGTCTTTTCTTCCCTGCCCCTTCAGGGTAATATGTCATTCTTTCTTTTTTTTTTTAATTTTTAACTTGTGGTAAAATACACATACCATAAAGTTCACCCTCTTTACCCTTTTTAAGTGCACAGTTCAGTGGCATTAAGCACCTTCACATTGTCGGGCAGCCATCCCACCATCATCTCCAGAACTTTCTCATCTTCCCAAACTGAAGCTCTGTCCGCATGAAACACTGACTCCACCTCCATCAGCCCC
This sequence comes from Mesoplodon mirus, assembly GCF_964341445.2. Taxonomy (NCBI): domain Eukaryota; kingdom Metazoa; phylum Chordata; class Mammalia; order Artiodactyla; family Ziphiidae; genus Mesoplodon; species Mesoplodon mirus. Next base: position 33,971,195 of record NC_138980.1, read on the forward strand.
CACCATCTACTTCCTGTCTCTGGATCTGACTCCCCCAGGGACCTCCTGTGAGTGGAATCAGACACTGTGTGTCCTTCTATGTCTGGCTTCTCTCACTGAGCATCACGTCCCCAAGGTCCATCCACTCTGTAACATGTGTCGGAATTTCCTTCTTCTTAAGGTAACTAATAGTCCTTGTACGTATGGAGGGACCACATTGTGTTCATCCATCGTCTGTCCATTGATACTGGGTTGCCTCCACCTTTGGCCGTCTATGAATCGTGTCTCTGTGAGCACTTGTGCACAGGTTTTGTGTGGACGTGTGTGTTCGTTTCTCTCGGGTACACAACTTAGGAGTGGAACTGCCGGGTCAGACGGTAACTCCACGTTGAACCCTCCGATGAATCACTGGCCTGTCATCCACCGCGGCTGCACACTTTATGTCCCCACCCGCCCTGCACGAGGGCTCTGATTTCTCCACATCCGCAGCAACTCTTGTCATTGTCCAGATTTTTTATCCTAGCTGGCGTTTCCTAGTGGGGGTGAGGTGGTGTCTCATGGTGGTTTTGATTTGCCATGTTCATCGTCATGTTTCTGAGGATGGATGGATAAGGGAGGGTGGAAGACTCCTGGCGGGAGGCCAGCGAGGGGCCGGCGGGTGGGGCTGTGGGGGGAGGAGCCTTGGAGATGTTCAGACCGCCTTCGACCCAGTGGCCTTGCCGGCCCTGGGGTTTGTCGCCGCGTCTGCCGAGGGCACTGAGGGTGCGTACAGCCTGGCATCCGGGGCTCTGCACAGACACACAGGCCCAGTTGGGCCGCCGCTTACTTCCTGCCAGTGAATCGTTGGGGAAAGTTTTCCCCGCGGGAGATCAAGATGCTTTGTTTAATCTAGAAAGAAAGGAGGAACAGGAAGACACTTTCTTTATGGAGAGTGTGCATAGGGAAGTGCAGTGAGGCTCCAGGGGCCCAGCTGCGGTGGTGAATGAGCGGGGCTCTGAGGACGTGGTGGGGCAGAACAGGGCCTGAGCGACCTGGGGCGGCCGAAACAAAGCAACGCCGATGGATGGGCAAAGCCACCCAGATCTGTCCTCTCTCAGTTCTGGAATCCAGAAGCCCAGGATCAGGGTACTGCAGGGCCGCGCTCCCTCCAGAGGTTCCCGGGGAGGGTCCTTCCTATCTCCTCCGGCTTCTGGGGCTCCAGGCGTCCTGGGCTTGTGGCCGCGGCGCTCCAGGCTCTGCCTCCGTCAATACGTGGCCTCTCCCTGTGTGCTGGGTCCACATTTCCCTTTTATAATCATTGGATTAGGGCCAGCCTGGATTTGGGTGGCCTCATCTTAATAAATGGCATCCGCAAAGACCCTGTTTCCAAACAGGGTACCATCCTGACGTTCCACGTGGACATGACTTTGGAGACACTGTTCACCCCACTACACTCACTCGGTTTCCACCTGGCCCCCATCTCTGGCCTGGCCTTTGGGGTGCCGTAGAGCCCTGGGCCAGACTGGGGACCAGACAAGGGCCTGGCGGGGCCGGGAGCACCAGTCCACGATGGAGGAGTGGGTGGGAGGCGGGGGGGGGGGCGGTTCTTTTCGCGGAGAGTAGGGGGCTGCCCAGGTGGGGCTCGCTGGGAGCGGTGGGAACGTCCCCCGGGCACTGGGCAGAGGCCGGGAATCGGGCTGTGGCTGCCGACTCCAGCAGTTCTGCAAGGGGGTGGCCTCTCAGAGCCCTGCGTGTGTCACCTTGGGGACCCCGGGAGGGGCTGCGACGTGGGGCCTTGCAGACCCAGAGGACAGGGGCTCTGCAGGGGGCAGGCCTGGATCTCGGCCCCCGCCATCTCTGCCGCCCCGGGGTAGGCTGTCGTGGGGCGGGCCCTGGGGACCGCGGGTGCACAGCACAGTGGGCGCGTGACGCCAGGCAGAACCTGCAGGCCCCCGTGGCCACCCACGTCTGGATGCTCCCTTGGCCTCCACGCCCTTCCCCACGGACTCAGCCCGATTCAGGCGACCCCGCCAGGCCTTCCCTGACCCTGCTCCCTCGCGGCCCTGCGTTCTCCTTCTTGCCGCACTGTCAGGCTGTCCATGCCGTGGACCCGTGGCTGCCTTCCTCCAACAAGGCCAGGGTCTCAGTGCCCACAGCCCCAGCATGGGGGCCGTGTGTGTAGAGTAAGGAGGGAGTGATGAAGGAGGGGGTGAATGAGGGAGGCAGGGAGTGGTTGAGTGAGTCAGTGAATGAATGAATGAAAGGATGGAGTGAATGACGAATGAATGAGGGAGTGAATGAATGAATTGGGTGAGCCAATGAGTGAGTGAAGGAATGAGTGAGTGAATGAATGACGGAGGGAGGGAGTGGTCGAGTGAATGAATGATTGGGTGAATCCGTGAATGAATGAATGAGTGAGTGAATGAATGACGGAGGGAGGGAATGACGGAGGGAAGGAGTGAATGAGTTGCGTGGGGAGGGCATGAGCTCTCTGCCATAAGCCATTCAGCCCCTGGGGAGATGATTTCGCTTCTCTGGCCTCTGTTGCTACTCATCCACATGCGCTGCCTTCTCAGCCCTCAGGGTCCTCCTAATGGAAGCATCCAGGGCAGGATGCTCTGGGCACAGCATCTGCTGCAGGTGCTGGCTGGGGTGTCACTGCTGTGGGGACACTCGCCTTCCACATCCCGGGGCCCCGACAGCCCCCCGGGCTCGGGTGGTGGGGACCGGTGGGCCTCACAAAGGGTAACTGGGTCTTCTCTGACACAACAGGTTCGTGCTGGCCGTGGGCAGTGCTGTCTTTGATGCCATGTTCAACGGGGGAATGGCCACCACGTCCACCGAGATCGAGCTGCCGGACGTGGAGCCCGCTGCCTTCCTGGCACTGCTCAAGTAAGACTTTCCAGGTCCTTCACGCCCTGGGGGGAGGGACAGACACACCTGATGTTTGAAAAAAATAGAGCCCTCGTGACATTGCCTCCAGAGCCCCCAGCTCCCTGGAGATTTCTAGAACTCACCTCCTCAGTGAGGAGTGGGCTCTGGATGCCCCCCCATTTTCATTTTTGTATTTTTAATATCAAGATGTAATTTGCATACCATACAACTCACCCATGTGAAGTGTACAATTCAGTGACATTTAGTATGTTTACAGAGTGTGCAACCATCACCTCTAATTCCAGAACATTCCATCACCCCCAAAGGAATGGCATCCCCCTCCCCCAGCCCCTGACAACCAGGAACCCACTCTCTGTGTCTGTGGATCTGCCTGTTCTGGATGGTTCCCATCAGTGGAATCACACACTGTGTGTCCTTCTGTGTCTGGCTTCTCTCACTGAGCATCGCGGTTCCAGGTCCAGCCACGCTGCAGCGTGTGTGAGTCCCTAAGTTTTCATCCTTTCAAGAGTTTTTGAAGAAATAGCCTAATGCAAGAATTTTAAATTCCACCTATATTTTTTCTTCCTGGGTTTCAAATTTTTTCTCAAGGACTTTAAAACAAATATAGTGGATGTTGGGGGTGGGAGTGCCGCCCACAGATTGCAGCTCCACCGAGAAGGAGGCCTGTGGCTCTCTGGAACTAGCATACACCCCTGCTCCGCGGAGCACCGTCCGGAAACCCTGGGTGTAAATGGTCTGGGTGGCTTGAAAGGTAATCCCAAACAGTCAAGACAGCTCTTCAGATGGGGAGCTTATTTTTTTTTTTCCCCTTCTGATTATAAAAATGGCATTGGCTCACAGAAAGAAAGAGAAAGAAAAAGGGAGGGAGAGAAGAAAAGAAGAGAAAAGAAAGCATAAGGAAGAAAATGGAGTGAACCTGTCTAGCCTCTCAGCACCACGGGCGGGGCCTTGGCTGGCCGCTCCCATTCATATCAGGTCCCATTTATATCACGTGCTCACAGCACCCCTCCGCACCCACTGTGTCGTCATCTCCTTTTTTCCTCTGGTGTCTGCAGGGTGTAAACTGGTTCCCTTCAGCTCCATCTAACAGTGTTGAATCCTGTGGGCTGATCACAGCACTTTGTGGAATAATCTCACTCCTCTGTCTTCAGGCAACTTTTCAGATGGTTCCTCAGACCAGGGGCCGCAGGCTGCCCCTGGGTGGGTGGGAGGGCAGGGGCTCTGTCTCCACAGCTCCCTGCCGACATTGCAAAAGCAGCCTGGAAGGATTTGTAAACTGTGGGCAGGGCTGTGGGCCAAGGAAACTTTATGTACAAAATAGGGGACAAAAGCACGGTGAGATATCACTTCACACCCACCAGGGTGGCTATTATTAAAAAAACAAACAAAACAACTTGTCTCGAGGAGGTGGAGAAATTGGGACCCTCATGTGCTTCTGGTGGGAATGTGAAATGAGGCAGCCACTGTAGAAACAGTCAGACGATCCTCAAAAGCTAAACATAGAATCACTGTGTGCTCCAGCAATCCCATTCCTGGGTACATCCCCCAAAGAAGGGAGAAGCGGGGGCTCGAAGAGATATTTGCACACCCGTGTTCACAGCAGCTTGATTCACAACAGCCAAAAGATGGGAACATCCCCAAGTGTCCATGAACAGTTGAGGGATGAACGAGGTGTGATCCATCCACACACTGGAATATTACTCAGCCTTCAAAAGGATTCTGGAATTCAATAACACATTAAAAGGATCCTATACCATGGTCAAATGGGATTTATTCCAGGGCTGCAAGGATTTTTCAGTATCCACAAATCAATCAGCGTGATACACCACATCAAGAGGTTGAAGAATAAAAACAATACGATCATCTCAATAGGTTGCAGAAAAAGCTTTTGACAAAATTCAACACCCGTTTATGTCATAAAGGATTCTGGCAACTTCCCTGGTGGTGCAGTGGTTAAGAATCCACCTGCCAATGCAGGGGACACGGGTTCGAGCCCTGGTCTGGGAAGATCCCACATGCCACAGAGCAACTAAGCCCGTGCGCCACAACTACTGAGCCTGCGCTCTAGAGCCCACGAGCCACAACTACTGAGCCCACGTGCCACAACTACTGAAGCCCGTGCACATAGAGCCCATGCTCCACAATGAGAGAAGCCACTGCAATGAGAAGCCCGTGCACTGCAACGAAGAATAGCCCCCGCTGGCCGCAACTACAGAAAGCCCACGGACAGTAATGAAGACCCAGTGCAGCCAAAAATAAATAAATAAATAAAAATTAAAAAACCCCAAAATTCTGACGCTTGCTCCAACGTGGATGGACCTTGAGGACATGATGCTTAGTGAAATAAGCCAGATGAAAAAGGACAAATACAGTGTGAACCTACTCACAGGAGGTCCTAGAGGAGTTACATCCATAGAGACAGGAAGTAGATGGTGGGGGCTGGGGGAGGGGGAGTCGGGGGACAGAGTTTCAGTTCGGGAAGATGAGAAAGTTCTGGAGATGGATGGTGGGGATGGTTGCACAGCAATATGAATGTACCTAATGCTACTGGTTAAAATGGTAAATTTTATGTTATGTGTATTTTACCATAATGTAAAAAAATGAAAAAATGTAAAAGTCATATCTGTAAAAGAAAATCAAGACCCCAAACAGGTGACAGGTTGCAGTTAGCCAAACCCTGCCTTAGTCTAAAGTTGGTGAGATGTGGGGTGGAAGGCTATTCTCTCCGTCTCCCTCTCCATCCCTGTGTCTCTCTGTCTCTATATCTCTCCTTGTCTCTCTCTCCCCGTATCAACTTGGGTTTTGGTAACCAAGCTGCCCCCCCGAGAGGGTGGACACTGTCTCCACTGGCATGTGAAGGGCTCACCCATCTCCCCGCACATGTCTTGGCCTGTCCCCTTACCAGGTCCCCCTCAGCACTGCTGACATTAGTGGTCATTCGGTCCCTGACCCCGCCGGCCGCTGCTGTTAGGGCTTCCTGTGTGTTGCAGGGGAGTGAGTCCCAGGAGGCTGGGGGCACCTTCCAGGAACTTGCTCTTTGGGCGGCTCCCGGTTGGGCTCCTCCACCCCCCGATCCCGTGTCCATGGTGCCCGTGGACGGACACTTGGGTGGTTTCGCGTGGATCGCGCTGCTGTGAACATGCGTCATTTCTCTCAGACGCAGAGGCGTGAGCTGCGCACCCAGGGCCGCCTCTGAGGCGCTCCCACCAGACGGACCAGGGTTCTGATTTCTCACCATCTCCCAGTGGTTTTGTAATCGACCCTGACTTCTGACCCACATATAGAGTCGGGCCGATGGCGGGGGGTCAACACGTCTGGTGTCTGCGATTCCGGCTGACACTTCTGGTCCCGTTAGTGGTCGGGCATGGCAGCCGGCTGTGGCCGGGTCGGGGGGGTGTGGAAGCCTCTCCTTGTCCCGGGGCAAATCCCGTGCTGCCCACGGAGGAGCCGGACAGAGGCCCACCTGCTGTGTAGACTCGTTTCCAGGGTTGGCCTGTGGGCACTCCTTTTCCTGGGTAACTGCCTTTACGGGGTCACGTTCACAGGTCAGAGGGCGACCGATGCTAATTCGGTTGGTTCCTCGGGCCAGGCCGGTGGGTGGGGGCTGGGCGGCTGTCCTCATGACGCCGTCCGCTCCTCCCCCCCACCCCAGGTTTCTCTACTCGGACGAGGTTCAGATCGGGCCTGAGACGGTCATGACCACGCTGTACACCGCCAAGAAGTACGCGGTGCCCGCGCTCGAGGCCCACTGCGTGGAGTTCCTGAAGAAGAACCTGCGGGCGGACAACGCGTTCATGCTGCTGACGCAGGTACGGGTCGGGCGTGCAGGTGTGGGGCGAGGGGCACAGGGGGCGCGGCGAGGGCGCAGGGGCAGGGCTACGGGGCAGGGGCAGGGCTACGGGGCAGGGCGAGGGCGCAGGGGCAGGGCTGCGGGGCGGGGCGAGGGCGCAGGAGCAGGGCTGCGGGGCGGGGCGAGGGCGCAGGAGCAGGGCTGCGGGGCGGGGCGAGGGCGCGGGACCCGCTGGGGAGCAGGTGCTCCGGGTCTGCACAAGGATGCAGGTGCGTGGGTGCGAGTAAGGACGCTGGGGCAGGGGAGGACGGATGGGGGAATTTCGGAGTTTAGGCGCCGCTTAACTCTTGCGCCCGGGTTAGTGTCTCCCTCACTTCGTCCTGCCCTGTCCCTGCCCCTGGTGGCACCGCGGTGTTTCCCTGGTCGCCTCTCGTGCAGTGCACCTTGTTGGCAGGCCGGCCTCACGACAGTCATTTGCTAAAGGCTTCCCGTTTCCGTTTTGGTGCCCTTGTGCAGAGCTCAGGTGTGGGGGGAAAGGCGTTCCGTACTAGGTTTCTTGGAAGGGGGGACCCTTTGGGGTTGTCCCGTCTGATGGGCTGCGGCAGTCCTGGACCACTGTGGGGGCTGGGAGCCTGGCGGAGACGGGGCAGAGCCTGAGTGTCATCGTGGCTCCACAGACCCCTCGCTGAGGTGGCACCTGGGCCTCGGCCCCGTCTGCTGAGTCGTTCTCAAGGGCCAGAGCCTGGACGGTTGGGTGGGGGTCGGCTGCTCCCGGCCATTTGCTGAGACCTGCAGCCACGTGGGCTGTCCTAGCCTCTTAGCCAGGCCCCAGGCAGAGACCGATGCACCGGGGTGTGGGCGTCGAGCTGCCCCACAGGTTCTCCGTCCCCGGCCCGTGTGCGAGTTCTCGGACAGTCAGAAGCACAGCGCTGCCGCGTCCCACGGGTCCTCTTGGCCCTCTCCCCCGGGCTCCTGCCTGCCCCAAGGGGCGACTGGGCCCGCCTCCAGCCTGAACCTCTAGGTGCCCCAGCTTTCGAGGTGCAGGCCTGACCGCCCCCGCCCCAGGCAGTGGTTACTGAGATGAGAGCCCGTGAACCTCAAGAAAGAAGATCCCTCTGGCCCCTCGGCCCGGGACTTGAAATCTGTGCCCGGGACTTGAAATCCGTGCCCAGTCTGGAGCCAAGGTCCATCTGGCTGGGTGTTGACAGGCTCTCTCCCCCGCAGGCGAGGCTTTTCGACGAACCGCAGCTCGCCAGCCTGTGTCTGGAAAACATCGACAAGAACACGGCCGACGCCATCACTGCAGAGGGCTTCACAGACATCGACCTGGGTAAGGCCACAGGGCTGGGGAGGGCTCGGTGGTCACATGCGTCCCGCTGCCTGCCCCACTCTGCGGCTGCCCGAGGGCCGTGGACGGCCTGGCCGCGAGCCGGTCAGAGGTCATCCCCGAGGCCATGGAGGCCGGCGCTCGCTGATGGCCCCTCCCCTTGCAGACACGCTGGTGGCCGTGCTGGAGCGGGACACCCTGGGCATCCGCGAGGTGCGCTTGTTCAACGCTGTCGTCCGCTGGTCTGAGGCTGAGTGTCAGCGGCAGCAGCTGCAGGTGACGCCCGAGAACAAGCGGAAGGTTCTGGGCAAGGCGTTGGCCCTCATCCGCTTCCCGCTGATGACCATCGAGGAGTTTGCTGCAGGTAACGGTCAGGGGGCACCTAGGGAATGCTCAGGAGGGGCGTGACCCCAGGGACCCTGCTGCATGTGACTCAGTCCCATGACACTCGGCCCGGCCACAGCGGGTCGGGTGCTGGCTGTGTCCATGCGGGAGCCTGGACTGGCTCGAGAGGGTGAAGCTGGAACGACCCCCAGATGCCGACCCTCCCACGTCCCAGCCTCTCCCACCCCCACGTCTCAGGTGTCGACACGCACGTATCCGAATGTACCAGGCCCCTGAGGGTCCCGCCTGGGGCTCAGGTCCTGGGAGCTGGGCTCTGGTGCCCGCGTCCTTGACAAGCCCCATGAAAGGGTGGGTGGTGTCTGGGACTGTGGGCCGCTGCTGCCGGGCCTGGACTTGGGCCCAGGTGGGGTTGGCCCTGACCCTGCCTCTCGCGCTGGGGGCACGCTCGGGTCTTGGGGCTGTGCACCAGCAGCAGCGGTGGCCAGCTTGGTGACCCCTCCCCTGGGCCTGGGCCTCCCCTTCATGTCACTCTCATGGCCGGTGCCGACCACGGTCCTGGAGCCAAACTGGCCTGGAAGGTTCTGGACGGGGCTCCGTGATGCAGCCCCGTGGCGGGTGCACCGCTGTCCTGCCTCTCCCCGGTCCGTGCTGCCCCTGCTCCCACCCAGGCTTAGGGTTGCCAGATTTAGCAACAAGAGCAAACAATTTTTTTTAGTGTAAGCGTGTCCTGTGCAGCAGCTGGGAGACACTTATCCTACAGGTCAGCCCTCTTTGATCTGAAATCGAGACTTGGCTGGGTGTCCTGCGTTTTATCTGGCGGTCCACGGTGTTCCCTCAGTGCTGGGGCGAAGCCTGAGAGGCCGTCTCCACACTGGGGGTCACTCATCCCTCAAATACTTAGCACCTCCTGGGTACCTGGCCCTGGCAGCACAGTGGTGACCGAGGCAGCCTGGGCACTGCGGACATGGGGCCAGGTCCTCCTCTGTGGGGGGCTGTCCTGGGCACTGTGGGGTGTGGAGCAGCCTCCCTGGTCCCACCCCCTCGATGCCAGGAGCACCCCTAGTCTTTTTTTCTTTTTTAACAGTATGAGGGCTTTATTTTTTTTATATATTTATATATTTATTTATTTTTTGGCTGCATTGGCTCTTCGTTGCTGTGCGCAGGCTCTCTCTAGTTGTGGCGAGCGGGGCTCCTCTTCCTTACGGGCACAGGCTTCTCACGGTGGTGGCTTCTCTTGTTGCGGAGCACGAGCTCTACGCGTGCGGGCTTCGGTAGTTGTGGCTCGCGGGCTCAGTAGTTGTGGCTCACGGGCTTAGTTGCTCCGTGGCATGTGGGATCTTCCCGGAGCAGGGCTCGAACCCGTGTCCCCTGCATGGGCAGGCGGATTCCTAACCACTGTGCCACCAGGGAAGTCCCAGCACCCCTAGTCTTTTTTTTTTTGGCTACGCAGGCCTCACTGTTGTGGCCTCTCCCGTTGTGGAGCACAGGCTCTGGACGTGCAGGCTCAGTGGCCATGGCTCACGGGCCCAGCTGCTCTGTGGCATGTGGGATCTTCCCGGACCAGAGCACGAACCCGTGTCCCCTGCATTGGCAGGCGGACTCTCAACCACTGAGCCACCACGGAAGCCCGCACCCCTAGTCTTGATCACAGATGTCCCCAAACATTGCCCAGTGTCCCCTGGGGGGCAGGATGCCCCGGGTGAGAGCCCCGAGCTATAGTGTTGAGCTGTCCCGGCCTAAGACACCTGTGTGAGCCTTGCTGGACCCCTCTCACTCCAGCCCCGTTTGCACCCCTGAAACCACTCTCCTCGTAGGCCACCTGGCCGCCAAATCCCCCGGGGTCTCAGATCTCCTAGAAGCGCCATCCTCTCACCCTTGGCCCCCTCGCCACTCCTCCCACGACGGGCCCCCAGGCAAGAACAGCCCACCACCCCTCAGCTTGCAAGCGCCTGGGATGAGTGTGTGTGTGTCCAGGGGTTGTGAGCTGGGCCTCTGGCCTTGTCCATCTGCAGCACGGCCTGCGAGGCTTCAGCTCTTTGTCACTCAGTGTGTTGTAGAGAATTCTCCTGCCTCTTATGTTCCACTTGAAATTACAAGAATGTAGAGAGACGTATGGAAAAAAAGCTCCCCCAAAGACTCCCCTGGCTCAGTGTGTCACAACTGAGGTCTGATGTATTTTTCTTTCTGTATTCTGTATGCAGAGATGTAAAAAAAATGGTTAATATCTGTATTCACTTTTATTTATTTATTTATTCATTCATTTTTGGCTGTGTTGGGTCTTTGTTGCTGCACGTGGGCTTTCTCTAGTTGCGGCAAGTGGGGGCTACTCTTCATTGTGGTGCGCAGGCTTCTCATTGCGGTGGCTTCTCTTGCTGCAGAGCACAGGCTCTAGGCGCGTAGGCTTCAGTAGTTGTGGCACGCAGGCGCAGTAGTTGTGGCTCGCAGGCTCTAGAGTGCAGGCTCAGTAGTTGTGGCTCACGGGCTTAGTTGCTCCGCGGCATGTGGGATCCTCCCAGACCAGGGCTCGAACCCGTGTCCCCCGCATTGGCAGGATTCTTAACCAGTGAGCCCCCAGGGAATCCCTGTGTTCACTTTTGTATCTTACTTGCTCTCATGATCCATGGAGATCTCTTGCTCAGACCTGTGTGCCTGTGAGCTGTTGGGGCTGTGGGCCGGGTTGTGGCTGACCTGTGGCAGAAATGAGCTCAAAGCTGGTGAATGAGTGATTCTTGTAAAGCGAGGGTGGTGCCATAAGGCCTGCATTAGGCGCCCTGTCGCAGTGCAGGTGGCGGGCAGGGGCGCGTACAATCCTTCCACACCTCCTGTCCGCCCCACACGCTGCCCCCCGTCACTGGCTCATGGCTACATCCAGGCCCCCACCTCCAGACCCCTCTCCGACTCTGGGCCTCTCTCTCTTGGGGGCTGGCATCCCCACCGTCTGTGTAGGTGCCCAGGGTGGACAGGCAGGGTGGCGGGTGCTCCATGGACCAGGAGTGGTCCCCTGGGGTGGTCCCAGTGGAGGTTGGGAGGCCTGGGGCAGTGAGGGGGATTTTGCCCGATTAGCCAGCAGCTCAGAGCTTTGGCCCCATGTCTGCTTCGGACCCTTCCCCAAACGCGGCAGAAGGGCCATCCCCCTGCGGGGGTGGTTGGACCGGTGACGTTCTGCAGAAGAAAGATGCTGAGGAGTTGAGAGGCTGGGTGCCATGCTTTCCAGTGTCTTCTGCGTGCTCAGGGTCTGCCCAGCCTTCCCTACCCGCCCCTGTGCCCTCAGGGCCCGCACAGTCGGGCATCCTGGTGGACCGCGAGGTGGTCAGCCTCTTCCTGCACTTCACCGTCAACCCCAAGCCGCGCGTGGACTTCATTGACCGTCCACGCTGCTGCCTCCGCGGGAAGGAGTGCAGCGTCAACCGCTTCCAGCAGGTGGAGAGCCGCTGGGGCTACAGCGGCACAAGCGACCGCATCAGGTAGGTGCAGGCTGGGCGGCACGGGCCGTGAGCACAGCGGCGGAGGGTGGGGGGCTGGGGTCCTCTGTGGGGAGGGGTGGGCACTGGACGGTCGAGCTAGCTCAGCATCTCCCTCCTCTGATGGGTTCAGGTTCTCGGTCAACAAGCGCATCTTCGTGGTTGGCTTCGGGCTCTACGGCTCAATCCACGGCCCCACCGATTACCAAGTGAACATCCAGGTACCGCTCGCCCCAGGCCCTGCCCCTCCACAGCCCTCCCACCTCTTCCCTTCTTCGTATCCCTTCCCATCCCACCCCGTCCCTCTCAGTCAAGGGTCTGCTCGTGTTTCCCCCAAGGTGGCATGAGTGTTCTGGAGTCTATGGGACCCAGGACGATGCCTCCCCACTCCTGCCATTGGCCTCCTTCTTGCAGGTCACGGGTCGGACTCCCTGCTGCAGGGCCTGGAGGTGGGGCTCAGCCCTGGGGTCCAGGCTCCTGGGGGTGGGCACAGGGGCAGGGGCGCCAGAGTTAGCTGTGCCTGGCTCCTGGCCCACAGATCATCCACACAGACAGCAACACGGTCCTGGGCCAGAACGACACAGGCTTCAGCTGTGATGGCTCCGCCAGCACATTCCGAGTCATGTTCAAGGAGCCGGTGGAGGTGCTGCCCAATGTCAACTACACGGCCTGCGCCACGCTCAAGGTGTGCCCAACCCCAACCCTAGCCACGCCCCTGACGCCCCACCCCACCCAAGACCGAGACCCCAGCCCTGATCCCTGAGCTATAGCTGGGACCCCGACCCTGATGCTGGTCCCTGAGCCGTACCCGGGACCCTGACCCTGAACTTGGTCCTGACCCGAGCCAAACCCAGGACCCTGACCCTGACCCGTGCCCGAGACCCCAACCCTGAACCTGACCCCTGAGCCATACGTGGGACCCTGCCTCCCAGTCCACTGCCCACCGTGGGGCTAGGAGTGCGCAACCCTGCGTCGCAGCCACGGAGGACCTGCTGCCCGCGCTGGGTCAGGATCCTGCGCCCTCTCCACACGCAGCACATCCATCCTGACCCACCGGGCCCCACCCCGCAGGGCCCGGACTCCCACTACGGCACCAAGGGCCTGCGCAAGGTCACCCACGAGTCGCCCACGACTGGGGCCAAGACGTGCTTCACCTTCTGCTATGCGGCCGGGAACAACAATGGCACGTCCGTGGAGGACGGGCAGATCCCTGAGGTCATCTTCTACACCTAGGCTGCCCCGTCCCATGCCACGCCCGCTGTTCCCCGTGCCTCGGTCCCGGGCGCCAGGAGGGCTCCTCTGTTCCGAGGTGGCGGATGGGCAGGGCAGCAGGAGACAATCCCTCAGGACTCGGGGGGCAGGGCCGGCCTGACCCTGCCCTGAGCCGAGGGTCTGCCTGCTGCCCCTGCAGTTCATGGTCGCCTGACCAGCTGCCCGACCATAGGATTCGTGTAGGGTGTTGCCTGTTTGTTTCAGCTGCACGTGGCAATGCATCTTGGATTCCCGTTTCTCTGGTAGGAGACCACGTACGGGGCCCCTCGTGGGCCTGGGTCCTGTGTTCCTCTGTTCTGTTCCCTGGGGACACTCAGACCACCTTGACCCACCCCTAGGACATGGGCTCGAGCCCTCCCGAGGTCCTGCAGGCCGGCTTCCTGCCAGGCCCAGGCCCAGCCCGTGGGCCCAGTGAAGGACCATCCCTGTCCAGCCCTCCTGGACGGCCCCTCCCAGCCCCTGCAGCTGTGGACACGGGTGGCAGACCCTGTCTGCCTGGGAAGGGCGATGCTGCGGGCCACACAAGGGGGCCGCATCCCAGCTGGCCCACCTGCACATCCTGTAGCCCCACTCCTGGCCCCCAGTGAGCACTCTGCCCAGAGGTGCTGGAGGGCACAGCCCCTCCCTGACCCCCAGGTACTGTCCCCTCCCCACCCCCATGCTTCCACCTGGAGCCTGTGTCCTCCCCGAAGCCATGGAAGGTGTGTCCTCACACCACACCCCAAAATGTTTTTTTTTTTTAATAAAGGAAAGAAATGTACTGGCCCTGACCCACGTGCTGCTTCCCAGCAGAATGGGCCCCTGGCAGCTGGAGCCCTGGCCCTTCTCACTGCATCTGTTTCCCCACTGTTAGAAGGGCCAGCTGGGCTAGGGGGCCCACAGGAGGGGCCATCTCCTGACACAGAATTCTCACCTTCGGGGCGTCCAAATCACGTGGGGCTCCACGTGGGCTGCGAACCCTCCCCGGACCCTCTGTCCTCTGCACAAAACCCTGGGGTTCCCATTGTGCCCCTGTTGTGCAGCGATCAGGGACCCTGGGCACAGTGGGCAGAGCCGCCAGCAGGTGATGGCCACGCAGTGGGGCTGTGCCCTGGTGCGGCCCTGGGAGCCTCCTGGCACTTTCTGAGGATGTCAGCAGGGCCCCCACTGAAGTGAGCCATGTAGGGATCTTGTCAGCTCTGCCCTCTGGACCTGGGGCTGCACCCCAGAGCGGCTCTGCACCAGGGGAGGCCCCCTGCCTTCACACCCCCACCCCTGGCCCCTCCATCTGTGCAGTGAGAACTCTTGGGTACAAGTAACAATTTACGCCCAAGGTGGCCCAAAGGAGGATGTGACATTTTACTGTCCCAAGGCAGGGACGATCCGGACCCAGGAATGGGCTGGCTGCCGAGACCCACTCTGGCCCTCAGGCTGTGTCACCTCCTGAGACCAGCCACACTGCAGGCAGACCCCAACTGAGGGATCCACGGGGTCGGGGGCCAGGCCTTCCACTGTAGCCCCCAGAGCAGTCTGTCCTGGGGGCCACTGCAGTTCAAGGCTGCCGCCTCAGGACAGGATGACAGATGGTGTCAGATGAGGGCACAGCTGGGGCACCCATGGCGGGTGGGCATGAGTAGGAGCAAAGCCTGGCAACAAGATGGTGGGGTTGTCAGAATAGCCCCAGAGACATCTGCGTCCCACTCCCAAGACGTGTAGCTATGTAGGGTCACAGTCACCTGCCAAAAGGAACATGCAACTCACCCTCTGGAGAAAGACGACAGTATGAGCCTCTACCAGCTGTCATGATGATGTCCTACAGGAACTCAAAAATTACAAAGCAAGAGAGAAAACGGAAACTGATCCACATGTACTTCAGAAATTGGAGTTATCGCATACCTCAACAAAATAAAGGCCATATAAGACAAACCTACAGCTAACATGATACTCATGGGTGAAAAGCTGAAAGCAGTTCCTCTAAGATCAGGAACAAGACAAGGACTCCCATTCTTACTCTTATTCAACATAGTTTTGGAAGTCCTAGCTACAGCAATCAGAGAAGAAGAAATAAAAGGGATCCAAATTGGAAAAGAATAAAAATTGTCACTATTTGCAGATGACATGATATTATACACAGAAAATCCTCAAAATGCTACCAAAGAACTACTAGAGTTCACCAATGAATTTGGTAAAGTTGCAGGATACAAAATTAATATACAGAAATCTCTTGCATTTCTATACACTAACAATGAAATAAGAAAAATTATGGAAACCCATGTACCACTGCATCAAAAAAAGTAAAATACCTAAGAATAAACCTACCTAAGGAGGCAAAAGACCTGTACGCAGAAAACTATGAGATGCTGATGAAAGAAATTGAAGATGACACAAACATATGGAAAGATATACCATGTTCCTAGATTGGAAGAATCAATATTGTTAAAATGACCATACTACCCAAGGCAATCTACAGATTCAATGCAATCTATATCAAATTACCAATGGCATTTTCCACAAAACTAGAACAAAAAAATGTTAAATTCATATTGAAACACAATCCCAAATAGCCAGAACAATCTCGAGAAAGAAGAGCTGAAGTCAGAACACTCTCCGTGACTTCAGACTGTATTACAAAGCTACAGTCATCAAAACAGTATGGTACTGGCACAACAACACACATATAGAGCACTGGAACAGCACAGAAAGCCCAGAAATAAACCCACGTACTCACTGTCAATCTATGAGACAAAGATATACCGTGGAGAAAAGACACTCTCTTCACTAAGTGGTGCTGGGAAGACTGGACAGCTAAATGTAAAAGAATGAAATTAGAACATTCTCTAACATCATATACAAAATAAACTCAAAATGGATTAACACCTGAATATAAGACCAGATACTATAAAACCCCTACAGGAAAACATAGAGCACTCTGTGACATGAATCACAGCAGTATCTTTTTGGGTCCACCCCCTAGATTAATGAAAACAAAAGCAAAAATAAACAAATGGGAATTAACTAAACGTAACAGCTTTAGCACAGCAAAACAAACCATAAACAAAATGAAAGGACAACCTACAGACTAGGAGAAAATATTTGTAAACAATGTGACCAACAAGTGATTAATTTCAAAAATACACAAACAGCTCATGCAGGCTCAATATCAAAAAAACAACCCAGGACTTCCCTGGTGGTCCAGTGGTTAAGACTCTGCACCCCAAGGCAGAGGGTCTAAGTTCAATCCCTGGTCGGAACTACATTCTGCATGCCACAACTATAGGACCATGCATGCAGCAACTAAAAAAAAAAAAAAAAAAGATCCCACACGCAGCAACAAAGACCCAATGTGCCACAACTAACACCTGGTGCAGGCAAATGAAGAAATAAATATTAAAAACAAAAAACAAAACCCAAAACCCAATCAAAAATTGAGCAGAAGATCTAAACAACCATTTCTCCAAAGAAAATATACAGATGGCCAATAGGCACATGAAAAGATGCTCAACATCACCAATTATTACAGAAATGAAAATCAAAACTACAGTGAGATACCACGTCACACCAGTCAGAAGGGCTATCATTAAAAAGTCTACAAATAGGGGCTTCCCTGGTGGCGCAGTGGTTGAGAGTCCGCCTGCCGATGCAGGGGACACGGGTTCGTGCCCCGGGACGGGAAGATCCCATATGGCGCGGAGCGGCTGGGCCTGTAAGCCATGGCCGCTGAGCCTGCACATCCGGAGCATGTGCTCCGCAACGGGAGAGGCCACAACAGTGAGAGGCCAGCGTACAGACAAAAAAAAAAAAAAAAAAAAGTCTACAAATAATAAATGCTGGAGAGGGTGTGGAGAAAAGGGAAGCCTCCTGCACTGTTGATGGGAATGTAAATTGGTACAGCCATTAGACAGAACAGTATGGAGGTTCCTTAAAAAACTAAAAATAGAACTACCATAAGATCCAGCAATCCCACACCTGGGCATATATTTGGACAAAAGCATAATTCAAAAAGGTACATGCAGGGACTTTCCTGGTGGTCCACTGGTTAAGCCTTTGCCTTCCAGTGTACGGGGTGCGGGTTCAATCCCCGGTTGGGGAGCTAGGATCCCACATGCCTCAAGCCAAAAAACCAAAACATAAAACAGAAGCAATATTGTAACAACTTCAATAAAAACATTAAAAACGGTCCACGTCAAAAAAAAAAAAAAAAGGTACATGTAACCCCTATGCTCAGAGTAGCACTCTAATAGCGGCGCTCTAATAGTTGACAATAGCCAAGACATGCAAACAATCTAAATGTCCACCGACAGATGAATGGATAAAGAAATGCTACATATATAAAATGGAATACTACTCAGCCATAAAAAAAGAATGAAATAATGCCATTTGCAGCGACATCCGTGGACCTAGAGATTATCATACAAAGTAAATCAGAAAGACAAATGTCTCATGATATCCGCTACATGTGGAATCTAAAAAATAATACAAATGAACATATGTACAAACCAGACTCACAGACATAGAAAACAAACTTACAGTTACCAAAGGGGAAAGGTGTGGGGGGAGGGATTAGTTGGGAGTATGGGATTAACATACACACACTACTATGTCTAAAATAAACAACAAGGACCTACTGATAACACAGGAAACTATATCCAACATCCTGTAATAACCTATAATGGAAAAGAATCTGAAGAAGAACAGATACATAGGTAACTGCATCACTTCGCTGTATACCTGAAACTAACAGAACACGGTAAATCAACTATACGTCAAAAACAATAAAAGAAATTGGAGTTATCAGAGAATTCATATATTCAAGACAGTAGAAAAATGGACAAAATAGATGTAATAATAATTTCAACAAGCAGAACACTCTCTGATATAAATTGCAGCAATGTCTTTTTGGATTCACCTCCTAGGGTAATGAAAATAAAAACAAAAATAAACAAATGGGACCTAACTAAACTTAAAAGCTTTTGAACTGCAAAGGAAACCATAAACAAAACAAAAAGACAACCTAAGAAATGGGAAAAAACATTTGCAGACGATGCGACCTACAAGGGATTAATCTCCAACATATACAAACAGCTCATGCAGCTCAATATCAAAAAAAGTAAAACACCCAATCGAAAGATGGGCAGAAGACCTAAATAGGCCTTTCTCCAGAGAAGACATACAGATGGTCAAAAAGCACATGAAAAGATGCTCAACGTCACTAACTGCTAGAGAAATGCAAATCTAAACTATAATACGAGGTATTACCTCACATCAGTCAGAACAGCCATCATCAAAAAGTCGACAAACAGGGACTTCCCTGGTGGCGCAGTGGCTGAGAATCCGCCTGCCAATGCAGGGCACACGGGTTTGAACCCTGGTCCGGGAAGATCCCACATGCCGCGGAGCAACGAAGCCCGTGCGCCACAACTACTGAGCCTGCACTCCACAGCCCGCAAGCCACGACTGCTGAGCCTGCGCTCTAGGGCCCACGAGCCACAACTACTGAGCCCGCGTGCCACAACTAGTGAAGCCTGCGTGCCTAGAGCCCATGCTCCGCGACAACAGAAGCCACTGCAGTAAGCCACTGCCACACACCGCACCGAAGAGTAGCCCCCGCTCACCGTAACTAAAGAAGCAGCCCGCGCACAGCAATGAAGACCCAACGCAGCCGAAAATAAATTTAATTAATTAATTTTTTAAAAAGGCTACAAACAATAAATGCTGGGGAGGGTGTGGAGAAAAGGGAACCCTCCCACCCTGTTAGTGGGAATGAAAATTGGTGCAGCCACTATGGACAACAGTATGGAGGTTCCTTAAACAACTAAAAAGAGAGCTACCATGTGATTCAGCAATCCCACACCTGGCCATATATCCAGAGAAAACCATAATTCAAAAAGATACATGCACCCCAATGTTCATAGCAGCACTATTCACAATAGGCAAGACACAGAAGCAACCTAAATGTCCACTGACAGATGAATACATAAAGAAGATGCAGTACATACATGCAATGGAATACTACTCAGCCATAAAAAAACGAAATAATGCCATTTGCAGCAACATGGATGGACCGAGAGATTCTCATACTAAGTGAAGTCAGACAGAAAAGACTAATATCTTATGATACCACTTATATGTGGAATCTAAAAAAAATGATACAAATGAACTTATTTACAAAACAGAAACAGACTCACAGACTTAGAAACCAAACTTATGGTTACCAAAGGGGAAAGGTGGGGGGAGGGATAAATTAGGAGGTTGGGATTAACAAATACACACTACTAGACATAAAATAGATAACCAACAAGGACCTACTGTATAGCACAAGGAACTCTACTCAACAGTCTGTAATATTCGAAGTGGGAAAAGAATTGATATATGTATAACTGAGTCACTTTGCTGTACACCTAAAACACAACACTGAAAATTAACTATACTCCAATGTAAAAAAAAATTAAAATAAATGAATACATAAGAAAAAAATAGCAAAATTCAACAGAGTTGGAACATATCTATATTTGACAGTCTAGCACTGAAAAATACAGTATCTGTAATGAAAATATTGGCAGCTAGGAGCAACAGTAGACTGGACACAAGAGAAGACAGGGCAATAAGAAATGTCCAAGGTGGGGCTTCCCTGGTGGCGCAGTGGTTGAGAGTCCGCCTGCCGATGCAGGGGACACGGGTTCGTGCCCCCGTCCGGGAAGATCCCACATGCCGCGGAGCGGCTGGGCCCGTGAGCCATGGCCGCTGAGCCTGCGCGTCCGAGCCTGTACTTCGCAACGGGAGAGGCCGCAACAGTGAGAGGCCCGCGTACCACCAAAAAAAAAAAAAGAGAAATGTCCAAGGTGAAGAAAGTAAACAGTAATAAGAATGGGAAAATGAAACAGACCATAAGGGATGTGGGACACAAAGGGCCTGACGTCTGTCAGTGGAGTCCCAGAGGAGGGGAAGAGGAAGAATGAAGAAGACTCCATTCAGTGAAGACCCAATGCAGCCAAAAATAAATAAAAATTTCTTTAAAAAAATAATCATTTAAAAAAAAAGACTCCGCACTCCCAATGCAGTGGGCCCTTGCTCAATCCCCGGTCAGGGAACTAGATCCTGCATGCCACAACTAAAGATCCCATGTGCTGCAACTAAGACCCGGTGCAGCCAAATAAATAAATAAATAAATACACAAATAAATAAATAAATAAATAAATAAATAAATAAATATTTTTAAAAATATATTAAAAACAAGAACTGAGAGGACAAAATTGAAAAATAGGCAAATCTATATTCATAGTTGGAGATGGACACCATCGCACAGCTCTCTATAAATGACAGAAGAAATCAGGAAGGATCATTAAGATCGGAACAACATGAACAGCAGACTTGCCTAGTGGACATACACAGAACACTACTCCCAGCAACTGCAGAACACAGGTTCTTCTCAAGTGCACAGGAAATGATGACCACAGTAGGTAATACTATGTACCCTAATGCAGGTTTAAGAATAATTTATCTCCTGCAGAGCATGTTCTCTGGCTAAAGTGGAATCAAACTAGGATCAATCACAGGATAACAACAAGAAATCCCCCAATGTTTGGTAATTAACTCCTTGACATAAACATAGGCTAAAATAGAAACCATATGGAAATTAAGAACTACTTTGAACTGAATGATGGTGATTATAATACACCAAAATTTGAAGATCCTGCTAAAGCAGGATTGAGGGGAACACTTATGCTTTATGCATAGGTTGGAAAAGAAGAAAGGTTTATTTTACTTATTTATTATCATTAATTTTTTGGCTGCACCACACAGCTTGCAGGATCTTAGTTCCCTGACCAGGGATTTAACCCGGGCCCCGAAGTGAAAGTGCCATGTCCTAACCACTGCACCGCCAGGGTATTCCCAAGAAGAGAGGTTTAAAATCCATGGTCTCAGGTTTCATCTTAAGACACTAGAGAATTAACAGCAAGTTCAACCCAAAACAGGAGAAATAACAAAATAAGGAGGCCAAACATGAAGCAGAAAACGAATGAAATACAAACCAACCTTTGGTCCTTTGATAAAACAACAGCAAACGTTTCTGTCTGTTTGTTTTTAAAGAGAAAACACATGACTAACACCAAACGTGAGAAGCGGGGGCTTCCCTGGTGGCGCAGTGGTTAAGAATCCACCTGCCACTGCAGGGGACACGGGTTCGAGCCCTGGTCCGGGAAGATCCCACGTGCTGCGGAGCAACTAAGCCCGTGCGCCACAACTACTGAGCCCTCGTGCCACAGCTACTGAAGCCTGCGCGCCCTACAGCCCGTGCTCCACAACAAGAGAAGCCACCGCAATGAGAAGCCCACATACTGCAATGAAGAGCAGCCCCCGCTCGCTGCAACTAAAGAAAGCCCGCACGCAGCAATGAAGACCCAACGCAGCCATAAATAAGTAAATAAATAAATAAAAATAAACTTCCCTTTAAAAAAAAAAAACAAGAGAAGGGGGACACCACTACAGATCCTACAGACATGAAAGAGATAATAAAAGGGGTTCAATTTCTGGTTACGACATAGACTGTTGTGGAAGACCATAACTTTAGACGGTTAAAAATAAAACTAGAAAAAGAACAGATTCACTACAGAAACCATATATAGATACAGCCACAATGGAAAACAGCATGACGGTTCCTCAAACAATTCAAAATAGAATTCCCATATGATTCAGCAGTCCCACTTCTGGGTATATATCCAAAGGAAGTGAAATCAGGTTATCTTGAAGACATATATGCACCCCCCATGTTCACTGCAGCATTATTCACAATAGCCAAGACATGGAAACAACCTAAGTGTCCCTTGATGGATGAATAGACAAAGAAAATATGATATATACATTTTTTTCTGGTATACCATAATCACATTATCATTCAGTTCAGGATCGTTCCTAATCTGCATACGGTATAAATACATATATATCTATGTATGTACATATATATGTATAGATACATATATCGCAAATCAAAACAACAATGAGGAATCACCTCACACCAGTCAGAATGGCCATCATTAAAAAGTCTACAAATAATAAATGCTGGACAGGGTGTTGAGAGAAGGAAACCCTCCTGCACTGTTGGTGGGAATGTAAACTGGTACAGCCATTATGGAGAATAGTACGGAGGTTCCTTCAAAAACTAAACCTAGAACTACCGTATGATCCAGTAATCCCACTCCTGGGCATGTATCTGGACAAAAGCATAATTCAAAAAGGTACATGCAGGGAGTTTCCTGGTGGTCCAGTGGTTAATACTTTGCCTTCCAGTGTACAGGGTGTCGGTTCAATCCCTGGATGGGGAGCTAGGATCCCACATGCCTCAAGCCAAAAAACCAAAACATAAAACAGAAGCAATATTGTAACAACTTCAATAAAAACATTAAAAACGGTCCACGTCAAAAAAAAAAAAAAAGGTACATGTAACCCCTATGCTCAGAGTAGCACTCTAATAGCGGCGCTCTAATAGTTGACAATAGCCAAGACATGCAAACAATCTAAATGTCCACCGACAGATGAATGGATAAAGAAATGCTACATATATAAAATGGAATACTACTCAGCCATAAAAAATGAATGAAATAATGCCATTTGCAGCGACATCCGTGGACCTAGAGATTATCATACAAAGTAAATCAGAAAGACAAATGTCTCATGATATCCGCTACATGTGGAATCTAAAAAATAATACAAATGAACATATGTACAAACCAGACTCACAGACATAGAAAACAAACTTACAGTTACCAAAGGGGAAAGGTGTGGGGGGAGGGATTAGTTGGGAGTATGGGATTAACATACACACACTACTATGTCTAAAATAAACAACAAGGACCTACTGATAACACAGGAAACTATATCCAACATCCTGTAATAACCTATAATGGAAAAGAATCTGAAGAAGAACAGATACATAGGTAACTGCATCACTTCGCTGTATACCTGAAACTAACAGAACACGGTAAATCAACTATACGTCAAAAACAATAAAAGAAATTGGAGTTATCAGAGAATTCATATATTCAAGACAGTAGAAAAATGGACAAAATAGATGTAATAATAATTTCAACAAGCAGAACACTCTCTGATATAAATTGCAGCAATGTCTTTTTGGATTCACCTCCTAGGGTAATGAAAATAAAAACAAAAATAAACAAATGGGACCTAACTAAACTTAAAAGCTTTTGAACTGCAAAGGAAACCATAAACAAAACAAAAAGACAACCTAAGAAATGGGAAAAAACATTTGCAGACGATGCGACCTACAAGGGATTAATCTCCAACATATACAAACAGCTCATGCAGCTCAATATCAAAAAAAGTAAAACACCCAATCGAAAGATGGGCAGAAGACCTAAATAGGCCTTTCTCCAGAGAAGACATACAGATGGTCAAAAAGCACATGAAAAGATGCTCAACGTCACTAACTGCTAGAGAAATGCAAATCTAAACTATAATACGAGGTATTACCTCACATCAGTCAGAACAGCCATCATCAAAAAGTCGACAAACAGGGACTTCCCTGGTGGCGCAGTGGCTGAGAATCCGCCTGCCAATGCAGGGCACACGGGTTTGAACCCTGGTCCGGGAAGATCCCACATGCCGCGGAGCAACGAAGCCCGTGCGCCACAACTACTGAGCCTGCACTCCACAGCCCGCAAGCCACGACTGCTGAGCCTGCGCTCTAGGGCCCACGAGCCACAACTACTGAGCCCGCGTGCCACAACTAGTGAAGCCTGCGTGCCTAGAGCCCATGCTCCGCGACAACAGAAGCCACTGCAGTAAGCCACTGCCACACACCGCACCGAAGAGTAGCCCCCGCTCACCGTAACTAAAGAAGCAGCCCGCGCACAGCAATGAAGACCCAACGCAGCCGAAAATAAATTTAATTAATTAATTTTTTAAAAAGGCTACAAACAATAAATGCTGGGGAGGGTGTGGAGAAAAGGGAACCCTCCCACCCTGTTAGTGGGAATGAAAATTGGTGCAGCCACTATGGACAACAGTATGGAGGTTCCTTAAACAACTAAAAAGAGAGCTACCATGTGATTCAGCAATCCCACACCTGGCCATATATCCAGAGAAAACCATAATTCAAAAAGATACATGCACCCCAATGTTCATAGCAGCACTATTCACAATAGGCAAGACACAGAAGCAACCTAAATGTCCACTGACAGATGAATACATAAAGAAGATGCAGTACATACATGCAATGGAATACTACTCAGCCATAAAAAAACGAAATAATGCCATTTGCAGCAACATGGATGGACCGAGAGATTCTCATACTAAGTGAAGTCAGACAGAAAAGACTAATATCTTATGATACCACTTATATGTGGAATCTAAAAAAAATGATACAAATGAACTTATTTACAAAACAGAAACAGACTCACAGACTTAGAAACCAAACTTATGGTTACCAAAGGGGAAAGGTGGGGGGAGGGATAAATTAGGAGGTTGGGATTAACAAATACACACTACTAGACATAAAATAGATAACCAACAAGGACCTACTGTATAGCACAAGGAACTCTACTCAACAGTCTGTAATATTCGAAGTGGGAAAAGAATTGATATATGTATAACTGAGTCACTTTGCTGTACACCTAAAACACAACACTGAAAATTAACTATACTCCAATGTAAAAAAAAATTAAAATAAATGAATACATAAGAAAAAAATAGCAAAATTCAACAGAGTTGGAACATATCTATATTTGACAGTCTAGCACTGAAAAATACAGTATCTGTAATGAAAATATTGGCAGCTAGGAGCAACAGTAGACTGGACACAAGAGAAGACAGGGCAATAAGAAATGTCCAAGGTGGGGCTTCCCTGGTGGCGCAGTGGTTGAGAGTCCGCCTGCCGATGCAGGGGACACGGGTTCGTGCCCCCGTCCGGGAAGATCCCACATGCCGCGGAGCGGCTGGGCCCGTGAGCCATGGCCGCTGAGCCTGCGCGTCCGAGCCTGTACTTCGCAACAGGAGAGGCCGCAACAGTGAGAGGCCCGCGTACCACCAAAAAAAAAAAAAGAGAAATGTCCAAGGTGAAGAAAGTAAACAGTAATAAGAATGGGAAAATGAAACAGACCATAAGGGATGTGGGACACAAAGGGCCTGACGTCTGTCAGTGGAGTCCCAGAGGAGGGGAAGAGGAAGAATGAAGAAGACTCCATTCAGTGAAGACCCAATGCAGCCAAAAATAAATAAAAATTTCTTTAAAAAAATAATCATTTAAAAAAAAAGACTCCGCACTCCCAATGCAGTGGGCCCTTGCTCAATCCCCGGTCAGGGAACTAGATCCTGCATGCCACAACTAAAGATCCCATGTGCTGCAACTAAGACCCGGTGCAGCTAAATGAATGAATGAATGAATGAATGAATGAATGAATAAATAAATATTTAAAAAAATATATTAAAAACAAGAACTGAGAGGACAAAATTGAAAAATAGGCAAATCTATATTCATAGTTGGAGATGGACACCATCGCACAGCTCTCTATAAATGACAGAAGAAATCAGGAAGGATCATTAAGATCGGAACAACATGAACAGCAGACTTGCCTAGTGGACATACACAGAACACTACTCCCAGCAACTGCAGAACACAGGTTCTTCTCAAGTGCACAGGAAACGATGACCACAGTAGGTAATACTATGTACCCTAATGCAGGTTTAAGAATAATTTATCTCCTGCAGAGCATGTTCTCTGGCTAAAGTGGAATCAAACTAGGATCAATCACAGGATAACAACAAGAAATCCCCCAATGTTTGGTAATTAACTCCTTGACATAAACATAGGCTAAAATAGAAACCATATGGAAATTAAGAACTACTTTGAACTGAATGATGGTGATTATAATACACCAAAATTTGAAGATCCTGCTAAAGCAGGATTGAGGGGAACACTTATGCTTTATGCATAGGTTGGAAAAGAAGAAAGGTTTATTTTACTTATTTATTATCATTAATTTTTTGGCTGCGCCACACAGCTTGCAGGATCTTAGTTCCCTGACCAGGGATTTAACCCGGGCCCCGAAGTGAAAGTGCCATGTCCTAACCACTGCACCGCCAGGGTATTCCCAAGAAGAGAGGTTTAAAATCCATGGTCTCAGGTTTCATCTTAAGACACTAGAGAATTAACAGCAAGTTCAACCCAAAACAGGAGAAATAACAAAATAAGGAGGCCAAACATGAAGCAGAAAACGAATGAAATACAAACCAACCTTTGGTCCTTTGATAAAACAACAGCAAACGTTTCTGTCTGTTTGTTTTTAAAGAGAAAACACATGACTAACACCAAACGTGAGAAGCGGGGGCTTCCCTGGTGGCGCAGTGGTTAAGAATCCACCTGCCACTGCAGGGGACACGGGTTCGAGCCCTGGTCCGGGAAGATCCCACGTGCTGCGGAGCAACTAAGCCCGTGCGCCACAACTACTGAGCCCTCGTGCCACAGCTACTGAAGCCTGCGCGCCCTACAGCCCGTGCTCCACAACAAGAGAAGCCACCGCAATGAGAAGCCCACATACTGCAATGAAGAGCAGCCCCCGCTCGCTGCAACTAAAGAAAGCCCGCACGCAGCAATGAAGACCCAACGCAGCCATAAATAAGTAAATAAATAAATAAAAATAAACTTCCCTTTAAAAAAAAAAAACAAGAGAAGGGGGACACCACTACAGATCCTACAGACATGAAAGAGATAATAAAAGGGGTTCAATTTCTGGTTACGACATAGACTGTTGTGGAAGACCATAACTTTAGACGGTTAAAAATAAAACTAGAAAAAGAACAGATTCACTACAGAAACCATATATAGATACAGCCACAATGGAAAACAGCATGACGGTTCCTCAAACAATTCAAAATAGAATTCCCATATGATTCAGCAGTCCCACTTCTGGGTATATATCCAAAGGAAGTGAAATCAGGTTATCTTGAAGACATATATGCACCCCCCATGTTCACTGCAGCATTATTCACAATAGCCAAGACATGGAAACAACCTAAGTGTCCCTTGATGGATGAATAGACAAAGAAAATATGATATATACATTTTTTTCTGGTATACCATAATCACATTATCATTCAGTTCAGGATCGTTCCTAATCTGCATACGGTATAAATACATATATATCTATATATGTACATATATATGTATAGATACATATATCGCAAATCAAAACAACAATGAGGAATCACCTCACACCAGTCAGAATGGCCATCATTAAAAAGTCTACAAATAATAAATGCTGGACAGGGTGTTGAGAGAAGGAAACCCTCCTGCACTGTTGGTGGGAATGTAAACTGGTACAGCCATTATGGAGAATAGTACGGAGGTTCCTTCAAAAACTAAACCTAGAACTACCGTATGATCCAGTAATCCCACTCCTGGGCATGTATCTGGACAAAAGCATAATTCAAAAAGGTACATGCAGGGAGTTTCCTGGTGGTCCAGTGGTTAATACTTTGCCTTCCAGTGTACAGGGTGTCGGTTCAATCCCTGGATGGGGAGCTAGGATCCCACATGCCTCAAGCCAAAAAACCAAAACATAAAACAGAAGCAATATTGTAACAACTTCAATAAAAACATTAAAAACGGTCCACGTCAAAAAAAAAAAAAAAGGTACATGTAACCCCTATGCTCAGAGTAGCACCCTAATAGCGGCGCTCTAATAGTTGACAATAGCCAAGACATGCAAACAATCTAAATGTCCACCGACAGATGAATGGATAAAGAAATGCTACATATATAAAATGGAATACTACTCAGCCATAAAAAATGAATGAAATAATGCCATTTGCAGCGACATCCGTGGACCTAGAGATTATCATACAAAGTAAATCAGAAAGACAAATGTCTCATGATATCCGCTACATGTGGAATCTAAAAAATAATACAAATGAACATATGTACAAACCAGACTCACAGACATAGAAAACAAACTTACAGTTACCAAAGGGGAAAGGTGTGGGGGGAGGGATTAGTTGGGAGTATGGGATTAACATACACACACTACTATGTCTAAAATAAACAACAAGGACCTACTGATAACACAGGAAACTATATCCAACATCCTGTAATAACCTATAATGGAAAAGAATCTGAAGAAGAACAGATACATAGGTAACTGCATCACTTCGCTGTATACCTGAAACTAACAGAACACGGTAAATCAACTATACGTCAAAAACAATAAAAGAAATTGGAGTTATCAGAGAATTCATATATTCAAGACAGTAGAAAAATGGACAAAATAGATGTAATAATAATTTCAACAAGCAGAACACTCTCTGATATAAATTGCAGCAATGTCTTTTTGGATTCACCTCCTAGGGTAATGAAAATAAAAACAAAAATAAACAAATGGGACCTAACTAAACTTAAAAGCTTTTGAACTGCAAAGGAAACCATAAACAAAACAAAAAGACAACCTAAGAAATGGGAAAAAACATTTGCAGACGATGCGACCTACAAGGGATTAATCTCCAACATATACAAACAGCTCATGCAGCTCAATATCAAAAAAAGTAAAACACCCAATCGAAAGATGGGCAGAAGACCTAAATAGGCCTTTCTCCAGAGAAGACATACAGATGGTCAAAAAGCACATGAAAAGATGCTCAACGTCACTAACTGCTAGAGAAATGCAAATCTAAACTATAATACGAGGTATTACCTCACATCAGTCAGAACAGCCATCATCAAAAAGTCGACAAACAGGGACTTCCCTGGTGGCGCAGTGGCTGAGAATCCGCCTGCCAATGCAGGGCACACGGGTTTGAACCCTGGTCCGGGAAGATCCCACATGCCGCGGAGCAACGAAGCCCGTGCGCCACAACTACTGAGCCTGCACTCCGCAGCCCGCAAGCCACGACTGCTGAGCCTGCGCTCTAGGGCCCACGAGCCACAACTACTGAGCCCGCGTGCCACAACTAGTGAAGCCTGCGTGCCTAGAGCCCATGCTCCGCGACAACAGAAGCCACTGCAGTAAGCCACTGCCACACACCGCACCGAAGAGTAGCCCCCGCTCACCGTAACTAAAGAAGCAGCCCGCGCACAGCAATGAAGACCCAACGCAGCCGAAAATAAATTTAATTAATTAATTTTTTAAAAAGGCTACAAACAATAAATGCTGGGGAGGGTGTGGAGAAAAGGGAACCCTCCCACCCTGTTAGTGGGAATGAAAATTGGTGCAGCCACTATGGACAACAGTATGGAGGTTCCTTAAACAACTAAAAAGAGAGCTACCATGTGATTCAGCAATCCCACACCTGGCCATATATCCAGAGAAAACCATAATTCAAAAAGATACATGCACCCCAATGTTCATAGCAGCACTATTCACAATAGGCAAGACACAGAAGCAACCTAAATGTCCACTGACAGATGAATACATAAAGAAGATGCAGTACATACATGCAATGGAATACTACTCAGCCATAAAAAAACGAAATAATGCCATTTGCAGCAACATGGATGGACCGAGAGATTCTCATACTAAGTGAAGTCAGACAGAAAAGACTAATATCTTATGATACCACTTATATGTGGAATCTAAAAAAAATGATACAAATGAACTTATTTACAAAACAGAAACAGACTCACAGACTTAGAAACCAAACTTATGGTTACCAAAGGGGAAAGGTGGGGGGAGGGATAAATTAGGAGGTTGGGATTAACAAATACACACTACTAGACATAAAATAGATAACCAACAAGGACCTACTGTATAGCACAAGGAACTCTACTCAACAGTCTGTAATATTCGAAGTGGGAAAAGAATTGATATATGTATAACTGAGTCACTTTGCTGTACACCTAAAACACAACACTGAAAATTAACTATACTCCAATGTAAAAAAAAATTAAAATAAATGAATACATAAGAAAAAAATAGCAAAATTCAACAGAGTTGGAACATATCTATATTTGACAGTCTAGCACTGAAAAATACAGTATCTGTAATGAAAATATTGGCAGCTAGGAGCAACAGTAGACTGGACACAAGAGAAGACAGGGCAATAAGAAATGTCCAAGGTGGGGCTTCCCTGGTGGCGCAGTGGTTGAGAGTCCGCCTGCCGATGCAGGGGACACGGGTTCGTGCCCCCGTCCGGGAAGATCCCACATGCCGCGGAGCGGCTGGGCCCGTGAGCCATGGCCGCTGAGCCTGCGCGTCCGAGCCTGTACTTCGCAACGGGAGAGGCCGCAACAGTGAGAGGCCCGCGTACCACCAAAAAAAAAAAAAGAGAAATGTCCAAGGTGAAGAAAGTAAACAGTAATAAGAATGGGAAAATGAAACAGACCATAAGGGATGTGGGACACAAAGGGCCTGACGTCTGTCAGTGGAGTCCCAGAGGAGGGGAAGAGGAAGAATGAAGAAGACTCCATTCAGTGAAGACCCAATGCAGCCAAAAATAAATAAAAATTTCTTTAAAAAAATAATCATTTAAAAAAAAAGACTCCGCACTCCCAATGCAGTGGGCCCTTGCTCAATCCCCGGTCAGGGAACTAGATCCTGCATGCCACAACTAAAGATCCCATGTGCTGCAACTAAGACCCGGTGCAGCCAAATAAATAAATAAATAAATACACAAATAAATAAATAAATAAATAAATAAATAAATAAATATTTTTAAAAATATATTAAAAACAAGAACTGAGAGGACAAAATTGAAAAATAGGCAAATCTATATTCATAGTTGGAGATGGACACCATCGCACAGCTCTCTATAAATGACAGAAGAAATCAGGAAGGATCATTAAGATCGGAACAACATGAACAGCAGACTTGCCTAGTGGACATACACAGAACACTACTCCCAGCAACTGCAGAACACAGGTTCTTCTCAAGTGCACAGGAAACGATGACCACAGTAGGTAATACTATGTACCCTAATGCAGGTTTAAGAATAATTTATCTCCTGCAGAGCATGTTCTCTGGCTAAAGTGGAATCAAACTAGGATCAATCACAGGATAACAACAAGAAATCCCCCAATGTTTGGTAATTAACTCCTTGACATAAACATAGGCTAAAATAGAAACCATATGGAAATTAAGAACTACTTTGAACTGAATGATGGTGATTATAATACACCAAAATTTGAAGATCCTGCTAAAGCAGGATTGAGGGGAACACTTATGCTTTATGCATAGGTTGGAAAAGAAGAAAGGTTTATTTTACTTATTTATTATCATTAATTTTTTGGCTGCACCACACAGCTTGCAGGATCTTAGTTCCCTGACCAGGGATTTAACCCGGGCCCCGAAGTGAAAGTGCCATGTCCTAACCACTGCACCGCCAGGGTATTCCCAAGAAGAGAGGTTTAAAATCCATGGTCTCAGGTTTCATCTTAAGACACTAGAGAATTAACAGCAAGTTCAACCCAAAACAGGAGAAATAACAAAATAAGGAGGCCAAACATGAAGCAGAAAACGAATGAAATACAAACCAACCTTTGGTCCTTTGATAAAACAACAGCAAACGTTTCTGTCTGTTTGTTTTTAAAGAGAAAACACATGACTAACACCAAACGTGAGAAGCGGGGGCTTCCCTGGTGGCGCAGTGGTTAAGAATCCACCTGCCACTGCAGGGGACACGGGTTCGAGCCCTGGTCCGGGAAGATCCCACGTGCTGCGGAGCAACTAAGCCCGTGCGCCACAACTACTGAGCCCTCGTGCCACAGCTACTGAAGCCTGCGCGCCCTACAGCCCGTGCTCCACAACAAGAGAAGCCACCGCAATGAGAAGCCCACATACTGCAATGAAGAGCAGCCCCCGCTCGCTGCAACTAAAGAAAGCCCGCACGCAGCAATGAAGACCCAACGCAGCCATAAATAAGTAAATAAATAAATAAAAATAAACTTCCCTTTAAAAAAAAAAAACAAGAGAAGGGGGACACCACTACAGATCCTACAGACATGAAAGAGATAATAAAAGGGGTTCAATTTCTGGTTACGACATAGACTGTTGTGGAAGACCATAACTTTAGACGGTTAAAAATAAAACTAGAAAAAGAACAGATTCACTACAGAAACCATATATAGATACAGCCACAATGGAAAACAGCATGACGGTTCCTCAAACAATTCAAAATAGAATTCCCATATGATTCAGCAGTCCCACTTCTGGGTATATATCCAAAGGAAGTGAAATCAGGTTATCTTGAAGACATATATGCACCCCCCATGTTCACTGCAGCATTATTCACAATAGCCAAGACATGGAAACAACCTAAGTGTCCCTTGATGGATGAATAGACAAAGAAAATATGATATATACATTTTTTTCTGGTATACCATAATCACATTATCATTCAGTTCAGGATCGTTCCTAATCTGCATACGGTATAAATACATATATATCTATGTATGTACATATATATGTATAGATACATATATCGCAAATCAAAACAACAATGAGGAATCACCTCACACCAGTCAGAATGGCCATCATTAAAAAGTCTACAAATAATAAATGCTGGACAGGGTGTTGAGAGAAGGAAACCCTCCTGCACTGTTGGTGGGAATGTAAACTGGTACAGCCATTATGGAGAATAGTACGGAGGTTCCTTCAAAAACTAAACCTAGAACTACCGTATGATCCAGTAATCCCACTCCTGGGCATGTATCTGGACAAAAGCATAATTCAAAAAGGTACATGCAGGGAGTTTCCTGGTGGTCCAGTGGTTAATACTTTGCCTTCCAGTGTACAGGGTGTCGGTTCAATCCCTGGATGGGGAGCTAGGATCCCACATGCCTCAAGCCAAAAAACCAAAACATAAAACAGAAGCAATATTGTAACAACTTCAATAAAAACATTAAAAACGGTCCACGTCAAAAAAAAAAAAAAAGGTACATGTAACCCCTATGCTCAGAGTAGCACCCTAATAGCGGCGCTCTAATAGTTGACAATAGCCAAGACATGCAAACAATCTAAATGTCCACCGACAGATGAATGGATAAAGAAATGCTACATATATAAAATGGAATACTACTCAGCCATAAAAAATGAATGAAATAATGCCATTTGCAGCGACATCCGTGGACCTAGAGATTATCATACAAAGTAAATCAGAAAGACAAATGTCTCATGATATCCACTACATGTGGAATCTAAAAAATAATACAAATGAACATATGTACAAACCAGACTTACAGACATAGAAAACAAACTTACAGTTACCAAAGGGGAAAGGTGTGGGGGGAGGGATTAGTTGGGAGTATGGGATTAACATACACACACTACTATGTCTAAAATAAACAACAAGGACCTACTGATAACACAGGAAACTATATCCAACATCCTGTAATAACCTATAATGGAAAAGAATCTGAAGAAGAACAGATACATAGGTAACTGCATCACTTCGCTGTATACCTGAAACTAACAGAACACGGTAAATCAACTATACGTCAAAAACAATAAAAGAAATTGGAGTTATCAGAGAATTCATATATTCAAGACAGTAGAAAAATGGACAAAATAGATGTAATAATAATTTCAACAAGCAGAACACTCTCTGATATAAATTGCAGCAATGTCTTTTTGGATTCACCTCCTAGGGTAATGAAAATAAAAACAAAAATAAACAAATGGGACCTAACTAAACTTAAAAGCTTTTGAACTGCAAAGGAAACCATAAACAAAACAAAAAGACAACCTAAGAAATGGGAAAAAACATTTGCAGACGATGCGACCTACAAGGGATTAATCTCCAACATATACAAACAGCTCATGCAGCTCAATATCAAAAAAAGTAAAACACCCAATCGAAAGATGGGCAGAAGACCTAAATAGGCCTTTCTCCAGAGAAGACATACAGATGGTCAAAAAGCACATGAAAAGATGCTCAACGTCACTAACTGCTAGAGAAATGCAAATCTAAACTATAATACGAGGTATTACCTCACATCAGTCAGAACAGCCATCATCAAAAAGTCGACAAACAGGGACTTCCCTGGTGGCGCAGTGGCTGAGAATCCGCCTGCCAATGCAGGGCACACGGGTTTGAACCCTGGTCCGGGAAGATCCCACATGCCGCGGAGCAACGAAGCCCGTGCGCCACAACTACTGAGCCTGCACTCCGCAGCCCGCAAGCCACGACTGCTGAGCCTGCGCTCTAGGGCCCACGAGCCACAACTACTGAGCCCGCGTGCCACAACTAGTGAAGCCTGCGTGCCTAGAGCCCATGCTCCGCGACAACAGAAGCCACTGCAGTAAGCCACTGCCACACACCGCACCGAAGAGTAGCCCCCGCTCACCGTAACTAAAGAAGCAGCCCGCGCACAGCAATGAAGACCCAACGCAGCCGAAAATAAATTTAATTAATTAATTTTTTAAAAAGGCTACAAACAATAAATGCTGGGGAGGGTGTGGAGAAAAGGGAACCCTCCCACCCTGTTAGTGGGAATGAAAATTGGTGCAGCCACTATGGACAACAGTATGGAGGTTCCTTAAACAACTAAAAAGAGAGCTACCATGTGATTCAGCAATCCCACACCTGGCCATATATCCAGAGAAAACCATAATTCAAAAAGATACATGCACCCCAATGTTCATAGCAGCACTATTCACAATAGGCAAGACACAGAAGCAACCTAAATGTCCACTGACAGATGAATACATAAAGAAGATGCAGTACATACATGCAATGGAATACTACTCAGCCATAAAAAAACGAAATAATGCCATTTGCAGCAACATGGATGGACCGAGAGATTCTCATACTAAGTGAAGTCAGACAGAAAAGACTAATATCTTATGATACCACTTATATGTGGAATCTAAAAAAAATGATACAAATGAACTTATTTACAAAACAGAAACAGACTCACAGACTTAGAAACCAAACTTATGGTTACCAAAGGGGAAAGGTGGGGGGAGGGATAAATTAGGAGGTTGGGATTAACAAATACACACTACTAGACATAAAATAGATAACCAACAAGGACCTACTGTATAGCACAAGGAACTCTACTCAACAGTCTGTAATATTCGAAGTGGGAAAAGAATTGATATATGTATAACTGAGTCACTTTGCTGTACACCTAAAACACAACACTGAAAATTAACTATACTCCAATGTAAAAAAAAATTAAAATAAATGAATACATAAGAAAAAAATAGCAAAATTCAACAGAGTTGGAACATATCTATATTTGACAGTCTAGCACTGAAAAATACAGTATCTGTAATGAAAATATTGGCAGCTAGGAGCAACAGTAGACTGGACACAAGAGAAGACAGGGCAATAAGAAATGTCCAAGGTGGGGCTTCCCTGGTGGCGCAGTGGTTGAGAGTCCGCCTGCCGATGCAGGGGACACGGGTTCGTGCCCCCGTCCGGGAAGATCCCACATGCCGCGGAGCGGCTGGGCCCGTGAGCCATGGCCGCTGAGCCTGCGCGTCCGAGCCTGTACTTCGCAACGGGAGAGGCCGCAACAGTGAGAGGCCCGCGTACCACCAAAAAAAAAAAAAGAGAAATGTCCAAGGTGAAGAAAGTAAACAGTAATAAGAATGGGAAAATGAAACAGACCATAAGGGATGTGGGACACAAAGGGCCTGACGTCTGTCAGTGGAGTCCCAGAGGAGGGGAAGAGGAAGAATGAAGAAGACTCCATTCAGTGAAGACCCAATGCAGCCAAAAATAAATAAAAATTTCTTTAAAAAAATAATCATTTAAAAAAAAAGACTCCGCACTCCCAATGCAGTGGGCCCTTGCTCAATCCCCGGTCAGGGAACTAGATCCTGCATGCCACAACTAAAGATCCCATGTGCTGCAACTAAGACCCAGTGCAGCTAAATGAATGAATGAATGAATGAATGAATGAATGAATGAATAAATAAATATTTAAAAAAATATATTAAAAACAAGAACTGAGAGGACAAAATTGAAAAATAGGCAAATCTATATTCATAGTTGGAGATGGACACCATCGCACAGCTCTCTATAAATGACAGAAGAAATCAGGAAGGATCATTAAGATCGGAACAACATGAACAGCAGACTTGCCTAGTGGACATACACAGAACACTACTCCCAGCAACTGCAGAACACAGGTTCTTCTCAAGTGCACAGGAAACGATGACCACAGTAGGTAATACTATGTACCCTAATGCAGGTTTAAGAATAATTTATCTCCTGCAGAGCATGTTCTCTGGCTAAAGTGGAATCAAACTAGGATCAATCACAGGATAACAACAAGAAATCCCCCAATGTTTGGTAATTAACTCCTTGACATAAACATAGGCTAAAATAGAAACCATATGGAAATTAAGAACTACTTTGAACTGAATGATGGTGATTATAATACACCAAAATTTGAAGATCCTGCTAAAGCAGGATTGAGGGGAACACTTATGCTTTATGCATAGGTTGGAAAAGAAGAAAGGTTTATTTTACTTATTTATTATCATTAATTTTTTGGCTGCGCCACACAGCTTGCAGGATCTTAGTTCCCTGACCAGGGATTTAACCCGGGCCCCGAAGTGAAAGTGCCATGTCCTAACCACTGCACCGCCAGGGTATTCCCAAGAAGAGAGGTTTAAAATCCATGGTCTCAGGTTTCATCTTAAGACACTAGAGAATTAACAGCAAGTTCAACCCAAAACAGGAGAAATAACAAAATAAGGAGGCCAAACATGAAGCAGAAAACGAATGAAATACAAACCAACCTTTGGTCCTTTGATAAAACAACAGCAAACGTTTCTGTCTGTTTGTTTTTAAAGAGAAAACACATGACTAACACCAAACGTGAGAAGCGGGGGCTTCCCTGGTGGCGCAGTGGTTAAGAATCCACCTGCCACTGCAGGGGACACGGGTTCGAGCCCTGGTCCGGGAAGATCCCACGTGCTGCGGAGCAACTAAGCCCGTGCGCCACAACTACTGAGCCCTCGTGCCACAGCTACTGAAGCCTGCGCGCCCTACAGCCCGTGCTCCACAACAAGAGAAGCCACCGCAATGAGAAGCCCACATACTGCAATGAAGAGCAGCCCCCGCTCGCTGCAACTAAAGAAAGCCCGCACGCAGCAATGAAGACCCAACGCAGCCATAAATAAGTAAATAAATAAATAAAAATAAACTTCCCTTTAAAAAAAAAAAACAAGAGAAGGGGGACACCACTACAGATCCTACAGACATGAAAGAGATAATAAAAGGGGTTCAATTTCTGGTTACGACATAGACTGTTGTGGAAGACCATAACTTTAGACGGTTAAAAATAAAACTAGAAAAAGAACAGATTCACTACAGAAACCATATATAGATACAGCCACAATGGAAAACAGCATGACGGTTCCTCAAACAATTCAAAATAGAATTCCCATATGATTCAGCAGTCCCACTTCTGGGTATATATCCAAAGGAAGTGAAATCAGGTTATCTTGAAGACATATATGCACCCCCCATGTTCACTGCAGCATTATTCACAATAGCCAAGACATGGAAACAACCTAAGTGTCCCTTGATGGATGAATAGACAAAGAAAATATGATATATACATTTTTTTCTGGTATACCATAATCACATTATCATTCAGTTCAGGATCGTTCCTAATCTGCATACGGTATAAATACATATATATCTATGTATGTACATATATATGTATAGATACATATATCGCAAATCAAAACAACAATGAGGAATCACCTCACACCAGTCAGAATGGCCATCATTAAAAAGTCTACAAATAATAAATGCTGGACAGGGTGTTGAGAGAAGGAAACCCTCCTGCACTGTTGGTGGGAATGTAAACTGGTACAGCCATTATGGAGAATAGTACGGAGGTTCCTTCAAAAACTAAACCTAGAACTACCGTATGATCCAGTAATCCCACTCCTGGGCATGTATCTGGACAAAAGCATAATTCAAAAAGGTACATGCAGGGAGTTTCCTGGTGGTCCAGTGGTTAATACTTTGCCTTCCAGTGTACAGGGTGTCGGTTCAATCCCTGGATGGGGAGCTAGGATCCCACATGCCTCAAGCCAAAAAACCAAAACATAAAACAGAAGCAATATTGTAACAACTTCAATAAAAACATTAAAAACGGTCCACGTCAAAAAAAAAAAAAAAGGTACATGTAACCCCTATGCTCAGAGTAGCACCCTAATAGCGGCGCTCTAATAGTTGACAATAGCCAAGACATGCAAACAATCTAAATGTCCACCGACAGATGAATGGATAAAGAAATGCTACATATATAAAATGGAATACTACTCAGCCATAAAAAATGAATGAAATAATGCCATTTGCAGCGACATCCGTGGACCTAGAGATTATCATACAAAGTAAATCAGAAAGACAAATGTCTCATGATATCCGCTACATGTGGAATCTAAAAAATAATACAAATGAACATATGTACAAACCAGACTCACAGACATAGAAAACAAACTTACAGTTACCAAAGGGGAAAGGTGTGGGGGGAGGGATTAGTTGGGAGTATGGGATTAACATACACACACTACTATGTCTAAAATAAACAACAAGGACCTACTGATAACACAGGAAACTATATCCAACATCCTGTAATAACCTATAATGGAAAAGAATCTGAAGAAGAACAGATACATAGGTAACTGCATCACTTCGCTGTATACCTGAAACTAACAGAACACGGTAAATCAACTATACGTCAAAAACAATAAAAGAAATTGGAGTTATCAGAGAATTCATATATTCAAGACAGTAGAAAAATGGACAAAATAGATGTAATAATAATTTCAACAAGCAGAACACTCTCTGATATAAATTGCAGCAATGTCTTTTTGGATTCACCTCCTAGGGTAATGAAAATAAAAACAAAAATAAACAAATGGGACCTAACTAAACTTAAAAGCTTTTGAACTGCAAAGGAAACCATAAACAAAACAAAAAGACAACCTAAGAAATGGGAAAAAACATT
The DNA here is from genome assembly GCF_964341445.2 of Mesoplodon mirus. NCBI lineage: Eukaryota > Metazoa > Chordata > Mammalia > Artiodactyla > Ziphiidae > Mesoplodon > Mesoplodon mirus. The sequence goes on from NC_138980.1 coordinate 34,010,143, forward strand.
TGCAGACGATGCGACCTACAAGGGATTAATCTCCAACATATACAAACAGCTCATGCAGCTCAATATCAAAAAAAGTAAAACACCCAATCGAAAGATGGGCAGAAGACCTAAATAGGCCTTTCTCCAGAGAAGACATACAGATGGTCAAAAAGCACATGAAAAGATGCTCAACGTCACTAACTGCTAGAGAAATGCAAATCTAAACTATAATACGAGGTATTACCTCACATCAGTCAGAACAGCCATCATCAAAAAGTCGACAAACAGGGACTTCCCTGGTGGCGCAGTGGCTGAGAATCCGCCTGCCAATGCAGGGCACACGGGTTTGAACCCTGGTCCGGGAAGATCCCACATGCCGCGGAGCAACGAAGCCCGTGCGCCACAACTACTGAGCCTGCACTCCGCAGCCCGCAAGCCACGACTGCTGAGCCTGCGCTCTAGGGCCCACGAGCCACAACTACTGAGCCCGCGTGCCACAACTAGTGAAGCCTGCGTGCCTAGAGCCCATGCTCCGCGACAACAGAAGCCACTGCAGTAAGCCACTGCCACACACCGCACCGAAGAGTAGCCCCCGCTCACCGTAACTAAAGAAGCAGCCCGCGCACAGCAATGAAGACCCAACGCAGCCGAAAATAAATTTAATTAATTAATTTTTTAAAAAGGCTACAAACAATAAATGCTGGGGAGGGTGTGGAGAAAAGGGAACCCTCCCACCCTGTTAGTGGGAATGAAAATTGGTGCAGCCACTATGGACAACAGTATGGAGGTTCCTTAAACAACTAAAAAGAGAGCTACCATGTGATTCAGCAATCCCACACCTGGCCATATATCCAGAGAAAACCATAATTCAAAAAGATACATGCACCCCAATGTTCATAGCAGCACTATTCACAATAGGCAAGACACAGAAGCAACCTAAATGTCCACTGACAGATGAATACATAAAGAAGATGCAGTACATACATGCAATGGAATACTACTCAGCCATAAAAAAACGAAATAATGCCATTTGCAGCAACATGGATGGACCGAGAGATTCTCATACTAAGTGAAGTCAGACAGAAAAGACTAATATCTTATGATACCACTTATATGTGGAATCTAAAAAAAATGATACAAATGAACTTATTTACAAAACAGAAACAGACTCACAGACTTAGAAACCAAACTTATGGTTACCAAAGGGGAAAGGTGGGGGGAGGGATAAATTAGGAGGTTGGGATTAACAAATACACACTACTAGACATAAAATAGATAACCAACAAGGACCTACTGTATAGCACAAGGAACTCTACTCAACAGTCTGTAATATTCGAAGTGGGAAAAGAATAGATATATGTATAACTGAGTCACTTTGCTGTACACCTAAAACACAACACTGAAAATTAACTATACTCCAATGTAAAAAAAAATTAAAATAAATGAATACATAAGAAAAAAATAGCAAAATTCAACAGAGTTGGAACATATCTATATTTGACAGTCTAGCACTGAAAAATACAGTATCTGTAATGAAAATATTGGCAGCTAGGAGCAACAGTAGACTGGACACAAGAGAAGACAGGGCAATAAGAAATGTCCAAGGTGGGGCTTCCCTGGTGGCGCAGTGGTTGAGAGTCCGCCTGCCGATGCAGGGGACACGGGTTCGTGCCCCCGTCCGGGAAGATCCCACATGCCGCGGAGCGGCTGGGCCCGTGAGCCATGGCCGCTGAGCCTGCGCGTCCGAGCCTGTACTTCGCAACGGGAGAGGCCGCAACAGTGAGAGGCCCGCGTACCACCAAAAAAAAAAAAAGAGAAATGTCCAAGGTGAAGAAAGTAAACAGTAATAAGAATGGGAAAATGAAACAGACCATAAGGGATGTGGGACACAAAGGGCCTGACGTCTGTCAGTGGAGTCCCAGAGGAGGGGAAGAGGAAGAATGAAGAAGACTCCATTCAGTGAAGACCCAATGCAGCCAAAAATAAATAAAAATTTCTTTAAAAAAATAATCATTTAAAAAAAAAGACTCCGCACTCCCAATGCAGTGGGCCCTTGCTCAATCCCCGGTCAGGGAACTAGATCCTGCATGCCACAACTAAAGATCCCATGTGCTGCAACTAAGACCCGGTGCAGCCAAATAAATAAATAAATAAATACACAAATAAATAAATAAATAAATAAATAAATAAATAAATATTTTTAAAAATATATTAAAAACAAGAACTGAGAGGACAAAATTGAAAAATAGGCAAATCTATATTCATAGTTGGAGATGGACACCATCGCACAGCTCTCTATAAATGACAGAAGAAATCAGGAAGGATCATTAAGATCGGAACAACATGAACAGCAGACTTGCCTAGTGGACATACACAGAACACTACTCCCAGCAACTGCAGAACACAGGTTCTTCTCAAGTGCACAGGAAACGATGACCACAGTAGGTAATACTATGTACCCTAATGCAGGTTTAAGAATAATTTATCTCCTGCAGAGCATGTTCTCTGGCTAAAGTGGAATCAAACTAGGATCAATCACAGGATAACAACAAGAAATCCCCCAATGTTTGGTAATTAACTCCTTGACATAAACATAGGCTAAAATAGAAACCATATGGAAATTAAGAACTACTTTGAACTGAATGATGGTGATTATAATACACCAAAATTTGAAGATCCTGCTAAAGCAGGATTGAGGGGAACACTTATGCTTTATGCATAGGTTGGAAAAGAAGAAAGGTTTATTTTACTTATTTATTATCATTAATTTTTTGGCTGCGCCACACAGCTTGCAGGATCTTAGTTCCCTGACCAGGGATTTAACCCGGGCCCCGAAGTGAAAGTGCCATGTCCTAACCACTGCACCGCCAGGGTATTCCCAAGAAGAGAGGTTTAAAATCCATGGTCTCAGGTTTCATCTTAAGACACTAGAGAATTAACAGCAAGTTCAACCCAAAACAGGAGAAATAACAAAATAAGGAGGCCAAACATGAAGCAGAAAACGAATGAAATACAAACCAACCTTTGGTCCTTTGATAAAACAACAGCAAACGTTTCTGTCTGTTTGTTTTTAAAGAGAAAACACATGACTAACACCAAACGTGAGAAGCGGGGGCTTCCCTGGTGGCGCAGTGGTTAAGAATCCACCTGCCACTGCAGGGGACACGGGTTCGAGCCCTGGTCCGGGAAGATCCCACGTGCTGCGGAGCAACTAAGCCCGTGCGCCACAACTACTGAGCCCTCGTGCCACAGCTACTGAAGCCTGCGCGCCCTACAGCCCGTGCTCCACAACAAGAGAAGCCACCGCAATGAGAAGCCCACATACTGCAATGAAGAGCAGCCCCCGCTCGCTGCAACTAAAGAAAGCCCGCACGCAGCAATGAAGACCCAACGCAGCCATAAATAAGTAAATAAATAAATAAAAATAAACTTCCCTTTAAAAAAAAAAAACAAGAGAAGGGGGACACCACTACAGATCCTACAGACATGAAAGAGATAATAAAAGGGGTTCAATTTCTGGTTACGACATAGACTGTTGTGGAAGACCATAACTTTAGACGGTTAAAAATAAAACTAGAAAAAGAACAGATTCACTACAGAAACCATATATAGATACAGCCACAATGGAAAACAGCATGACGGTTCCTCAAACAATTCAAAATAGAATTCCCATATGATTCAGCAGTCCCACTTCTGGGTATATATCCAAAGGAAGTGAAATCAGGTTATCTTGAAGACATATATGCACCCCCCATGTTCACTGCAGCATTATTCACAATAGCCAAGACATGGAAACAACCTAAGTGTCCCTTGATGGATGAATAGACAAAGAAAATATGATATATACATTTTTTTCTGGTATACCATAATCACATTATCATTCAGTTCAGGATCGTTCCTAATCTGCATACGGTATAAATACATATATATCTATGTATGTACATATATATGTATAGATACATATATCGCAAATCAAAACAACAATGAGGAATCACCTCACACCAGTCAGAATGGCCATCATTAAAAAGTCTACAAATAATAAATGCTGGACAGGGTGTTGAGAGAAGGAAACCCTCCTGCACTGTTGGTGGGAATGTAAACTGGTACAGCCATTATGGAGAATAGTACGGAGGTTCCTTCAAAAACTAAACCTAGAACTACCGTATGATCCAGTAATCCCACTCCTGGGCATGTATCTGGACAAAAGCATAATTCAAAAAGGTACATGCAGGGAGTTTCCTGGTGGTCCAGTGGTTAATACTTTGCCTTCCAGTGTACAGGGTGTCGGTTCAATCCCTGGATGGGGAGCTAGGATCCCACATGCCTCAAGCCAAAAAACCAAAACATAAAACAGAAGCAATATTGTAACAACTTCAATAAAAACATTAAAAACGGTCCACGTCAAAAAAAAAAAAAAAGGTACATGTAACCCCTATGCTCAGAGTAGCACTCTAATAGCGGCGCTCTAATAGTTGACAATAGCCAAGACATGCAAACAATCTAAATGTCCACCGACAGATGAATGGATAAAGAAATGCTACATATATAAAATGGAATACTACTCAGCCATAAAAAATGAATGAAATAATGCCATTTGCAGCGACATCCGTGGACCTAGAGATTATCATACAAAGTAAATCAGAAAGACAAATGTCTCATGATATCCGCTACATGTGGAATCTAAAAAATAATACAAATGAACATATGTACAAACCAGACTCACAGACATAGAAAACAAACTTACAGTTACCAAAGGGGAAAGGTGTGGGGGGAGGGATTAGTTGGGAGTATGGGATTAACATACACACACTACTATGTCTAAAATAAACAACAAGGACCTACTGATAACACAGGAAACTATATCCAACATCCTGTAATAACCTATAATGGAAAAGAATCTGAAGAAGAACAGATACATAGGTAACTGCATCACTTCGCTGTATACCTGAAACTAACAGAACACGGTAAATCAACTATACGTCAAAAACAATAAAAGAAATTGGAGTTATCAGAGAATTCATATATTCAAGACAGTAGAAAAATGGACAAAATAGATGTAATAATAATTTCAACAAGCAGAACACTCTCTGATATAAATTGCAGCAATGTCTTTTTGGATTCACCTCCTAGGGTAATGAAAATAAAAACAAAAATAAACAAATGGGACCTAACTAAACTTAAAAGCTTTTGAACTGCAAAGGAAACCATAAACAAAACAAAAAGACAACCTAAGAAATGGGAAAAAACATTTGCAGACGATGCGACCTACAAGGGATTAATCTCCAACATATACAAACAGCTCATGCAGCTCAATATCAAAAAAAGTAAAACACCCAATCGAAAGATGGGCAGAAGACCTAAATAGGCCTTTCTCCAGAGAAGACATACAGATGGTCAAAAAGCACATGAAAAGATGCTCAACGTCACTAACTGCTAGAGAAATGCAAATCTAAACTATAATACGAGGTATTACCTCACATCAGTCAGAACAGCCATCATCAAAAAGTCGACAAACAGGGACTTCCCTGGTGGCGCAGTGGCTGAGAATCCGCCTGCCAATGCAGGGCACACGGGTTTGAACCCTGGTCCGGGAAGATCCCACATGCCGCGGAGCAACGAAGCCCGTGCGCCACAACTACTGAGCCTGCACTCCGCAGCCCGCAAGCCACGACTGCTGAGCCTGCGCTCTAGGGCCCACGAGCCACAACTACTGAGCCCGCGTGCCACAACTAGTGAAGCCTGCGTGCCTAGAGCCCATGCTCCGCGACAACAGAAGCCACTGCAGTAAGCCACTGCCACACACCGCACCGAAGAGTAGCCCCCGCTCACCGTAACTAAAGAAGCAGCCCGCGCACAGCAATGAAGACCCAACGCAGCCGAAAATAAATTTAATTAATTAATTTTTTAAAAAGGCTACAAACAATAAATGCTGGGGAGGGTGTGGAGAAAAGGGAACCCTCCCACCCTGTTAGTGGGAATGAAAATTGGTGCAGCCACTATGGACAACAGTATGGAGGTTCCTTAAACAACTAAAAAGAGAGCTACCATGTGATTCAGCAATCCCACACCTGGCCATATATCCAGAGAAAACCATAATTCAAAAAGATACATGCACCCCAATGTTCATAGCAGCACTATTCACAATAGGCAAGACACAGAAGCAACCTAAATGTCCACTGACAGATGAATACATAAAGAAGATGCAGTACATACATGCAATGGAATACTACTCAGCCATAAAAAAACGAAATAATGCCATTTGCAGCAACATGGATGGACCGAGAGATTCTCATACTAAGTGAAGTCAGACAGAAAAGACTAATATCTTATGATACCACTTATATGTGGAATCTAAAAAAAATGATACAAATGAACTTATTTACAAAACAGAAACAGACTCACAGACTTAGAAACCAAACTTATGGTTACCAAAGGGGAAAGGTGGGGGGAGGGATAAATTAGGAGGTTGGGATTAACAAATACACACTACTAGACATAAAATAGATAACCAACAAGGACCTACTGTATAGCACAAGGAACTCTACTCAACAGTCTGTAATATTCGAAGTGGGAAAAGAATTGATATATGTATAACTGAGTCACTTTGCTGTACACCTAAAACACAACACTGAAAATTAACTATACTCCAATGTAAAAAAAAATTAAAATAAATGAATACATAAGAAAAAAATAGCAAAATTCAACAGAGTTGGAACATATCTATATTTGACAGTCTAGCACTGAAAAATACAGTATCTGTAATGAAAATATTGGCAGCTAGGAGCAACAGTAGACTGGACACAAGAGAAGACAGGGCAATAAGAAATGTCCAAGGTGGGGCTTCCCTGGTGGCGCAGTGGTTGAGAGTCCGCCTGCCGATGCAGGGGACACGGGTTCGTGCCCCCGTCCGGGAAGATCCCACATGCCGCGGAGCGGCTGGGCCCGTGAGCCATGGCCGCTGAGCCTGCGCGTCCGAGCCTGTACTTCGCAACGGGAGAGGCCGCAACAGTGAGAGGCCCGCGTACCACCAAAAAAAAAAAAAGAGAAATGTCCAAGGTGAAGAAAGTAAACAGTAATAAGAATGGGAAAATGAAACAGACCATAAGGGATGTGGGACACAAAGGGCCTGACGTCTGTCAGTGGAGTCCCAGAGGAGGGGAAGAGGAAGAATGAAGAAGACTCCATTCAGTGAAGACCCAATGCAGCCAAAAATAAATAAAAATTTCTTTAAAAAAATAATCATTTAAAAAAAAAGACTCCGCACTCCCAATGCAGTGGGCCCTTGCTCAATCCCCGGTCAGGGAACTAGATCCTGCATGCCACAACTAAAGATCCCATGTGCTGCAACTAAGACCCGGTGCAGCCAAATAAATAAATAAATAAATACACAAATAAATAAATAAATAAATAAATAAATAAATAAATATTTTAAAAAATATATTAAAAACAAGAACTGAGAGGACAAAATTGAAAAATAGGCAAATCTATATTCATAGTTGGAGATGGACACCATCGCACAGCTCTCTATAAATGACAGAAGAAATCAGGAAGGATCATTAAGATCGGAACAACATGAACAGCAGACTTGCCTAGTGGACATACACAGAACACTACTCCCAGCAACTGCAGAACACAGGTTCTTCTCAAGTGCACAGGAAACGATGACCACAGTAGGTAATACTATGTACCCTAATGCAGGTTTAAGAATAATTTATCTCCTGCAGAGCATGTTCTCTGGCTAAAGTGGAATCAAACTAGGATCAATCACAGGATAACAACAAGAAATCCCCCAATGTTTGGTAATTAACTCCTTGACATAAACATAGGCTAAAATAGAAACCATATGGAAATTAAGAACTACTTTGAACTGAATGATGGTGATTATAATACACCAAAATTTGAAGATCCTGCTAAAGCAGGATTGAGGGGAACACTTATGCTTTATGCATAGGTTGGAAAAGAAGAAAGGTTTATTTTACTTATTTATTATCATTAATTTTTTGGCTGCACCACACAGCTTGCAGGATCTTAGTTCCCTGACCAGGGATTTAACCCGGGCCCCGAAGTGAAAGTGCCATGTCCTAACCACTGCACCGCCAGGGTATTCCCAAGAAGAGAGGTTTAAAATCCATGGTCTCAGGTTTCATCTTAAGACACTAGAGAATTAACAGCAAGTTCAACCCAAAACAGGAGAAATAACAAAATAAGGAGGCCAAACATGAAGCAGAAAACGAATGAAATACAAACCAACCTTTGGTCCTTTGATAAAACAACAGCAAACGTTTCTGTCTGTTTGTTTTTAAAGAGAAAACACATGACTAACACCAAACGTGAGAAGCGGGGGCTTCCCTGGTGGCGCAGTGGTTAAGAATCCACCTGCCACTGCAGGGGACACGGGTTCGAGCCCTGGTCCGGGAAGATCCCACGTGCTGCGGAGCAACTAAGCCCGTGCGCCACAACTACTGAGCCCTCGTGCCACAGCTACTGAAGCCTGCGCGCCCTACAGCCCGTGCTCCACAACAAGAGAAGCCACCGCAATGAGAAGCCCACATACTGCAATGAAGAGCAGCCCCCGCTCGCTGCAACTAAAGAAAGCCCGCACGCAGCAATGAAGACCCAACGCAGCCATAAATAAGTAAATAAATAAATAAAAATAAACTTCCCTTTAAAAAAAAAAAACAAGAGAAGGGGGACACCACTACAGATCCTACAGACATGAAAGAGATAATAAAAGGGGTTCAATTTCTGGTTACGACATAGACTGTTGTGGAAGACCATAACTTTAGACGGTTAAAAATAAAACTAGAAAAAGAACAGATTCACTACAGAAACCATATATAGATACAGCCACAATGGAAAACAGCATGACGGTTCCTCAAACAATTCAAAATAGAATTCCCATATGATTCAGCAGTCCCACTTCTGGGTATATATCCAAAGGAAGTGAAATCAGGTTATCTTGAAGACATATATGCACCCCCCATGTTCACTGCAGCATTATTCACAATAGCCAAGACATGGAAACAACCTAAGTGTCCCTTGATGGATGAATAGACAAAGAAAATATGATATATACATTTTTTTCTGGTATACCATAATCACATTATCATTCAGTTCAGGATCGTTCCTAATCTGCATACGGTATAAATACATATATATCTATGTATGTACATATATATGTATAGATACATATATCGCAAATCAAAACAACAATGAGGAATCACCTCACACCAGTCAGAATGGCCATCATTAAAAAGTCTACAAATAATAAATGCTGGACAGGGTGTTGAGAGAAGGAAACCCTCCTGCACTGTTGGTGGGAATGTAAACTGGTACAGCCATTATGGAGAATAGTACGGAGGTTCCTTCAAAAACTAAACCTAGAACTACCGTATGATCCAGTAATCCCACTCCTGGGCATGTATCTGGACAAAAGCATAATTCAAAAAGGTACATGCAGGGAGTTTCCTGGTGGTCCAGTGGTTAATACTTTGCCTTCCAGTGTACAGGGTGTCGGTTCAATCCCTGGATGGGGAGCTAGGATCCCACATGCCTCAAGCCAAAAAACCAAAACATAAAACAGAAGCAATATTGTAACAACTTCAATAAAAACATTAAAAACGGTCCACGTCAAAAAAAAAAAAAAAGGTACATGTAACCCCTATGCTCAGAGTAGCACTCTAATAGCGGCGCTCTAATAGTTGACAATAGCCAAGACATGCAAACAATCTAAATGTCCACCGACAGATGAATGGATAAAGAAATGCTACATATATAAAATGGAATACTACTCAGCCATAAAAAATGAATGAAATAATGCCATTTGCAGCGACATCCGTGGACCTAGAGATTATCATACAAAGTAAATCAGAAAGACAAATGTCTCATGATATCCGCTACATGTGGAATCTAAAAAATAATACAAATGAACATATGTACAAACCAGACTCACAGACATAGAAAACAAACTTACAGTTACCAAAGGGGAAAGGTGTGGGGGGAGGGATTAGTTGGGAGTATGGGATTAACATACACACACTACTATGTCTAAAATAAACAACAAGGACCTACTGATAACACAGGAAACTATATCCAACATCCTGTAATAACCTATAATGGAAAAGAATCTGAAGAAGAACAGATACATAGGTAACTGCATCACTTCGCTGTATACCTGAAACTAACAGAACACGGTAAATCAACTATACGTCAAAAACAATAAAAGAAATTGGAGTTATCAGAGAATTCATATATTCAAGACAGTAGAAAAATGGACAAAATAGATGTAATAATAATTTCAACAAGCAGAACACTCTCTGATATAAATTGCAGCAATGTCTTTTTGGATTCACCTCCTAGGGTAATGAAAATAAAAACAAAAATAAACAAATGGGACCTAACTAAACTTAAAAGCTTTTGAACTGCAAAGGAAACCATAAACAAAACAAAAAGACAACCTAAGAAATGGGAAAAAACATTTGCAGACGATGCGACCTACAAGGGATTAATCTCCAACATATACAAACAGCTCATGCAGCTCAATATCAAAAAAAGTAAAACACCCAATCGAAAGATGGGCAGAAGACCTAAATAGGCCTTTCTCCAGAGAAGACATACAGATGGTCAAAAAGCACATGAAAAGATGCTCAACGTCACTAACTGCTAGAGAAATGCAAATCTAAACTATAATACGAGGTATTACCTCACATCAGTCAGAACAGCCATCATCAAAAAGTCGACAAACAGGGACTTCCCTGGTGGCGCAGTGGCTGAGAATCCGCCTGCCAATGCAGGGCACACGGGTTTGAACCCTGGTCCGGGAAGATCCCACATGCCGCGGAGCAACGAAGCCCGTGCGCCACAACTACTGAGCCTGCACTCCGCAGCCCGCAAGCCACGACTGCTGAGCCTGCGCTCTAGGGCCCACGAGCCACAACTACTGAGCCCGCGTGCCACAACTAGTGAAGCCTGCGTGCCTAGAGCCCATGCTCCGCGACAACAGAAGCCACTGCAGTAAGCCACTGCCACACACCGCACCGAAGAGTAGCCCCCGCTCACCGTAACTAAAGAAGCAGCCCGCGCACAGCAATGAAGACCCAACGCAGCCGAAAATAAATTTAATTAATTAATTTTTTAAAAAGGCTACAAACAATAAATGCTGGGGAGGGTGTGGAGAAAAGGGAACCCTCCCACCCTGTTAGTGGGAATGAAAATTGGTGCAGCCACTATGGACAACAGTATGGAGGTTCCTTAAACAACTAAAAAGAGAGCTACCATGTGATTCAGCAATCCCACACCTGGCCATATATCCAGAGAAAACCATAATTCAAAAAGATACATGCACCCCAATGTTCATAGCAGCACTATTCACAATAGGCAAGACACAGAAGCAACCTAAATGTCCACTGACAGATGAATACATAAAGAAGATGCAGTACATACATGCAATGGAATACTACTCAGCCATAAAAAAACGAAATAATGCCATTTGCAGCAACATGGATGGACCGAGAGATTCTCATACTAAGTGAAGTCAGACAGAAAAGACTAATATCTTATGATACCACTTATATGTGGAATCTAAAAAAAATGATACAAATGAACTTATTTACAAAACAGAAACAGACTCACAGACTTAGAAACCAAACTTATGGTTACCAAAGGGGAAAGGTGGGGGGAGGGATAAATTAGGAGGTTGGGATTAACAAATACACACTACTAGACATAAAATAGATAACCAACAAGGACCTACTGTATAGCACAAGGAACTCTACTCAACAGTCTGTAATATTCGAAGTGGGAAAAGAATTGATATATGTATAACTGAGTCACTTTGCTGTACACCTAAAACACAACACTGAAAATTAACTATACTCCAATGTAAAAAAAAATTAAAATAAATGAATACATAAGAAAAAAATAGCAAAATTCAACAGAGTTGGAACATATCTATATTTGACAGTCTAGCACTGAAAAATACAGTATCTGTAATGAAAATATTGGCAGCTAGGAGCAACAGTAGACTGGACACAAGAGAAGACAGGGCAATAAGAAATGTCCAAGGTGGGGCTTCCCTGGTGGCGCAGTGGTTGAGAGTCCGCCTGCCGATGCAGGGGACACGGGTTCGTGCCCCCGTCCGGGAAGATCCCACATGCCGCGGAGCGGCTGGGCCCGTGAGCCATGGCCGCTGAGCCTGCGCGTCCGAGCCTGTACTTCGCAACGGGAGAGGCCGCAACAGTGAGAGGCCCGCGTACCACCAAAAAAAAAAAAAGAGAAATGTCCAAGGTGAAGAAAGTAAACAGTAATAAGAATGGGAAAATGAAACAGACCATAAGGGATGTGGGACACAAAGGGCCTGACGTCTGTCAGTGGAGTCCCAGAGGAGGGGAAGAGGAAGAATGAAGAAGACTCCATTCAGTGAAGACCCAATGCAGCCAAAAATAAATAAAAATTTCTTTAAAAAAATAATCATTTAAAAAAAAAGACTCCGCACTCCCAATGCAGTGGGCCCTTGCTCAATCCCCGGTCAGGGAACTAGATCCTGCATGCCACAACTAAAGATCCCATGTGCTGCAACTAAGACCCGGTGCAGCCAAATAAATAAATAAATAAATACACAAATAAATAAATAAATAAATAAATAAATAAATAAATATTTTTAAAAATATATTAAAAACAAGAACTGAGAGGACAAAATTGAAAAATAGGCAAATCTATATTCATAGTTGGAGATGGACACCATCGCACAGCTCTCTATAAATGACAGAAGAAATCAGGAAGGATCATTAAGATCGGAACAACATGAACAGCAGACTTGCCTAGTGGACATACACAGAACACTACTCCCAGCAACTGCAGAACACAGGTTCTTCTCAAGTGCACAGGAAACGATGACCACAGTAGGTAATACTATGTACCCTAATGCAGGTTTAAGAATAATTTATCTCCTGCAGAGCATGTTCTCTGGCTAAAGTGGAATCAAACTAGGATCAATCACAGGATAACAACAAGAAATCCCCCAATGTTTGGTAATTAACTCCTTGACATAAACATAGGCTAAAATAGAAACCATATGGAAATTAAGAACTACTTTGAACTGAATGATGGTGATTATAATACACCAAAATTTGAAGATCCTGCTAAAGCAGGATTGAGGGGAACACTTATGCTTTATGCATAGGTTGGAAAAGAAGAAAGGTTTATTTTACTTATTTATTATCATTAATTTTTTGGCTGCACCACACAGCTTGCAGGATCTTAGTTCCCTGACCAGGGATTTAACCCGGGCCCCGAAGTGAAAGTGCCATGTCCTAACCACTGCACCGCCAGGGTATTCCCAAGAAGAGAGGTTTAAAATCCATGGTCTCAGGTTTCATCTTAAGACACTAGAGAATTAACAGCAAGTTCAACCCAAAACAGGAGAAATAACAAAATAAGGAGGCCAAACATGAAGCAGAAAACGAATGAAATACAAACCAACCTTTGGTCCTTTGATAAAACAACAGCAAACGTTTCTGTCTGTTTGTTTTTAAAGAGAAAACACATGACTAACACCAAACGTGAGAAGCGGGGGCTTCCCTGGTGGCGCAGTGGTTAAGAATCCACCTGCCACTGCAGGGGACACGGGTTCGAGCCCTGGTCCGGGAAGATCCCACGTGCTGCGGAGCAACTAAGCCCGTGCGCCACAACTACTGAGCCCTCGTGCCACAGCTACTGAAGCCTGCGCGCCCTACAGCCCGTGCTCCACAACAAGAGAAGCCACCGCAATGAGAAGCCCACATACTGCAATGAAGAGCAGCCCCCGCTCGCTGCAACTAAAGAAAGCCCGCACGCAGCAATGAAGACCCAACGCAGCCATAAATAAGTAAATAAATAAATAAAAATAAACTTCCCTTTAAAAAAAAAAAACAAGAGAAGGGGGACACCACTACAGATCCTACAGACATGAAAGAGATAATAAAAGGGGTTCAATTTCTGGTTACGACATAGACTGTTGTGGAAGACCATAACTTTAGACGGTTAAAAATAAAACTAGAAAAAGAACAGATTCACTACAGAAACCATATATAGATACAGCCACAATGGAAAACAGCATGACGGTTCCTCAAACAATTCAAAATAGAATTCCCATATGATTCAGCAGTCCCACTTCTGGGTATATATCCAAAGGAAGTGAAATCAGGTTATCTTGAAGACATATATGCACCCCCCATGTTCACTGCAGCATTATTCACAATAGCCAAGACATGGAAACAACCTAAGTGTCCCTTGATGGATGAATAGACAAAGAAAATATGATATATACATTTTTTTCTGGTATACCATAATCACATTATCATTCAGTTCAGGATCGTTCCTAATCTGCATACGGTATAAATACATATATATCTATGTATGTACATATATATGTATAGATACATATATCGCAAATCAAAACAACAATGAGGAATCACCTCACACCAGTCAGAATGGCCATCATTAAAAAGTCTACAAATAATAAATGCTGGACAGGGTGTTGAGAGAAGGAAACCCTCCTGCACTGTTGGTGGGAATGTAAACTGGTACAGCCATTATGGAGAATAGTACGGAGGTTCCTTCAAAAACTAAACCTAGAACTACCGTATGATCCAGTAATCCCACTCCTGGGCATGTATCTGGACAAAAGCATAATTCAAAAAGGTACATGCAGGGAGTTTCCTGGTGGTCCAGTGGTTAATACTTTGCCTTCCAGTGTACAGGGTGTCGGTTCAATCCCTGGATGGGGAGCTAGGATCCCACATGCCTCAAGCCAAAAAACCAAAACATAAAACAGAAGCAATATTGTAACAACTTCAATAAAAACATTAAAAACGGTCCACGTCAAAAAAAAAAAAAAAGGTACATGTAACCCCTATGCTCAGAGTAGCACTCTAATAGCGGCGCTCTAATAGTTGACAATAGCCAAGACATGCAAACAATCTAAATGTCCACCGACAGATGAATGGATAAAGAAATGCTACATATATAAAATGGAATACTACTCAGCCATAAAAAATGAATGAAATAATGCCATTTGCAGCGACATCCGTGGACCTAGAGATTATCATACAAAGTAAATCAGAAAGACAAATGTCTCATGATATCCGCTACATGTGGAATCTAAAAAATAATACAAATGAACATATGTACAAACCAGACTCACAGACATAGAAAACAAACTTACAGTTACCAAAGGGGAAAGGTGTGGGGGGAGGGATTAGTTGGGAGTATGGGATTAACATACACACACTACTATGTCTAAAATAAACAACAAGGACCTACTGATAACACAGGAAACTATATCCAACATCCTGTAATAACCTATAATGGAAAAGAATCTGAAGAAGAACAGATACATAGGTAACTGCATCACTTCGCTGTATACCTGAAACTAACAGAACACGGTAAATCAACTATACGTCAAAAACAATAAAAGAAATTGGAGTTATCAGAGAATTCATATATTCAAGACAGTAGAAAAATGGACAAAATAGATGTAATAATAATTTCAACAAGCAGAACACTCTCTGATATAAATTGCAGCAATGTCTTTTTGGATTCACCTCCTAGGGTAATGAAAATAAAAACAAAAATAAACAAATGGGACCTAACTAAACTTAAAAGCTTTTGAACTGCAAAGGAAACCATAAACAAAACAAAAAGACAACCTAAGAAATGGGAAAAAACATTTGCAGACGATGCGACCTACAAGGGATTAATCTCCAACATATACAAACAGCTCATGCAGCTCAATATCAAAAAAAGTAAAACACCCAATCGAAAGATGGGCAGAAGACCTAAATAGGCCTTTCTCCAGAGAAGACATACAGATGGTCAAAAAGCACATGAAAAGATGCTCAACGTCACTAACTGCTAGAGAAATGCAAATCTAAACTATAATACGAGGTATTACCTCACATCAGTCAGAACAGCCATCATCAAAAAGTCGACAAACAGGGACTTCCCTGGTGGCGCAGTGGCTGAGAATCCGCCTGCCAATGCAGGGCACACGGGTTTGAACCCTGGTCCGGGAAGATCCCACATGCCGCGGAGCAACGAAGCCCGTGCGCCACAACTACTGAGCCTGCACTCCGCAGCCCGCAAGCCACGACTGCTGAGCCTGCGCTCTAGGGCCCACGAGCCACAACTACTGAGCCCGCGTGCCACAACTAGTGAAGCCTGCGTGCCTAGAGCCCATGCTCCGCGACAACAGAAGCCACTGCAGTAAGCCACTGCCACACACCGCACCGAAGAGTAGCCCCCGCTCACCGTAACTAAAGAAGCAGCCCGCGCACAGCAATGAAGACCCAACGCAGCCGAAAATAAATTTAATTAATTAATTTTTTAAAAAGGCTACAAACAATAAATGCTGGGGAGGGTGTGGAGAAAAGGGAACCCTCCCACCCTGTTAGTGGGAATGAAAATTGGTGCAGCCACTATGGACAACAGTATGGAGGTTCCTTAAACAACTAAAAAGAGAGCTACCATGTGATTCAGCAATCCCACACCTGGCCATATATCCAGAGAAAACCATAATTCAAAAAGATACATGCACCCCAATGTTCATAGCAGCACTATTCACAATAGGCAAGACACAGAAGCAACCTAAATGTCCACTGACAGATGAATACATAAAGAAGATGCAGTACATACATGCAATGGAATACTACTCAGCCATAAAAAAACGAAATAATGCCATTTGCAGCAACATGGATGGACCGAGAGATTCTCATACTAAGTGAAGTCAGACAGAAAAGACTAATATCTTATGATACCACTTATATGTGGAATCTAAAAAAAATGATACAAATGAACTTATTTACAAAACAGAAACAGACTCACAGACTTAGAAACCAAACTTATGGTTACCAAAGGGGAAAGGTGGGGGGAGGGATAAATTAGGAGGTTGGGATTAACAAATACACACTACTAGACATAAAATAGATAACCAACAAGGACCTACTGTATAGCACAAGGAACTCTACTCAACAGTCTGTAATATTCGAAGTGGGAAAAGAATAGATATATGTATAACTGAGTCACTTTGCTGTACACCTAAAACACAACACTGAAAATTAACTATACTCCAATGTAAAAAAAAATTAAAATAAATGAATACATAAGAAAAAAATAGCAAAATTCAACAGAGTTGGAACATATCTATATTTGACAGTCTAGCACTGAAAAATACAGTATCTGTAATGAAAATATTGGCAGCTAGGAGCAACAGTAGACTGGACACAAGAGAAGACAGGGCAATAAGAAATGTCCAAGGTGGGGCTTCCCTGGTGGCGCAGTGGTTGAGAGTCCGCCTGCCGATGCAGGGGACACGGGTTCGTGCCCCCGTCCGGGAAGATCCCACATGCCGCGGAGCGGCTGGGCCCGTGAGCCATGGCCGCTGAGCCTGCGCGTCCGAGCCTGTACTTCGCAACGGGAGAGGCCGCAACAGTGAGAGGCCCGCGTACCACCAAAAAAAAAAAAAGAGAAATGTCCAAGGTGAAGAAAGTAAACAGTAATAAGAATGGGAAAATGAAACAGACCATAAGGGATGTGGGACACAAAGGGCCTGACGTCTGTCAGTGGAGTCCCAGAGGAGGGGAAGAGGAAGAATGAAGAAGACTCCATTCAGTGAAGACCCAATGCAGCCAAAAATAAATAAAAATTTCTTTAAAAAAATAATCATTTAAAAAAAAAGACTCCGCACTCCCAATGCAGTGGGCCCTTGCTCAATCCCCGGTCAGGGAACTAGATCCTGCATGCCACAACTAAAGATCCCATGTGCTGCAACTAAGACCCGGTGCAGCTAAATGAATGAATGAATGAATGAATGAATGAATGAATGAATAAATAAATATTTAAAAAAATATATTAAAAACAAGAACTGAGAGGACAAAATTGAAAAATAGGCAAATCTATATTCATAGTTGGAGATGGACACCATCGCACAGCTCTCTATAAATGACAGAAGAAATCAGGAAGGATCATTAAGATCGGAACAACATGAACAGCAGACTTGCCTAGTGGACATACACAGAACACTACTCCCAGCAACTGCAGAACACAGGTTCTTCTCAAGTGCACAGGAAACGATGACCACAGTAGGTAATACTATGTACCCTAATGCAGGTTTAAGAATAATTTATCTCCTGCAGAGCATGTTCTCTGGCTAAAGTGGAATCAAACTAGGATCAATCACAGGATAACAACAAGAAATCCCCCAATGTTTGGTAATTAACTCCTTGACATAAACATAGGCTAAAATAGAAACCATATGGAAATTAAGAACTACTTTGAACTGAATGATGGTGATTATAATACACCAAAATTTGAAGATCCTGCTAAAGCAGGATTGAGGGGAACACTTATGCTTTATGCATAGGTTGGAAAAGAAGAAAGGTTTATTTTACTTATTTATTATCATTAATTTTTTGGCTGCACCACACAGCTTGCAGGATCTTAGTTCCCTGACCAGGGATTTAACCCGGGCCCCGAAGTGAAAGTGCCATGTCCTAACCACTGCACCGCCAGGGTATTCCCAAGAAGAGAGGTTTAAAATCCATGGTCTCAGGTTTCATCTTAAGACACTAGAGAATTAACAGCAAGTTCAACCCAAAACAGGAGAAATAACAAAATAAGGAGGCCAAACATGAAGCAGAAAACGAATGAAATACAAACCAACCTTTGGTCCTTTGATAAAACAACAGCAAACGTTTCTGTCTGTTTGTTTTTAAAGAGAAAACACATGACTAACACCAAACGTGAGAAGCGGGGGCTTCCCTGGTGGCGCAGTGGTTAAGAATCCACCTGCCACTGCAGGGGACACGGGTTCGAGCCCTGGTCCGGGAAGATCCCACGTGCTGCGGAGCAACTAAGCCCGTGCGCCACAACTACTGAGCCCTCGTGCCACAGCTACTGAAGCCTGCGCGCCCTACAGCCCGTGCTCCACAACAAGAGAAGCCACCGCAATGAGAAGCCCACATACTGCAATGAAGAGCAGCCCCCGCTCGCTGCAACTAAAGAAAGCCCGCACGCAGCAATGAAGACCCAACGCAGCCATAAATAAGTAAATAAATAAATAAAAATAAACTTCCCTTTAAAAAAAAAAAACAAGAGAAGGGGGACACCACTACAGATCCTACAGACATGAAAGAGATAATAAAAGGGGTTCAATTTCTGGTTACGACATAGACTGTTGTGGAAGACCATAACTTTAGACGGTTAAAAATAAAACTAGAAAAAGAACAGATTCACTACAGAAACCATATATAGATACAGCCACAATGGAAAACAGCATGACGGTTCCTCAAACAATTCAAAATAGAATTCCCATATGATTCAGCAGTCCCACTTCTGGGTATATATCCAAAGGAAGTGAAATCAGGTTATCTTGAAGACATATATGCACCCCCCATGTTCACTGCAGCATTATTCACAATAGCCAAGACATGGAAACAACCTAAGTGTCCCTTGATGGATGAATAGACAAAGAAAATATGATATATACATTTTTTTCTGGTATACCATAATCACATTATCATTCAGTTCAGGATCGTTCCTAATCTGCATACGGTATAAATACATATATATCTATGTATGTACATATATATGTATAGATACATATATCGCAAATCAAAACAACAATGAGGAATCACCTCACACCAGTCAGAATGGCCATCATTAAAAAGTCTACAAATAATAAATGCTGGACAGGGTGTTGAGAGAAGGAAACCCTC
This sequence comes from Mesoplodon mirus, assembly GCF_964341445.2. Classification (NCBI taxonomy): domain Eukaryota; kingdom Metazoa; phylum Chordata; class Mammalia; order Artiodactyla; family Ziphiidae; genus Mesoplodon; species Mesoplodon mirus. The sequence continues at coordinate 34,029,873 of NC_138980.1, forward strand.
CTGCACTGTTGGTGGGAATGTAAACTGGTACAGCCATTATGGAGAATAGTACGGAGGTTCCTTCAAAAACTAAACCTAGAACTACCGTATGATCCAGTAATCCCACTCCTGGGCATGTATCTGGACAAAAGCATAATTCAAAAAGGTACATGCAGGGAGTTTCCTGGTGGTCCAGTGGTTAATACTTTGCCTTCCAGTGTACAGGGTGTCGGTTCAATCCCTGGATGGGGAGCTAGGATCCCACATGCCTCAAGCCAAAAAACCAAAACATAAAACAGAAGCAATATTGTAACAACTTCAATAAAAACATTAAAAACGGTCCACGTCAAAAAAAAAAAAAAAGGTACATGTAACCCCTATGCTCAGAGTAGCACCCTAATAGCGGCGCTCTAATAGTTGACAATAGCCAAGACATGCAAACAATCTAAATGTCCACCGACAGATGAATGGATAAAGAAATGCTACATATATAAAATGGAATACTACTCAGCCATAAAAAATGAATGAAATAATGCCATTTGCAGCGACATCCGTGGACCTAGAGATTATCATACAAAGTAAATCAGAAAGACAAATGTCTCATGATATCCACTACATGTGGAATCTAAAAAATAATACAAATGAACATATGTACAAACCAGACTCACAGACATAGAAAACAAACTTACAGTTACCAAAGGGGAAAGGTGTGGGGGGAGGGATTAGTTGGGAGTATGGGATTAACATACACACACTACTATGTCTAAAATAAACAACAAGGACCTACTGATAACACAGGAAACTATATCCAACATCCTGTAATAACCTATAATGGAAAAGAATCTGAAGAAGAACAGATACATAGGTAACTGCATCACTTCGCTGTATACCTGAAACTAACAGAACACGGTAAATCAACTATACGTCAAAAACAATAAAAGAAATTGGAGTTATCAGAGAATTCATATATTCAAGACAGTAGAAAAATGGACAAAATAGATGTAATAATAATTTCAACAAGCAGAACACTCTCTGATATAAATTGCAGCAATGTCTTTTTGGATTCACCTCCTAGGGTAATGAAAATAAAAACAAAAATAAACAAATGGGACCTAACTAAACTTAAAAGCTTTTGAACTGCAAAGGAAACCATAAACAAAACAAAAAGACAACCTAAGAAATGGGAAAAAACATTTGCAGACGATGCGACCTACAAGGGATTAATCTCCAACATATACAAACAGCTCATGCAGCTCAATATCAAAAAAAGTAAAACACCCAATCGAAAGATGGGCAGAAGACCTAAATAGGCCTTTCTCCAGAGAAGACATACAGATGGTCAAAAAGCACATGAAAAGATGCTCAACGTCACTAACTGCTAGAGAAATGCAAATCTAAACTATAATACGAGGTATTACCTCACATCAGTCAGAACAGCCATCATCAAAAAGTCGACAAACAGGGACTTCCCTGGTGGCGCAGTGGCTGAGAATCCGCCTGCCAATGCAGGGCACACGGGTTTGAACCCTGGTCCGGGAAGATCCCACATGCCGCGGAGCAACGAAGCCCGTGCGCCACAACTACTGAGCCTGCACTCCGCAGCCCGCAAGCCACGACTGCTGAGCCTGCGCTCTAGGGCCCACGAGCCACAACTACTGAGCCCGCGTGCCACAACTAGTGAAGCCTGCGTGCCTAGAGCCCATGCTCCGCGACAACAGAAGCCACTGCAGTAAGCCACTGCCACACACCGCACCGAAGAGTAGCCCCCGCTCACCGTAACTAAAGAAGCAGCCCGCGCACAGCAATGAAGACCCAACGCAGCCGAAAATAAATTTAATTAATTAATTTTTTAAAAAGGCTACAAACAATAAATGCTGGGGAGGGTGTGGAGAAAAGGGAACCCTCCCACCCTGTTAGTGGGAATGAAAATTGGTGCAGCCACTATGGACAACAGTATGGAGGTTCCTTAAACAACTAAAAAGAGAGCTACCATGTGATTCAGCAATCCCACACCTGGCCATATATCCAGAGAAAACCATAATTCAAAAAGATACATGCACCCCAATGTTCATAGCAGCACTATTCACAATAGGCAAGACACAGAAGCAACCTAAATGTCCACTGACAGATGAATACATAAAGAAGATGCAGTACATACATGCAATGGAATACTACTCAGCCATAAAAAAACGAAATAATGCCATTTGCAGCAACATGGATGGACCGAGAGATTCTCATACTAAGTGAAGTCAGACAGAAAAGACTAATATCTTATGATACCACTTATATGTGGAATCTAAAAAAAATGATACAAATGAACTTATTTACAAAACAGAAACAGACTCACAGACTTAGAAACCAAACTTATGGTTACCAAAGGGGAAAGGTGGGGGGAGGGATAAATTAGGAGGTTGGGATTAACAAATACACACTACTAGACATAAAATAGATAACCAACAAGGACCTACTGTATAGCACAAGGAACTCTACTCAACAGTCTGTAATATTCGAAGTGGGAAAAGAATAGATATATGTATAACTGAGTCACTTTGCTGTACACCTAAAACACAACACTGAAAATTAACTATACTCCAATGTAAAAAAAAATTAAAATAAATGAATACATAAGAAAAAAATAGCAAAATTCAACAGAGTTGGAACATATCTATATTTGACAGTCTAGCACTGAAAAATACAGTATCTGTAATGAAAATATTGGCAGCTAGGAGCAACAGTAGACTGGACACAAGAGAAGACAGGGCAATAAGAAATGCCCAAGGTGGGGCTTCCCTGGTGGCGCAGTGGTTGAGAGTCCGCCTGCCGATGCAGGGGACACGGGTTCGTGCCCCCGTCCGGGAAGATCCCACATGCCGCGGAGCGGCTGGGCCCGTGAGCCATGGCCGCTGAGCCTGCGCGTCCGAGCCTGTACTTCGCAACGGGAGAGGCCGCAACAGTGAGAGGCCCGCGTACCACCAAAAAAAAAAAAAAGAGAAATGTCCAAGGTGAAGAAAGTAAACAGTAATAAGAATGGGAAAATGAAACAGACCATAAGGGATGTGGGACACAAAGGGCCTGACGTCTGTCAGTGGAGTCCCAGAGGAGGGGAAGAGGAAGAATGAAGAAGACTCCATTCAGTGAAGACCCAATGCAGCCAAAAATAAATAAAAATTTCTTTAAAAAAATAATCATTTAAAAAAAAAGACTCCGCACTCCCAATGCAGTGGGCCCTTGCTCAATCCCCGGTCAGGGAACTAGATCCTGCATGCCACAACTAAAGATCCCATGTGCTGCAACTAAGACCCGGTGCAGCTAAATGAATGAATGAATGAATGAATGAATGAATGAATGAATGAATGAATGAATAAATAAATATTTAAAAAAATATATTAAAAACAAGAACTGAGAGGACAAAATTGAAAAATAGGCAAATCTATATTCATAGTTGGAGATGGACACCATCGCACAGCTCTCTATAAATGACAGAAGAAATCAGGAAGGATCATTAAGATCGGAACAACATGAACAGCAGACTTGCCTAGTGGACATACACAGAACACTACTCCCAGCAACTGCAGAACACAGGTTCTTCTCAAGTGCACAGGAAACGATGACCACAGTAGGTAATACTATGTACCCTAATGCAGGTTTAAGAATAATTTATCTCCTGCAGAGCATGTTCTCTGGCTAAAGTGGAATCAAACTAGGATCAATCACAGGATAACAACAAGAAATCCCCCAATGTTTGGTAATTAACTCCTTGACATAAACATAGGCTAAAATAGAAACCATATGGAAATTAAGAACTACTTTGAACTGAATGATGGTGATTATAATACACCAAAATTTGAAGATCCTGCTAAAGCAGGATTGAGGGGAACACTTATGCTTTATGCATAGGTTGGAAAAGAAGAAAGGTTTATTTTACTTATTTATTATCATTAATTTTTTGGCTGCACCACACAGCTTGCAGGATCTTAGTTCCCTGACCAGGGATTTAACCCGGGCCCCGAAGTGAAAGTGCCATGTCCTAACCACTGCACCGCCAGGGTATTCCCAAGAAGAGAGGTTTAAAATCCATGGTCTCAGGTTTCATCTTAAGACACTAGAGAATTAACAGCAAGTTCAACCCAAAACAGGAGAAATAACAAAATAAGGAGGCCAAACATGAAGCAGAAAACGAATGAAATACAAACCAACCTTTGGTCCTTTGATAAAACAACAGCAAACGTTTCTGTCTGTTTGTTTTTAAAGAGAAAACACATGACTAACACCAAACGTGAGAAGCGGGGGCTTCCCTGGTGGCGCAGTGGTTAAGAATCCACCTGCCACTGCAGGGGACACGGGTTCGAGCCCTGGTCCGGGAAGATCCCACGTGCTGCGGAGCAACTAAGCCCGTGCGCCACAACTACTGAGCCCTCGTGCCACAGCTACTGAAGCCTGCGCGCCCTACAGCCCGTGCTCCACAACAAGAGAAGCCACCGCAATGAGAAGCCCACATACTGCAATGAAGAGCAGCCCCCGCTCGCTGCAACTAAAGAAAGCCCGCACGCAGCAATGAAGACCCAACGCAGCCATAAATAAGTAAATAAATAAATAAAAATAAACTTCCCTTTAAAAAAAAAAAACAAGAGAAGGGGGACACCACTACAGATCCTACAGACATGAAAGAGATAATAAAAGGGGTTCAATTTCTGGTTACGACATAGACTGTTGTGGAAGACCATAACTTTAGACGGTTAAAAATAAAACTAGAAAAAGAACAGATTCACTACAGAAACCATATATAGATACAGCCACAATGGAAAACAGCATGACGGTTCCTCAAACAATTCAAAATAGAATTCCCATATGATTCAGCAGTCCCACTTCTGGGTATATATCCAAAGGAAGTGAAATCAGGTTATCTTGAAGACATATATGCACCCCCCATGTTCACTGCAGCATTATTCACAATAGCCAAGACATGGAAACAACCTAAGTGTCCCTTGATGGATGAATAGACAAAGAAAATATGATATATACATTTTTTTCTGGTATACCATAATCACATTATCATTCAGTTCAGGATCGTTCCTAATCTGCATACGGTATAAATACATATATATCTATGTATGTACATATATATGTATAGATACATATATCGCAAATCAAAACAACAATGAGGAATCACCTCACACCAGTCAGAATGGCCATCATTAAAAAGTCTACAAATAATAAATGCTGGACAGGGTGTTGAGAGAAGGAAACCCTCCTGCACTGTTGGTGGGAATGTAAACTGGTACAGCCATTATGGAGAATAGTACGGAGGTTCCTTCAAAAACTAAACCTAGAACTACCGTATGATCCAGTAATCCCACTCCTGGGCATGTATCTGGACAAAAGCATAATTCAAAAAGGTACATGCAGGGAGTTTCCTGGTGGTCCAGTGGTTAATACTTTGCCTTCCAGTGTACAGGGTGTCGGTTCAATCCCTGGATGGGGAGCTAGGATCCCACATGCCTCAAGCCAAAAAACCAAAACATAAAACAGAAGCAATATTGTAACAACTTCAATAAAAACATTAAAAACGGTCCACGTCAAAAAAAAAAAAAAAGGTACATGTAACCCCTATGCTCAGAGTAGCACCCTAATAGCGGCGCTCTAATAGTTGACAATAGCCAAGACATGCAAACAATCTAAATGTCCACCGACAGATGAATGGATAAAGAAATGCTACATATATAAAATGGAATACTACTCAGCCATAAAAAATGAATGAAATAATGCCATTTGCAGCGACATCCGTGGACCTAGAGATTATCATACAAAGTAAATCAGAAAGACAAATGTCTCATGATATCCACTACATGTGGAATCTAAAAAATAATACAAATGAACATATGTACAAACCAGACTCACAGACATAGAAAACAAACTTACAGTTACCAAAGGGGAAAGGTGTGGGGGGAGGGATTAGTTGGGAGTATGGGATTAACATACACACACTACTATGTCTAAAATAAACAACAAGGACCTACTGATAACACAGGAAACTATATCCAACATCCTGTAATAACCTATAATGGAAAAGAATCTGAAGAAGAACAGATACATAGGTAACTGCATCACTTCGCTGTATACCTGAAACTAACAGAACACGGTAAATCAACTATACGTCAAAAACAATAAAAGAAATTGGAGTTATCAGAGAATTCATATATTCAAGACAGTAGAAAAATGGACAAAATAGATGTAATAATAATTTCAACAAGCAGAACACTCTCTGATATAAATTGCAGCAATGTCTTTTTGGATTCACCTCCTAGGGTAATGAAAATAAAAACAAAAATAAACAAATGGGACCTAACTAAACTTAAAAGCTTTTGAACTGCAAAGGAAACCATAAACAAAACAAAAAGACAACCTAAGAAATGGGAAAAAACATTTGCAGACGATGCGACCTACAAGGGATTAATCTCCAACATATACAAACAGCTCATGCAGCTCAATATCAAAAAAAGTAAAACACCCAATCGAAAGATGGGCAGAAGACCTAAATAGGCCTTTCTCCAGAGAAGACATACAGATGGTCAAAAAGCACATGAAAAGATGCTCAACGTCACTAACTGCTAGAGAAATGCAAATCTAAACTATAATACGAGGTATTACCTCACATCAGTCAGAACAGCCATCATCAAAAAGTCGACAAACAGGGACTTCCCTGGTGGCGCAGTGGCTGAGAATCCGCCTGCCAATGCAGGGCACACGGGTTTGAACCCTGGTCCGGGAAGATCCCACATGCCGCGGAGCAACGAAGCCCGTGCGCCACAACTACTGAGCCTGCACTCCGCAGCCCGCAAGCCACGACTGCTGAGCCTGCGCTCTAGGGCCCACGAGCCACAACTACTGAGCCCGCGTGCCACAACTAGTGAAGCCTGCGTGCCTAGAGCCCATGCTCCGCGACAACAGAAGCCACTGCAGTAAGCCACTGCCACACACCGCACCGAAGAGTAGCCCCCGCTCACCGTAACTAAAGAAGCAGCCCGCGCACAGCAATGAAGACCCAACGCAGCCGAAAATAAATTTAATTAATTAATTTTTTAAAAAGGCTACAAACAATAAATGCTGGGGAGGGTGTGGAGAAAAGGGAACCCTCCCACTCTGTTAGTGGGAATGAAAATTGGTGCAGCCACTATGGACAACAGTATGGAGGTTCCTTAAACAACTAAAAAGAGAGCTACCATGTGATTCAGCAATCCCACACCTGGCCATATATCCAGAGAAAACCATAATTCAAAAAGATACATGCACCCCAATGTTCATAGCAGCACTATTCACAATAGGCAAGACACAGAAGCAACCTAAATGTCCACTGACAGATGAATACATAAAGAAGATGCAGTACATACATGCAATGGAATACTACTCAGCCATAAAAAAACGAAATAATGCCATTTGCAGCAACATGGATGGACCGAGAGATTCTCATACTAAGTGAAGTCAGACAGAAAAGACTAATATCTTATGATACCACTTATATGTGGAATCTAAAAAAAATGATACAAATGAACTTATTTACAAAACAGAAACAGACTCACAGACTTAGAAACCAAACTTATGGTTACCAAAGGGGAAAGGTGGGGGGAGGGATAAATTAGGAGGTTGGGATTAACAAATACACACTACTAGACATAAAATAGATAACCAACAAGGACCTACTGTATAGCACAAGGAACTCTACTCAACAGTCTGTAATATTCGAAGTGGGAAAAGAATTGATATATGTATAACTGAGTCACTTTGCTGTACACCTAAAACACAACACTGAAAATTAACTATACTCCAATGTAAAAAAAAATTAAAATAAATGAATACATAAGAAAAAAATAGCAAAATTCAACAGAGTTGGAACATATCTATATTTGACAGTCTAGCACTGAAAAATACAGTATCTGTAATGAAAATATTGGCAGCTAGGAGCAACAGTAGACTGGACACAAGAGAAGACAGGGCAATAAGAAATGTCCAAGGTGGGGCTTCCCTGGTGGCGCAGTGGTTGAGAGTCCGCCTGCCGATGCAGGGGACACGGGTTCGTGCCCCCGTCCGGGAAGATCCCACATGCCGCGGAGCGGCTGGGCCCGTGAGCCATGGCCGCTGAGCCTGCGCGTCCGAGCCTGTACTTCGCAACGGGAGAGGCCGCAACAGTGAGAGGCCCGCGTACCACCAAAAAAAAAAAAAGAGAAATGTCCAAGGTGAAGAAAGTAAACAGTAATAAGAATGGGAAAATGAAACAGACCATAAGGGATGTGGGACACAAAGGGCCTGACGTCTGTCAGTGGAGTCCCAGAGGAGGGGAAGAGGAAGAATGAAGAAGACTCCATTCAGTGAAGACCCAATGCAGCCAAAAATAAATAAAAATTTCTTTAAAAAAATAATCATTTAAAAAAAAAGACTCCGCACTCCCAATGCAGTGGGCCCTTGCTCAATCCCCGGTCAGGGAACTAGATCCTGCATGCCACAACTAAAGATCCCATGTGCTGCAACTAAGACCCGGTGCAGCTAAATGAATGAATGAATGAATGAATGAATGAATGAATGAATGAATGAATGAATAAATAAATATTTAAAAAAATATATTAAAAACAAGAACTGAGAGGACAAAATTGAAAAATAGGCAAATCTATATTCATAGTTGGAGATGGACACCATCGCACAGCTCTCTATAAATGACAGAAGAAATCAGGAAGGATCATTAAGATCGGAACAACATGAACAGCAGACTTGCCTAGTGGACATACACAGAACACTACTCCCAGCAACTGCAGAACACAGGTTCTTCTCAAGTGCACAGGAAACGATGACCACAGTAGGTAATACTATGTACCCTAATGCAGGTTTAAGAATAATTTATCTCCTGCAGAGCATGTTCTCTGGCTAAAGTGGAATCAAACTAGGATCAATCACAGGATAACAACAAGAAATCCCCCAATGTTTGGTAATTAACTCCTTGACATAAACATAGGCTAAAATAGAAACCATATGGAAATTAAGAACTACTTTGAACTGAATGATGGTGATTATAATACACCAAAATTTGAAGATCCTGCTAAAGCAGGATTGAGGGGAACACTTATGCTTTATGCATAGGTTGGAAAAGAAGAAAGGTTTATTTTACTTATTTATTATCATTAATTTTTTGGCTGCACCACACAGCTTGCAGGATCTTAGTTCCCTGACCAGGGATTTAACCCGGGCCCCGAAGTGAAAGTGCCATGTCCTAACCACTGCACCGCCAGGGTATTCCCAAGAAGAGAGGTTTAAAATCCATGGTCTCAGGTTTCATCTTAAGACACTAGAGAATTAACAGCAAGTTCAACCCAAAACAGGAGAAATAACAAAATAAGGAGGCCAAACATGAAGCAGAAAACGAATGAAATACAAACCAACCTTTGGTCCTTTGATAAAACAACAGCAAACGTTTCTGTCTGTTTGTTTTTAAAGAGAAAACACATGACTAACACCAAACGTGAGAAGCGGGGGCTTCCCTGGTGGCGCAGTGGTTAAGAATCCACCTGCCACTGCAGGGGACACGGGTTCGAGCCCTGGTCCGGGAAGATCCCACGTGCTGCGGAGCAACTAAGCCCGTGCGCCACAACTACTGAGCCCTCGTGCCACAGCTACTGAAGCCTGCGCGCCCTACAGCCCGTGCTCCACAACAAGAGAAGCCACCGCAATGAGAAGCCCACATACTGCAATGAAGAGCAGCCCCCGCTCGCTGCAACTAAAGAAAGCCCGCACGCAGCAATGAAGACCCAACGCAGCCATAAATAAGTAAATAAATAAATAAAAATAAACTTCCCTTTAAAAAAAAAAAACAAGAGAAGGGGGACACCACTACAGATCCTACAGACATGAAAGAGATAATAAAAGGGGTTCAATTTCTGGTTACGACATAGACTGTTGTGGAAGACCATAACTTTAGACGGTTAAAAATAAAACTAGAAAAAGAACAGATTCACTACAGAAACCATATATAGATACAGCCACAATGGAAAACAGCATGACGGTTCCTCAAACAATTCAAAATAGAATTCCCATATGATTCAGCAGTCCCACTTCTGGGTATATATCCAAAGGAAGTGAAATCAGGTTATCTTGAAGACATATATGCACCCCCCATGTTCACTGCAGCATTATTCACAATAGCCAAGACATGGAAACAACCTAAGTGTCCCTTGATGGATGAATAGACAAAGAAAATATGATATATACATTTTTTTCTGGTATACCATAATCACATTATCATTCAGTTCAGGATCGTTCCTAATCTGCATACGGTATAAATACATATATATCTATGTATGTACATATATATGTATAGATACATATATCGCAAATCAAAACAACAATGAGGAATCACCTCACACCAGTCAGAATGGCCATCATTAAAAAGTCTACAAATAATAAATGCTGGACAGGGTGTTGAGAGAAGGAAACCCTCCTGCACTGTTGGTGGGAATGTAAACTGGTACAGCCATTATGGAGAATAGTACGGAGGTTCCTTCAAAAACTAAACCTAGAACTACCGTATGATCCAGTAATCCCACTCCTGGGCATGTATCTGGACAAAAGCATAATTCAAAAAGGTACATGCAGGGAGTTTCCTGGTGGTCCAGTGGTTAATACTTTGCCTTCCAGTGTACAGGGTGTCGGTTCAATCCCTGGATGGGGAGCTAGGATCCCACATGCCTCAAGCCAAAAAACCAAAACATAAAACAGAAGCAATATTGTAACAACTTCAATAAAAACATTAAAAACGGTCCACGTCAAAAAAAAAAAAAAAGGTACATGTAACCCCTATGCTCAGAGTAGCACCCTAATAGCGGCGCTCTAATAGTTGACAATAGCCAAGACATGCAAACAATCTAAATGTCCACCGACAGATGAATGGATAAAGAAATGCTACATATATAAAATGGAATACTACTCAGCCATAAAAAATGAATGAAATAATGCCATTTGCAGCGACATCCGTGGACCTAGAGATTATCATACAAAGTAAATCAGAAAGACAAATGTCTCATGATATCCGCTACATGTGGAATCTAAAAAATAATACAAATGAACATATGTACAAACCAGACTCACAGACATAGAAAACAAACTTACAGTTACCAAAGGGGAAAGGTGTGGGGGGAGGGATTAGTTGGGAGTATGGGATTAACATACACACACTACTATGTCTAAAATAAACAACAAGGACCTACTGATAACACAGGAAACTATATCCAACATCCTGTAATAACCTATAATGGAAAAGAATCTGAAGAAGAACAGATACATAGGTAACTGCATCACTTCGCTGTATACCTGAAACTAACAGAACACGGTAAATCAACTATACGTCAAAAACAATAAAAGAAATTGGAGTTATCAGAGAATTCATATATTCAAGACAGTAGAAAAATGGACAAAATAGATGTAATAATAATTTCAACAAGCAGAACACTCTCTGATATAAATTGCAGCAATGTCTTTTTGGATTCACCTCCTAGGGTAATGAAAATAAAAACAAAAATAAACAAATGGGACCTAACTAAACTTAAAAGCTTTTGAACTGCAAAGGAAACCATAAACAAAACAAAAAGACAACCTAAGAAATGGGAAAAAACATTTGCAGACGATGCGACCTACAAGGGATTAATCTCCAACATATACAAACAGCTCATGCAGCTCAATATCAAAAAAAGTAAAACACCCAATCGAAAGATGGGCAGAAGACCTAAATAGGCCTTTCTCCAGAGAAGACATACAGATGGTCAAAAAGCACATGAAAAGATGCTCAACGTCACTAACTGCTAGAGAAATGCAAATCTAAACTATAATACGAGGTATTACCTCACATCAGTCAGAACAGCCATCATCAAAAAGTCGACAAACAGGGACTTCCCTGGTGGCGCAGTGGCTGAGAATCCGCCTGCCAATGCAGGGCACACGGGTTTGAACCCTGGTCCGGGAAGATCCCACATGCCGCGGAGCAACGAAGCCCGTGCGCCACAACTACTGAGCCTGCACTCCACAGCCCGCAAGCCACGACTGCTGAGCCTGCGCTCTAGGGCCCACGAGCCACAACTACTGAGCCCGCGTGCCACAACTAGTGAAGCCTGCGTGCCTAGAGCCCATGCTCCGCGACAACAGAAGCCACTGCAGTAAGCCACTGCCACACACCGCACCGAAGAGTAGCCCCCGCTCACCGTAACTAAAGAAGCAGCCCGCGCACAGCAATGAAGACCCAACGCAGCCGAAAATAAATTTAATTAATTAATTTTTTAAAAAGGCTACAAACAATAAATGCTGGGGAGGGTGTGGAGAAAAGGGAACCCTCCCACCCTGTTAGTGGGAATGAAAATTGGTGCAGCCACTATGGACAACAGTATGGAGGTTCCTTAAACAACTAAAAAGAGAGCTACCATGTGATTCAGCAATCCCACACCTGGCCATATATCCAGAGAAAACCATAATTCAAAAAGATACATGCACCCCAATGTTCATAGCAGCACTATTCACAATAGGCAAGACACAGAAGCAACCTAAATGTCCACTGACAGATGAATACATAAAGAAGATGCAGTACATACATGCAATGGAATACTACTCAGCCATAAAAAAACGAAATAATGCCATTTGCAGCAACATGGATGGACCGAGAGATTCTCATACTAAGTGAAGTCAGACAGAAAAGACTAATATCTTATGATACCACTTATATGTGGAATCTAAAAAAAATGATACAAATGAACTTATTTACAAAACAGAAACAGACTCACAGACTTAGAAACCAAACTTATGGTTACCAAAGGGGAAAGGTGGGGGGAGGGATAAATTAGGAGGTTGGGATTAACAAATACACACTACTAGACATAAAATAGATAACCAACAAGGACCTACTGTATAGCACAAGGAACTCTACTCAACAGTCTGTAATATTCGAAGTGGGAAAAGAATAGATATATGTATAACTGAGTCACTTTGCTGTACACCTAAAACACAACACTGAAAATTAACTATACTCCAATGTAAAAAAAAATTAAAATAAATGAATACATAAGAAAAAAATAGCAAAATTCAACAGAGTTGGAACATATCTATATTTGACAGTCTAGCACTGAAAAATACAGTATCTGTAATGAAAATATTGGCAGCTAGGAGCAACAGTAGACTGGACACAAGAGAAGACAGGGCAATAAGAAATGTCCAAGGTGGGGCTTCCCTGGTGGCGCAGTGGTTGAGAGTCCGCCTGCCGATGCAGGGGACACGGGTTCGTGCCCCCGTCCGGGAAGATCCCACATGCCGCGGAGCGGCTGGGCCCGTGAGCCATGGCCGCTGAGCCTGCGCGTCCGAGCCTGTACTTCGCAACGGGAGAGGCCGCAACAGTGAGAGGCCCGCGTACCACCAAAAAAAAAAAAAGAGAAATGTCCAAGGTGAAGAAAGTAAACAGTAATAAGAATGGGAAAATGAAACAGACCATAAGGGATGTGGGACACAAAGGGCCTGACGTCTGTCAGTGGAGTCCCAGAGGAGGGGAAGAGGAAGAATGAAGAAGACTCCATTCAGTGAAGACCCAATGCAGCCAAAAATAAATAAAAATTTCTTTAAAAAAATAATCATTTAAAAAAAAAGACTCCGCACTCCCAATGCAGTGGGCCCTTGCTCAATCCCCGGTCAGGGAACTAGATCCTGCATGCCACAACTAAAGATCCCATGTGCTGCAACTAAGACCCGGTGCAGCTAAATGAATGAATGAATGAATGAATGAATGAATGAATGAATGAATAAATAAATAAATATTTAAAAAAATATATTAAAAACAAGAACTGAGAGGACAAAATTGAAAAATAGGCAAATCTATATTCATAGTTGGAGATGGACACCATCGCACAGCTCTCTATAAATGACAGAAGAAATCAGGAAGGATCATTAAGATCGGAACAACATGAACAGCAGACTTGCCTAGTGGACATACACAGAACACTACTCCCAGCAACTGCAGAACACAGGTTCTTCTCAAGTGCACAGGAAACGATGACCACAGTAGGTAATACTATGTACCCTAATGCAGGTTTAAGAATAATTTATCTCCTGCAGAGCATGTTCTCTGGCTAAAGTGGAATCAAACTAGGATCAATCACAGGATAACAACAAGAAATCCCCCAATGTTTGGTAATTAACTCCTTGACATAAACATAGGCTAAAATAGAAACCATATGGAAATTAAGAACTACTTTGAACTGAATGATGGTGATTATAATACACCAAAATTTGAAGATCCTGCTAAAGCAGGATTGAGGGGAACACTTATGCTTTATGCATAGGTTGGAAAAGAAGAAAGGTTTATTTTACTTATTTATTATCATTAATTTTTTGGCTGCACCACACAGCTTGCAGGATCTTAGTTCCCTGACCAGGGATTTAACCCGGGCCCCGAAGTGAAAGTGCCATGTCCTAACCACTGCACCGCCAGGGTATTCCCAAGAAGAGAGGTTTAAAATCCATGGTCTCAGGTTTCATCTTAAGACACTAGAGAATTAACAGCAAGTTCAACCCAAAACAGGAGAAATAACAAAATAAGGAGGCCAAACATGAAGCAGAAAACGAATGAAATACAAACCAACCTTTGGTCCTTTGATAAAACAACAGCAAACGTTTCTGTCTGTTTGTTTTTAAAGAGAAAACACATGACTAACACCAAACGTGAGAAGCGGGGGCTTCCCTGGTGGCGCAGTGGTTAAGAATCCACCTGCCACTGCAGGGGACACGGGTTCGAGCCCTGGTCCGGGAAGATCCCACGTGCTGCGGAGCAACTAAGCCCGTGCGCCACAACTACTGAGCCCTCGTGCCACAGCTACTGAAGCCTGCGCGCCCTACAGCCCGTGCTCCACAACAAGAGAAGCCACCGCAATGAGAAGCCCACATACTGCAATGAAGAGCAGCCCCCGCTCGCTGCAACTAAAGAAAGCCCGCACGCAGCAATGAAGACCCAACGCAGCCATAAATAAGTAAATAAATAAATAAAAATAAACTTCCCTTTAAAAAAAAAAAACAAGAGAAGGGGGACACCACTACAGATCCTACAGACATGAAAGAGATAATAAAAGGGGTTCAATTTCTGGTTACGACATAGACTGTTGTGGAAGACCATAACTTTAGACGGTTAAAAATAAAACTAGAAAAAGAACAGATTCACTACAGAAACCATATATAGATACAGCCACAATGGAAAACAGCATGACGGTTCCTCAAACAATTCAAAATAGAATTCCCATATGATTCAGCAGTCCCACTTCTGGGTATATATCCAAAGGAAGTGAAATCAGGTTATCTTGAAGACATATATGCACCCCCCATGTTCACTGCAGCATTATTCACAATAGCCAAGACATGGAAACAACCTAAGTGTCCCTTGATGGATGAATAGACAAAGAAAATATGATATATACATTTTTTTCTGGTATACCATAATCACATTATCATTCAGTTCAGGATCGTTCCTAATCTGCATACGGTATAAATACATATATATCTATGTATGTACATATATATGTATAGATACATATATCGCAAATCAAAACAACAATGAGGAATCACCTCACACCAGTCAGAATGGCCATCATTAAAAAGTCTACAAATAATAAATGCTGGACAGGGTGTTGAGAGAAGGAAACCCTCCTGCACTGTTGGTGGGAATGTAAACTGGTACAGCCATTATGGAGAATAGTACGGAGGTTCCTTCAAAAACTAAACCTAGAACTACCGTATGATCCAGTAATCCCACTCCTGGGCATGTATCTGGACAAAAGCATAATTCAAAAAGGTACATGCAGGGAGTTTCCTGGTGGTCCAGTGGTTAATACTTTGCCTTCCAGTGTACAGGGTGTCGGTTCAATCCCTGGATGGGGAGCTAGGATCCCACATGCCTCAAGCCAAAAAACCAAAACATAAAACAGAAGCAATATTGTAACAACTTCAATAAAAACATTAAAAACGGTCCACGTCAAAAAAAAAAAAAAAGGTACATGTAACCCCTATGCTCAGAGTAGCACCCTAATAGCGGCGCTCTAATAGTTGACAATAGCCAAGACATGCAAACAATCTAAATGTCCACCGACAGATGAATGGATAAAGAAATGCTACATATATAAAATGGAATACTACTCAGCCATAAAAAATGAATGAAATAATGCCATTTGCAGCGACATCCGTGGACCTAGAGATTATCATACAAAGTAAATCAGAAAGACAAATGTCTCATGATATCCGCTACATGTGGAATCTAAAAAATAATACAAATGAACATATGTACAAACCAGACTCACAGACATAGAAAACAAACTTACAGTTACCAAAGGGGAAAGGTGTGGGGGGAGGGATTAGTTGGGAGTATGGGATTAACATACACACACTACTATGTCTAAAATAAACAACAAGGACCTACTGATAACACAGGAAACTATATCCAACATCCTGTAATAACCTATAATGGAAAAGAATCTGAAGAAGAACAGATACATAGGTAACTGCATCACTTCGCTGTATACCTGAAACTAACAGAACACGGTAAATCAACTATACGTCAAAAACAATAAAAGAAATTGGAGTTATCAGAGAATTCATATATTCAAGACAGTAGAAAAATGGACAAAATAGATGTAATAATAATTTCAACAAGCAGAACACTCTCTGATATAAATTGCAGCAATGTCTTTTTGGATTCACCTCCTAGGGTAATGAAAATAAAAACAAAAATAAACAAATGGGACCTAACTAAACTTAAAAGCTTTTGAACTGCAAAGGAAACCATAAACAAAACAAAAAGACAACCTAAGAAATGGGAAAAAACATTTGCAGACGATGCGACCTACAAGGGATTAATCTCCAACATATACAAACAGCTCATGCAGCTCAATATCAAAAAAAGTAAAACACCCAATCGAAAGATGGGCAGAAGACCTAAATAGGCCTTTCTCCAGAGAAGACATACAGATGGTCAAAAAGCACATGAAAAGATGCTCAACGTCACTAACTGCTAGAGAAATGCAAATCTAAACTATAATACGAGGTATTACCTCACATCAGTCAGAACAGCCATCATCAAAAAGTCGACAAACAGGGACTTCCCTGGTGGCGCAGTGGCTGAGAATCCGCCTGCCAATGCAGGGCACACGGGTTTGAACCCTGGTCCGGGAAGATCCCACATGCCGCGGAGCAACGAAGCCCGTGCGCCACAACTACTGAGCCTGCACTCCGCAGCCCGCAAGCCACGACTGCTGAGCCTGCGCTCTAGGGCCCACGAGCCACAACTACTGAGCCCGCGTGCCACAACTAGTGAAGCCTGCGTGCCTAGAGCCCATGCTCCGCGACAACAGAAGCCACTGCAGTAAGCCACTGCCACACACCGCACCGAAGAGTAGCCCCCGCTCACCGTAACTAAAGAAGCAGCCCGCGCACAGCAATGAAGACCCAACGCAGCCGAAAATAAATTTAATTAATTAATTTTTTAAAAAGGCTACAAACAATAAATGCTGGGGAGGGTGTGGAGAAAAGGGAACCCTCCCACCCTGTTAGTGGGAATGAAAATTGGTGCAGCCACTATGGACAACAGTATGGAGGTTCCTTAAACAACTAAAAAGAGAGCTACCATGTGATTCAGCAATCCCACACCTGGCCATATATCCAGAGAAAACCATAATTCAAAAAGATACATGCACCCCAATGTTCATAGCAGCACTATTCACAATAGGCAAGACACAGAAGCAACCTAAATGTCCACTGACAGATGAATACATAAAGAAGATGCAGTACATACATGCAATGGAATACTACTCAGCCATAAAAAAACGAAATAATGCCATTTGCAGCAACATGGATGGACCGAGAGATTCTCATACTAAGTGAAGTCAGACAGAAAAGACTAATATCTTATGATACCACTTATATGTGGAATCTAAAAAAAATGATACAAATGAACTTATTTACAAAACAGAAACAGACTCACAGACTTAGAAACCAAACTTATGGTTACCAAAGGGGAAAGGTGGGGGGAGGGATAAATTAGGAGGTTGGGATTAACAAATACACACTACTAGACATAAAATAGATAACCAACAAGGACCTACTGTATAGCACAAGGAACTCTACTCAACAGTCTGTAATATTCGAAGTGGGAAAAGAATAGATATATGTATAACTGAGTCACTTTGCTGTACACCTAAAACACAACACTGAAAATTAACTATACTCCAATGTAAAAAAAAATTAAAATAAATGAATACATAAGAAAAAAATAGCAAAATTCAACAGAGTTGGAACATATCTATATTTGACAGTCTAGCACTGAAAAATACAGTATCTGTAATGAAAATATTGGCAGCTAGGAGCAACAGTAGACTGGACACAAGAGAAGACAGGGCAATAAGAAATGTCCAAGGTGGGGCTTCCCTGGTGGCGCAGTGGTTGAGAGTCCGCCTGCCGATGCAGGGGACACGGGTTCGTGCCCCCGTCCGGGAAGATCCCACATGCCGCGGAGCGGCTGGGCCCGTGAGCCATGGCCGCTGAGCCTGCGCGTCCGAGCCTGTACTTCGCAACGGGAGAGGCCGCAACAGTGAGAGGCCCGCGTACCACCAAAAAAAAAAAAAGAGAAATGTCCAAGGTGAAGAAAGTAAACAGTAATAAGAATGGGAAAATGAAACAGACCATAAGGGATGTGGGACACAAAGGGCCTGACGTCTGTCAGTGGAGTCCCAGAGGAGGGGAAGAGGAAGAATGAAGAAGACTCCATTCAGTGAAGACCCAATGCAGCCAAAAATAAATAAAAATTTCTTTAAAAAAATAATCATTTAAAAAAAAAGACTCCGCACTCCCAATGCAGTGGGCCCTTGCTCAATCCCCGGTCAGGGAACTAGATCCTGCATGCCACAACTAAAGATCCCATGTGCTGCAACTAAGACCCGGTGCAGCTAAATGAATGAATGAATGAATGAATGAATGAATGAATGAATGAATGAATAAATAAATATTTAAAAAAATATATTAAAAACAAGAACTGAGAGGACAAAATTGAAAAATAGGCAAATCTATATTCATAGTTGGAGATGGACACCATCGCACAGCTCTCTATAAATGACAGAAGAAATCAGGAAGGATCATTAAGATCGGAACAACATGAACAGCAGACTTGCCTAGTGGACATACACAGAACACTACTCCCAGCAACTGCAGAACACAGGTTCTTCTCAAGTGCACAGGAAACGATGACCACAGTAGGTAATACTATGTACCCTAATGCAGGTTTAAGAATAATTTATCTCCTGCAGAGCATGTTCTCTGGCTAAAGTGGAATCAAACTAGGATCAATCACAGGATAACAACAAGAAATCCCCCAATGTTTGGTAATTAACTCCTTGACATAAACATAGGCTAAAATAGAAACCATATGGAAATTAAGAACTACTTTGAACTGAATGATGGTGATTATAATACACCAAAATTTGAAGATCCTGCTAAAGCAGGATTGAGGGGAACACTTATGCTTTATGCATAGGTTGGAAAAGAAGAAAGGTTTATTTTACTTATTTATTATCATTAATTTTTTGGCTGCGCCACACAGCTTGCAGGATCTTAGTTCCCTGACCAGGGATTTAACCCGGGCCCCGAAGTGAAAGTGCCATGTCCTAACCACTGCACCGCCAGGGTATTCCCAAGAAGAGAGGTTTAAAATCCATGGTCTCAGGTTTCATCTTAAGACACTAGAGAATTAACAGCAAGTTCAACCCAAAACAGGAGAAATAACAAAATAAGGAGGCCAAACATGAAGCAGAAAACGAATGAAATACAAACCAACCTTTGGTCCTTTGATAAAACAACAGCAAACGTTTCTGTCTGTTTGTTTTTAAAGAGAAAACACATGACTAACACCAAACGTGAGAAGCGGGGGCTTCCCTGGTGGCGCAGTGGTTAAGAATCCACCTGCCACTGCAGGGGACACGGGTTCGAGCCCTGGTCCGGGAAGATCCCACGTGCTGCGGAGCAACTAAGCCCGTGCGCCACAACTACTGAGCCCTCGTGCCACAGCTACTGAAGCCTGCGCGCCCTACAGCCCGTGCTCCACAACAAGAGAAGCCACCGCAATGAGAAGCCCACATACTGCAATGAAGAGCAGCCCCCGCTCGCTGCAACTAAAGAAAGCCCGCACGCAGCAATGAAGACCCAACGCAGCCATAAATAAGTAAATAAATAAATAAAAATAAACTTCCCTTTAAAAAAAAAAAAACAAGAGAAGGGGGACACCACTACAGATCCTACAGACATGAAAGAGATAATAAAAGGGGTTCAATTTCTGGTTACGACATAGACTGTTGTGGAAGACCATAACTTTAGACGGTTAAAAATAAAACTAGAAAAAGAACAGATTCACTACAGAAACCATATATAGATACAGCCACAATGGAAAACAGCATGACGGTTCCTCAAACAATTCAAAATAGAATTCCCATATGATTCAGCAGTCCCACTTCTGGGTATATATCCAAAGGAAGTGAAATCAGGTTATCTTGAAGACATATATGCACCCCCCATGTTCACTGCAGCATTATTCACAATAGCCAAGACATGGAAACAACCTAAGTGTCCCTTGATGGATGAATAGACAAAGAAAATATGATATATACATTTTTTTCTGGTATACCATAATCACATTATCATTCAGTTCAGGATCGTTCCTAATCTGCATACGGTATAAATACATATATATCTATGTATGTACATATATATGTATAGATACATATATCGCAAATCAAAACAACAATGAGGAATCACCTCACACCAGTCAGAATGGCCATCATTAAAAAGTCTACAAATAATAAATGCTGGACAGGGTGTTGAGAGAAGGAAACCCTCCTGCACTGTTGGTGGGAATGTAAACTGGTACAGCCATTATGGAGAATAGTACGGAGGTTCCTTCAAAAACTAAACCTAGAACTACCGTATGATCCAGTAATCCCACTCCTGGGCATGTATCTGGACAAAAGCATAATTCAAAAAGGTACATGCAGGGAGTTTCCTGGTGGTCCAGTGGTTAATACTTTGCCTTCCAGTGTACAGGGTGTCGGTTCAATCCCTGGATGGGGAGCTAGGATCCCACATGCCTCAAGCCAAAAAACCAAAACATAAAACAGAAGCAATATTGTAACAACTTCAATAAAAACATTAAAAACGGTCCACGTCAAAAAAAAAAAAAAAGGTACATGTAACCCCTATGCTCAGAGTAGCACTCTAATAGCGGCGCTCTAATAGTTGACAATAGCCAAGACATGCAAACAATCTAAATGTCCACCGACAGATGAATGGATAAAGAAATGCTACATATATAAAATGGAATACTACTCAGCCATAAAAAATGAATGAAATAATGCCATTTGCAGCGACATCCGTGGACCTAGAGATTATCATACAAAGTAAATCAGAAAGACAAATGTCTCATGATATCCGCTACATGTGGAATCTAAAAAATAATACAAATGAACATATGTACAAACCAGACTCACAGACATAGAAAACAAACTTACAGTTACCAAAGGGGAAAGGTGTGGGGGGAGGGATTAGTTGGGAGTATGGGATTAACATACACACACTACTATGTCTAAAATAAACAACAAGGACCTACTGATAACACAGGAAACTATATCCAACATCCTGTAATAACCTATAATGGAAAAGAATCTGAAGAAGAACAGATACATAGGTAACTGCATCACTTCGCTGTATACCTGAAACTAACAGAACACGGTAAATCAACTATACGTCAAAAACAATAAAAGAAATTGGAGTTATCAGAGAATTCATATATTCAAGACAGTAGAAAAATGGACAAAATAGATGTAATAATAATTTCAACAAGCAGAACACTCTCTGATATAAATTGCAGCAATGTCTTTTTGGATTCACCTCCTAGGGTAATGAAAATAAAAACAAAAATAAACAAATGGGACCTAACTAAACTTAAAAGCTTTTGAACTGCAAAGGAAACCATAAACAAAACAAAAAGACAACCTAAGAAATGGGAAAAAACATTTGCAGACGATGCGACCTACAAGGGATTAATCTCCAACATATACAAACAGCTCATGCAGCTCAATATCAAAAAAAGTAAAACACCCAATCGAAAGATGGGCAGAAGACCTAAATAGGCCTTTCTCCAGAGAAGACATACAGATGGTCAAAAAGCACATGAAAAGATGCTCAACGTCACTAACTGCTAGAGAAATGCAAATCTAAACTATAATACGAGGTATTACCTCACATCAGTCAGAACAGCCATCATCAAAAAGTCGACAAACAGGGACTTCCCTGGTGGCGCAGTGGCTGAGAATCCGCCTGCCAATGCAGGGCACACGGGTTTGAACCCTGGTCCGGGAAGATCCCACATGCCGCGGAGCAACGAAGCCCGTGCGCCACAACTACTGAGCCTGCACTCCACAGCCCGCAAGCCACGACTGCTGAGCCTGCGCTCTAGGGCCCACGAGCCACAACTACTGAGCCCGCGTGCCACAACTAGTGAAGCCTGCGTGCCTAGAGCCCATGCTCCGCGACAACAGAAGCCACTGCAGTAAGCCACTGCCACACACCGCACCGAAGAGTAGCCCCCGCTCACCGTAACTAAAGAAGCAGCCCGCGCACAGCAATGAAGACCCAACGCAGCCGAAAATAAATTTAATTAATTAATTTTTTAAAAAGGCTACAAACAATAAATGCTGGGGAGGGTGTGGAGAAAAGGGAACCCTCCCACCCTGTTAGTGGGAATGAAAATTGGTGCAGCCACTATGGACAACAGTATGGAGGTTCCTTAAACAACTAAAAAGAGAGCTACCATGTGATTCAGCAATCCCACACCTGGCCATATATCCAGAGAAAACCATAATTCAAAAAGATACATGCACCCCAATGTTCATAGCAGCACTATTCACAATAGGCAAGACACAGAAGCAACCTAAATGTCCACTGACAGATGAATACATAAAGAAGATGCAGTACATACATGCAATGGAATACTACTCAGCCATAAAAAAACGAAATAATGCCATTTGCAGCAACATGGATGGACCGAGAGATTCTCATACTAAGTGAAGTCAGACAGAAAAGACTAATATCTTATGATACCACTTATATGTGGAATCTAAAAAAAATGATACAAATGAACTTATTTACAAAACAGAAACAGACTCACAGACTTAGAAACCAAACTTATGGTTACCAAAGGGGAAAGGTGGGGGGAGGGATAAATTAGGAGGTTGGGATTAACAAATACACACTACTAGACATAAAATAGATAACCAACAAGGACCTACTGTATAGCACAAGGAACTCTACTCAACAGTCTGTAATATTCGAAGTGGGAAAAGAATTGATATATGTATAACTGAGTCACTTTGCTGTACACCTAAAACACAACACTGAAAATTAACTATACTCCAATGTAAAAAAAAATTAAAATAAATGAATACATAAGAAAAAAATAGCAAAATTCAACAGAGTTGGAACATATCTATATTTGACAGTCTAGCACTGAAAAATACAGTATCTGTAATGAAAATATTGGCAGCTAGGAGCAACAGTAGACTGGACACAAGAGAAGACAGGGCAATAAGAAATGTCCAAGGTGGGGCTTCCCTGGTGGCGCAGT
The DNA here is from genome assembly GCF_964341445.2 of Mesoplodon mirus. Taxonomy (NCBI): domain Eukaryota; kingdom Metazoa; phylum Chordata; class Mammalia; order Artiodactyla; family Ziphiidae; genus Mesoplodon; species Mesoplodon mirus. The sequence continues at coordinate 34,053,565 of NC_138980.1, forward strand.
GGTTGAGAGTCCGCCTGCCGATGCAGGGGACACGGGTTCGTGCCCCCGTCCGGGAAGATCCCACATGCCGCGGAGCGGCTGGGCCCGTGAGCCATGGCCGCTGAGCCTGCGCGTCCGAGCCTGTACTTCGCAACGGGAGAGGCCGCAACAGTGAGAGGCCCGCGTACCACCAAAAAAAAAAAAAAGAGAAATGTCCAAGGTGAAGAAAGTAAACAGTAATAAGAATGGGAAAATGAAACAGACCATAAGGGATGTGGGACACAAAGGGCCTGACGTCTGTCAGTGGAGTCCCAGAGGAGGGGAAGAGGAAGAATGAAGAAGACTCCATTCGGTGAAGACCCAATGCAGCCAAAAATAAATAAAAATTTCTTTAAAAAAATAATCATTTAAAAAAAAAGACTCCGCACTCCCAATGCAGTGGGCCCTTGCTCAATCCCCGGTCAGGGAACTAGATCCTGCATGCCACAACTAAAGATCCCATGTGCTGCAACTAAGACCCGGTGCAGCTAAATGAATGAATGAATGAATGAATGAATGAATGAATGAATGAATGAATAAATAAATAAATATTTAAAAAAATATATTAAAAACAAGAACTGAGAGGACAAAATTGAAAAATAGGCAAATCTATATTCATAGTTGGAGATGGACACCATCGCACAGCTCTCTATAAATGACAGAAGAAATCAGGAAGGATCATTAAGATCGGAACAACATGAACAGCAGACTTGCCTAGTGGACATACACAGAACACTACTCCCAGCAACTGCAGAACACAGGTTCTTCTCAAGTGCACAGGAAACGATGACCACAGTAGGTAATACTATGTACCCTAATGCAGGTTTAAGAATAATTTATCTCCTGCAGAGCATGTTCTCTGGCTAAAGTGGAATCAAACTAGGATCAATCACAGGATAACAACAAGAAATCCCCCAATGTTTGGTAATTAACTCCTTGACATAAACATAGGCTAAAATAGAAACCATATGGAAATTAAGAACTACTTTGAACTGAATGATGGTGATTATAATACACCAAAATTTGAAGATCCTGCTAAAGCAGGATTGAGGGGAACACTTATGCTTTATGCATAGGTTGGAAAAGAAGAAAGGTTTATTTTACTTTTTTATTATCATTAATTTTTTGGCTGCACCACACAGCTTGCAGGATCTTAGTTCCCTGACCAGGGATTTAACCCGGGCCCCGAAGTGAAAGTGCCATGTCCTAACCACTGCACCGCCAGGGTATTCCCAAGAAGAGAGGTTTAAAATCCATGGTCTCAGGTTTCATCTTAAGACACTAGAGAATTAACAGCAAGTTCAACCCAAAACAGGAGAAATAACAAAATAAGGAGGCCAAACATGAAGCAGAAAACGAATGAAATACAAACCAACCTTTGGTCCTTTGATAAAACAACAGCAAACGTTTCTGTCTGTTTGTTTTTAAAGAGAAAACACATGACTAACACCAAACGTGAGAAGCGGGGGCTTCCCTGGTGGCGCAGTGGTTAAGAATCCACCTGCCACTGCAGGGGACACGGGTTCGAGCCCTGGTCCGGGAAGATCCCACGTGCTGCGGAGCAACTAAGCCCGTGCGCCACAACTACTGAGCCCTCGTGCCACAGCTACTGAAGCCTGCGCGCCCTACAGCCCGTGCTCCACAACAAGAGAAGCCACCGCAATGAGAAGCCCACATACTGCAATGAAGAGCAGCCCCCGCTCGCTGCAACTAAAGAAAGCCCGCACGCAGCAATGAAGACCCAACGCAGCCATAAATAAGTAAATAAATAAATAAAAATAAACTTCCCTTTAAAAAAAAAAAACAAGAGAAGGGGGACACCACTACAGATCCTACAGACATGAAAGAGATAATAAAAGGGGTTCAATTTCTGGTTACGACATAGACTGTTGTGGAAGACCATAACTTTAGACGGTTAAAAATAAAACTAGAAAAAGAACAGATTCACTACAGAAACCATATATAGATACAGCCACAATGGAAAACAGCATGACGGTTCCTCAAACAATTCAAAATAGAATTCCCATATGATTCAGCAGTCCCACTTCTGGGTATATATCCAAAGGAAGTGAAATCAGGTTATCTTGAAGACATATATGCACCCCCCATGTTCACTGCAGCATTATTCACAATAGCCAAGACATGGAAACAACCTAAGTGTCCCTTGATGGATGAATAGACAAAGAAAATATGATATATACATTTTTTTCTGGTATACCATAATCACATTATCATTCAGTTCAGGATCGTTCCTAATCTGCATACGGTATAAATACATATATATCTATGTATGTACATATATATGTATAGGTACATATATCGCAAATCAAAACAACAATGAGGAATCACCTCACACCAGTCAGAATGGCCATCATTAAAAAGTCTACAAATAATAAATGCTGGACAGGGTGTTGAGAGAAGGAAACCCTCCTGCACTGTTGGTGGGAATGTAAACTGGTACAGCCATTATGGAGAATAGTACGGAGGTTCCTTCAAAAACTAAACCTAGAACTACCGTATGATCCAGTAATCCCACTCCTGGGCATGTATCTGGACAAAAGCATAATTCAAAAAGGTACATGCAGGGAGTTTCCTGGTGGTCCAGTGGTTAATACTTTGCCTTCCAGTGTACAGGGTGTCGGTTCAATCCCTGGATGGGGAGCTAGGATCCCACATGCCTCAAGCCAAAAAACCAAAACATAAAACAGAAGCAATATTGTAACAACTTCAATAAAAACATTAAAAACGGTCCACGTCAAAAAAAAAAAAAAAGGTACATGTAACCCCTATGCTCAGAGTAGCACTCTAATAGCGGCGCTCTAATAGTTGACAATAGCCAAGACATGCAAACAATCTAAATGTCCACCGACAGATGAATGGATAAAGAAATGCTACATATATAAAATGGAATACTACTCAGCCATAAAAAATGAATGAAATAATGCCATTTGCAGCGACATCCGTGGACCTAGAGATTATCATACAAAGTAAATCAGAAAGACAAATGTCTCATGATATCCGCTACATGTGGAATCTAAAAAATAATACAAATGAACATATGTACAAACCAGACTCACAGACATAGAAAACAAACTTACAGTTACCAAAGGGGAAAGGTGTGGGGGGAGGGATTAGTTGGGAGTATGGGATTAACATACACACACTACTATGTCTAAAATAAACAACAAGGACCTACTGATAACACAGGAAACTATATCCAACATCCTGTAATAACCTATAATGGAAAAGAATCTGAAGAAGAACAGATACATAGGTAACTGCATCACTTCGCTGTATACCTGAAACTAACAGAACACGGTAAATCAACTATACGTCAAAAACAATAAAAGAAATTGGAGTTATCAGAGAATTCATATATTCAAGACAGTAGAAAAATGGACAAAATAGATGTAATAATAATTTCAACAAGCAGAACACTCTCTGATATAAATTGCAGCAATGTCTTTTTGGATTCACCTCCTAGGGTAATGAAAATAAAAACAAAAATAAACAAATGGGACCTAACTAAACTTAAAAGCTTTTGAACTGCAAAGGAAACCATAAACAAAACAAAAAGACAACCTAAGAAATGGGAAAAAACATTTGCAGACGATGCGACCTACAAGGGATTAATCTCCAACATATACAAACAGCTCATGCAGCTCAATATCAAAAAAAGTAAAACACCCAATCGAAAGATGGGCAGAAGACCTAAATAGGCCTTTCTCCAGAGAAGACATACAGATGGTCAAAAAGCACATGAAAAGATGCTCAACGTCACTAACTGCTAGAGAAATGCAAATCTAAACTATAATACGAGGTATTACCTCACATCAGTCAGAACAGCCATCATCAAAAAGTCGACAAACAGGGACTTCCCTGGTGGCGCAGTGGCTGAGAATCCGCCTGCCAATGCAGGGCACACGGGTTTGAACCCTGGTCCGGGAAGATCCCACATGCCGCGGAGCAACGAAGCCCGTGCGCCACAACTACTGAGCCTGCACTCCGCAGCCCGCAAGCCACGACTGCTGAGCCTGCGCTCTAGGGCCCACGAGCCACAACTACTGAGCCCGCGTGCCACAACTAGTGAAGCCTGCGTGCCTAGAGCCCATGCTCCGCGACAACAGAAGCCACTGCAGTAAGCCACTGCCACACACCGCACCGAAGAGTAGCCCCCGCTCACCGTAACTAAAGAAGCAGCCCGCGCACAGCAATGAAGACCCAACGCAGCCGAAAATAAATTTAATTAATTAATTTTTTAAAAAGGCTACAAACAATAAATGCTGGGGAGGGTGTGGAGAAAAGGGAACCCTCCCACCCTGTTAGTGGGAATGAAAATTGGTGCAGCCACTATGGACAACAGTATGGAGGTTCCTTAAACAACTAAAAAGAGAGCTACCATGTGATTCAGCAATCCCACACCTGGCCATATATCCAGAGAAAACCATAATTCAAAAAGATACATGCACCCCAATGTTCATAGCAGCACTATTCACAATAGGCAAGACACAGAAGCAACCTAAATGTCCACTGACAGATGAATACATAAAGAAGATGCAGTACATACATGCAATGGAATACTACTCAGCCATAAAAAAACGAAATAATGCCATTTGCAGCAACATGGATGGACCGAGAGATTCTCATACTAAGTGAAGTCAGACAGAAAAGACTAATATCTTATGATACCACTTATATGTGGAATCTAAAAAAAATGATACAAATGAACTTATTTACAAAACAGAAACAGACTCACAGACTTAGAAACCAAACTTATGGTTACCAAAGGGGAAAGGTGGGGGGAGGGATAAATTAGGAGGTTGGGATTAACAAATACACACTACTAGACATAAAATAGATAACCAACAAGGACCTACTGTATAGCACAAGGAACTCTACTCAACAGTCTGTAATATTCGAAGTGGGAAAAGAATTGATATATGTATAACTGAGTCACTTTGCTGTACACCTAAAACACAACACTGAAAATTAACTATACTCCAATGTAAAAAAAAATTAAAATAAATGAATACATAAGAAAAAAATAGCAAAATTCAACAGAGTTGGAACATATCTATATTTGACAGTCTAGCACTGAAAAATACAGTATCTGTAATGAAAATATTGGCAGCTAGGAGCAACAGTAGACTGGACACAAGAGAAGACAGGGCAATAAGAAATGTCCAAGGTGGGGCTTCCCTGGTGGCGCAGTGGTTGAGAGTCCGCCTGCCGATGCAGGGGACACGGGTTCGTGCCCCCGTCCGGGAAGATCCCACATGCCGCGGAGCGGCTGGGCCCGTGAGCCATGGCCGCTGAGCCTGCGCGTCCGAGCCTGTACTTCGCAACGGGAGAGGCCGCAACAGTGAGAGGCCCGCGTACCACCAAAAAAAAAAAAAAGAGAAATGTCCAAGGTGAAGAAAGTAAACAGTAATAAGAATGGGAAAATGAAACAGACCATAAGGGATGTGGGACACAAAGGGCCTGACGTCTGTCAGTGGAGTCCCAGAGGAGGGGAAGAGGAAGAATGAAGAAGACTCCATTCGGTGAAGACCCAATGCAGCCAAAAATAAATAAAAATTTCTTTAAAAAAATAATCATTTAAAAAAAAAGACTCCGCACTCCCAATGCAGTGGGCCCTTGCTCAATCCCCGGTCAGGGAACTAGATCCTGCATGCCACAACTAAAGATCCCATGTGCTGCAACTAAGACCCGGTGCAGCTAAATGAATGAATGAATGAATGAATGAATGAATGAATGAATGAATAAATAAATAAATATTTAAAAAAATATATTAAAAACAAGAACTGAGAGGACAAAATTGAAAAATAGGCAAATCTATATTCATAGTTGGAGATGGACACCATCGCACAGCTCTCTATAAATGACAGAAGAAATCAGGAAGGATCATTAAGATCGGAACAACATGAACAGCAGACTTGCCTAGTGGACATACACAGAACACTACTCCCAGCAACTGCAGAACACAGGTTCTTCTCAAGTGCACAGGAAACGATGACCACAGTAGGTAATACTATGTACCCTAATGCAGGTTTAAGAATAATTTATCTCCTGCAGAGCATGTTCTCTGGCTAAAGTGGAATCAAACTAGGATCAATCACAGGATAACAACAAGAAATCCCCCAATGTTTGGTAATTAACTCCTTGACATAAACATAGGCTAAAATAGAAACCATATGGAAATTAAGAACTACTTTGAACTGAATGATGGTGATTATAATACACCAAAATTTGAAGATCCTGCTAAAGCAGGATTGAGGGGAACACTTATGCTTTATGCATAGGTTGGAAAAGAAGAAAGGTTTATTTTACTTATTTATTATCATTAATTTTTTGGCTGCACCACACAGCTTGCAGGATCTTAGTTCCCTGACCAGGGATTTAACCCGGGCCCCGAAGTGAAAGTGCCATGTCCTAACCACTGCACCGCCAGGGTATTCCCAAGAAGAGAGGTTTAAAATCCATGGTCTCAGGTTTCATCTTAAGACACTAGAGAATTAACAGCAAGTTCAACCCAAAACAGGAGAAATAACAAAATAAGGAGGCCAAAAATGAAGCAGAACACGAATGAAATACAAACCAACCTTTGGTCCTTTGATAAAACAACAGCAAACGTTTCTGTCTGTTTGTTTTTAAAGAGAAAACACATGACTAACACCAAACGTGAGAAGCGGGGGCTTCCCTGGTGGCGCAGTGGTTAAGAATCCACCTGCCACTGCAGGGGACACGGGTTTGAGCCCTGGTCCGGGAAGATCCCACGTGCTGCAGAGCAACTAAGCCCGTGCGCCACAACTACTGAGCCCTCGTGCCACAACTACTGAAGCCTGCGCGCCCTACAGCCCGTGGTCCACAACGAGAAGCCACCGCATTGAGAATCCCACATACCACAATGAAGAGCAGCCCCCGCTCGCTGCAACTAAAGAAAGCCCGCACGCAGCAATGAAGACCCAACGCAGCCATAAATAAATAAATATATAAATAAATAAATATATAAATAAAAATAAAGTTCCCTTTAGAAAAAAAACGAGAAGGGGGACACCAGTATAGATCCTACAGACATGAAAGAGATAATAAAAGGGGTTCAAGGGCCTCCCTGGTGGCGCAGTGGTTGAGAGTCCGCCTGCCGATGCAGGGGATACGGGTTCGTGCCCCGGTCTGGGAGGATCCCATATGCCGCGGAGCGGCTGGGCCCGTGAGCCATGGCCGCTGGGCCTGTGCGTCCGGAGCCTGTGCTCCGCAACGGGAGAGGCCACGGCAGTGAGAGGCCCGCGTACAGCAAAAAAAAAATAAAAATAAAAAATAAAAGGGGTTCAATTTCTGGTTACGACATAGACTGTTGTGGAAGACCATAACTTTAGACAGTTAAAAATAAAACTAGAAAAAGACAGATTCACTACAGAAACCATATATAGATACAGCCACAATGGAAAACAGCATGACGGTTCCTCAAACAATTCAAAATAGAATTCCCATATGATTCAGCACTCCCACTTCTGGGTATATATCCAAAGGAAATGAAATCAGGTTATCTTGAAGAGATATATGCACCCCCCATGTTCACTGCAGCATTATTCACAATAGCCAAGACATGGAAACAACCTAAGTGTCCCTTGATGGATGAATAGACAAAGAAAATATGATATATACATTTTTTCTGGTATATTATAATCACATTATCATTCAGTTCAGGATTGTTCCTAATCTGCATACGGTACAAATACATATATATCTTTTTATATACATATACATATATATGTATAGATACATACATCGCAAATCAAAACTACAATGAGGAATCACCTCACACCAGTCAGAATGGCCATCATTAAAAAGTCTACAAATAATAAATGCTGGAGAGGGTGTGGAGAAAAGGGAACCCTCCTACACTGTTAGTGGGAATGGAAATTGGTGCAGCCACTATGGTGTACCATATGGAGGTTCCTCAGAAAACTAAAAATAGAACTACCATACGATCCAGCAATCCCACTACTGGGAATAAACTCAGACAAAACTCTAATGTGAAAAGACTCATGCACCCCAGTATTCACAGCAGTACTATTTACAATAGCCAAGACACGGAAGCAACCTAAATGTCCATCGACATAGGAATGGATAAAGAAGAGGTGGTACATCTATACATGGAATACTACTCAGCCATAAAAAAGAATGAAATAATGCCATTTGCAGCAACCTGGTTGGACGTAGAGATTATCATACTAAGTAAGTCAGACAAAGACAAATACCATGTGATATCACTTATATGTGGAATACAAAAAATAATACAAATGAACATATTTACAAAACAGAAACTGACTCACGGACACAGAAAACAAAGTTACAGTTACCAAAGAGGATGGGAGGAAGGGATAAATGAAGAGGATGGGAGGAAGGGATAAATGAGGAGTTTGGGATTAACAGAAACACACTACTATAAATATAATAAACAACAGGAACCTACTGTATAGCCCTGAAACCATATTCAATATCTTGTAACAAACTGTAATGGAAAACAACCTGAAAAAGGACACACACACATATATATATATACATATATATATATAATCTGATCACTTTGCTATATACCCGAAACTAACACAACACTGTATATCAACTGTACTTTAAACAAACAAACAAAAACACCCATCAGAGTCAAATGACTTCAAAATATAAAAAGCAGGGCTTCCCTGGTGGCACAGTGGTTAAGAATCCGCCTGCCAATGCAGGGAACACTGGTTTGAGCCCTGGTCCGGGAAGATCCCACATGACGCGGAGCAACTGAGCCTGTGAGCCACAACTACTGAGCCCACACACCACAACTATTGAAACCCGTGCATCTAGAGCCCGTGTTCCGCAACAAGAGAAGCCACTGCAACGAGAAGCCCGCACACCGCAACAGAGTAGCCCCCGCTCGCCACAAGTAGAGAAAACCCGCACACAGCAACAAAGACCCAACGCAGCCAAAAATAAATTTTTTTTAAAAAGCAGCCGGGGGCTTCTCTGGCGGCGCAGTGGTTCAGAGTCTGCCTGCCGATGCAGGGGACACGGGTTCGTGACCAGGACCAGACCAGGAGGATCCCACGTGCCGCGGAGCGGCTGGGTCCGTGGGCCATGGCCGCTGGGCCTGCGCGTCTGGAGCCTGTGCTCCGCGGCGGGAGAGGCCGCGACAGTGAGAGGCCTGTGTACCGCAAAAAGAAAAAAAAAAAAAGCAGCCGGACAAAAAAAGACACATTCCTTTGAAGGGGTTAACAGTGCCAGCTCACCTCTCATCCGGAACAACGGAATAGCATCTCTAAAATGCTGAGGCAAGAAAGCCAAACCCAAACCACCTGCCAACGCAGAATCCCATTCCCACTAAAAATACCTTCTGCTAGTGTAGGCGAAATAAAGATATTTTTAGGCCACTAAAAGCTGGGAGAATTTGTTGCCAGTAAACCCGCACCACAAGACGTATTAAAGGGAGCTCTTCAGGCCGAAAGGATAGGATCTCAGATGGAACCTCTGGTGGGTCAGCAGATGAAACAAAGAGCAGTGGGAAGCGTGACCACGTGGGTAAACATACAAAACTCTTTTTAAAAATGTATTTGAGGGGCTTCCCTGGTGGCGCAGTGGTTAAGAATCCACCTGCCAATGCAGGGGACACGGGTTCGAACCCTGGTTGGGGAAGACCCCACATGCCACGGAGCAACTAAGCCCGTGTGCCACAGCTACTGAGCCTGCGTGCCGCAACTACTGAGCCCACATGCCACAACTACTGAAGCCCAAGAGCCTAGAGCCCATGCTCCACAACAAGAGAAGCCACATCAATGAGAAGCCCGTGCACGGCAACGAAGAGTAGCCCCCGCTCATGGCAACTAGAGAAAGCCCGCGTGCAGCAACAAAGACCCAACGCAGCCAAAAATCAATAAATTAGTGGTTAAGAACCCGCCTGCCAACACAGGGGACACGGGTTCGAGCCCTGGTCCGGGAAGATCCCACATGCCACGGAGCAACTAAGCCCGTGCGCCACAACTACTGAGCCTGCGCTCTAGGGCTCGCGAGCCACAACTAGAGAAAGCCCGTGCACAGCAACGAAGACCCAACGCAGCCAAAAATAAAATAAATAAAAGAAATTTATTTTAAAATGTATTTGAAACGCTGACCGTATATAACGATGGAATTGCCGGCTTATAACATATGTCAGAAGTAAAATAAATGGCAAAAATAGCACAAGTGGGGGTAAGTGGGAATAGGCCAACATCACACAGGCGCCCCTCTCTTCTGCGTTCCTTCCCTGTTTATAACGAAAACCGCCGCATGAGCTGACGCCTCTGGTTCCGTCACTGCCAGAGGGCTGGCCTGGCCTCCTCTCCGCCTTCTCTCCCAGCTGCGCCATTTCCACTTCCCCACAACACAGAGGTGGCCTCTACCCCTCCATCCCGGGCTGGGCAGCACTGGCCTTCCGAGGCCTCGGTGCTGGAGGGATACCCTGGCAGCACGTGGAAGCCTCAGCTCAGGCTCGTTCCACCAGGTTCTGAAAAGGCTGAGCTGCCGAGTTCTCAGGCCTCGGTGCATGATTCTACCTCTCTGCCTGCAGGCCCCAATCATGGCCGTCCCCGTGCACGTCCTCGTAAGGTCGTCCCACATCCTTGCGAGGATGTGCCTTGTGGGTGATTGTCTCTAATTCATGGTGGAGATTCCGGGCTCTACCTGGAAAGTTCCCTTCAGCAGCAGCTTTATTTTTTATTTTTTGGCTGCACTGCATGGCTGGCAGGATCTCAGTTCCCCAGCCAGGGATTGAACTCTGGCCACAGCAGTGAAAGCATGGAGTCCTAACCACTAGACCACCAGGGAACTCCCAGCAACCGCTTTAAATACCCACTCTGATCTCCTTCAGACTCCGAGACCGACACTCACTCAGCCACCATCTCCTGCGTCAGCAACTGCGTCAACTCTTCACCGTCTTGTTCTGCTTCCCAGGCCTTTTCTCAGATCTTCCCTGGAGCCTCGGGCACCTTACAGTTTATCCTTCGTTTCTAAAATCATTTGTTCTTTCATTTCCTTCCAGAATTGGATCAGCCATTTCCAAGTCTGGTTTTTGTCCTCATCCGTCCCTTGTTTTTGAATTTCTGATCCAAGATGGTTTCGTATCTTCTGACGCTGTTGGGACAGTCTTGCCCTTCTCCGACCCTCATGCTCTCTCCTGGGGAAGCTGGGGTTCCTGGCTGAGGCAAGGGACATGTTCAGGTTGTGCTGTGAACCTCTGCCTTTTGGCTTCTGCCCACCTTGCTGGCTGCCCCCTGCCAATGCTCCCACAAGGCCCAGCAGAGAGGAAGGGGTGGGCGGGAGGCCAGGCTCCCACGGGGGACTTGGCAGTGTTACTTACTTTGGAAATGTGGGCAGGACGTTGCACACAGCAGGCATTCCTCCCAGTGGTTCTGTGTTGTTTGGGACAGATGGTGGGTTATCATCGTTTTCAACTACCTGGAATCCTTGTGAAACTGTTTCAAGAACTGCTGCTGTTGTGCTTTCTTAGCTGATACTGCCGTAACAGAACAACACAGGCTGAAACCACAGATGGTATCTCTCACTCTCCTGGAGTCCGAGATCGGTGTAGCCGGTTCCTGGTGAGGGCCCGCATCCCGGCCTGCAGACAGCTACCTTCCCGCTGTATCCTCACCCTGCACAGAGAACTCTGGTCTCTCTTCCTCTCCTTACAAGGACCCTAGTCCCATCATGAAGGCCCCATGCCTCCTAACACTGTCCCCCACTGTGGGTCTGGCAGCACCATCTGAATGTTGGGGGACATAAACAATCAGTCCACAGCCACCAAAGTCATTTCTCCTCAGCCGCATCCACAGTGACTGTGATGCCGTCACAAGGCTTCCCACTTTGTGCTGTTGGGTTCACTCAAGACCTAACCATTCACATACAGCTGGCACCTTTTTGCTCCTGGAAGGGAAGCCTTAGGGTTAGGGTTTTAGATGGATTTGTGCAGACAAGGGCAAGGAGCCCGTCCTTCAGCTCCCGTGTTTGCTGTTCTCACTGTGATTTACTTCAATGGCTCTTTTTTCCACCAGCCCCAAGTAGACCAAACCTAGTTCTTTTTTTTTTGGCTGCGTTGGGTCTTCGTTGCGGTGCGCGGGCTTCTCACTGCGGTGGCTTCTCTTGTTGCAGGGCACGGGCTCCAGATGCACAGGCTCAGTAGTTGTGGCACATGGGCTCAGTAGTTGTGGCTCGCAGCCTCTAGAGCGCAGGCTCAGTAGCTGTGACGCCCGGGCTTAGTTGCTCCGTGGCATGTGGGATCTTCCGGGACCAGGGCTCAAACCTGTGTCCCCCCTGCACTGACAAGTGGATTCTTAACCACTGCGCCACCAGGGAAGTCCTAAACCTGGTTCTTACATCCGCTTCAGTTCTGTTCCCTTGTTTCCGACTGTTCATTTCTCCTGAGCAAGGGGGCTGCCACTCCCCGGCTCCTTCCCCAAGTTGTCCTGCCTCCTAGCCTGTCCCTTCCCAGGGACTTGGCTATCTGAGCTGCTGCTCAGCCAAGACCCTTGGAAAGACTGGACACCACGCTCAGAATTGGTTTCATTTTCCTTTATTTTTTTAAAAAAGCCCCTAAGTTCTATGGCTTCCAGGAAGCATCAGAGAAACGGAAGTGCCATTTCTGTACACTTTTTGTAAAGCAAGACCTAGACGCACACGCGGGGCGCCCCCAGTTGCTCTGCCCTCAGCACGTGGGCCCCAGGGGGCCACGGGGGCCGCACCGACGGGCTGCCCGCTCCGCACACACCTGCGGAGCTCGGATGGGCTTTAAGGCGCTTGTCTCCAAGGCTCGGCCGGCAGCGCAGAGCGACACAAGGAGCCTGCGGGCACGCGCCACCCACGGGCCACGCGGTGGCCACCCCGAGTTCCAGGCCGACGGCTCCACGAGCAGGTATGCAGGACCCCCGTGGGCCGCGCCCACCGGCCCAGGCTTTGGTGCAGCATTTTAGTTGGGGGCCGGTCCCATCCCGCCTTCCCCTTTGGTCTGGGGAGGCCCAGGGCGGGCTCACCCCTGGCAGCAACGCCCCGCAGCGCCCCCTCGAGAAAACGGCCTTTGGATCGAGGGAGACAAGCTGCACTTTATGACACTAACGGGCGAGCGGCGGGCTGGACGGAGGCGGCCGCGCTACTCACTCAGCAGACGCGCGGGGGCACAAGGCAGGGCGGCCGCTGTGGTTTTCTCTCTTCCTTGTTTTAAATAGTTAATGCTCTCGGAGGGGAGGACTAGACACAGGTGTAGAAATCGCGGCCAAAGTCTTACGTGAACGAAGTCACCCCACGCGGGGGCTGGCAGCTCTGCCGGGCCTGCACTCTGCGTCCAGCGGTGGCCACGCGGCCGTGGACAAGCGGGCCCCGAGGGGCTGCAGCGGGAGGCTTCAGAGGCCACTGCCCCGGGGTCACTTGTGTCGCTGCAGAGATTTTCTCTTCCTCCTCTTGAAGAAACAGCAGCACCTGGAAGGGGCGGGCACAGGCTAGGAGGCGGCACAGACTGCAAAAGGGGGCGCAGGCTGGAGAAGAGGGGGATGAGGGAATGGGCACGAGGGGGTGGGCCCAGGGAGTCCCAGCCTCCAGCGACCGCAGGGGCCTTACTTGGTGTCGTCGGCCACCTCCACCTCTGCGGGGGCCGTGATGGGGGCGTTGGAGTGGCCAGCGGTGGGGTCATCGGCATTCAGCTCCCCATTGGTGGAGTTCAGTGCCTGTGAGGCAAGAGGGGCAGGGGAGTCCTGTAGGCCCTGCTTTGCCCCCCCCCACGCTGCTGGGGTCCTCGGCCGGCCCCTCACCTGGTTTTTGCTGTATAGCAGGGCTTTTTCCCGAACCTGAGGCTGCGAGGGCAGGTCGGTGTGGACCGTGCCGATGGGCGTGGGCTGCAAGGGGGCAGGATGCGGCTGAGGCCCGGCAGCCACCCCCCGCCCCACATCACGTGCCAGCCACCCCCGCCCCCGAGCACAGGGGCTTCAGGGTCCTTGCCAGCTGCCCCCACACGCCAGGGGCCCCTCCAGCACCAGCCTCCCCTCCCCACACATACCAGGGGCTTCCCGGCCCAGTCGTACTCGTAGTCGAACACGAAGCCACTGCGGTCAAAGAGGTCGGTGAAGAGCTTGCGCAGGTAGTCGTAGTCCGGCTTCTCGAAGAAGTCCAGGCGCCGCACGTAGCGCAGGTACGTGGCCATCTCCTCTGCGGACAGCGACAGGGCTGGGGGGCGTGGAGGAGCGGGGGCGGGCGGCACTGGGCAGGGGGTCTGCGGGGAGTGCGGGGGACAGGGGGCAGACCCTTACCTGGGAAGCTCTCACAGAGCACCTCGATGGGCGTGGCCCGCTTGGTGTCCCCGATCTTCTGGTAGCGCTCCTTGAGCGTGTCGGCCTGCGGGGAGAGCGTGGTTGGCACCGAGGCACTGCCCGCGGGAGACCCCCATCCCCACCCCGGCCCCGGCGCGCCCACCTTGAGTCCCTGCCAGGGCAGGCTGCCACGCAGGAAATACATGAACATGTGGCCCAGCGCCTCCAGGTCATCACGGCGGCTCTGCTCTGTGGGGGGGGACGGCAGGTCAGCGCAGCCCTCGCGCCCCCCCGCCCGCCCCACGCGCCGCTCACCCTTGCCCAGGTGCGTGTTGATGCTCATGTAGCGCGCTGTGCCCGTCAGGCTCTTGTGCTCGCGGTACGGGATGTGCTTCTTGGTCTCGGGGTCGATGTATTCCTTGGCCAGGCCGAAGTCGATGATGTGGATGGCGTGCTGCCGCTTGGTGCCCGGTCGCCCCACCAGGAAGTTCTCGGGCTTCACGTCACGGTAGATGAGGCTCTTGGTGTGCACGTACTCCATGCGCGTGATCTGCGGGCAGGCAGGCCTCAGCGGGCTCCCTCCGCCCCGCCCACCTTCCCTCTGCCGCCCCACAGCGTCCGGCCCCCTCGCCCTCCCGCGGCCCGCACCAGCTGGATGGCGATCATGAGCACTGTCTTGAGCGTGAACGTGCGGTCACACAAGTCGAACAGGTCCTCCAGGCTGGGTCCCAGCAGCTCCAGCACCATGGCGTTGTACTTCCCGCACGGGCCGAAGTAATAGACCTGAGGGACGCCCTCTGCAGGTGGAGGACACACAGGCTCACGCCGCGCCCGGGCGGGCTCCCCCTGCGCTCCCACACCCGGCCCCAGGGTACCTGCGGCACTGAGCTGCTTGTAGAAGCGGTACTCCAGGTGCAGCTGCGGCGCCCGGGACTTGATGGGCTCCTGGGAGGGACGAGGGGACACGTGGATGTCACGCAGGGCACTGTCCTGCCCTCCTCCCGGCCCGAGGGGACAGCCTCTGCTGGGGGGCCGGAGAGGGGCCAGCCCGGGCTGGGGACTGGGGGAAGGGGGCAGGGCCCGGACTCACCAATTTGATAGCTACGTATTCATTTGTATAGAGATTCTTTCCTGTGGGAGGAGAGGCACGTCAGGTCGGCTGGACTCCCAGCACACAGGAGACCGCTCACGACCCACCACTCCAAGGGGCACCTCCTGTTCTGCGGCAGCCCTCCTGAAGCGTGGCCCATCCCTCCCGGACCTGGAAGGGAAAAAGATGGGCCCATCCCTCCCGGGCCTGCAAGGTACTCCCACCGGCCGTGGGAACCCACATCTGCCCCCCACGCCCTCATCTCCTGGGCCCCCTCCCTGCCGTCCTGCCCTCTCCTCCAGCACCGCCCCCCAGGCCAACCCTGCCTCCGCCCACTCGGGGCTGCTCCCAAGTCCTCTGCGGGATCCTTCCCGCCAGCACGCCAACGCGCTCCAACTTCTCCCATCTAAAAAAGTGAAAACACAACAAAGAGTCCTGGTGACCCCAAGGCCTTTCTTCAGCTCCAGCCGCAGGGAACCTGGAGGAGACATCACACCCCTCCCACACACTCTCCCCGCACCGTCCCCAGATGCTCTGTGAGGCCCCCTTGCCGCCTGACCTGCGCTCACTGCTCCAGCCTCTAGGGACCCCCGAAGGCACCCCCCCATTCCGCAACGCCAGGAACTCCGGCCTTGAGCTGTACACGTCCAGTGGACAAGCCCCGCCCCCTCACTGTGGAGCAGGGGCCCCGGCCAGGAGCCCGTGAGGAGGGAGTGTAACCTGCGACCTCAGCTTAGACAGACGTGCCTGGGGCAGGATGTCTCCCGCGGCCCATCGCTGGCCCACCTGGACCTCCAGGTGCCCACGGAGAACAAGCCACGGCGCTCAACCTCACGAAACTGCAAAATCACGAGCTGTTCACCTGCTACAGTTCCTACCAGTGGTTGAGCCCCAGACGGTGTGGGCCAGCCCCCGGGTGGCTGTCTGCATGCACGGTGAGCGCTGCGCACACGCTCCACCCTCTGCCCCTCCCGGTGCTGCCGTCCCACCTTTCCAGGTCCTGAGCTCCGACTCAGCCCCACAGCGCGCTGCTCCTCCAGGCGACCTCACGCCCAAAGTGCCGTACTGCTGCGTCTTATTTCTGAGAGGATCCAGTGTGGGAAGAGGCCTCAGCTTCCTCTCCATCCCACTGCAGTGGGACAATCTGGGAGACAGCTGCACCAGGCCGTTCTGCCCCACCCATGGGTGGCCAAGACACTGGTGTGTGTGACCCCACAGGCCCAAGTCAGGGGCCCGCATGCCTGTCAGTCGGTCCCCCGGGTCCCTGCCCATCCCGGCTGTCTCATCACTGTGGCCTGGCCTGGAGTCTTCCGCTCAGCCTCAGCTTCTCCAGGGCCTTGGTGTCCATCCCTGTCTATAGAGTCAGCTGGTCCCCAGACACCTGCAGGGGTGGCCCCGAGTCTGCGGAGAACCATGCCGTCCACGTCTCCAGAGTTAACTTCTCTCAGCGATGTTTTTAGTGCTCAGCGTAGAGAGTGTGTGCGGCCTTTGTGAGATTTATTCTGGAGGCACCTGATGGGTTTTGGTGCTCTTACACGATCGGGACTATTCTTAAATATTTATTTTCCATTCGCTGCTCCAACAGAGAAATACAGTTGATCTGTGTTGGTATATGCAGCAGCCTTACTAAACTCATTCCTAATTGTTTACTGAAAGACTACTCTGGCCTCCGCACGTGGACAATCAGGCCATCCGAGACAGGTCACAGCTGTATTTCTTCCTCTCCCAGCTTTCTAGCTCTGCTCCGTTCACTGCCACCGTGCGAAGGGGATGCCCGCAGGGGCCCCTCCTGCAGATTGCACTTCCTCAGTTACTACGAGTAAAAGGCACCCAGTGGCAGAGAAAGAAAGCGCCCATCTAGTCCTCATTCTCATTTTCATTAAATAACAGGCATGCCTCTTGTGTTTCCCCTCAACATTTTATTATGAAAGTTTCACACATTCAGAAAAGCGGGAAGAGCTGTGCGCAGGGAGCTCCACACCCTGGCTGCCTGGGTCACACAATTCGTGACTGCTCTGTTCTGTTGCACGGCTGCACAGCTATCACCTGTTCATCTCATTTTCAGATGCATCTGGAAGTTGCAGACCTCAGTACCCTGCCCCCTAAACACTGCAGCCTGCAGATCAACTTCAATTTGTACTTAGTGCTTGTTTTTCCCTTGGGAGGAGGCATTTACCTGGGAAACGCACAGCATTTGATGAGCTTTGGCAAATGCGTGCTCCTGTGCCACCCCGATCCCATGAGGACAGACAGCGTCACCACCACCTCACCTCCTAAGAGGTGGAACACCACCCCACATGCTCCCTGCTCCTTGGGGTTCCCTGCACACGCATGACACGGCTCGCTCTGGCTTCCTGCCCGGGCGCGTCCGTCACATGACGGACACACCTGGCCTGTCTCCAGTGTCCGTTACTGAATGCTGCGCACGGGCCTTCCTGCAGGGGTCGGGTCACTTCTCGGGCAGGTTTGCTGGCTTGTGCTGCGCACGGAGCAGAAGTCCTGTCCGGGGCCAACAAGGTGAGGCGCCCTCCACACCCCCCAGCCGCTTGTCCATCTGCTTCTGGGTGGTGTCTGTTCAGATCTCTTGCCCAGTTTTAATCGCAGCACCTGTTTTTTTATTACTGACCAAGCTGTTGTCTTCTCCTGCGTCCTGGGTACCAGCGCTTTGTCCAATGGTGCTCAGCAAATAGCACCTCCCAGTCTGTGGCTCGCCTACTCGTGCTTTTTTTTAAATTTAATTTTACTTATTTTTGGCTGCTTTGGGTCTTTGTTGCTGTGCACGGGCTTTCTCTAGCTGTGGCGAGCGGGGGCTACTCTTCGTTGCGGTGCCCGGGCTTCTCATTGCAGTGGCTTCTCTTGTTGCGGAGCTCGGGTTCTAGACACACGGGCTTCAGTAGTTGTGGCTCACAGGCTCACTAGTTGTGGCGCACGGGCTTAGCTGCTCCGCGGCATGTGGGATCTTCCCAGACCAGGGATCGAACCGTGTGCCCTGCATTGGCAGGCAGATTCTTCACCACTGCGCCACCAGGGAAGTCCCCCTACTCGTGCTCTTAACAACATTTTTGGATATTTAAACTTTGATGATGCCTAACTGATCTTTTCTGGTAACTGGTCATCTTATTCTGTGTCTTGGTCAAGAAACCTCCTGTTTTGACCGTGCACGTGGGGAAGCCAAAGTCCTGGAGTCCAGCTGAGTTTAAGGCGAGAGTGTCTGTGCGCGCACGTGCATGCGGGCATCTGAAGTCTGGATTTACAGTTTCCCGGGGACCTCGGGTGCTCCAGGCTCTGAGTCTCACCAACAGCCAGCTCAGCTGTAGGTGTGAAAAGTGGGAGAGTCTGCAAGGCCTGACAGAGAATGCCTCCGGGAGGCCATGAGCAGAAGGGAGATGCTGGGGCTGCACAGGGCAGGAAGACGCTGGAGCCTCCACCATCCAGAGCACGGAGGCTGCCCTGAACTCCCCGGACATTTGGCTGAGAACCCGGAAAGCCCACACCCCGGGAGGGGGTGACTCCAGCCCTTGAGTAATGCCTGCTCGCCACCCACCCTATCAAAGCTGAAAAATAGTCCCTGATGGGGTCACGATGAGTCACCAGGATGAAGCACGATCCAGACCTCACGTGTGGCGCCCACATTGTCCAACATACAATAAAACATCACTAGACATGTGAAAAAGGAACAGCACTGCAAGAAGGAAAAACAGCGTCAGAGGCACCACAGACACTGCATTTAAAATAGCTACTGCAAAAGGGAACGCTCTTACACTGTTGGTGGGAATGTAAATTGGTGCAGCCACTGTGGAAAACAGTATGGAGGCTCCTCAGAAAACTAAAAAGAGAATTACCATATGATCCATCAATCCCACTCCTGGGCATATAGCCAGACAAATCTCTAATCCAAAAAGATACATGAACCCCTGTATTCATTAGCAGCGTTATTTACAACAGTCAAGACATGGAAACGACCTAAATGTCCATCAACAAAGGAATGGAGAAAAAAGATGTGGTGTACACGTACACACACACACACACACACACACACACAGTGGAATACTACTCAGTCATTAAAAAATAATAATACCATTTGTGGCAACATGGATTGACCTAGAGATTATCATATTAAGTGAAGCAAGTCAGAAAGACAAAGACAAACACCATATGATATCACTTATATGTGGAGTCTATGAAACAGAATCACAGACATACAGGACAGACTAGTGGTTGCCAAGGAGGAGGGGTTGGGGGAGGGATGGAGTGGGGAGTTGGGGTTAGCAGATGTTAGCTAAAATGTCAGCAGATACAACAAGGTCCTACTATATCACACAGAGAACTATATTCCGCATCCTATGATAAACCAATATGAAAAAGAATATTTAAAAAAGAATATATGTATAACTGAATCACTTTGCTGTACAGCAGAAATTAATACAACATTGTAAATCAACTATACCTCAATTTTAAAAAAGCTGGGACTTCCTTAGTGGTCTAGTGGTTAAGAATCTGCCTTCCAGTGCAGGGGATGCGGGTTTGATCCCTGGTCGGGGAACTAAGATCCCACACGCCGCGAGGCAACTAATCCCACACGCCTCAACTAGAGAGCCCATGCACCACAACTACAGAGCCCATGTGCTCTGGAGCCCGCACGCCCCAACTAGAGAGAAGCCCAGGTGCCACAACTAGAGAGAAGCTCGCGCACTGCGACAAAGATCCCGCGCACCGCAACTAAGACCCAACACAGTCAAAAATAAATAAGTAAAATAAATATATATTTTTAAAAAGCTATTGCAAGTATGTTCGAGGATTTTAAGGAAAAGATGGGCAAAATGAACAAGCAGATGGGAAATCTCAACAGAAAAATAAGGGAATCAGGGCTTTCCTGGTGGCGCAGTGGTTGAACGTCCGCCTGCCGACGCAGGGGACGTGGGTTCGTGCCCTGGTCCGGGAGGATCCCACATGCCGCAGAGCGGCTGGTCCCGTGGGCCATGGCCGCTGAGCCTGCGCGTCCGGAGCCTGTGCTCCGCAACGGGAGAGGCCACAACAGTGAGAGGCCCGCGTACCACAAAAAAAAAAAAATTAAAAAAAAAAAATAAGGGAATCAAATGGAAGTGAAAAATACCGTGTATCAAATGAAAAATTCAGTGGATGTATCAAATAATATATTGGACGCTGCAGAAAAAAAAGAAGGGTGAACTTACAATAAGGCAATAAAAACTATCCAGGTTGAAGAAAGAAAAAAGACGAAAAATAAACTGAGAGGAACCTGAGGGACCTGTGGGACAGCGTCAAACACTCCGAATGTGTGACTGGAGTATGAGAACGAGAGGAGACTAAACAGAGGCAGAAAGAACATTTGAGGTAATGATGGCCAAGTGTTTCCAAATTTAATAAAAGAGTGCTAACATACATATCCTAGAAGTGCAATGAACCCAAAACAGGATAAACAGAAAAAAAACCCACACCTAAATTAAGGCCGAATCAAAATCCGAACCCAGAGATGAAAAGAAAATCTCTGAAACAGGCACAAGACAAGACATACTATATACAGGAGAACAGTGGTCAACAGGAGTCATCAAGGAAATGCAAATAAAGTCCACAGTGAGGCACCACTTCACACCCGCTAGCACGCTCCAAATGGAAAAGCCTGACAACTCCAAGTGTTGATGAGGATGTGGGATACTGAGAACCTTCACACGCTGCCCGTGGGAGTTTAAAGTGGTACGACTGCTTTGGAAACCAGCCTGGCGGTTTCTCATAAGCACACGTGACCCAGCACTTTGATGAAAACACTCGTACACGAGACTTGAAGAAGGGTGCTCAGGGCAATTTTATTCACAACACCCCAAATCTGGGCACAGCCAAATGTCCCTCAGCAGGAGAACGCACGAACGAAATGGGGTGCAGTCATACAAATGGACAGAGTAACAAACAGCGACTAACTGCAGGCCCAGAAAACCAGAGGCACTGAGTCGGAGGAGCCTGGCAGGAAAGAACACAGTTGCCCCTCAGCCTCCAGGGGAATGCTTCCAGGAGCCCCAGAGGATACCGAAATCTGCAGCTGCTCCAGCCCCTGACACAAAACTGCACAGCACAACCAACAGAGTCAGCTCCCTGTACCGCGGGTTTCGCATACTGAGGTATGGAGCAACAACCAAACCTTGATTCTTAAAAAGCATTTTAAGCCAAAAGTTGCTACCCCCATAGTCCCCAACACACGCTCCACCATCTGTTTACCCAGACCTGTGCTGTTTAGGCTGCAGCTCCCAATGCCAAGGCCAGAACCCAGGACAGCCATCTGGGTCCCCAAAGCCACAAGGGGCACCCCCAGGCTGTAGGACAGGACTGGGCCGGGGGACATGAGTGTGCGTGTGCACACACATACGTGCACACGCCAACGGGGCAGCAGGGTTGGGTCACGGGAGCCCCGTCAGGGGAAGCTGAAGAGTCGGCTACCGTGCAGCGCAGGTCGGGCTGGGCACGCGGGGCCCCGCACTCGGGGGAGGGGGCCTGTCTCTCCCACGCCTCCACCCTTCCCATGAGCAGTTTGGGCCCCCACTGCTGACAGTCCACTGGCTCAGAAACCCAGAGCCCAGGGCAGTGAGGACCCGCTGCTGAGCCCCATCCCAGCACCTCTGGCATGGCCAAAGTTCAGGCTCAGGACGGGCCTCTCCTCCCGGCCTCGCAGGCCACTGGGCGTGTCAGACACCAGCAACACCAGCCGACAGACAGACACGGACCACTAGACGGGGGCTGGGGGTCACCCACCACTAAGCTCCAACCACTAAGTGCTGTGCAAGAGATGCCCCTGGACCCCCAGCTCTGCGTTGCCAGCCTCCTGAGCTCTGTGGGCCTGGGGCCCCGGCACAACCGCCCCACAGCTGTCGAGGTCCAGGCCTCTGCAGAGCCTCCTCCCGGGGCAGGGGACAGAAACCCACACGCGCTTACCTGCGTTCCCAGCCCTTATGACCACCCCCGCCCCCGCGTCCCCGGAATTGAACGAGTGGGGCTCACCTAGCCGGAGCTCCCCGAAGTTGCCACAGCCTATCTTCTTCCCGACCCGGAAGTTGGGGCCCACCATCAGGACCCCCGAGCTGGTCCCCGAGCTCCGGATGCCGTGGCTGCTCCGGCCGGCGGCCTTGGACATTCTCCGGCCCTCCTCCGACTCCCCTTTCCCTCCTTTCTTGTCAAAATCCATAAGTTTGTGGTACCCTGGCCTCTCCACGGTGACTCTGCTGCTGTGCAAATCCCGGCTCCACGGAGACCTGCGGTCGCGGTGGCTCTTCGGGGCTAGCACCCCATGGCGCCTGGCGGGCTCCTGCTAGTGAGACGCGGGCGCTCGCAAGGGCCCGGCCGCAGCGCTCATCTTGGTGGCCTCCGGGTCACGCATGGGGGGAGGACACATGCTGCTGACGGGTCCCGGGGGCTCAAATCTCGTGGCTCTCGGCTGCAGAAGAAACAGAGGCGCTGGTTAGAAGGCCGCGATGCGCGCGCCCGCCCGCCACGCACCCTGGGGCCCAGAGCACAGCCTGGCTGGGGACCCAGGACTGGGCGTTAAGTGGTGGCGGGACCACGTTCTGGAAAGATCTCTGACATGCAGGTGCGACCTGTGACCTTCTGGGGGCAGAGAGGAGGGAGGCTCGGGCCTGCGAGAATTCCACATGCCGCCTGCCGGTCCACCGCAGACTAGAGAATGGCTGTGCTGGGAGAGGAGACGCCTAGTTAGCAACAGAGGCCCCAGCACTGCTCCTCGGAAGAGGACAGGTGCAGAGCAGAAAGTGCCCGAGGCTAGGAGACAGGCCCCTGCCACAGACCTGGGGGGCCTCCGAGCTGCCTCTCCCCCACCCCAACCCTGCCCAATATCCAGGTGACATCAACGTCCCTGGGCCTCGTTACAGGAGCCCGTGACCCTGTGGTCAGGAGAGTGACCGGCTGCTGCTGTGGGAGAGTGAGAGGGCAGGAGGGGCTGCAAGGGCCCCGAGTGCAGGCAGATGGGCTGTGAGCCTGACGGCACTGGCTGGACACGTGCGCCCAAGGCGAGTCTGGCCTGGCCTCTCCAGCAGAAAGCTGGGGCTGTAGAGGGAACGGCGGGCACCCGGATAGCCCTCCAGGTTACAGGGAGGGGCTGGCCACCGAGCTGGGGGTGGGGATACACCCCTAAGGTCTGTCTGTGGTGCTGGCTTCTCCCTCCTCCCACCCCCATGTGGACCAGTCACCCTGCAGCTCAGACGGACGGGGCTCTCCCCTGCCAGCTGGCCTAGCCTCCCAAACCACCCCCTCCTCTCAGCGAGGGTCACAGGCCCTCGCCTCCTCCTGTCTCCTCTGGCCAATTCTCACGCCAAAGCCACAGGAATCGCTTTAGAAAGAAAACACTAACCTGCTCCTATAACGCCTCCCCATGCTCTCTGCCTGCCCACGCTCCCCTCGGGCCCAGAACGGCCACTGCGAGGCTCACACCTGTGCTCCCCTCCCCACCAAGCACTCAAGGGCTGACACCTGGTGGAGGCCACGCCCCCTGAACGTCTGCAGGGGTCAGGGGGAGGTGAGGCCAGGTGAAGGCCCTGCCCACGTCGGCGGCTCTTCACGCCAGGTAGGCGGCCCAGCTGCAGCTCATCCACAGCCCATGAAGGCACCCGGGGGGCCCCCGGCGGGCTGTTGCAGGACCAGCACTGAGGCCCGGTGCCGTGGGGGGGCGATGAGGGGGTCGCCTCCCACCCCCATGGGTGCCCGAGCCCCCAACTGGCTGCCCACATGGCCCCCAGCGCCCCCACCTACCACCGAGGGCCTGATGGACGGAAGGGCCAGCCAGCAACCGTGCGTCACCGACGGCACAGATGCCAAGATCGCAGGCCGAGGACAGGCCTGAATGAGGGGACCTCTGGCCATGCGCCCAGAGGCAGGCCCACAGCCGGCAGGACGGGGTTTGCGGACGCTCACACACGCCAGTCCGTGCTCGGCACCCATGCAGGTCATTGCTGCCCGGGGGGCGTGCAGGGCCGGAGTGGCCAGAGCCCGGGAGCCCAGGAGATGCCCAGACAGGCAGGGGCCCAGGCTTCAGGACAAACCTCACCGTTTAAGTCCGGCAGCTTCCCAACCACATGGACGGTGTGTGTGGACAATCCGACCCCAACAAGAAACGCACGCCCAGCTCCACCGCTGCCTGGGGTTCCCACCAGCCGACACCCCGGCACCACAGCCGCGCCACCCGAGCAAGGGGCCGGCCCGGGGCCGCGCGCGCACAGCTCCTACCGCCAGCAGCGCGCCCCCGCCCGAGACCAGCGCTGTCCGCGCCTGTGGACGACACACTGGTCGCTGGCCAAGCACTGCCCCTGCTCGGGCGGCCACCCGTCTGTCTCCACCTTCACCAGCTGCGCTCGCAGGAGAAGGACCTGAGCCGAGAGGACGCTACGGGAGCACTGCAGGCCCAAAGGTGGGCAGGGAGGGGCGTGGCCAAGAAGCCGGGCCTACACCCTCGGCGTCTCAGGGCTTCCAACGCCACAGGCCAGGCCGCTCCCCACCTGTAAGCAGTTAGTTCCCTGTTGGGGGGCGGGCGGGGGGGACAGCTGTTCACCATCAGGAATTTGGGAGTCGATGGGAACAGCTGTTACAAACTTACAAGGAAATTACTACATTAACAACAAAGGAAAGAGTGGGACCTCCCGGCTGGTCCAGTGGCTAAGACTCCACGCTCCCTAATGCAGCGGCTCCGGGTTCGATCCCTGGTCAGGGAACTAGATCCCACATGCCGCGCGTCAAGGCCAAAATAAATAAATAAAGTGGACAGTTCAACGGTTCTTACTGAACCACAGTTGCAGAGTTGTGCTACAATCACCTCAAATTCCAGCACATTCCATCACCCCAACAAGAAGCCCCGTCCCCATCAGCAGTCACCTCCTCCCCCTTTCCCCAGCCCCTGACAACCAGGAACCCACTCTCTGTGTCTGTGGATCTGCCTGTTCTGGACGTTTCCCATCAGTGGAATCACACACTGTGGGTCCTTCTGTGTCTGGCTTCTCTCACTGAGCATTGTGTTCTCAGGGTCCGTCCACGAGTGTCAGGGCTTCTGTCCTTCTCGTGGCGGAGTGATGCTGCTATGTGTGGGGGGCACGCTCATCCACGGGAGGACACCTGGGCTGTGCCCACCTTTGGGCTGCGGTGAACCGTGCGGCCAGGGCGTTTGTGTGCAGCCCCCAGGAGGCAAGTGCTGTCTCCTGGCTCGGACCTAGGCTGCAACTGCTGGGTCAGGTGGAGGCTCTATTTTAATTGCCGGAGGAGCTGCCCCCCTTCCCGTGCCCGCCCATGCCCTCTGCATCCCCCGGCATTGCTGCTGCCCAGCTTTGGGACAGCCGCCCGGGGTGTGGGGGTCCTGCTTCACCTCTGGGCACACGTTGCCCCCAGAGCCCAATCCAGCGCCGGACACACGCTCATCTCAGGGGTGCCTGTGGGAAAGGCACCCAGCAGTGGGGGAGGCGTGCACGGGGACCAGGTGGAGCCAGGCTCAGAGCGGCCGGACACCTGACCACATGGGAGTCTGTGCACACGACTCACTTTTGGAGCCACCGAGAGGCCAGATGGAGCAGGACCGGGCAGGAAGCAAACACTCCCTGAGATGGGAACCAGCCGGCGTGGGATTCCTGCAGAAAACTGAAGCCACCGCCCCTGGTGCCCAGCCCCCTGCGTCTGCTGTTTCGAGACCTGCACACACACAGCGAGCCCATGTTCTGTATGCCCTGGGCACCTTGTTCCCGGACCACACGCCTGGACACTCTACCCCCATTCCTCTGAAATCCTCCCGGAGTCCATAGAGAGGGAACACCAAAATCTACAGGCCACCCTGCTGATGGATACTTAAGGGTGGTTTCCAGCCGGATTTTCTTTCCTGTCAGAAAGAAATTAAAAACACATGCCTGGGGACTTCCCTCGTAGCGCAGTGGTTAAGAATCCGCTTGCCAATGCAGGGGACACGGGTTCGAGCCCTGGTCCGGGAAGATCCCACATGCCGTGGAACAACTAAGCCCGTGCACCACAACTACTGAGCCTGTGCTCTGGAGCCCGCCACGACTACTGAGCCTGCGTGCCACAACTACTGAAGCCTGTGCGCCTAGAGCCCGTGCTCCGCAACAAGAGAAGCCACCGCAGTGAGAAGCCTGCACACCGCAGTGAAGAGTAGCCCCCGCTTGCTGCAGCTAGAGAAAGCCCAATGCAGCCAAAAATGAATTTTTTTAAAACCCCAAAAAAACACCACACGCCTGTGCACACACACGCAGGCACACCAGAGGTGGATGCAAAACCCACGGGAATTTCAAAGATTCAAAGCTGAGCCCTGCGTTCTCCCAGCTCCTCGGCTCCACTCCCCGAGGATGCCCCAGGCACTCCTGCCAGGCACTCCCGCCTGCAAGCGGCAGGCCACCATGGGGCCGTGAGCTCAGGGGGACGCACACACAAGCGGGAGGGGACGAGCGCGGAGGTTCTTAAGGAGCCTCTGAGGGTGGTCTCCACGCAGACGAGGCCAGGAGGGCTGGGCGTGTCTGCGCCAGTGCAGGGCGGGCGCCTCGCCGTCCTGCGTCCCGCCGCCGTGACCCACGCACCGCTGCGGGCAGGGATTCAGGTCTGGGTCCCGCTTTGTGCAAGCAGCTTTTATGGGGCGGGGGACCCCGACACCGCCCAGCCCCACAGCACACACAAGGAACCCCTCCCAGGGCCCCACTCCTCTGTACTCCAAGCCCACCCGCCTGGGAGCCCCTGCCCGGCCGCCGGCACCTGGCTCCCTAGCAGGCCTCCTTTCCGGGCCGCAACCCCCGCTTCCAGGCCAGGCGGGACATGCTCTCAGCCCCAGCCCGAGATCCACAGAGGCACGGCCTTCACCTCCGCCTGGCCTCACGTCCCCGGGTGCAAACCCTTCCGAGCCCACGGAACCTCTGACGGCCACAAAGACACGAGACACGCCCCCTCGGGCTTGTTCAGAAGCACCCCTACCCCCAGGTGCTCACTCCCAGGCCCTGGCTCCCAGCCCCTGCAGGACGCAAGACTCGGGGTCCGGCGACACTCCCCTCGGCAGACCCTTCTCCTCTGCTGCCTCCCAGGATGGCTGGTGTTAGGTGAGCGCTTACTCCGCGCCCAGGGCTCCGGCAGCAGTGGGCTCCCGGCCACAACCCCCAGCAGCAGGCCTGTTCTCTCAGTTACACGGTTAAGCAGGGGGCCCTCCAGCCAGCGCGGAGAGGCACGTTCCCAAGCACACCTGCGGCAGCCGGTGGGCCGAGGGTCCAGGAGGCGCCGTGCAGAGACGGGCGTGACCAGGCACAGCAAGGAAGGAGCCCTGTGTGAGCCGAGAGCCAGGGCACAGCCCGCGTCGACAGGGGCTGCGGTGCTAGGTGCACCATGTTGGCCCCCACGCCCCGATGTCCACAGGGCTCCCGGCAGGCAGCCAGGGGCAAAACCAGAGACTTTGGCGTGTGTACTCCCCACCCTGGCCTGCAGCCCACACGCAACACCAGAGGCCCCACCGCAGCTCACCCGGCCAGGCCCACAGCAGCAGGGCAGGCCTACGCCCCCGCATCCGCCTCCTGACAACAGGCAGGCGTGTGGCCACCGCGGGGAGGCGGAGGAGGAGTCCTAGACCCTGAGCCTCCCAGGGACAGGACGCCAGCCCTGCTCACCCCGCGGACGAGAGCAGCCACTCCCAGCGTGCACGGAGGGGTCGCCCCACCATCCACAGGACGGTTATCCTGGGTCCCCTCCTGGGAGCTGAGGGGGGATGGCAAGAGCGAGTCCCCTGCTGACCCGGGGGGAGCAGGGGTAACAGAGAGTGGACACGGGGCTAAAACCAGAGCCAAATGTTGCCAGGAGCCTGGGAGTCTGCAGGTGCCCCCCGGCACACCTGGGGGACCGGGAGGCAGGTGTGTGTGATGCCAGCCCCGGTGCAAGCGCCGAAGCTAAAACTCATCATGGGTGGGGTACCCAGTCCTTGACCCGACCCTAAAACAAAGCCAGTCTCGATCCAACCAACATGGCCCTTAGGTCCTCCCAGGGGCACTTGGACTCTTCCCACACACAGGGAAGGCCCTCCAGGGGTGTGGGCTCTGCTCAGGCCCCCATGGCCAACTTAAATTCCACAGGCCCCGCTGAGCCCCGACGACCCCCCTCGCCGCCCCAGGCCAGTCCCCAGGCGGCCCCTGGCCTGCCTTCCAGCTCAGGTGAGTTACCTGCCGTGTTCTTTGGGGGGTCCTCCATCTCGTCAGGGCCCGGGCCAGGTCCCCCTTGCAGAGGCCCCAGGAGCCCCCTTGTCTGAGCGCCTCCACCCAGTGATGTCACAGTCCCTGGCCGACATCACAGGCACAGCCCTGGCCCAGAGGCAGGGCCAGTCTGGGGCAGAGGTGGGCAGCCTCCCTCCTGGGGGCGGCCCCTCGGAGGCTGCCTGGCTCCACCGCACACGGCAGGCCCTGGTGGGTGCTGCCTGGGAAGTGCCGGGACTCTGGTGGGATCACGGCTGTGGCCCCCTTGAGGCATCTCCGGACACGCGTGTCCCTCCATCAGGCTGAGCCCATTTCCGTCCCACAGGGCCCTGGTGACACATGTAGGGAGGGCCTCCTCCCCAGGGTCACCAGAGCCGGGGTTGGCACCCCAGCAGCCATGAGCACCCCGAGCGTCAGGTCTTGGTGCCTATGCACCGCTCCCCAAGAGGGACCTGGGCCCTGGAGACGTGCCAGCCCTGGGGCCGCAGCCTAGAAGCTTGAGGTCACTGCAACGTGGAGTTACAGCACAGAGCTAGGAAGTGGCCCTAGAACAGTGACCACCCCCGGGACGAGGTCGACACCTACAAATGAATTAGGCAGAAATGGGTCACAACACACTGATTTACAGACAATGGAACACAACCCTGAGTAGACGGGAGAGGAAGGGGCACCCCACCTGGCAGAGGCTGCAGGTAACCACCACCAGCAACGCTGGAGCACGCCGAGGCCGCGGCCCGGCGTCACCTTCTTAGCGACCAAGAGGAAAAGTCCGTGTGTGGCACAGGCCAGCCCGCGGCCCCGAGAGGATGCGCAGGGCTGCTGCCCAGACCCTGCGCCCCCTGGAGAAAGGTGTGGAAGGCGGCCAGACTTCACGCTCGGGGGCAGCCGCAGGCTCGGGGTCATGAAGAACAGGTGTGGGCAGAGATGCACAGGTGCAGCCAAGTTACAGGCGAGCCCAGGAGGACTGGGGAACTGACAGCGCTTTCCTTCAAACCTCTCCACAGACTTGAAACATTCTCACGAGACCCCACAGCCTCAGCCCAGAAGTCACCGGGCGCTTCTGCACAGGGGCGACTCAAGAACCTACCGGAGGAGTGCTCGGCAGTGACCCCCAGACACAGCACCTGGGACGAGCTGAGGTGCTGCGTCGTCCGCAATGCTGGGAACGGGTGGGCCCGGGCCACAGGGCCACGGGCTCACTGGACTGTTCTCCCTACACCTGGGCACGTTTAAAAGTCTCCCGACAGAGAGCTAAAAGGAGAACAGGAGGGGGTCCGGGGGGGCGGGGAGGGACACAGAAGGAGTCAGATCACGGGGACGGCGGGCGTCCAAACCCCACATGATGCCAGGTGGAACACAAGACAACTGGAGGCGCAGAGACAGGGCCGGACCGGCCGCACGGGCACAACTGACTGTACTGCCCCAGCACACGGGCCACCCATTAACAGAAGGCAAACACACAGAAGCGCGCTCAGTGGCACCGGGCACATGCCAGGAGCTCAGCATCGCCGGGGCTGCCACACACTGCCCTGGACGAGCAGGTCTGGAATCTTCCATCACCGCGGAGGCTGGCCTCTCCCTGGAGCCCCTCCGCCGAGGCCTTGTCCACACCTTCGCAGTAAGCTAGCCGCCCATGGAGGGGGCAGCAGCATCCCAGCCCACATGACGGGCCCTGCGTGACCCCTCGTCCTGGGCGCTCAGGTCAGTTGTGCCTGCACTGCAGCCCCGCATCGGTCCCAGGAGGGGGCTGAGCTGTGTCCCCGAAAGACACGTCCCACCCGTGGAGTCTGGGACTGTGACCTTATTTGCAAATGAGGGTGGGCCTGAAGCTGTGACAGGTGCCCTGTGAGGAGAGGAGATAGAGACAGGGAGACGGCCATGCCCCCCACCCCAGGAGAGCGGGCGACACGGGCACAGCCTGGGGGCCTGGGGCAGAGAGGACGTGGGGCAGAGAGGATGGGGGGCAGCATGGACTCTGGCTGAGGACGACGTACAAACACAGGCCCATCAGCTGGGACGCGGGCGGTGCCAAGGGGCTGGTCGTGGGCACACGGGGACCCTCTGAACTGATTCACAGCCTCTCTGTAAATCTAAAACTGTTCTAAAACAAAGTCTATCTAGGGACGTCCCTGGTGGTCCAGTGGGTAAGAGTCCGCCTTCCGATGCAGGGGACACGGGTTCGATCCCTGGTTGGGGAACTAAGATCCCACATGCCGCGGGGCAACTAAGCCTGCCCACCACAACTACTGAGCCCACACGCTCTGGAGCCCATGTGCCACAACTAAGAGAGAAGCCCGCGCCACAAGGAAAGATCCCGCATGCCACAACTAAGGCCCAACGCAGCCAAAATAAATAAATAAATAACTTTAAAAAAATAAAGTCTATTTAAAAAACAACCTCCACCTCCTCTAGCAGCTCCCCCAGTACCCACTCCAGTCCTCACTCCAATGTCACCGCCCCCCCGGCCCCTCGAAGAGCATCACGGCGCTCACCGCCATCGACAGCAGCCCGTCCACCCAACGTGCTCGCCAGGGACACAGCAGGTCCCAGGGGGGAACATGGCGGCTACTCGCTGAAAGGGGTCCGAGAGCACAAGGGGCAGAGCAGGGAGGAAACGCGAAGGCCTCTGCGGGCCAGAGCGTGGGGTGGGGACACATGCGCCGATGGAAACGATGGAAACCTGGGCGTCAGGGCCTGCAGAAGCGGCCTCCGCACTCCCACGGCAAGGAA
This sequence comes from Mesoplodon mirus, assembly GCF_964341445.2. Lineage (NCBI taxonomy): Eukaryota > Metazoa > Chordata > Mammalia > Artiodactyla > Ziphiidae > Mesoplodon > Mesoplodon mirus. The sequence continues at coordinate 34,084,941 of NC_138980.1, forward strand.
GCCAGACTGCAGCCCAGGGGCTCCTCTGTGCCTTCCCTGCCCCAGCCAGCACGTGCAAACTTTCCTGAGCTCAGGAGCAGGGGGGCAAGGGGTGGGGAAGAGGGTTCTCAGCACAGAGCCTCACGCGGAGCCCCGGCTGGGAGCGGAAGCAGGGTTGCGGGGGGTGGGGGGGAACACGCAGACGCAGGGGCCGGAGAGACACACGAGGGAGGACATTAAGGGGCCCCCAGAGCACCTGCAAACTCGCCAGAAAACCACACCCACAAGCCCACCCGGCCAGCCCCCCACCGGGTGAGGCATCAGGGACAAAGACCCGGCCCCTCCCCTCAGGGCCGGGGGCATCACGAGGCAGCTGCCTCTGGGAAGGAGGCCCAGCGCCTGCCCAATGGGCCGGGCTCCTGCATCCAGGCTGGAGCCTCCGCGGTCCTCCCTCCCCACCGCCCCCACCCGGACCGGGTGCACCGGGAGCTTGCCTGAGGCCCACAGGGCTTCGTTTCTCGTGGCGCAGCCTGAGACGGTCTCTCTCCCCCACACGAAGGAAACCCGCAGCCAATCCCGAGGGGGGTCGTCCACAGCGTGTGGCTGGCCCCGCTTGCAAACACGCCCGTGTTGCTCAGCGGTCTGGAAGGATCTCACCGACGCGTGGCTGGTGCCCACCTCCTAGATCCTGAGCGAGTTCTCAAGACATCCCCACGCTTCGTCCCAACGGCCATTCTCCTCAACGTGCGTGTGGCTTTTGCTACTGAAAACACCAACGAGAGGACAGTGGTTTTGTGGTATCACAACTGGGGGGGCCACCTGGCCCTGTGGGGCCTGCCGGTCACTCCAGGCACCAGACAAGCCTGCTCAGAGGAGAGCAGCTGAGGGCGCCAGGACCGAGGTCCACGGGCCAGCCCGCTGTCTGTGATGTCAAAGGGCAGGACCAGCCACAGCGCCCACATGCTCCAAAGGGCTGGCATTCTGGAAAGTGCAGGGCAGTGGGAGCACGGTCTTCCAAAAACCGGCCAGGGTTCCCAGGCTCTGAGGAGACAGACACCACCACAAAGGACAGACCCCAACCCAGGACAGGAGAGATGCTGGGAGAGGCCAGGACACAGAACCTGGAGAGGAAGTTGGTGGGGACGTGGACAAACGGGACCCTCACCCACGGCGGGTGGGGCAGAAGGTGGTGCAGCCGCCATGGAAAACAAGCAGCGGTTTCTCAAAAGTTAAACATGCAGTCACCACTCAACCTACTCCGTGTCCACCTGGGGCAACTGAGAACACGTCCACGCAGACCTGTGTCCACACATCCACAGCAGCATGACTCATGATGGCCAAGAGGTACACACGACCCACATGTCCATCAACTGAGGAGTGAATAAATAATGTGGTCCCTCCACACACGGGAATGTCACTCAGCCATGAAAAGGGGTGAAGCCCTGACACTCGCTACCACGTGGATGGACCCTGAGAACACGATGCTCAGTGAGAGAAGCCAGACACAGAAGGCCACACAGGGTGTGATTCCACTGATGGGAAACGTCCAGAACAGGCAGATCCACAGACACAGAGAGTGGTGAGTGGTTGTCACGGGCTGGGGAGTGACTGCTCATGGGGACATGGTTCTTTTGGGGGTGATGGAATGTTCTGGAAATGATTTTAGTGACGGCTGCACAACTTGTGAATACACTAAAACCACCGAGGTGTACTCGCCAGCGAACTTCATGGTCTGGGGAGTCGTACCTCACCTAAAACCAGGGGCGTGTGTGGCATCTCCACAAAGCCGTCTGGAGGGGCACAGGGCGTGGGGCTTGGCAGGCAGCCCAGAGAACAGGGCTTGTCCAGTGCAGATCAAAGTCCGACGCACCTGCAGCTGCCAGAGCCACGCCTCCCACTCCCACCAGTTGAAGCAGCTTCTATGACAGACACGCAATAAATCCTTCAGAGGAATCAAGGGGTTCATGCCCACAGGAAGTAAGAGACGCAGACACCAGCGAGAAGGTGGGGAGAGGAGGACGGGCTGACTCACAGCCTCGGTGCTTCCCAGCAGCCCTGGACAAGGCCCCAGGGGCGCAGAGGTGTCCCCACGATGGCCCAGGACGGGCTCACGCTCACCCCGGCACCCTCGGGAGCTCCCTTCTCACCCCAGAACTGCCCCGCTGGCCTCTGGCCCCGCTCAGCGAGCAAGCAGCACCCTGACTTTGGTCCCCCAGATCGGCCGCGAGCTGGAGCAGCCTCCACTGCCCAGAGGCTGCATCAGAGTCACGAGATGCCCAGCCCACCCCCAGATGCGGAGGCCGGGGCGGGGCCTGCAGCCGCCTGGGAGCACCACCGCCTCATCGCGAAGGTTCCCCTCCACACCTCGCAGGCCAGCCACAGGCCCCAACCCACTGAGGCCAACACAGCCCTGAGCCCCAGATGGTAGGCTGCCACCAGCCCGGGGTGGCCAGACGTAGATAAAAACACAAGGCACCCAGCCGACACGGAAACTTAGATGAGCAACTAATAAGTCCTACTACAAGTATGTCCAACGCGCTATTTGAGGCCTATTTATACTAAGCAATTTTCGGTGGTTTGTCTGAAACTAAAATTTCACTGGGCGCCCCGCACTTTTATCAGCTACATGTGGCCATGCCGGACAGCAGCGCGGACAGCCTCCGGCAGGACTCACATTCCCAAAGGCACTGAGGTTTTCTACTCAAGTCCGTGTATTTGTTAAAATCAAGTGTTTCCGATGAAAACTTAGCTTCCAAATGGTGATGAGCCACGAGTATGGATATATACCCAAATAGGAAGGACATAAACCGCCTCAACGGGTAACTTCTCGTACCAATTAACGTTTCAATGATCATACCTCAGAAAACGAAATTAAACGACATAAACAGAGCGCCACCTGTTGCTTTCTACTTTTCAACCAGGTACCGGCACACTGTCCACCATCCACACGGCTTACATCCTGTCTGTGTTGCAGACCGGGGCTGGGGACCCTGATAGATACCTGGGCCTCCAAAATACTCCGCACCGCCTGCAAGCTGGGTACTGTCATGACCATTTCAGACGGCGAAGCCTAGGCTGGGGTGTGAGAGGCGCCGGGCACGCCCTGCAGCCTGCCTGGGCGAGGGGCACTACCCAGGGGTGCGCAGGGACTGGCCAGGCTGGAGCCCCAGCTTTGGAGGGAAGGCACCCCCTCCAGGGGAGACGGTCTCCTGATTGGCTCTGCCCCCTTCATCTGGCCACAGAGGAAGCCCCAACTCCCCGGGCAGCAGCCTGGAGGCAGGGGGTGAAACCAGGAGGGAGCATGAGGGTCACCCTCGGACGAGCAGCAGGGCGGCCCGAGGTGAGGGGGCAGACACTGCCCCATGGGGGGACCTTGGCCGGCCACCACATCCAGTCCGCATGAGCCGCATCCCTCCGGGCCTCCCCTCTGCTGGTCCCCTCCCCACCTGCTTCCACAGACTTCCAGCTCCTGGGGGCAACGGTGGGCCTGTGGAGGCCCAGAGACGCACTCAGGGAGCACCTGAAACGGGCACCCACCGGGCCCTCAGAGGCAGCTCACCGCAGGCTGCGGGGTGCAGGAAATACCCAGCTGGGGCGCTCGCCGGGCTGATCCTGCCGCCCTAACACCAGGCAGCGCCTGGGATGTTTGCAGCTGTCACGATGGGGCTGCCCTAGAGAATGACCCGGCCCCGACGCCCACAGTGCTGAGAGGAAAGACCTGGTTCTAGAAAGAGTCCCTCACGCAGGTTCCCACTAGACCCACGGCCGCAGCTTCAGGAAACAAGCAGCTCATGACTGAGGGCCGGCAGTCCGAGGGAGGGCCCAGGCCAGGGCGGGAGCTCCCCAAACTGCCCCCGTGCAGGCGTGAGAGCAAAGGTGAAGGTGGGGCTCTGGTGGGGCGACAAGCGCACAGGGTGGCACGGGGGGTCCTGGGAGCTATCGGCACTGACCTGGGCCCTCCCGGCCCGCTCGGGTTAAGCTACACGAGCGGCTGGCTTCAAGGCCAGCCCGTCCATGTGGGTGATCCCCGAGACGGTGCGGCCTGGCACACAGCACGGTCAAGTTTCTGTAAAGACACCAGTCTCCCAGCGTGGCCCCCTGAAATGACACCCAAGGCCTGTTCTAGAAGCAACGAGGAAGGGAGTCTGCACCTGTCCCCAGGCACCTCCCCCAACCTCAGCCCTCGTCACCCCACCGTCCCCCCACGAAAGTCCCTGGTCTTTCTGGAATTCTCTGCCTGGGATTCTTAATCTCAGCCTACTCCCCAGCCAGCTGCCCCACAGTCCTGGCTGGGTCACCCACTGGGCGCCCAGCAGAGCTCTGCCACGTGCCCACCAGCCAAGCCCGGGAACCACAGTGAGCAGAGCCCCCCATGACGGGCGCGGCCACGAGGGAGCACCGCAAACACTCACCAAGGCCCCACAGTGAGCGACGTTGCCCTACAACCCTACGTCCTGCAGGGGGCTGGCTGGGGAGCGGCCTGGCCCCAACACCAGGCAGGGCTGTCCCCTGATTCAAGAGGGCAGAGGGCCTTCCCTGGTAGCGCAGTGGTTGAGAGTCCGCCTGCTGATGTAGGGGACACGGGTTCGTGCCCGGGTCCGGGAGGATCCCACATGCCGCGGAGCAGCTGGGCCCGTGAGCCGTGGCCGCTGAGCCTGTGCGTCCAGAGCCTGTGCTCCGCAACGGGAGAGGCCACAGCAATGAGAGGCCCGCATACCGCAAAAAAAAAAAAAAAAGAGGGCGGAAGTTCCACTTTTGGCTGCCTTAGCTCTTCGTTGCAGTGCACGGGCTTCTCGCTGCGGTGGCTTCTCTTTGTTGCAGAGCACGGGCTCTAGGCTCGCGGGCTTCAGTAGTTGTGGTGCACGCGCTTCAGTAGTTGTGGCACGCAGGCTCTAGAGCGCGGGCTCAGTAGTTGTGGCACATGGGCTCAGTTGCTCTGCGGCATGTGGGATCTTCCCGGACCGGGGCTCGAACCCGTGTCCCCTGCATTGGCAGGTGGATTCTTAACCACTGCACCACCAGGGAAGTCCCCAAGAACAACTTTTTAAGACTGAGGTGCATCACGGACCGACGTAAAATTGTAACACATACCGTATATCTATTTCTACCTTTAAATAGCAATCCTACCATGAGCCAGGATGACCCAGGACCAGATCCAGCACCTGGGTGCCCCTGCCCGCCACCGGCAGGAGAGGCTCCGAGCAGCGGGAGGATGGTGGGCAGCTCTCCGTTCTCCAAAGGGCGAGCTGCTGGCGGGGGCACTGGGGGAGAGCAGTCCCGCACCAGGGGTGCTCAGGCACCGCGACACTTGCACTTGCTGGGACCTCCTGGCGCCCCGCACGCACTCTGCACAGGCTCTGCAGGCTGGGTCTCCACAGTGAGGGGAGGGGCTCGCCCTCTGGAATTTAAGCACAGTAGTCTGTCCCCAGCAACCTGGCTTCTGCCACTCACTGAAAGGGGCTTATAGGAAGGGCTGCGTGACAGCAGGGCGGGCCCACATCCGTGGACCGTGCCGGGTACCAGGGGATGCACGGGGTTCGGAGAAGGAGGTGCTGCTACCAGCCACTCTCCCGGAGAGTCCCACCAACCCTCTGCATGGAGCCCTGCACTACAAAGGTGGGCGTGGGCTCGGCCTGGACAGGAGGGAGGGGCTGAGGCCAGGAGAGGAGATGGGTACTCGCAGCCCCTGTGGGCCAGAGGAGCCCAGGGAGCCGGTCCTCCTGCCACCAGCCTCCTGCGCAGGCCACAGCCAGCGGGCACAGAGGTTCCCAAGGAGCACAGGTCTTCCTACTGGAGCTCACTCAGGCCTCACCTCCTCATCTGCAGGACGGGCACTTGGGCCATCGCCCAGCACAGGCCCCCCAAAGCTCCCAAATGGGGACGGGCAGACACGGAGCTGCCCGAGGTAGGGCCTTCCGCGACCCCAAGCAGCATGCACCACCCATGCTGACCCACCCAACGCCCCTGGCCATGACACCACGCTGCCAGCTCCCTCCCCAGCCTGCAGTCTGGTAAGGCCTCCCAGTAAGGCCTCTGCGGGGAGGTGGGAGGGCAGCAACCCAAACCCACAACAACCATGAGGAGAAACCCTGCTGCTCTGAGGTGGCCGGGGCAGCACTGGAACAAGGAGTTCCTGGTGCCCCAGGATGTCCAGGGGACGTGCTACTTCCCCAGGTACAACCTTGCGGGGACTGGGCCCACACTGAGTGCTCACTCAGACCCACCAGGACACAGGTTGCCCCTGCAGCTGTCCAGAACGCCTCTTGGCTGGCTGGCTTCCCCAGAGCTGGGACGAACAGATAGAAAGCTTTCAGTGTTTAAAAAAAAAAAAAAAAAAAAAAAAAAAAAACCTCACCTACTTCCTCTTGCAATCCAGAGGTAATTACTATGTAGCTTAAAGGAGGAGGTTAAGATGGAACCAGCAGCAGCAGTTCAGAGGAGTCTGTGTACACAGGGCTCTGCTGTCACATCTCTGAGCCAGGGAATGAGACGCCTGTCCCCAACCCGCTTCAGAAAAATTAGAGGAACCCGAAATCAGACCAGAAGACCCAACTGGCAACTGCACACAGAAAAACCAGAGCCAGGCTGGACGACCACTGCAGACCCCGGGGTTTGGCCCACCCCTAGGGTGGGGGTCCAGCCAGCTCCTTCCCGACCTCCCTCCCTCCACAGCCAAATGCAGCAGACACAACTGGCCCCCCAGCCTGGGAGCTGCCCCCCACCAGCTGGACCCCCGGCCCACACCCACCACCCCCAAGTGGCCCTCCCATTCCACTCCTCAGAGGCAGGGCCATAGACACCACCGCAGCAGGGGAACTGAACACCTGGGGCCCTGGAGACAGTGAGGCGGGCCTCACAGTCCAGGCCTGTGTGCGCTCCTGGGGGTGCTACAGTCAACCCCCCAACCCACCTGGCCACGTGCCTGTAGAGCCACAACTTGGTGAAGACGCAGCAGATAAAAACAAACTCCTGGCGAGGACCACAAACTTCCCCCTTTCAAACCAGCGGCCCAGCTCAGCCTGTTCTCAAGGGCAGCCTCCGCCCCCTCCAATCAGAGCCATCCCCCAGCCCCTGGTCTTGCCCCCAGATCAGAGCCTTTGTGCTCTCCCACTGATCTCTCACATCCCTGAGCCACAGGAACCCGTGGGGGCCCGGAAACGCCAACTGAGCCTGTCCGTGTCCCCTGGGGCAGGGACGGGGGCGGCCCCAGAAGCCCCTCGGGGATAGATGTGTGAACAAGCCTGGAGTCCCAGATGCTGGCCGGGCCAGGGTCCCCCTGTGGAAGGGGCTGGGGAGAGAATGCTAGGCTCCACCTACGTGCACAGAGCTCTCCAGGCCGTTTCCTGAAAACAATGCCATCCGGAGGCCAAGGGACTACCCCAGCTGCCCAAAGCCTGCCCAGGACGACGCCTCGGACGTCACAGCAGGGCTCTCAGGCCCCCAGCCCGATAGTGAACACTTCCCCTGAGAAAACTAGGGCAGAGAAAACAGGGGAAGCACAGGGCAGGGAGGGGATGAGTGTGGCTGCTGGGCACGCAGACACCGCACCCCCCTCCCTGATCTGAAGTGTTTCCGGAAAACAAAGCCGGTGGCGAGGGCGGAAGGGGGAGGCGCAGCCAGGCGAGAGCCGGGAGTTCCTGAGCAGCCCACAACAGGTCCCCCAGACCAGACCCCTACTGCTGCTCCCCTTCCCTGCTCCCAGCTCCCCGCTAAAACCTGCAGGGCCACAGAGGGGCGAGTGTATGCGCCAGCGTGGGGAGGAGCGATGGGCCCAGTAGAGAGAGCTGGAGGGGTGGGAGGACGCGGGGAGCGGACCGTGGGCTTGAGCGCTGGGGGGTGGTGAAGGGGGGAGGTGAGGTGGGGCTGAGGGACAGTGGGGGACACTGAGGTCTGGAGTCAGGGAACAGTAGGGTCTGGAGTGAGGAATCGGGAGGGACAATGAGGTCTGCAGTATGGGGATTAGTGGGGGTGAGAGGTGACAGGGCCTGAGTTCGGGGGTCGCTGGCAGCAGCAAGATCAGGGGTGCAGGGGAGAAGTGCTGAGCGGTTGGGGTCTAGAGTGTGGGGGTCAGTGAGCTGGAGAGGCAGGGGGGTCGCAGTGCAGGGGTCAGTGGGGAAGCAGAGTCGGGAGTGCAGCGGTCCACAAGAAAGGGTCAGGACTGTGGGGTCCGCGGGGTGCGGGACACGGGGTGCAGGGGTCTGCGGGAGTCCGAAGTGCGGGTGTAGGGGCTGCGGGGTGCCGGATCTGGGAGGTCCTCGGGATATAAGGGCGGCGGGGTCCGGGGGTCCGCGGGGGTGGGGCCGCAGGGCCGGGGCGCGTGGCCGCGGCCGCCGACAAGGGCGTCCGCGTCGTTACCTGACGGCCTCCGCCGTGGCCGTGGCCGTGGCCCCGCGGCCGGACGGCCGGGCTGGGCGGCTCGGGCTCCCTCAGCAGCGCGGCGCGGGCCCCCGCTCCGGACCCCGTTCGCGCTCTGGCTCCGGTTCCGGCGCCCGCTCGGGTCCCCGCTCCCGCGCCGCTGCCGCCGCCGGCCTCCGCATGTTGGGCGCGGGCTGTACCCGCCGCGCGGGCGCCCGGCTCGCCCCTGTCTTTCAGCGTCGCTCGCGGCCCGCGTTTACGCCGCCAGCGTCGCGGGGGAGGGCCCGGCGCCCACTGCGCAGCGGCCGGCGGCCATGGGCGCGCGCGTGACGTCACCGCGCGGGGCGGGGCCCGGCCGGCGCGCCCGCCGCTTCGCGGCAGCGGGTGGAGCCGCGCGACGACCGCCGCGCTTTGCGGCCGCTCCAGCGCGGCCGGGCCGCAGCCCGCGGGACCACTGGAGGCGCGCGGCCGCGAGGGCGCGCACGGGCGGGGGGAAGGAACCGGGCCCCACCCACCCTCCCGGGAGGTGGGGCTCCCGCCGCCGGCCCTGGCCCGCCCTGCCGTTGCCATGGCGACGCGTGGCCGGTCGCCCGGACACCGCCCAACCGCGCTTCTGTGACGTCAACGTCTCGCCACTTGGCGTCACGGCGGGGCGCTGCCGCGGGGCGTGGTCACCGCGGGGCAGGCCGACTTCCGGAGCGGGCGGCGGGAGTCGGCTAGGTGGGGCCGGGAGGGGCGAGGCCTTTAGGTCGACGGGCAAGCGGCTTGGCGGCACTTCTCCGCGTCTTAAGAAACAGTGACGTAAGCGAGGAGCCAAGGAGGGGGTCACCCAAGGCAGTGGTCCAGCTGGGCCTCCCGGCCGAGTACGGGCCCTGGCACGCAGCTGGCGCTCAACAAGTGTCGTCTGCAGAGTGCTGGCTCACGCACTGTCAGTCCACCCCGGACCGAGAGGAAGCTTGGGGAGGGGGCGACTGGCAAGGGCCCTGCAGTGAGGCTCTGCTCCCCCCGGGACAGGGCCTCCTCCGGCGGGGCATTTTTACCGTTGGAGGAGACTCACTCATTCTCGTCTTTATTAAGTGCCTGCCAGCGGCTCTGAAAATAGAATGGTGAGCTAGGCTCTTGGCATGGATTCCCAGCGAGTTCTAAGTCCTGAGCCGGGGGATGGACAGGACGGTGAATAAATGGACACGACGGTTTCAGTTGGTGTTACAAGGTGACTCGGGGCAGAGTGACCAAGGGCCAGGCCCTAAAGGCTAAGAGCTAGATGTAGCAGACGGGAAGAAGATTTCCATGGTCTCGGCAGCCAAAAACGGGGGAGAGAATTAAACTGGAGGGGGGCGGCGGAATGACAACGGTTTAGGGTTTGTCCTGCCCCAGTCCTCCTCCTTCAGCCCCACTTGCAGTGTCACCGCCTCCGGGAAGCCCAAGACACGTTCCCCTGTTGTCCTTTCTCACTGCATCCTCACTCTCCGACCTAAGCCTTAACTTTGTTTCAAATCAAAGGCTTCCACCAGCCGTACAAGAACAGGGACTGAATCTGTTTTGCTCAATGCTGTGCCTGTATTCAGTAGGCACTTACTCTTGACGTTCAAAAACAATCTGCTCCCAGGGGAGCAGGAGGCATGGTGGCCTCTCCTCCAGATGTATTTGAGCCTTAAACCCGAGCTCCAGCCTTGTCCCTGTAAAAGGCAGGGGGGCTTGTGCAAAGGAAAGAATGCAGAAAGGCCACGGGACTGGGGCTTGCCGGCCAAAGGCTCTGTGACTATGAGTAGGTCACTAACCCCCTCGGGTCCTCTGCATCTTCGTTTGTAAGTTGTAACTAACGATAGCCCCCTCGGGTACATCATGAGAATCCATGAATTAGTGAATAAAGAACTGCCAGCATAGGACCTTCTGCCTCAAATGGACATATTCCTCTCTAATCACTTGGGATCTTTGAAAAAGCAAACAGCCTTTCATGCTCCCTCTTTTTTAACCCACTTCAAAGGTGCTCCACATGTTCCTGCTTCCTTTTGGCTTTGATCATGGGGACACCATTTGGGGAAGCTGGGTTAGGAAACAGCCCATTTGGGGCTCGATAAAATAATAAGAACATTGCAAAGAGGATGAGCTAGTCTCCACATTGCCCCCTCCCCCCACCCCTACCCATCCACCAGGGAAAGTCAAACAACATCCCAGCCTCCCAATAAATCCCAAACAGCTGTAGATTTCAGGGAAGAGACAAGCAGGAAGCACCCCCTTCTGTTCCTTTACCCTTGTAAGAGGCAGGTGCATGGAGAGACCCCAGGACAGAATCAGGGCTGCGTCCTGGTGTCCAGCACCAGCCCACAGACACAAGCGGGTGCCCCAGTTAGCTTTTGTTGAATTGAACGGAATTAGCCCTCCGTGCAGCCAGGCCTCTGCCCCAGTGGGGCAGGAACTTGGACACCTACATCTCCATTTTCGAGCTGTGGAAACTGAGGATTACAGAGGCCAAGTGACATGCCCAGTGTCTACCAGCTTCAAACCTCCAACGCTGCTGCCTTCCACCAGTGGGTAGAAGGTGGGCCCAGCACACACACACACCCCGCCTCAATCCCAGTGGCTGCAGGCGAGGCCTGGCACCATGAGCTCACCAGTGATCGGGACAAGTCAAATTTCTCTTTGGTCATTGTGAGCTATGGAGGGAAAACAGGCCAGAAGACACATACAGGGCAGTGAGGGGCGGCCATGAAGAAACCAAGGCCTTGAGGATGCAGAAGCTCCCCAGGGCAAACTGTTCACCCCAGGGGCCTCCCCATCCTCTGAGAACAGCCCCCAGCAACCAGGTCTGTACCATGTGATTTCCCAGCCATCTCTGATTGGCCCAGCATGAGCCAATCAGATCCTCCTCTAGGACTGCTCAGCGGATGGAGGACAAGGTACATGACTTGTGTGAGATGTGACCCAGATGGTGGCCTGCCATTGTGTGGTTTCTCTAGCATCCACCACCCCCCATTGTTGAGACACAGTGTAGGGTGACCAAGCACCACAATATACCCAGGTCTCCTGGGACCCGGACCTTTCATTGCTAAAATCCCGAAAATCCCACCAAACCAGGAAGGCTTAGTCACCCGAGCATGGGGCATATAATGTCCTACCTGTCCCCAAGGAGCCTCCACGAGGAGCTCCTTCACCCCACTCCTGGGGGCCAAGGCCTGGGCAAGGTAGAGGGTTGGATAGCATCCGCCCAAATTCACATCCACCTGGAACCTCAGAATGTGACCCTTCTTGGAAATAGGGTGTTTGCTGATGTAATTAGTTAAGATGAGGTAGTGCTAAATTAGGGTGGCCCTAAATCCAATGCCTTGCGTCCTTATAAGAAGAGGGACACATAGAGAAAACAGCCACATGAAAATGGAGGCAGAGACTGGAGGGATATGTCCACAAACCAAGGATACCTGGAGCCCCCAGAAGCTGGAAGAGGCAGGAAGGACCCTCAGAGGATAAATAGCTGATTTGAGCCACCCAGTTTGTGGTACTTTGTTACGGCCACCCCAGGAAACGCATACAGATGTGCACCCAGATTTAGCCACTGTTATGAATTGTGGTCCCCAAAAGGTATGTTGAAGTCCTGAGCCCTGGGACCTGGGATGCAATCTTATTTGGAAATTGGGTCTTTGCAGTCGTGATCAAGTTAAGATGAGATCACACTGGATTAGGGCGGCCTTGATGCAATGGCTGGTGTCCTTGTAAGAAGAGGGACATTTGGACACAGACACACAGGGAGAGGCCACATAACCACAGAGGCAAAGATTGGAGTGATGTGTCTACAAGCCAAGGAATGACAAGGATTTCTGGAGCCACTAGAAGCCGAGAAAGACATGGAAAAGATTTTCCCTGGTGGCTTCAGAAGAAACCAGCCCAGCTGACACCCTGATTTCAGACTTCCAGCCTCTAGAAACAGGAGGGAATATATTTCTGCTCTTTTCTTTTTTCTTTTTTTTTTTTTAGGCCGCACCACATGACTTGCAGGATCTTAGTTCCCCAACCAGGGATCAAACCCAGGCCCCCAGCAGTGGAAGAACAGAGTCCTAACCACTGGACTGCCAGGGAATTCCCAAATTTCTGCTCTTTTAAAAAAAAAAGTTTATTTATGTGGTTGCACTGGGTCTTAGCTGTGGCAGGCAGGCTCCTTAGTTGCAGCACATGGGCTCCTTAGTTGCAGCACACGGGCTCAGTTGCTACATGGCACATGGGATCTTCGCGGACCAGGGATCAAACCCATGTCCCCTGCATTGTCAGGCAGATTCTTTATCCACTGTGCCACCAGGGAAGTCCAGATCTGCTCTTTTAAACCACGGTGTTTGTGTTAATTTGTTACAGCAGCCCCAGGAGACTAAAACAGCCACTGAACAGTCCTGTTCGGGATTTGGAGCCTGGAGCCAGCTCCCACCAGCTCACTCCAGGGGCAAGGCCGTGGTCCTATCCTCTCACCACGCAGGATGCTTTAAAAGATGATGTTCTATTAGCATCTCTTGGTCCTCACAGCCACCTTCGCTCCTGGTCCGGGGTCTGATTCAGGGTCCCCAGCCACCCAACAATTCCGTGGGCATCTGCTAAGTTCCTATAAATCAATTTATTCTGAAAAATCAATTCCAGTGAATTCCTGGGCCGTCTCGAGACAGCCGGAGTTGGTTTCTGATGCTTGAGGCGAGATGCCCGGCTTACCCGATGGGTGAACAGAAGCCACGAGGCAGTGGGGAGACATTCTGGGTTGTGGGTGAAGGACCTGGTTGGTGACAGCTGGGGTCACAGGAGCAGAGATGAAGACTGGCCAGGCGACAGGACAACCCATCTGTGTGTGTGTCTGGGGATGGCTGTAACAAAGCACCCAGACTGGGCGGCTTCAACAACAGAGATTTATTTTCTCCTGGTTCTGGAGACTGTAAGTCCAAGGTTGAGGTGTCCCTCCGAAGGGGAGAGGGGAGGCCCTTCTCTGAGCTTCTGGTGGTTCCTTGGCTGTGACAGCGTCACTTCAACCACCCCCGGTGTTCTCTCTGCCTGCGTGTCTTGTCTGTGTCCAAACTCCCCCTTGGATAAGGACACCAGCCATGCTGCGTTGGGACCACCCCATTCCACTATAGTCTCATTTTAACTAATCCCACATGCAATGACCCTATTTCCAAATATGCTCCCAGTGAGGTCCTAGGGTTTAGGACTTAAACATACAAATTTGGGGGGGGGGTGACGGAGAGAAACAATTCAACTCATAACAAGACACAAACACATTCCCCACAAACACACACGCACGTGCACACACACAGACGCAGGCACACAGACCAGCACTCTCCACCTAAGGGCAGAGTCAAGTCCCCCCGGTCCCCAGCCCAGGTGTGTGAGGTGGAGGATGAATGCCCCCAGCACCCCACCCCCATGGGCAGACAACCTGAGGCAGGGTCCTCGAGGGACTGAGCCCTCCTGACTGCCCACAGATGTGACCTGCTCATTTATGCCTTCCGCCTCCCGGGTAAACCTTTCACCCTCAATCTGTGTCTTGGGTCCAAAACATCCTGCTGCAAAGGAGCCCACGGGAGAATCCAGCTCCTCCTCTCTGAAGCCACAAGTCAGAGATTTGAAAAATGAAAGCAATGTCACTCATCCTTTTATTTTTATTTTTATTTTTGGAAAATGTGGTTTTTAAAAACGTTAAAATGCAGGCATAGAAAACAAACTTATGGTTACCAAAGGGGGAAGGGGGCTTAAATTAGGAATTTGGGATTAACATATACACACTACAGTATATAAAATAAACAAGGACTTACTGTATAGCACAGGAAACTATATTCAATACCTTTTAATAACTTATAATGGAACACACCACTGTAAAGCAATTATACTCCAATAAAGATGTTAAAAAAATCTATAATGGAAAAGAATCTGAAAAAGAACATATATATATGTATGTATACCTGAATCACTTTGCTGTACACCTGAAACTAACATAACATTGTAAATCAACTCTACTTCAAAAAAAAAGTTCAAATGTAACGAGTTTATTTTTTAAATGACATTAAAAATGTTTCAAAATTTTCTGTCTTCAATCCTAATATAGTAAATAACAGTACCGAGCTGGGAGAGGCAGGAAGGGCCCCCCCAAAGGTCTCAGAGGGAGCAGGGCCCTGTGACACCTCAGCCTTGCGCTCAGGCCTCCAGAACGTGGGCGTCAATTCCTGCCGTGTTAAGCCACCCAGTCTGTGGTCGTCTGTTATATGGACCTTTCCACCTGCCCCCTGGCCCCGGGGTCTTTGTTGATGAAGGCACAGCATCTAAGCCCAGATTCCCCGCCCCCAAACTGATGAGCTTTCTCTGAGAGGAGGTTCAGAGTAAACTCTACGAATCAAATGTAATCCTGATCAATCATTCATTTTCTCCATAGCAAAGTTAAATCGCTTCCAGTTACCGTTTTTTTGTTTTTTTTTTTTGGCCATGCCATGCAGCATGTGGGATCTAGTTCCCTGACCAGGGATCAAACCTGGGCCCCCCGCATTGGGAGTGCGGCGTCTCAACCACTGGACGCCCAGGCAAGTCCCCTTTTAAAAACTTTCTCGTTTTTTTTGTTTCATGTTCTTACTCCTGGAAGTGACTTCCATCATCATCGATGCTTTGTGATGAAACTGAGGGTACTTGATCCCTCAATCAGATTAAAAAAAAAAAAACTTCATCAAGTTTTCTTGTTCAGTTGCTGCTCTTGACCTCCACTGAGAACAGATTTGCCAGGTCAGATCTTGCAGCTAAAGCAGGGATCTCACCCGGGTGGTCCTGCCCCAGGGGCCATGGGGCCATGTCTGGGGACGTCTGTGGTCATCACGACTGGGGGACTACTGGCATCAAGGGGGTGGGGCCAGCAAGGCTGCTCCACACCCCGCAGCACCCCGGACGGTCCTCAGAAGATGCTCCAACCCCAGTGCTCACAGTGCCCAGGGGACCCCGAGCTGGAGGACAGCTGGTGAGAAGCTGTCAGCTATCAACTACTCACAATTTGCAGGACCTGCCTGGTCCGCCGGCCTCCGGCCTCCCATCACCAGAGATGACCTGTCCCTGCTTCTGACCAAGGTCAGCCCCTCCCCTCGGATCCCACTGAGGATGCTCTGAGCCCAGCCTCCCCTGCAGGAAGGCTCCCACAGGCGTCTGCAGGTGCCCTGCCCTCACCCTCACCTGCGCCCCTTCCCCCGTGAAAGATGCTCTCGTCCATCCCAGGGACCCATCCCCACAGCCAAGCCCCTCGGTGCAGCCTCGGTTCTCTTTCCCTGGACGGGCTGAGCGGTGGCCCGGAACCCGTGACCTTACTTGGAAACAGGGTCTTTTCAGATGTATTAAAGGTAAGTATCCAGCTGAGATCATGCCGGATGTGGGGTGGGCCCCAAATCCAAGGATGGTTTCCTCGTAAGAGACAGAAGAGAAGGCTGTGAGGACAGAGGCAGAGCCTGGAGCGCCCTGAGGGTGGGAGAGGCAGGAAGGACCCTCCCTTGGAGTCTGGAGGGAGTGCTGTCCAGCCACACCTGGATCCAGAACCGGGAGGGATAAATCCTTCGTTTAGGTCCCAGGTCAGTGGTCCCGTCACAGCCGCCCCAGCAGACGGTCCCCTTCTCGACCTGTCCTGGGTCGCCCACATCACCTCTGAGCCGAGGACGCAGATGCCCTTCCCCAGACCCGTGTCCCCCACACCGACAGGCGAGCCCTACACCGCCCGCGACCCAGCACCGCAGACTGCGCAGCTCACACACGTGTATCCCCTCAGCTCGGCAGGGCAGAGCCCAAGATCCGGGGTCCCAGGCTGGCTCCTGCCCAGGGACCACCTGCCACCCTCCGCCCCCACTCTCCCTTGGCTTCCGGGGGTCCCCACAACCCTGGGCTCGGAGCGGCCTCACCCCGTCTCTGCCTCTGCCTTCACACGGCCCCTCCCCGTGTGTGTCCAAATGGCCCCCTCTTAAGGACACCAGTCCTGCTGCGTTAGGACCACCTGCTTCTGTGTGACCTCCCCTTAACTAACTACTCCCGCAAAGACCCCGTTCCCACACAGGCCCCACTCTGAGGTGCTGGGTCAGGACTTCAAGTGAACTTGGGTGGACGCGAGGAAACCCACGCCACTTGCTCTGGGTTCTGTCTGCCTCCTCTCTGCGGACTTCGTTTCCTTCCCCTGGTGTCTGTGGGGTAACAGACCCGCCGCCGCTCTCCCGTGTCCACGCGGGGTGTCCACTCCACCACCAGGGCCCCCCGGCAGCCGGCCTGGGGCCTCTGCAGACCCACACTGCTCCTATCCCAGCCACTTCAGCCCCCGTGTCGCCTTCACGGCAAGGGGAGCTGGTGTCTCGCTTCCTGCAAATTTTCTTTTTCGGTTGAAAGCTGTTGAGCATGAAGAAAATGTGACTGAAAGCAAGAACACGAAGGGACATGGCTTGCGGGCGAGGCTCCGCGGTGGGTGGGGCAGGGTCCCTGGCAGGGGCGGCCGGCAGCGTGGACGGGACTTGGCCCAGCGCACAGCCTGGTCCTGGTTTATCCTGCCGGAGGCCGTGGACGCTGGGATCCAGGGGATGAAGGCCCCGGAGGTGATACCATGTGGCGCCAAAAACAGCCCCCGCGGAGGCTCCTCTGATGCAGAAAGGATGTCTTTATTTCTTGGATATTCTCACGTAACAAAAACCACAATGCACAGCGAGGAGTGGGGTGGGGGTGGGTTCCGTGGGCGATCCCGGGCTGGCTGATGCCTGCTCATCGCCCGTCACTGGTGGCACCCCGCTCACGCACGACTCGGCCCCACGGGGAGCGTGGCGCACGCCTCCGTCACGGGAGGTGGCCTTGGGGACGCGACGGGACCCGGGTTTCCCATCTCAGGGGCCCATTAGGGTCCCAGACCCAGGTGCTTTCTCGCGGCCGCCTTCGGGCACCGCGGGGTGGTCAGCACGAGTAGCCAAGCAAGCAGGCGGGGGCGTGGGGGGCGGCCCAGCTGGTGCGACAGGAAGGGCGTCCTGCCCCGAGGGCTGGGTGACTAGGAGCCGAGGGGCAGCGTCTGGGGCGCCCGGGAGCCTGGACGGGGGCCCATCCACTCACACAGGTGCACGCTGCTTGTCTGGGAAGGAGCTGGAAGGACCGGAGGGCAGAGCGAAGGGGCAGGTTCAGATTCCTAATAAGGCACAGACTTGTCACTCTCCTCTGTCCCCTCAGAGACTCCAACTCCTGGTCCCGCGGCCCCAGGAGGGTTGAGTGGATGGCAGCCCACGAGCCTCGGGCCCAGCGCTCGGCCTGGGGCGCGCGCTCTGCGGAGATGCGTCTGGTTTCCCGTCTGCTTCCATCTGGGACAGACCGCCGGCTCCCCTTCCCCGCAGAGCGAGTTGGTCCCAGGTTTCGGATCTGACGAGGTCCTACCTGACGGTCCCAGCTCTAAGACCCCTCCGGGGGGGATGAGAGCATCTCGGAATGAGCATGGCCACAGGCAGGGGGACTGGAGGCAAGCTGCCAATGGACAGATGGACTGCCAGCCAGCCAGCCAGACGGGGTGAAGCTCAGATCGTGGCAGTGAGGCGGCAAGTCCACAAGAGGGCAAACACATGGAAGATCCAGCTACCGTCAAGCCCCTCCGTCTCCCACCAGGGACCAGAACCTGGTGCTGGGAAGGCCTCCCTCTTTCCCTCTTACTGGAAGCTGGGCCGAGGGCAACCACCCAGATGGAAGCCGGGAAGGGTGCACGCAAGGCCGGGAAGGGTGGACGCGGGGCCGGGGCCCTTCTCTGCGTCAGCAGCTCTGGAAAGGGGGCAGTCGGTCCACCTCTGACCTGCAAGGCCCGGGTTAGCCCCCCGAGACCCCGAGGGGAGAGGGTGTGGCTGCAGCACAGTGGACGTCACGGTGACTAAACACATTCAGGACCACAGGGGGTGTCCTTCTGCTGGACAGCGGCGGCCGGACAGCTTCTGGGCAGAGCTTGCAGGGAGCCCTGCTCTCGGGAGTGAGGTGAATGCAGGGGCGGGTCCCCAAGAGCCCCCGGGTCTGCCGTCCCGGCTGGCGGAGGGGCCTCATCAAACCCAGGGCGGCGGGAGTGGATGGTGAGGGGCAGGTGGGCCGGTGGAGGACAGGCAGTGGGGCCGCCGGGCTCCTGCTAAGGCCACTGGCTGCCGCTGGCCGGGTAGCTGGGCACGGTGGGGTACTCTGGCAGGCTGTTCCCTGAGAAGTTGTTGTACTGGGCCTCCCGGGACGGCGGATTCCGCCAGGCGCCTGTGCTCCACTCCGTCTGCGCCTTCTGGAAGCTCCCGCCAGCCCCGCGGTAGATGCTGTGCACCTGCGGGGGTGGAAAAAAGGACAGTGCAGAGACCCACTTGGGTTCGAGGCGGGGCTTTTCTTAAATGGATGACAAACTGCAGGAACTTTAGAAAAAGTGCAGAAGCTGAGACGGGGGCTCTGAAGGCCACGCCTGCGCTGTGACCACTGCCTGCCCGTCCGAGGGTCTCCACCGCCCCAGCAGAAAGGGGCTCGTCCAGGACAGGTCTGCTGCCTGGCGACCACCCGGTGACTCACCCCCCGGGGCACATCAGGCCCCAGGCCCCCGTGTTGCCGAGGGCATCTCTGCAATGACTTCCTCAGCAGAGACCTCTGGGGACGGACCACTGCCTCCTCCCCACCGTCCAGGAAGGCTGGGCCCCTCAGACACGGGGCTGGGCTATTTCTGGAAATCCCAGCAAATCCACTAACTGAAAAGATGGCATTTGTTTTAACTTGAGGCTCTTGAGCAGTGAAGCTGACACTTTTGTCCTTTATCTTTCTCCTGTGCAATGGCCTCCCGGCGAACCCCCAAACCAGGGCGGTGCTGGGGACCCCGATGGGGCAGCTCTGCTCTGGAGGACTCGCTCAGCTCGGAACCCCTCCCGTCTGCTGCTGAGATGTTCCTGGTGGAACCACAGCTGTCCCTGTGTGGCCTTCGTCCCAGCATCTCCCCAAGCCTCCCGGGGTCTGCTTTCTGCTGGTTCCTCCTGCCCCTTTCGGGTCATCCATAGAGCCAGGGGACTTCAGGGGCAAACACAGAGGAGCAGGCACCCCTCTGTCCTTCCAGATGACCCAGGGCTCCGATGGAACAGTGCAGGCCTCAAAACCTGACAAAACAGCTGAGATCCCACGGCACGGAGGCTGGAAGGGACTCAAAACCCAGCTTTCAGGGACTTCCCCAGCAGTCCAGTGCTCAGGACTCTGCATTTTCACTGCCAAGGGTGCCGGTTCGATCCCTGGTCAGGGAGCTAAGATCCCACAAGCCCCACAGCATGGGGGAAAAAAAAAAAAAGTCGTGGGAAGGGCTGGCTTCCCTGAGCAGCGGTACTGGGCACACAGGAGGGGCACGGCCGAGAGGGTCACCTCCGGGAAGGCCAGGTGGACGCACCGTCAGCCTCGTCACCCGTCGGTTTCCACGTGGCCCCAGGACAACCCTCATGCAGCCGATGCCCCCAGACTATAGGGCTCATGTTCCAGCTGGAAGCCTCCAAACGCCTGGAGTGGGGCTGTCCAGGGAGAGCCCGTGACGGTGGAGCTGGTCGACGCCAGCCCCTCACGGCCTGAGCGCTCGGGAGGAGGTGGGTGCGATGGACACAAGGAATTTTTAGTTTTAGTTAACTTTACTCAATTTGGATTTAACTGTAAACAGTGATTAGTGGCCGGTGGTGGCTGAATTGGCAGTGTGGACCACCGTCTGGGATACGCGTGCTAGGGGCTCTGGCAGGCAGTGGTCACCATCAGCCACAGGGCGCTGTCTCCCTGAGTCCCTCCTCCTTGGAAGGCCATGTGGGCGGGAAAGCAGTGCCCTGGCCTGAGAGGTCGAGGGTCTGGACCACGGAGGGTGTGCCCTGCTGACAGCGCTCACTTCACTTCCTGATGCTCGGTCTCCTGCTACCGAAACAGGGTAAGACGAGCCCCCGGGGCTGCGAGGTCAGGACACAGGATGCGAGAGAGGAAGCGGGATGTCTCGGGACCTAGAGGAGTTACCTTCATGATCGTGATGGCCATCATGGCGGCCGACATGGAGAACATGATGGCCGGAAGCAGCATGACCACGGCGGCCCCGACACTGGTCTGGAAGAACCCAATCGCAGCCAGCCAACCACTGCAAGGGACGAGAGAGTGTGTGGGAGCCAGCATGACCACCAGACAAGGGCCCACCATCCCTCATGTGTAAAGAGCTCCAATAAATCAACAAGAAAAAGGTAAATGACCGGCAGAGAAAATGGGCAATTCACAAGGAGCAACGAACTTTGGAAGTGATGCTCGAACCCACCAACAAAGATGTGCAAGTTAGAAAAAGTCTCGTTCTGACACCATCGTCCCGGCAAACATAGTGAGGGAATGGAGAAACAAACACTACATTGTCAGTGTGGGGTGCACCCTTCCTGGAGGGCAATGGGGTGTGACCCAGAACAAGACTTAAGCGCTCATTCCATTTTTTTTTTTTTTTTGTGGTACACGGGCCTCTCACTGTTGTGGCCTCTCCTGTTGCGGAGCACAGGCTCTAGACACGCAGGCTCAGTGGCCATGGGTCACGGGCCCAGCCACTCCGCAGCATGTGGGATCTTCCCAGACCAGGGCACGAACCCGTGTCCCCTGCATTGGCAGGCGGACTCTCAACCACTGCGCCACCAGGGAAGCCCCAGTGCTCATTCCTTTTCCCCCAACTATTTCACTTGTAAAAATTTACGCCACGGCCATTGCTGTAAGAAGGAAAAGCTGAGGGTAACCTGTAAATGCCCACTGGCTGGGAATGACTGGAACATCAGTTTATTAAGGAGACAGCAAAACAAGAGAAAGCTGGTGGTCACTGGGTGCGTCCCTAGTCCACATGCGGAAGAACACCCATCTGGTCTCTGGGAGGGAGAGGCAGGAAATAGGGTGTTTTTGAGAATGTTTCTTCTTAGCAAGTAATGACACCGCACGGTTCAAGATTCAGGAAATTAAAAAAAAATACACAATAGACAGTCTCTCTCCTGCCGACCCCCTCCCCAGCCCAGAGGGAACTGGTGTAGCTCATCTACTATGTATCCTTCCTGAGAGAGTTTATAAGATGTATGCAACCTGCTGCAGGCACACACGAACAGGCCTCGCCCCTCTGTGAAACCAGGAGAGACGTCCTTGTGTACAAACAAGGACAACAGAACACACTGCTTTACACTTTGAGGGGTATGAGCACAGCTGGGCGGCTGGGGGGCTCAGGTGGGTAGACAGGCAGCTGGGGCTGGGCCAGTGGGGGGCTGGATGCTGTCCTGTGGGCTACTGGGAGGGGAAGAGGGACTGGCTCTGCTGGGGGAGGGGCCACTCTGGGGACCAATGATCTCGCATCGGATCTGGGGCCATGGATCCTGGCCACTGGGGAGGGTGGGGCTGTAGGATGGGGACCTGCTCCACTGCCCAGCCTCCCAGAGGGACCAGCAGCCGGAGCTTCCAGAGAACGATCTCACCAACAGCCCAGGGTGACCCACTCAGGACAGTGGGTGATAAACCGGCCTTGACCAGCTACGGACAGACGTGCAGAGCCTGCTGCACCCACCAGGCGGGTCAGCCAAGGCAAGTGGCAGTGGGGGGAGGGCAGGGAGGATGACAGGCCTGGAGACAAAGCGGCAGGGACACGAGGGTGCCAGGTGCTCCCCCAAGGCCACTCGGCCAGGAGCTTGAGGGGACAGAGCCAGGGATATGGGGACAGAAGGTGCAAAAGGACAGCACAGGGGTGCAGCCTGCAAAAGCTATGGGAGGGCATGGCAGCTCCTCAGACGGCTAAATAGTTACTGTGTCGCCCAGCAATTCCACAACCAGGTGGAAGAGAAACGAGAACACACGTTCACACGGATACCTGTAGAAACTGCACAACAGAACGACTCGCAATAACAGACAGGCACACACAACCCAAGCGTCCACCCATGTGTCTGTAAATGGATACACATACCGTGTCCCTCCACACACGGGAACATCACTCAGCCATGAAAAGGAGAGAAACCCCGACACTCGCTACCACGTGGATGGACCCTGAGAACACGACGCTCAGTGAGAGAAGCCAGACACAGAAGGACACACAGTGTGTGATTCCATTGATGGGAAACGTCCAGAACAAGCAAGTCCACAGACACAGAGAGGGGATGCGTGGTTGTCAGGGGCTGGGGAGGGGGTGGGGGTGACTGATGATGTGGACGGGCTTCTTTTTGGGGTGACGGAATGTTCTGGAATTGGATAGAGGTGATGAACCTCTATCCTTGTAAATACACTGAAAACCACTGAATCGTGCGCTTAAGAGGCTGCCTTCCTGGCTGTGAAGACACCTAGATAAAGCCCCTACCATGGAGACTACAGACGGTCGAGCTCCCGGATCAGAGAGGCGTGCACACCTCACCTGGAGTCTGATGTGAACCAACCACGAAGACCAGACGTTAACAACCCACAGGGATCCCCGAGGGGAAAGACTTGTCATGGAAACACTGTGGAAACCCAAGACACCTGCAGGTGGGTAAGAGCACTGCACCCACCATGTGTGGTCGAGGCGAGGACGTGGGCGGGGGAGTTGGCTGAGTGGTGAGCAGCGGGCTCTGCCCCGGGTCCGTGAACCTCTAAGGGGCCCCACGTGAGAAGGTCACGAGAGGGCGGGAAGGACACATGTGAGCATCTGAGGTGCTGGGGTCACTGTTGGCTTCCTGGTGCAAAGCAGCATCGCGGCCTTTTACGTATAAGACGTGTCAGAGGTTTTAAAAGTCCACCTCCTGCATGGACTCACAGGGAAGCGTCTGGGGTGAGCGGGGAGGGACAGACCTGCGGGCCCGGGACTGGCTGGGAGCCGGTGCCCCCGGAAGGTATCCCCGAGGCTCCACACGCTGACCCCAGGGTGGTCCACTCGCTCCCTGGAGGTGACCTGCAGGACTGCGGCCACCTGGGCAGGAGGGTGAGACCCTGGGAACAGGGAGACCCCAGCCAGCCAGGAGGAGACCCCCGGAGTGAGCAGACCCCGGGAGGGGAGGCTCAGCAGCGGGGCAGACCCCAGGCGGGGGAAGCCCAGGCTGGCCCGTCAGGGTGAACGCAGACGGGCAGAGCTGCAGCTCCTCAGCCCCAGCCCCAGCACTGAGCCCCAAGGCGGCCCCCGGGCCAGGCACCATCTACTCCCCCACGTCTGTGGAGCCTGGGGGTCCCCGTACGGGACCAGAGCCAGGACAGCTGCCCACACTGGCAGGAAGGGGAGGGCCTTGGGTACCAGGTACGGAGCCTAACCCTCACCCTAACCCCTGCCCCCATCCACGCCCATCCCCCTGTCTGCAGACTAGGAAGTCAGGAGACCCCTTCAAGGGGAGCAAATGAGCCAGCCCTCGGGAGGTGCCCAAGCCCCCCTGCACACCCAGGAGCACTGTCACCATCACTGTCACCGTTGTTATTACTATCCCCCTCCCCCTCCCCACGACTTCCCAGACAAGGGGAACATCTCGGGGCAGCCCCTGCGCGAGGTGAGGTCACCAGCTGGGGAGGCCCCCACGGGAGGTGGGAAGGTCGGCTCCGATGTTCCCTTTCTGCAGGCTGGGCCCCAAGGAAGGTGTGTGCACCCTGCCCGTCCGTGCAGAAACCACGGCAATGGGGGGCCAAGCAGAAGGCAGCTGGGTGCCGGCGTGAGGCTGGGTGCCGGCGTGAGGCTGCGTCTGGAACCAGACCTCGGGGGCTCCCCGTCCCAACACCATCTATGCAAACGTGGAGTCCACCCGGGCACCCACTCTCCCGCTGGATCTGGGGTCTCGGCCGTGCCTGGGGGTCGCCCAGTGAATCCCTGCACCTGGGGTGGTCCTGGGGATCCCAGACCCGCATCTGGGAAGGCATCGGCCAAGAGGAGGCCCAGCATTCAGGGTCTGCTCACCATGCAGGGAGGGAGTGATGTCAGGAACCCAGAGAGACGCACCCTGGAGATGACCCTGGGTGACCCTGGGTGACGATCCTGGGGAGGGGTGAAGGCCCGGCAGCAAACGGACACCGAGAGGCCGTGCAACCTCAGCGGGGCCTCAAGAACAAAAGGAGCGCGCACAGCTCACCACTGCCAAGGGCATGTGGCAGCCGTCCCCACGGACATGGCAGTGACGGGGACAGACACCTTGAAGGCAATGGCAACAGGCGCCCCCCACCTAGGAGCCAGAAGATGCACCACAGGGCGTGACCCAGAAGACTCCCCGCCGCTCACACGGCCAAGGTCCTGACATGCCGAGAAATTCTACCAAGAGACGTGGGGACACGCCTGGTGGCACACAAGGCAGGAAGAGCAACCGCCCAGCGCCACCTCTGGGCACTGCCTGCCGCAGGCGGACCCGCTGCCCCAACACTGCCACGTCCTGCTCCAGGGCCCCGCGGATGTGGCACCTTAGGTGGCAAAAGGGACTTTCCAGGTGGGCTTAAGTTAAAGCCCCTAAGACAGGGAGGACCCTGGATACCCCAGGGGGCCTAGCGTTATCCCAGGGTCCCTATAAGAGGGAAGCGGGAGGGTCAGAGGCAGAGAGAGACGGGAGATGCTGCGCTGCCGGCTGTGAGGATGCAGGAGGGGCCACAAGCCAGGGATGCGGCGCCTCTAGAAGCCGGAAAAGGCGGGAACCGATGCTCCCCTGGAGCCTCCGGAAGGACCGGCCCTGCCCACTCACAGGTTAAGTGAATTCTGATCTCCAGAACGTGACATAAGTTTCTTTCATTTCAAGTCACTAAATCTGGAGTAATTTGTTACAGTAGCCACAGAAACCTCATATGATACCCCAAAAGCAAACAAATGGAAAACGGCTCACCCCCTAGGTAGGCCTAGGCACAGGTGGCTGCTCAGGGCAGGCCCTCGAGCTGCTCTCCCACCCCCCAGACACATCATGGACCACGCTTCCCAGGTCCTCCTGGGGCCGGGTGACCACGCACGAGGCGGCAGAAGGCGGGCGGATCCGCCGCACCCGGCCCCCTGGGCCGGCACCTCCCTGGAGGGTAGACAAGAGCAAGGAACAAACGTCAGCCCTCTCCCAGCTGTCAGAGTTTTGGGGTCCTCGTCACAGAGCTCAGCCTGCACGAACAGTATGAGCAAGTGACTCGTGGCCCCAGAGCTGACCCCGCTCGTTGCGGGCTCTCGGGGGCCTTGCTTACCACGCGCCCCATCCCGAGAGGCCGACAGCCTGGATGATGGTCAGGACGAACTGGGCTCCGAAGATGAAGAAAAACGCCATGAAATTGAAGGAGCTGTCAGATCTGGAGGAAAGGAAAAGAGCCATTACTGAGGCCGAGGAGGAAGAGGCAGAGGCTGCGGGAGTAGGACGGCCCCTCCCGTGCAGTTCCCATCAGGAGGGGCCCAGGGCTGCCCTTCCCAGAGGATGTCACCCAGACACACTCCTCCTGGGGAGGTTAAGAGCCTCCTGCGTCCTAAGCACATGCCCGTACCCGCGTGGCCCGAGGGAGGCTCATCGTGGATTTCAGGTGCTCTGCATGCTGGACCCATGCCTGCTGCCCCGGACAAGGGAGGCTGCACGGGGCTCACCCAGGCCACTTCCGGCTCATGAAAGGAGGGCAGGCGCTGGGGGACCCACAGCAGAGGAAGGGTGGGGGAGGCAGGGATGCTCGCGTAGCTCAGGGCTGCTCCCAGGCAGTCCCTGAAGCCCTTGGGGGTCCCCGTTCCTGCACATAGTCGCACCAGCCAGCCTGGGGCCTCAAGCAACAGGCCCCTTTTGCTTCAGCACATGAGAGTGGGTTTCTGGTTCTTGCCTCCAAGAGGGCACCAGGGGCCCTGTTTGACTCCCACTGAGTCTTGGATTCAGGGACCTTCCAGGGGCAAACATGGCACACACCTGAGTAGCAGGGGGCTGGCTGGGGGTGAACATTCACAGAGCAAGATTCACAGCACCCAAAAGGTGGCAACAACTCAAACGCCCATCAATGGATGATGGATAAACAACTGTGGGGGGACTTCCCTGGTGGCGCAGTGGTTAAGAATCCGCCTGCCAATGCAGGGGACGCGGGTTTGAGCCCTGGTCCAGGAAGATCCCACATGCCGCAGAGCAACTAAGCCCACGCGCCACAACTACTGAGCCTGCGCTCTAGAGCCTGTGAGCCACAACTACTGAGCCCTCGTGCGGCAACTACTGAAGCCCGTGCGCCTAGAGCCCGTGCTCGGCGACAAGAGAAGCCAGCGCAATGAGAAGCCTGCGCACTGGAACAAAGAGTAGTCCCTGCTCTCTGCAACTAAGGAAAGCCTGCACACAGCAACGAAGACCCAACACAGCCAAAAAAAAACCCCACAGTACTATTTAAAAAAAAAAAACAAAACAACCTGCTGTCCCTCCACACACGGGCGCATCACTCGGCCATGAAAAGGAGTGAAGCCCTGACACTCGCTACAACGTGGATGGACCCTGAGAACACTATGCTCAGTGAGAGAAGCCAGACACAGGACAAATAGGCTGTGATTCCACTGACAGGAAACGTCCAGAACAGGCAGATCCACAGACACAGAGAGCAGGTTCATGGTTGTCAGGGGCTGGGGAGGGGGATGGGGGGATGCTAATAGGCACGAGGTTTCTCTTTGGGGTGATGGAATGTTCTGGAATTAGACAGTGGTGATGGTTGTCCAACCTTGTGAAGATACTAGAAACACTGAATGGTTAAGCAGGTGAGCTGCAGAATATGTAAAATATTATCTCAATAAAGTTATTAAAAGTGAACAAAACAGGCAGCAGCTGGTTTTGGCCCGTGGGCCGTTGTCTGCAGACCCGATATAAAGTGCCATCCAAACTGGACAAGAGGAAGGGGTGGAGCTCACACCTGGGCCCGGCGGCAGACGCAGACCAGGATGCAGCCCATGCGGGGCTGGGCACGGAGGGGAGCACACGCGGTGAGGTACCCTGTTCCCCTCAGTTTGGGGCTGTCGGCACCAGACACTCCCCGAGGGCCCTGGAGGGTGCGGGCCGCCCGCCCCACTCACCGAAAGGCCTTGTATGCGGGCCGGAACCAGCACACGTAGCCGCAGGGGGAGAAGAGCAGCAGCCAGAGCAGGGCCAGACCGAAGTTGGCTCCTGAGCCGCCAGCGATCCACCAGGCCAGGCAGGCGACGAGGTTGACGCCCAGGGTGGCGCAGTAGACTGTGGGGAGGGGGCGAGGGGGGAGAAAGGGGCTGAGCCGGGACACCCCCCACCCCTGGACGGCGGCTCCCATGAGTGCAGGGACCCCACGCCAGAGAAGGGTCCAGAGGGCCCAGTCCCCCCACCTGCTCCATCCACACCGGACAGAAGCTCATCAGAAAAGAGCTTTATTACCAAACCCTCAGGCTCTCACCGCCCGGGTGCAGGGCGGCCTCCTAGCCTGCCCCTGTCCCAGTCTTGGGTCTCTGGGTGGTGCAGGTGGCCCCCCATTCCTGCCCTGTCCACTCACAAAGCCACAGGCGGTAGATCCTCTTCACCAGGACCTGGTGCTCAATAGGGATCTCGTCAGAGAAGTTCTGGTAGAAGCAGGGCTTCAGGGGGATGAACTTGGGCAGCGGGGGGAAGTTGTTCTCCTTTCCTGCAGGGACAGAGGGGCCAGAACAAAACCCACACTGCAATCAGCTTGTAGCGGCCCCAAAGATGTGCCCCATCTGGTCCCAGGACCTGTGGACATGTCACCCCACAGGGCAGAGGGCACTTTGCAGGTGGGACTAAGGCCCCTGGGATGGGGAGGACTCTGGATTCCCCGAGAGGCCCAGCATCATCCCAGGGTCCTTAGAAGAGGGAGGCGGGAGGATCAGACGCAGAGAGAGACGGGAAATGCTGCACTGCTGGCTGTGAGGATGCAGGAGGGGCCACGAGCCAGGGATGCTGCACCTCTAGAAGCTGGAAAAGGCGGGAACCGATGCTGCCCTGGAGCTTCCGGAAGGACCAGCCCTGCCCACACCTGGATTTAGCCCCGTGAGACCCCAGTCGGACTCCTGACCTCAGGACTGTCAGAGAACAAATTTTATTTAAATCACTGAGTTGGTGGTGATTTCTCAGAAGTCACAGGAACACACACAGACTCGATGGTGGGGCCCACGTGCCATTCACACCTTTGACTCCAGGGAAGGTTCTGGCACTCGGGACATATGAACTTCCCAGGGCGGCTGTAACAAACGACCACAGACTGGGGGGCTTAACACAACAGAAGTTTATCCATCTCCATTCTGGACACCAGATGACTGAGATCCAGGTGTGACAGGGCCACACTCCAAGGGAGGGTCCTTCCTGCCCTATCCAGCTTCTGGGGGCTCCAGGCGTCCTGGGCTTGTGGACCCCTCCCTCCAGTGTCCGCCCCCATCTTCCCTGGCTTGTGTGTGTCTATGCCCACGTTTCCTCCTTCTTAGACGTCTGCCATGAGACATCAGGGCCACCCTATTCCATTGGGACCTCAAATTAAGTTACATCTGCAGTAGGGTCCTGTTCCAGGGTCCTGGGGTCCAGACTGCATGGTTTTCAACACGAAACTTCTCCGGTTTCGCGTGTCCCCCGGCCCAGGGGCTGTGCTCATCTCTGTGTGGCTCCATTTTAGCGCACGCGCTGCCATGGCAGGCACTGCACGGGCCTCAAGGGGGACATGATCCTGCCCGCAGCACAGTGTCCAGCGCCTGAGCGCTTCCCAGAGGGGTGGAGAAGCCGGAACCCTCGCTGCGCGATGCGGCCAGGACTCACCTGACATTTCCGCTGTGAAGACAGGGCAGGGGCGGAAGCCTGAAGCCACCTGGAGGGGAGACAGTCACAGTCAGGGGGTCCCCATGGCTGCTGGGCGACCCCAACGCCAGCTGCAGACCCAGAGGGCCACCGCGGGCACCGTCCTAACCACCAAACCGTCCACAGGGGTATCTGGGCTCTTGGCCCAAAGGCTGGCCCAGCCCTGAACGTGCGATCCCAGTCACCACCTCACCTCAGATCCCCCCCGGGCAGCCTGGCATGTTGCGAGGGGAGGCATCAGGCCAGAGGATCCCGGCAACCCACCCCCACTGCCCTCCTGCCTCATCTCCCCCACCCCCCCAAACTTCCCCTTTATCCACGGATGGCTCTGAGCACCTCCTATGGCCACAAAGAATCTCTGAATCACTGATAAATAGGTCCATGCTCATTGCTGTGTGACCTCAGGCAAACCACACAACCTCTCTGGTCTGCGGTTTTTGCCCTTGTGAGCCTTGCAAGGCCAAGGACCCCACTGCAATCCAGGTAAAACGCCAGGGGACAGGCCCGGCACCCAGCGGCCCTGCCCAGAAGGAACCCAGGAGCCCGTGTCACAGAGCAGCCCCTCACAGGAGACACCACCAAGGCGTGTAACTGAGCTGAATTCACCTGTTCCACGAGGGCCCTGCGGGCAGATGGTGCCATCTTCAGGAAACGGGCCAGGCAATGTGGCCATGCCTAGCACCCACTAGGCCCTCACGGTACAGCTGGCCCTGCACTGCCCCCTGTGCCTGGCACCAGAGTGGGTGGGGGAGCCCTGCCTGGAGGTGGTCCAGGTGGGAAGGATCCAGTGACAGAGACTTCTCTGGGTGCACCCCCAGCCCCCTGCTCAGTGAGGGCCCCACCGGGACCCTCAGCCCAGCCTGGCCCTGCCCTCCTGCCTGCAGGCCCCAGTGTCTGCCCACTGCTCCGGCTCTGGCTGAGCCCCCCTGCCCTGTCCCCACGGGCTGGGAGCATCCCCGGGTTGGGGGCTGGAGTGGGGGCTCAGAGCAGGGATGTCTCAGGGCCCTGTGGCACCGTGTGGTCAGTCAAAGTGTGTCTGCTGGATGGACAAACAGGCTGCTCCGAGCCCCACGCACACGGGTCCTAGTGCTAACCCGCCTTGGAAGAGCCCAAGAGCCCCTCTGGGGACCCCGTGGGCACCTGCAAAGGACGGGAAATTGATGTGGTCAGCTGAGTCCAGGCTGGCCGGGCTTCTCCCCAGAGTCCAGCCACAGCCTTCCAGACTCCGGGGGCCCCGCCCTGCCCATGCGTGGCCCACCCCCCCCCCCCCAGTACAAGCCCAGGTGTCGGCAGGAGCAGCCACCCCAACCCAGGGACCCTCGCTCCTCTGTCAACAGACAACGACCTGGTTTCTTTTTTCCTCTTGGCCGCACCGCGTGATACGTGGGATCTTATCGAACCCGCGCCCCCTGCACTGGAAGCACAGAGCCCTAACTACTGGACCGCCAGGGAAGTCCCAGACACCGACCTAGTTTTCAGTTGTTTATTTTCACACGTCAGAGCTGTTTCCTGACACCTGAGAAAAGGAGACACAATCCCGGTGGCCCCAGAGGCCCAGGTCTGAAGCTGCCCGGCTACTCAGCCTGGCTGGAGCTCCGTTACGCCCAAGCCCGGGGAAGAGCTCACCCAGACAGGCGTGCACCCCACGCGCCGGCAGCAACAGCACAAGTGTCCCCAAGCCGAGATGCGTCGACAGCCCCTGGCAACATGAGGGAGGCTGAGGAAGGTCCGGGCAGGGCCTATGCGTCGGGGTCCAGCCGGCGGCACTGGGCCTCCAGCACACCACAGAAGGCCTGGAAGCGGTGGTTGAGGTCCGGCTGGGTGTGGAGGCGGAAGCGGGTGCCCAGCGCGCCATCGGGCGAGGGCGCCCCGTAGAAGACGCGCCGCACGCGGGAGTGGACCAGGGCCATGGCGCACATGGCGCAGGGCTCACGGGTGACGTACAGGTCGTAGCCGGTGCACACGTAGGGCAGGCCATCGGCGTCCTCGTCCAGCTTGCGCACGGAGCCCGCGCGGACGCCTGGGGGGACGGCGGCTGGGGCGAAGGAGCAGGCGGGGTGGGGTGCGAGGTCATAAGCGCCGCGGCCCTGGCCCCGGGCCACCAGGTCGATGCACACCATGGTGGCGTGCAGCAGGGGTCCGGCCGCGCTGCTGCAGTCGTGGCCCGTGGCCAGCACGCGGCCCGAGGCCGGCTCCACCACCACTGCCCCCACGGCCCGCAGGCCCCGCGAGGCTGCCTGCTGCGCGGCCCACACGGCCCGCTCCATGTGGCCCTGCATCGCCACCCGCTCCTGCGCCGAGAAGAGCTGCCCGGCCAGGGCTCGGGTCACCTGCCGGTCCTCGTGGAAGGTGGTGGGCCAGTGGGCGCGCGCCTCCTCGAACTGGCCCCTGGTCAGGGGCGGCCGCGCGGGCACGGGCACCAAGAAGGGCTGCCCCAGGCCACGGGGGTCCACGGCCGGCGGTGGGAGGAGCTCGGCCAGCGATCTCATGCCCGCGGCCGGCCCCGCCAGGCACAACAGGATCTCCAGCGCGTGTGGGCAGCCGGGGCGGGGGCTGGGTCGCACCCTCTTGAGGTGAGGCTGTGCGGGCAGCGGGTGGACGGCTGACACCTCCTTGAGGAGGCGTGAGGTCTGGCGCTTATCCAGGACCGGCGCGGCGTAGGCCAGCACCAGCTCCACAGCACCCGACTGCTGCTCAGACAGGATGGGGAGGGCCTGCCACGCCGGCTCTCGCTCGGAGCTCCCGGCCTTCGCGTCTCTGTGTGGCTCCACGTCGCCCGGGGTGGGGTCCATCCTCTGCAGGGCTCCGACTGCGGGGACAGACACCGGAGCAGGGCATCATCCTCAGCTGCGGGAAGCCTGCTGGGCCGGACGAGGGGTCGGTCCCAGGAGCGTGCCGAATCTGGAGGCTCGTCCAACCGAGCGAGACGCATCAGCGGTCGTGCTCTCACTCATCGCCTACTAATACTTGCTTTGCACAGAGTTTAAACCGCCCTCGTTACGGTGTCTTTTTTCCCCCTTTTGCTCTGAGATGTCTCATGTTGGGAGAATGCACACCGGACCTCAGAGACTTAATACAAAAGAATGAACGTGAACTGTCTCAGTTTTTTCTGTATTCCACGGATACCGAGGACCGTCTGCACTACACCGTTTTATATAAGGGCTCTGAGCATCCTCGGATTTTGTTATTCTTGGGAGTCCTGGAACCAGTTCCCCATGGATACTGGGGAACGACTGTGTTGACTACGTGCTGAAGTGGGAACACTCTGCCTGTCTCAGGTTAAAGAAACGTATTACTAACGTTAAGGTCACCTGTTTCTTCGTACTTTTCAAAAACATGGCTTCTAAAGGCTTCATCTCACATAAATGCCCCGCATTATATTCCTACTGGTCAGGGCTGCCTTGGATGACATTAGAGATGCACTACAGATGACCTTCGCAGAACCCCAGAGGATCTTGGTGCCATGCCCGCAGCGCCCTGCACCCTGGCGGCGTCTTGGAGTGGGCCAGCCCCTTCCGCCTCTCCCCTGGGACGAGGCTTTTGCTCCTGTGATGTGCCCCAACTCACAGGCCCCCCAGAGGACACGGTAGGTCCTCGCCCACCACCGCCTGTCTGAAGCTCACGATACAAGCTCGGCAAACGCACAGGACCAGGGGTGCAGATGGCAGCTCTGAGAAGCGGCCAGCGTGGATGGGCCCCTCGGGCGCCCATGACGCCCGTGCCAGGCGGGGCCCTCAGGAGGGTCCGGGGCACTGGCTCTGAATCTGCTCCCGGCACACACTGTGCCCAGGATGCCAGGGCCTGCACAGCCTGCCCCAGGCCACAAAAGGTCCCATTGTCTCCCAGGCAAGAGAGAATTGTCTCCCAGGCAAGACAGACACAGTCCCGTTTGTGTCTCCAAGAATGCAAGCTCTGTCTGATCAAAATAAAACAAGTGACAAATACAGGGGGCTGCCATTGGGACACTGCTGGCCGGGCTGCCGGCTCCCAGGGAGGATGCCTAAAAACCACAGCAGGCCACCATCCGCTCCTAGGTGTGTGTCCAGAACTGAGACACACATCCACACAGGCACCTGCACACGCATGTTTGCAGCAGCAGGATTCATAGCAGCAAAAGGTGGACACAACCCAAATGTCCACAGAAAGATGGACAGATAAACACAACGTGGTCCCTCCACACACGGGAGCATCACTCAGCCATGAAAAGTGGTGAAGTCCTAACACTCGCTACAGCGTGGATGGACCCTGAGAACACGATGCTCAGTGAGAGAAGCCAGACACAGAAGGACACACAGTGTGTGCTTCCATTGATGGGAAACGTCCAGAACAGGCAAATCCACAGACACAGAGAGTGGGTTCGTGGCTGTCAGGGGCTGGTGGAGGGGATGGGGAATGACTGCTGGTGGGGACAGATTTCCTGTTGGGGGGATGGAATGTTCTGGAATTAGACGTGATGATCACACAACATAGTAAATACACTAAAAAACACTCAAACATACACTTTAAGTGGGTGAACCACACAGTGTGTGAATCATATCTCAGTAAAGCTGCTGCTTCTTGGGGGTGGTGGAGGACATCTGGTGGTCGCCAGGGCAGCCGGCCCCAAACGAGGCCCAGCACCTCGTGACCGCTGCTGGTGCTGGAACCACCGCACGTCCTCACACTGCCGTGAACAGGTCCCCGACTCCTTCCCATGACCCAGGACAGAGACTGTGGGGCTGTTCCCTTTCTAGAGGCCAAGGAACTTGCCTGGGGCCACGTGGCTGGGAGGACAGAGCAGGACCTGACGCTAAGGCCAGGTGGCCAGCAGCTCCCCAAATCTGCCTTCTGAGCCCCGGACAATGGGGGTCCTGAGCCCCTTCTACAGATGAGAAACAGGGTCTGCAGAGGGTGACCCGCCCAGCGACTTGCTTCATCATCCCCGGGGACCTAAGCGCACGCACTCAGAGGCTGACCTGGTCCTCTTTTCGTCCTTGAAGCCCCACATCCACCCCCCAGCTCTGGGCACCCCACTGCGCCCCCCCCCCGCTGTGCTCTTTGCTGCTCCCGCCAAGCTCAGGCCCTTCCCTTGGTGCATCCACTTCCTTCTGCCTACAGCGAGGGCACCTCCTAAAGGTGCCTGTGCTACAATGGGGGGGGGGGCAGCCCCTTTCACAACTGTTTACACTTATGGTTGTAGCCTCTGTGGCGGGCACCAGCTGCCAGGCTCAGGGAGGGCTCAACTGCGTGGGGCAGGCCCTGGAGGGTCTGCGGAACCAGGGAGTCAGGACACCTAACAGCCAGTCCCCTCACTGGGTGCCCTGGAACTCCTGGGCTGTGGGTCTGGGGTCCGAGGAGGCAACGGGGCTTATTCAGCAAGCTGAGTCAGGCTCTGAAGGTGACACCCAACTAGAGGAAGGGGCCTTATCTCACCCCTGGGTGTGTCTAGGCCCTGCCCGAAGCCCTCACCCAGCCCACAGTTTCCTGGCTGAGACCTGGTGTTACCTGTCCTAACCCCACCCCCAGCTTCCCCCACTGTGAAATGGGATCCACTGCCACTGCCATGCACGGCTGCCTGGGGCAGAAAGTGAGAAAATCCACAGGAGGCTCAGGGGCCCAGTGCCCTGCGACGGGCAGACTCCAGGAGGGCTCCTCGGAGGCGGTGACCCAGAGCTGGGCCTGGAGGGAGGGTGGGGAGCCCTGAACAGAAGAACAGCCAGGGCTGGAGTCTCCTGACTCACACTGTCTGGGTGTGCGCTGGTTTGAAATACTGTTTCCAGGACTCGGCCCCATAGGAGGGGGAGGGCCCCAAAATCTGCATTTCTGACAAGCTCCCCAACAGAGTGGGGTCTGCAGATAACATGCAGGACGTCTCGCTAAGTTCGAATTCCAGATGAGCAGATAAATTTTTAGTATAATTGTTGTCCCATGCAATCACTGGGATATACGTATTTTAAAATATATGTGTGTGTGTTTTTACACTAAATTCCAATTTAAGGGGGCAACCTGCATGTTTATTTGCAGAACCTGGCCACCCTATAAGTGGGCCTTCGTGCATGAAAATTTGAGAACCTCGCGCATGTGGGGTGTGGGAGAGACCAGAGGTCACAATTTTAAAAGGTCTTGAAAACTCACTTTCCTTAAGTATCAGGAAGGATTATCAATGTTTAGGACGTACAGAAAGATTGGGGCCTTTCCCCCAAAGCGGGCGGGAAGCTGGTAAGTGGACAGTCCAGTGGACATCCCGGCGGTAGAGAGCTGGCCGAGATGACCCCTGGGCAAAGCACGCCGGAAACAGCTGGGGCACGGGGTCTCCACCACGGACGGCAGGGGCGCGCGCACGCGCAGAAGGTTGATGGCGCGGAGGCCGGGGTCCCGCGGCCCGGCAGCCCCGCGCGCACGCGCACACGCACACGCACACGCGCCGCTCCCCGCGCCCGCGCGAGGCGCGCACGAGCCCGGCCCAGTTCGGTTACTAGCTCCCCGCGCGGCCGGCGTCCACCGCAGCCGCGACCCCCGCCCCAGCTCCCGCTCGCCCTCCGCGGGAGCCTGGGACGCAAGAGCCCGAGACCCCGGGGCCGTGCGCTTACCTGACGAGACGGGCGGAAGCGCCGCACCTCACCAAGTCTTAGCAACCAGCCCGCCTGCCCCGCCTCCGCCACCGCCTGGCGCCGCGGGGCACGATGGGAGCGTAGTTCCAGGGGCGGAGTCAGCGCGAGGCGGAGGCGGAGCCGGGACTACAATCCCCACAAGGGCTCGCGCGCGCGCGCGGCCCCTTTCTTGAACGCTGCTCCTGTGACTTGCAGGAGAGAGGAGCGAGCTCTGAGTTGAGGGTTCGAGACCCATCCGGGCGGCGGGAAAAGTCCGACTCTGGGGGCCCTTTGGGAAATCAGCAGAGTGAAGAGACTGAGGTGGAGGGGCACACGCCACCCGCTGCAGTCACTCCCCGAGTCCAGTTTGCTGCTGCCCCGTGGCACCGGAGAGCTTGTTCCCGGAGACCAGGATGCAGTCTGGTTCCAGTACTGCTCTGGGGCCCCAGCCGACTCCGGCCTCACTTTCCCATCTCTACAGTAGGCGAAAGGGACCTCTTGACTCTCCCAGGCAAAACATGCTAATTTTTAAAACATGCTAATGAGCAAATCCGGTTATTCATTCTGGTTAAAGAGGTTAAACCCAGAGGGTCTCAACCAGGGGCAATTTGTCCCCCCACTCCCAGGGGACACTGGGCGATGTCTGGGGACATTTGTGGTTGTTACACCTGGGGTTCCTCCTGGCATCAAAACCTGGGATGCTGCCAAACACCCCACAATGCGTAGGACGCCCCCAAAACAGCCTCCCAAATTGTCCACAGTGCAGGGGGGTGGGTTGGAAGACCGTGGTTTAACCCCACTGTTAAGCAAGGAGAAAGATTTAGGTCTAGAAGGACCCTGAAGGGGAAAAATTTCAATCTTTCCATTTTCTCCCTGCTCCCCTCCTGCAAGAACCAAGGAATCCCCTGCCAAGATCCGTTCAACGTCTACCCTTGGAAGGCGGTGGCTGGAGGGGAGAACCCACCTCCTGGAGTCCCCACCGCAGCCCAGCTCCTCAACCTTGCGGGACCCTGAGAGTCCAGCCCCCTGTGTTTCTCCTCTTAATTTGCAAAGCATCTCCTGGTTTCCCAATCTATTCCTACGTGAAACAGCACTCCGGGAAGCCATCCTGCTGGAAGCTAATCACTCTTTTCTTTTCTAAATACTCAGATTAATGTGTGCTTTAGTTTAACGTTTTTTTTTTTTTTTTTAGAGACATCTTTCCATCCCTGCATGTCCCACTCAAGCTAGCCAAGCTAGCCAAGGGTCCCTGTTTTGCTGATTTTTTTTTTTTTTAATTTTTGGCCCTGCCGCACTGGTTGTGGGATCTTGTTCCCCAACCAGGGATTGAACCTGGGCCCTTGGCAGTAGTGAAAGCACGGAGTCCTAACCACTGAACCGCCAGGGAATTCTCTGCTGTTTTTTTTTTTTTTTTTTTTTTTCAGTACGCGGGCCTTTCACTGTTGTGGCCTCTCCCGTTGCGGAGCACAGGCTCAGAATGTGCAGGCTCAGCGGCCATGGCTCACGGGCCCAGCCGCTCTGCGGCATGTGGGATCTTCCCAGACCGGGGCGCGAACCCGTGTCCCCTGCATCGGCAGGCGGACTCTCAACCACTGTGCCACCAGGGAAGCCCTGCTGATTTTTTTTTTTAATGCTCTTTAACTGGTATGTTATTAAAAGCAATGCCTAGATTATTTGCATCTAAAAAATGAATCTCTTCAATGTATCTTTCTGCTTAGTTTTAATTTCTCAAAATGCAAAAACACATACAGGTACGGATGTAAAATGGTGCAGCTGCTGTGCAAAACACTATGGTGATTCTTCAAAAAGTTAAACAAAAAGTTACCCAAAAATCCAGCAATTCCACTTCTGGGTATATACAGAAGAGAGTGGAAAGCACGGACTTGAATGGATACTTGTACACCCACATTCATAGCAGCATTATCCACAATGGACAAAGGGTGGAAACAACTCAAATATCCGTCATCAGATGAATGGATGAACACAATGTGGTCCATCCATACAGCGGAATATTACTCAGCCACGAAAAGGAAGGAGATTCTGACACCTGCTATGACATGGATGAAACTTGAGGACGTGACGCTCAGTGAGAGAAGCCAGACACAGAAGGACAAATACTATCTTATTCTGCTCAGAGGGCGTCCCTGGAGGAGTCACATCCACAGAGACAGGAAGTAGATGGTGGGGTCAGGGGCTGGGGGAGGGGATGGGGAGTGCCTGCTAATGGGCATGGAGTTTCCTTTGGGGTGATAAATATGTTCCACAGTTAGATAGGACTGATGGTTATACAACATCGTGGATGTACTCTCTATCCCACCAAATTGTCCTGTCAAAACAGTTAATTTTGTGTTGTGTGAAATTCTCCTGAAAACAGGAAAGACACAAAAGAGAGAAAAGAAGTGATCCCTGTCTCTCTGCCTCTTGTTTGCATGCTGCCTTCATTTCCTTACTGGACAGGGACAGACAGGATTTCTGCAATCCTCTGGCTGCAACCTGACAGCTGCTGGCTGGCCTCCAACCCACCTGTCTACCAGTGGGGTCCCCTTGTCCAGGGACCCTGCTGTCAGGCTGTCCATGCAGACAAATGTCCGCCTACAACATGCATCCTCTGTGTCAACACAAAGAACTCCACTTTGGGGAGAAAAACCAACAAAGGCCCACTGAATCTTTCTTTTTTCTTTCTTTTCTTTTTTCTTTTCTTTTGGTTGCACTGCACAGCAGCAGAATTTTGGGATCAAACCCGGGCCCGGCAGTGAAAATGTCGAGTCCTAACCACTGGACCACCAGGGAATTCCCCCCTCCCCAGACACCTGCCACTGAATCTTTCTAATGGAAGTCATGCACCAAGTCTGTGCATCCACAGGGCAGCGCTAAGGCGGAGAGGGAGAGGCAGTGTGGCGGGGTGGGCAGAACAGGGCGCACACACATAACAGCTTGGTCCAGGGGTGTCTCTTCCACTCAGGTACTGCCTGGTCATCGGCATGGATACAACAGAGGGGGTGAGAGAGGGGGTGAGACTGGAGTCAGGGCATTGACTCCCAGGTGCACACCCCAGAGAATTAAAAACAGGGGCTCAAATACTTGTACATGAGTGCTCCTAGCAGCTCTACTCGCAATAGCCCAGACCTGGAAGCAACCCAAGTGTCCATCAATGGACGCGAGTGGATAAACAGAACAGGGGCCTCCCATACACTAGCATATTATTCGACATTGGTCCTGGATCAGGAAGATGGGGGAGCTGCCTGTGCTTATGTTTCCAGGACTGGGATGGGGTGGCAATGGAAATGGGTTGGCATCTCCTTACTGGAAACCCCATCAAAGCCAGGCACTTGTAAGTGTTGTCTGTGTTCTATTCTCTTAGGATCCAGCATACCCTTCTGGACATGGCACTCCAGTGTTTGTGGGGGACTGTCCCTCTCACATGCTCATGTGGTTCTACAGATCCATTATCAAATTAGCCCCGTCAATCAGAGAATTTCCATCCACAGAGATTCCATCCACAGTGATTGGTTCGGGGAATGAACATGTGACTCAAGTGGGACCAATGAGAGTCAACCCAGGCACTTTGTCTGAAATAGAAGCAGTGTCACTCATGGTGCCATACAGTGGAAGCCTGGAGCTGCCGTGAGTCATTTTTTGCCACCCAACAGCTCTGAGATCTGGAGGGCGTGACCATGTCCCACATAGACTCTAACCCTAGATACCAGCCACTCTGCTGTTCCTCGTTTGTGCATTCACCCCCACCTATCAGCTGGACTTAAGCCTTCTGGGAGCATCATTGTGGTTGTTTTGTATTTGTATCTCTGGACCATGAGCCTCAGTTAAAAAAATTTTTTTTTAATGAGAATGAAGACAAAACAGAAGAGGGCAGATCTTAGAGAGAAAGAGAAGTTGAGGAGTCCATGCCTTCACAACATTGTTTAAGCATATATTTTTTTTTTTTTGCCTGTGCCACATGCCATGTGGGATCTTAGTTCCCAGAGCAGGGATCAAACACGTGCCCCCTGCATTGTAAGCATGGAGTCTTAACCTCTTGACCACCAGGAAAGTCCCTGTGTAGGCACCTAGATCCAGTCATACCTGAAGCAGGTGGCCCTTAGCCCTTCCTGTGTATTTTGTTTTGTTTTTTTGGTTTAAGCTAATTTGAGTCATGGCTTCAGTCTTTTGTAAACCAAGAGTTTCGACTGATAGTGTCCCTTTTGTTTTTGGGGTTTTTTAATTTTGCATTTATTTATTTATTTATTTATATTTTTTGGCTGCATCAGGTCTTAGTTGCAGCACTCATGTGGGCTCTCTAGTTGTGGCGTGCTGGCTCAGTAGTTGTGGCATGTGGGCTTAGTTGCCCTGTGGCATGTGGGATCTTAGTTCCCCGACCAGGGATCGAACCGGCGTCCCCTGCATTGCAAGACAGATTCTCAACCACTGGACCACTACAGAAGTCCCATGTTCCTTTTGTTTTCACGTGATTCATCATCTAGCACCTCTCACAAGTAACGTGACCCTCAAAACTCACGGTGGTAGGTTAGTGTCTGCCACCAAAATGTGGCAAAACCATGGAATCAGTTCCCCAATTGTAAGCTCAACAGCAGCAGAAAGCACCCTGGAGTCAGTCAGAAGCCTGTGTCAGCTGCATAGGTAAGACTTCCACCTCTGCAGGGCAGTCAGTCAACAAATGAGTCCAGGGGGAAAAGAGGCTTCCCCCCAAGCCACCCCTATCTCCATGAGGCTGGGGCCAAAGTCAACATTTCTTCAGCCAAGTTGTGTGGCTTGTGTTTATCTGGCTTTTCATCCTGTTGACTTTCTGAGGTTGCTATGGGCAGCTGTATAGGCCCCAGGTGTTTCCCGCCTCTCTGGGGATCTTCCTGGAAATGGGTTGCAGGGGGCTTCCTTCAACTGCCCAGGAAAGGCAGATTAAAGGCTGTGAGAGCCTGACAAGGAGGGGAAGGTTGCCATCTCCTGTTTCCCGGAGGTTACAGGACACTTTCAATAAATGAATCCCTGCCTACCTACTCAGACTCTAACACACACACACACACACACACACACACACACAGCTCATCTGGCCATTCCCCCAGGCCGGAAAACATTAGTTTCCAAAAAGCAAACTCAAGTGTTGTAAAATTCTAAAACACAACCTCTTTTCTCACAGCCCTTTAACGCTTAGCTTACACACAATTAAAACCTACAGCGTTCTCTGTGTTCCCAGGTCTCAGATGCTGAAAGTAATGATAATAATTAATAGAGGTTAGGGACTTCCCTGGTGGCGCAGTGGTTAAGAATCTGCCTGCCAATGCAGGGGACATGGGTTCGATCCCTGGTCCGGGAAGATCCCACATGCCACGGGGCAACAAAGCCCGTGTGCCACAACTACTGAGCCTGCATGCCGCAACTACTGAAGGCCGCATGCCACAACTACTGAGCCCATGTGCTGCAACTACTGAAGCCTGTGCGCCTAGAGGCTGTGCTCCGCAACAAGAGAAGCCACTGCAATGAGAAGCCCGTGCACCGCAACGAAGAGTAGCCCCCACCTGCCACAACTACAGAAAGCCCGTGTGCAGCAACAAAGACCCAATGCAGCCCAAAACTAAAAAAAAAAAAAAAAAAGAATAGTGGTTAATATTGAGACTTCCCTGGCGGTCCAGCAGTTAGGGCTCCATGCTTCTGCTGCAAGGGGCATGGGTTTGATCCCTGGTGGAGGAACCAAGATCCTGCAAACCATGTGATACGGAAAAAAAAAAAAAGTGGCTAATATTTACTACGTGCTTATTTGGAAACAGACACCTTTCTCAACACTTTATATCATCTCATTTAATCTTTTCAAGAACTCTGTAAGACAGCAGTGTAACCTGTTTTAAAGATGAGGAAACAGAGATGCAATCTCCTAACCACCCAGCTATCTTTCAGTGAATCTGTGTCCTTTTGATTATTTTACATTTATGCTTATATTTATGCGTGCACCTCCCCAACTAACATCCCAAGGTCTGCCTAGCTGTCCACTGTGCTTCTAGCTTAGACAAAAACAGGGCCTGGCACAGCTAGGAAGACCACAAACCTTCGTCTCTCAGTTTTGCGGCTGCGGAATGACCCCTTCTCACGTCAGGGGGCTGGAACGCACCCCACCAGGCACACATTCCAAATGATCCTCCCCAAACCCCTGGCCACGTGGGAGTGGGGTGTCAGAGAGGAACCCTCATCTCTAGTACTCCCTAATCTTTCCCGGCCAGCTCTTTATTGTATTGTCTTTTCAGCATTTATATTAGCTGGTGATATTTACCTAGAATGTCTGCTCCAGGATGACTGGACATGTCTACGGAGGTATCCTTATTTCCCAGGGTGGGAGCGCAATTCGTGCGAAGGGACCACGTTATTATTGTTATTATGTTGACAAGTCGGTCGCTCACGCATCCCGCCCCCCACCCCACCCCACCCCGCATCCCTGCACCCCTTCCCCGACCTCCAGGATCAAGCGGGCACTGTCGCCACCTAGTGACGAAAGGCACCATGGTCCGAATCCCTGGCTTCAGGCCAGATCTGGAGATGCAATCATTTGAGCACTTCCCCGCAAAACATCTACCCACCACCCCACCCCTAACCCCCCACCGCCTCTGGCTCCGAGTGGCTCTCAGTCTGGCAGGGGTGGCGTTACAGCAGTGGGTCTCCAAGAGAGATTCCCCACAACCAGCAACACCTGCATCACCTGAGGTCCTTTAGAAATGCAGATTCTTGGGCCCCACCTCAAACCTGCGGAATCAGAGACTTGGAGTGAGGCCAGGCCTTCTGTGCTTCAACGGGGCCCCCGGGGGATACCCCTCCAGCCCTGAGCAGCAGTCTTCAACCACGTTTGCTCCCCGACATTTTCCACAATTAGGGAGTCCTCCAGGCATCGTGCAGGTGGGGACCAGGGATGCTGCTCAAAACCCTACAGTGCCTAGAAGGGCCCCAACTCAGAGAACGATTTGGCCCCAAGTATCAGCAGTGCCGAGGTTAAAAAGCCTCGCACTATTTGAGGGAAAAAATGAAATTGGACTCAGTTGAGTCCCTGCTCACACTACGCACCAGGATAAACCCCCGATGGTCAGACAGGGTAAACCAGGGTGACCCCCGGTGTCTGTGTCTCCTCCTCTCCCTCCCTCTCAGGTGTGTATTTAAATGTGTGCAGCATCCCAGGACCTCAGAGATCAGATGGTCATGGAGTACATTGTCCTGAGGGGTCCATGAAATCCCCTAATCCAGTGAATCTCACCCATGGTGATCCTGCCAACCCCCCAGGGGACACTGGGAGATGTCTGGGGACATTTGTTATTGTCATGACCGGGGGGCGGTGGTCCTGGCATCCAGTGGGTGGGGGCCAAGGATGCTCTCCACACCCCGAAGAGCCCAGGATGCCCCCCCCAACAAGAATCATCCACCCAGTCTACTGTCTAGACTGAAATTCCTGCCCGAGAGCCAAGCAGATATGCTAATCATAGTGGGGGACCTTGGGCAAGGGTCTTGGGGCTCCGAGCCAAGTTGGGGCCTCCAAGCCCCAACTTTTGTAAGTTGGGAATGATGACAGGACCTATCCGCCTAACGATGTTGCAAAGACAACGACGAGCATGGACAAGGAAGGACCCAGTCCCTGGGTCTGGGAGGAAATCTATGGGGCGGCAGACCCCACCCCTTTAAAACTGAGGCCCCTATGGGACTTGGGGAGACCTACTTAGGGAAATGGGGGCCCTTCTGCAGAAGTCCGTTCCACTGTGCCAGGGACTGGCGGAGCCCCCTTGTCCTTCCGCCTCCTGCTGTATCCTGCAGGTACAAATGCCTGGGCGCGTCTCTTCCGCGAGAAACGAGGAGCCCTACTGGCTGCCCGTCCCGCCTCCGCCGGGAAAGGCCGCTTTCTATTGGTCTCGGGCAGCGGTGGCGAGGGCCGATTGGCTGAGAGGCGGGCCGTGGCGAGTGATGGACAGACAGGGGGCGGGGCCTCGGGGCCCTGAGAGCTTTCAGCGCGCGTAGGCTGGTCCTGGCCGCTGGAATGGGGGGCGAGGAGGGGGCGGACAGAGCGCCCCAGCCCCCGCGGAATTGCCCAGGGGGCAGATTCGTAGGGGTGGAACCACAGCCGCGGGGAGATTGCCTGTCTTGCTCCCACCCTCTCTTTTCCTTTCTCAGATAGGAAACTGAGTGTTTATTCAAAATTTTATTCCCTCCACCATGGCTTTTTTGTATTAATTTTTTTTAATTAAAAAAAAGTTTTTATTGAAGTATTTGATTTACAATGTTGTGTTAATTTCTGGTATACAGCAAAGTGATTCAGTTATACATATATATACATATCCTTTTTCATATTTGTTTCCATTATGATTTATTATAGGATATTGAATATAGTTCCTTGGGCTATACAGTAGGACCTTATTGTTTACTTATTTTATATAAAGTAGTTTTTATCTGCTAATCCCAAGCTCCTACTTTATCCCTCCCCCACCCCCTTTTCCCCTTTGGTAACCATAAGTTTGTTTTCTGCATTAATTATGATTTTTAAAATATATTTCAATAAAATGGTATTTACCTTTATGACTGAGTTTTTCTGGCGTGACCCAAGTCCACCTCTGCAGAGAAGGATCCAGGCAAGTGAGCCCAGGGGATCTGCTGCTGCTTC
The DNA here is from genome assembly GCF_964341445.2 of Mesoplodon mirus. Taxonomy (NCBI): domain Eukaryota; kingdom Metazoa; phylum Chordata; class Mammalia; order Artiodactyla; family Ziphiidae; genus Mesoplodon; species Mesoplodon mirus. Next base: position 34,129,169 of record NC_138980.1, read on the forward strand.
TTGGGCCTCCAGCTGCTGGGGTCAAATCATCACTCCCAGATCTGACCTTTGGCGGGGAGAGGGAGGGACCCTGGCTCCTTTGGCCTTACATTTTAAAATTGATTAATTAATTAGGTACAATGACTAAGTTTTGTAACATGTGTATTGAGACATGCCTTAGAGTTCACTCATTTAAATTGTACAGTTCAGTGGTTTTCACAATGTTGTGCAACCAGCACCATGATCTATTTTAGAGATTTTCATCACCCCAAAAGGAACTCTGCCCCCCTCATTAGCAGTCACTCCCCACTTCCTTCCCCAGCTCCTGGCAACCACTAATCCACTTTCTGTCTCCGTGGATTTACCTGTCCTGGAATGTTATATAAATGGATCATACAGCATTTGTCCTTTGGTAACTGGCTTCTTTCTCTGAGCATCATGTTTTCAAGGTTCATCCACATTCTAGTGTCAGTGCTTCATTACTTTTTACTGCTGAATAATAGTGTGTGGACAGACCACATTGGTTTATTCATTCGTCGAGTTATGGACATTTGGGTTGTGTCCACTTCTTGGTGATTATGAATTATGCTGCTGTGAGTATGTGCGCATACATTTTTATGGGGCATACATTTTCATTTCTTGTGGGCATGTACCAAGGAGCGGAATTGCCGGATCATATGGCAATTCTGTGTTTAACCTTTTGAGGAGCTGCCAGACCGTTGTCCACAGGGCTGCTCCATCTTACATTCCCACTTGCCACGTGTGAGGTTCTGATTTCTCCACACCCTCACCAACATTTGTTATCATCTACCTTTTTGAATGCAGCTGTCCTAGTGGGCATGTGGTACCATCTCACCATGGTTCGGATTTGCATTTCCCTGATGGCTTGTGATGTTGGAATGCCTGCTGTGTGCCAGGCTCTCTCCTGGGCTCTGGACATAGAGCGTGGACAGCAAACTTGGTCCCTGTTCCAGGAGTACTCACGAGCAGTGGAAGGAGACAGGTAATAACCAAGTAAGATAAAATTGGGACTTCACAAGCAGTTCAGTGGTTAGGACTCTGAGCTTCCACTTCAGGGGACCCAGGTTCAATCCCTGGTCAGGGGACTAAGATCCCGCATGCCACGTTGTGCAGCCAAAAAGAAAAAAAAAAAAGAAAGAAAGATGAGGTCACAGGAAGTACTCTACGGAGAATGGAAGGTAGTTGCTGCCTTCAGGATGACCATGTGGCCATGGTAAATGGAGTGGTCAAGAAGGCATCTCCGCAGAGTGACACTTTCCCTGAATCCTGAATGATGAGACGTTTTCTGTTGGAAAAGCATTCCAGGCAGGACCTGGCTCTGCACATTAAAACCAGGAAGATTCCCTGGGATTTGAGTTTGGGGAAAACAGGGGCAGGTGGAGGAGATGAAGCCAGGGAGCTAGAGAGCCCAGCTACTCTGAAAAACCATTTGGCATTTTGGACAAAATCTAAACTCATGGGTATTCCGTGACCCAGCAAATAAGCTCCTGAAGGCGTAGGTGTCTGTTAGGGACTAAATTTTGTCTCCCTAGATGCATACATTGAAGCCCGAATTGCCTGGACCTCAGAATGTGGCTGTATTTGCAGACAGGGTCTTTACAGAGTTAATTAGGGTAAAATGGGTCTAGACCCTAATCCCATCTGACTGGTGCCCTTGTAAGAAGAGGAGATTAGGACACAGGGTTGAACAGAGGGATGACCATGAGAGGAGATGGGGAGAAGATGGCTATCAAGAAGAGAGGCCTCAGAGGGGACCAGCCCTGCCCACACGTCAATCTTTGGAGCCTCCAGAACTGGGAGAGAACCAATGTCTGTTGTTTAAGCCCCCAGACTGTGGTACTGTGTTATGGCGGCCCAGGCAAACGAATGCAGTGCCCAGTAAAATATGATTGCGGGCTTCCCTCATGGCTCAGTGGTTAAGAATCCGCTTGCCAATGCAGGGGACATGGGTTCGAGCCCTGGTCGGGGAAGATCCCACATGCCACGGGGCAACTAAGCCTGTGCGCCACTACTGAGCCTGTGCTCTAGAGCCCGCGAGCCACAACTACTGAGCCCACGTGCCACAGCTACAGAAGCCTGCACACCTAGAGCCTGTGCTCCACAGCAAGAGAAGCCACTGCAACGAGAAACCCCCGCACTGCAACGAAGAGTAGGCCCTGCTCACTGCAACTAAAGAAAGCCCGTGCGCAGCAGCGAGGACCCAACTCAGCCAAAAGTAAAAAAAAAAAAAAAAAAAAAATATATATATATATATATATATAAACACACACACACACACACACACACACACAATCAGGAAAAGACTCATAGCAGCTGTGTTCATAATAGCCCCAAAGTGGAAACCACCCAAGTGTCTATTTGCAAGAGATGGGTCATGAAATGGTGGTGCGTAATAAACAATGATAAACCATAATGAAAAAGAATATATATTAAAAAAAAAAGAATGTAAGTACTTCCCTGGAAGTCCAGTGGTTAAGACTCCACGCTTCCACTGCAGGGGGCACAGGTTCGATCCCTGGTCAGGGAACTAAGATCCCGCATGCTACACAGTGTGGCCGAAAAAAAAAAGTATATATATGTATAACTGAATCACTTTGCTGTACAGCAGTAAGTAACACAATATTGTAAATCAAGTATACTTCAAAAAAAAAAAAGAGAAATCACAATTCTCAGGTCAGTGCATCAGAAGAACAAGAATGCTTCTGAGTTCTTGTAATCTGTATTTTGACTTAGGATCATGCAGTGCATTGTGAAAGATTTCATTTAGACTATTTGTGAATTTAATATATGTCAATTAATAACATTGAACGGTTTTTAAAATAAATTCATTTATTTATGTATTTATTTATTTTTGGCTGGGTTGGGTCTTCGTTGCTGGGCGTGGGCTTTCTCTAGTTGCGGCGAGCAGGGGCTACTCTTCGTTGCAGTGCAGGGGCTTCTCATTGCGGTGGCTTCTCTTGTTGCGGAGCATGGGCTGTAGGTGCACAGGCTTCTGTAGTTGTGGGACTCAGGCTCAGTAGTTGTGGCACGTGGGCTCTAGAGTGCAGGCTCAGTAGTTGTGGCGCGCGGGCTTAGCTGATCCGCGGCATGTGGGATCTTCCCAGACCAGGGCTCAAACTCGTGTCCCCTGCATTGGCGGGTGATTCTTAACCACTGTGCCACCAGGGAAGTCCCTCGTGTGCAGTTTTTTTTTTTAATTTATTTATTTTTGGCTGCTTTGGGTATTTGTTGCTGTGCGGGGGCTTTCTCTAGTTGCGGCGAGCGGGGGCTACTCTTCGTTGCGGTGCGTGGGCTTCTCATTGCGGTGGTTTCTCTTGTTGCAGAGCATGAGTTCTAGGTGCATGGGATTCAGTAGTTGTGGTTCGCGGGCTCAGTAGTTGTGGCACCCGGGCTTAGTTCCTCTGCAGCATGTGGGATCTTCCCGGACCAGGGCTCGAACCCATGTCCCCTGCATTGGCAGGCAGATTCTTAACCACTGCACCACCGAGGAAGTATCCCTTGTGTGCAGTTTTTAAAGACTATTTCTCAGAGCAGTTTTAGGTTCCCAGAAAAATTGAGCAGAAGGTACAGAAATTTCTCACTTCCCCTCCCCCCACATGCATAGCCTCCCCCGCTATCAACATCCTCCACCAGATGGGACGTTTGTGACAAGGATGAACCTACACTGACACGTCATTAACAGCCATTGTCTGCAGTTGACACTCGGATTCACCCTTCCTCATGAACGTTCTACAGGTTTGGACAAATGCATAATGAGAGGCATCTATCGTTATGGCATCACACAGAGTATTTTCACTGCCCTGAAAGCCCTCCATGCTCCACCTGTCATCCCCTCCACCCCCCGACCCCTGGCCACCATGGATCTTTTTACCATCGCAAGCAACATTTGCCTGTATGTGTGTAATTTCATTAAGTCATGCGACATTACGCTCTGTAAGATACATGTCTTTTTTTTTTTCTTTTTTGTCCTCGCCACCGTGGCTTGCAGAATCTTAGTTCCCCAACCAGCAATTGAACCCGCTCCCTCTGCAGTGGAAGCTTCGAGTCCTAACCACTGGACCGCCAGGGAATTCCCAATATATCTTCATTTTTTAAACTTGATTTCTGGGTGTGTCTGTGCAGGGCTTTCCGGATGAGGTGGTCCTTTGAATTGGTGGACCCCGTAAAGCAGATGGCCCTCGCCTAAGTGGGCATCAACCAGTCCATTGTGGACATGAATAAAAAGCAAGGCAAAAGAAGGGAGAATCTGTCCCTTCTGCCTGACAGCTGGCAGGACCATCCATCACCTCCTGCCTTTGGCCTTACAGCACCAGGTCTCCTGGGTGTCCAGCTTGTAGACGGTAGATCCAGATAGAGGGACTTCTCAGCCTCCATAATCCTGATTATACATCTCTTTCTGGGTAGCAATATATCTATATCTATATATTAATAAATTTTCTTTCTTTATTTTTTTGGCAGCGTGGCATGTGGGATCTTAGTTCCCTGACCAGGGATTGAACCCACCCCCTGCATTGGAAGCACAGAGTCTTAACGACTGGACTGCCAGGGAAGTCTCCACAATATATCTATATTTGTATCCTTATATATTCTATTGGTTCTGCTTCTCTTGAGAACCTTCATCCAAGCTCTTAGGGTGGTCCTCCGGCACATCTTTGCTTTGAAACCCAACTCCTGAGGCTGGGCTGGTAGGGCCGTGGTGCAAGGTCTGGCTGTGTCCAGGGAAGGAGCGGGGCTGGGTTCCGGGGAGGGGGCTTCCTCAGAAAAGTCCCATCCAAGCCCCTCTCCCCCTCTCCACCCACAATCAGCTGGGTGAGCAGTGCTATTTTCAGACCCTCCCCCCCCCCACTTCCTTCCGTGTCCTGTCAGAAGCCCACTTCCTGACTGGGTCTCATCCTCTCCCCTCAGGGTGGGGCAAAGACAAACTTGCATATTGTGGTGTTTCTCCACCGACTCCAGGGTCCCAGACCCCGACCTTGAGTCCTTTCCCTGAACCAGGACTGGCCACATAATGTACAGATCCCAGTGCAGAATGAAAATGAAGATGCCCTTGTTCAAATACTATGAGGAATTTCAAGACACAAGCCACAGAGCAGTAAATCATGGGTGGGTGCGGCCCTTCTGAGCGCGAGGTCCTGGGTGACTCCACAGGTCTCAGCCCAGGACGCTGGCACTGCCCCCAACCACCTGCAGCCCTCCCTCCACCTCCTGGTTTCATAAAGTTTTATTTATTTTACTGTGTTAAAATACACATACTATAAATTTTCCATCTTAACCATTTTTAAGCACACAGCTCAGTGGCATTAAGCACATTCACATTGTCGGGCAACCGTCCCCGCCATCATCTCCAGAACTTTCTTATCTTCCCAAACTGAAACTCTGTCCCCAAGAAACACTGACTCCCTGGCCCCTCCCCCAGCCCCTGGCCCCCACCATCTATACTTCCTGTCTCTGTGGATATGACTCCTCTTGGGACCTCACATGAGTGGAATCAGACAGTATTTGTCCTTCTGTGTCTGGTTTCTCTCACTGAGTATCGTGTCCTCAGGGTTCATTCATATGGTAGCAGGTGTCAGAATCTCCTTCCTTTATAAGGCTGAATAACATTCCACTGTGTGGATGGACCACGTTTTGTTCATACATAGATCCACGCATGTTGCTTCTACATTTGGCTGCTGAGAACCATGCTGCTGTGAACATTCCTGTACAGGTATCTGTTTGAATACCTGTTTTCAGTTCTTTTGGGTCTGAACCCAGAAGCACAAACATTAATTTTTAAAAATTAATCAATTAATTAATTTTTGGCTACGTTGGGTCTTCATTGTTGCACGCGGGCTTTTTTTTTTTTTTTTTTTTTTTTGCGGTACGCGGGCCTCTCACTGCCGTGGCCTCTCCCGTTGCGGAGCACAGGCTCCGGACACGCAGGCTCAGCAGCCATGGCTCACGGGCCCAGCCGCTCCGCGGTATGTGGGATCCTCCCGGACCGGTGCACGAACCTGTGTCCCCCACATCGGCAGGCGGACTCTCAACCACTGCGCCACCAGGGAAGCCCCGCGGGCTTTCTTTAGTTGCGGCGAGTGGGTGCTATCCTTAGTTGCGGTGCGCGGGCTTCTCACTGCAGTGGCTTCTCTTGTTGCAGAGCACAGGCTCTAAGCGCGCAGGCTTCAGTAGTTGCCGCACGCGGGCTTCAGTAGTTGTGGCTCGTGGGCTCTAGAGCGCAAGCTCAGTAGCTGTGACGCACCGGCTTAGTTGCTCTGTGGCATGTGGCATCTTCCCAGACCAGGGCTCGAACCCGTGTCCCCTGCATTGGCAGGTGGATTCTTAGCCACTGCACCACCAGGGAAGTGCCACAAACATTAATTTTTAATAGCCAGCCTTCCCTTAGGCATCTAGTTTTATCTCAGCTTCTAGCTGATCCTAACAGTGAAACACTCCCTTTGCCTGGCAAAACCAACAAAAACTCAGAAGACACATCAAAGAGTGAAGAAGAGAAAAAAAAAAAATCTCCTGTAACCTCATCCCCCAGCGTCCCCCTCCCGTTCCCACTGTGGCGTGTGTTTGGGGGCGGGGGTGTCGGCTGCGGTTGCCCTGGTTGCACTGTTTGCTGGATGTGGCGCGTGAATCTTCTCATTAGAATCCTTTGCTTCCAGGAATCTTCCCCGCAAGTCCCGCCCACAAGTGGGAAATGCCCCAAGTGCTGTTTTTGTCCCGCCCACAGCGGAAACAACCTAAGTGTCCAGCAAGAGCGGTCTGTGTACACAAACAGTGGGCCAGCCCTAGGGATTGCATGAGAGGATCGCAAGTGCAGTGTTGCTGAAAGCTACTATATGTGTCAAAAAATAATAATAATAATGGGGATTGTGTCTTTACACCTGCTCACAGGTGAACACAGATGCCTGGGTTTCTTGGCACTGAATCGGTTGCAACTGAGAATATTGGCCACCTTAAGATGGGGTCATCTGTTTCCTGCGCAGCAGGATTGGGGGAGAGATGTTTTCTGCACAGCCTTTTAAACCCTTTGAATTTTGAACCATGTAAACATATTTCCCATAAAAACATAAATCAAAGTAAAACCTTTTTTAAAAAATTATTTATTTTTGGCTGCGTTGGGTCTTCGTTGCTGCGTGCGGGCTTTCTCTACTTGTGGCGAGCAGGGGCTACTCTTCGTTATGGTGCGCGGGCTTCTCATTGCGGTGGCTTTTCTTGTTGCGGAGCACAGGCTCTAGGTGCGTGGGCTTCAGTAGTTGCAGCACGTGGGCTCAGTAGTTATGGCTCATGGGCTCTAGAGCACAGGCTCAGGAGTTGTGGCGCTTGGGCTTAGTTGCTCTGTGGCATGTGGGATCTTCCCGGACCAGGGCTCGAACCCATGTCCCCTGCATTGGCAGGCGGATTCTTAACCACTGCACCACCAGGGAAGTCCCCCAAAACTGTTTTTTTTTTAAAAAAAGACTGACAGCCTAGTATGGGTCCGCATACCTCAGGGCTGCAGTTTTTTTCATCGAGGGCTGACCATAATCTTTTTACTTAATTTCCTCTCTTCACTTTGAGGATGTTTTTCTGTTTTCTTTTATATTTTGTGTTATTTTTTTATTGGAGTATAGTTGCTTTACAATGTTGTGTTAGTTTCTGCTGCACAGCAAAGTGAATCAGTCATACATGTACATACATCCTCTCTTCTTTAGATTTCCTTCCCATTTAGGTCACCACAGAGCACTGAGTAGAGTTCCCTGTGCCAGCAGTCCCCAAACATTTTGGCACCAGAGACTGGTTTCATGGAAGAAAATTTTTCCACGGACCGGGGGCAGGGGGCGGGGGCTGAGGGTGAGGGTGTGGGGGGGATGATTCAGGTGGTAATGCGAGCAATGGGGAGAGGCAGATGAAGCTTCCCTCGCTTGCCCACCGCTAACTTCATGCTATGCAGCTGGTTCCTAACAGGCCAGGGATGGGTACCTGTCTGCGGCCCGGGGGTTGGGGAGCCCTGCCCTGTGCTATAAAGTAGGTTCTCATTAGTTATCTGTTTTATACATTGTAGTGTATATATGTCAATCCCAACCTCCCAGTTCATCCCACCCCCGCTTCCCTTCTTGGTAACCATAAGTTTGTTCGCTACATTTGTGACTCTATTTCTGCTTTGCCAATAAGTTCATCTGTACCATTTTTCTAGATTCCACATATAAGTGATATTATACGACACTTGTTTTTCTCTTTCTGACTTACTTCACTCTCTGTGACAATCTCTAGGTCCATCCACGTCTCAGCAAATGGCATTATTCTGTTCTTTTTTATGGCTGAGTAATATTCCATTGTATATATGTACCACATCTTCTTTATGCATTCCTCTGTCGATGGACACTTTTCACTATTGTAAATAATGCAGGGATGGACATCTATGGATAGAACTTGCTATCTTCATCAGATAATTTACTTTGATTCCTACAAGGAGTATTCCTTATTTCCTCCCTCCCTCCTTCAAACATTCACTGAGCACTGACTGAATGCTAAGCCCCAAGCTAGGCACCAGAGACGCAACAGGAAACCAAAAGGATACCGACGCAGATGCCTTTCATCTTGGAGCTCAGGGGCTAGACCGGTGCTTCTAGAACTTTCTGGGTGGGGGCTTCCCTGGTGGCGCAGTGGTTGAGAGTCCTCCTGCCGATGCAGGGGACAAGGGTTTGTGCCCCGGTCCAGGAAGATCCCACATGCCACGGAGCGGCTGGGCCCGTGAGCCATGGCCGCTGAGCCTGCGCGTCCGGAGCCTGTGCTCCGCAACGGGAGAGGCCACAGCAGTGAGAGGCCCGCGTACCGCAAAAAAAAAAAAAAAAAAAAAAAAGAACTTTCTGGGTGATGGACTTGTTCTCCATCTGTGCCATCCAAAGTGGGAGCCCCCCGCGCCAGGTGGCTCTTGAGCACTTGAAAATGAGCCCATAGCAACTGGAGAAGTGAAATTTAAATTTTATTTACTTCTAATCAAGTCATTTCAATTTAAACAGTGGCTTGGGGCTGATGGCCTCCATATTGGATAGTGCGGGGCTGGAACTTATGGCTCCAGGTGGGACTGATCTCAGAGAGAGACGGCAGTGAGTGGGGGCTTGAAGTGAGATCCTAGTTCCCCACCCAGGAATTGGACCTGGGTAGCCTGGATGAGAACCAGGAATCCTAGCCGCTAGTCCACCAAGGACTAGAGGCTAGAAGCAAGGTTCCCCTGGCTCTTGCCCCCATTGAAAAATGCATTTCTCAAGGAGGCAAAAACTGTAAAAAACAGGTACGAAGTCTGTTATTAGAGACACAGCACAACAAGAGGGAGAACACACAGAAAAACAATTTGTTTAGTTAAGACAGAAGCAAGGCAGAGATGCACCCCTGGACGGAAGGATATGGGCGTCCCCCCTAAAGAGGAGGAGCACAGTAAAGAGGCGGTTAAGTCATTCATATAGGGTAGTTCTTCCGGGTCTTTGTTTACCTTTGGCCAATTATCTGGCTTATTTTTCCACACATGAACTGCTCTAGGACTCTCCCCAGTACGTGTGTGCAACTTTTTTCCAAGATGGATTCCAGCCCAGAGGCCCATGGGGGGGCCTTGGCATCACCTATTATGGGTTGATGCCCCCTCCCTTTCGTCCCCGAAGGAGGCTTTCTGCGCATGTGCGGTGTCTCCCTTGCCCCAAGGATGGGAAATATGTGACCTCTTGATCTTTTCCTCAAACAGGATTGCTTTTTTTTTTTTTTGCGGGTACGCGGGCCTCTCACTGTTGTGGCCTCTCCCGTTGCGGAGCACAGGCTCTGGACGCGCAGGCTCAGCGGCCATGGCTCACGGGCCCAGCCGCTCCGCGGCATATGGGATCTTCCCAGACTGGGGCACGAACCCGTGTCCCCTGCATCGGCAGGCGGACTCTCAACCACCGCGTCACCAGGGAAGCCCAGGATTGCTTTTAAGACCATTGATTCCTGTGGTCACGTTATTTTGCCAATGGGTTGAGTGTCTCGGGAGAGAAGGAAAAGCACAGCATCCCGCCAGTCTGAGGTCTGTCCCGGTGGCACCCAAAAGCTCATGGAGCCTCCCTCCACCCTCCCGAAATCCTTCCTCTGGGCTGGGAACTACCCTCCTCCTGTGCGTCCATTGATTCATCAGACAGCATGGGAGACAGCTGGGGACCTGCTGGGTAAGAGCCTGGGTCCCTGCCCCAGGGAGCTCATGGAATGGGGGGAAGACAGATGACAAGCAAACAACTCAATAAAATGATGTCAAGTTCTATGATGGAAATGAATAGGGTGTGGTAGGGATTTTGACTGGGGGTGGTCAGGGAGGGCTTTCTGTGGAGGTTATATTTGAGCAGGTGCTTGAAGAGGAGGAGAAGCCGGCCATGTGTCTATCTGGGGGCACTCCAGGCAGTAGGCACCACTTGTGCAAAGGCCCTGAGGTAGGAACAAACTTGGCAAGGATGGTTTGGCTGGGGCAGAGAGAGCAGGGGCAAAAGAGGTGGGGAAGGGACATCCCTGGTGGTCCAGTGGTTAAGACTCTGCACTTCCAATGCAGGAGGCATGGGTTCGATTCCTGGTTGGGGAACTAGGATCCCACACACCTCGTGGTGCAAACAAACAAACAAAAAGAGGTGGGGAAAATGGGCCAGCAGCTGCATGGCGACATCAAGCAGGGGCTTTGGGGAGGGGAGGAGAGAGGAGTGACTGACCTTCTGAGACCTTGGGGCATTCACAGCAGCGCCTTCATCCTTGTGGAGTGCCCTCTGGTTGGTGGGGGAACTCAGTGGGAGTGGGGCAGGCCACATTTGGGTGGGGACTAAGCCTATCCCCACCTCCTGGCCACCCCCTTCACAAGTGTTCCCCTTGGGGCATTTCAGTCCTGGTGGAGCTGGGCTTTCTGGAGGCGCGACTGCTCTGGCCCTTTCTAGCCCAGGGGAAGAGGGCCTGGAGGGGAAGATGGGCAGGGGAAGGAGGCTGCAGACAGGCCTCTTCCTGTTCTGGCACAAGGAAACTGGAAGGAGCCTGGCCCAGGTGTGACCTTTGGACCTCAGGAGAACAGCTGACGCCAGGAGCCCTGAGGGGGGCAGCCGAGGCAGGGGGACTTCGGGGCACCCCTCAACAGCCCCCTGGCACATGGCTGTGGAAGGTGGCAGCTGATCCCGGGGCCGGGGGCCAGAGGAAACCAGCTGGAAACTACCTCTGGACAGTGTCCATTCCTGAGCCTAAGCCTCTCCGGGAATGGGGCCCTGGGGGAGGGCTGGCCAGGGAGGCTTATCTCTGCAAATGAAGCTGAAGGTTAGGCTCCCCGGGGAGGAGAGGGGCCTTGGGTTGCCTGCAGCTGGTGGGGCGGATTTTGAGCTGGAATAGGATTGCCGGCCCAGGGAAAGGCACACGCAAAGGGCGGAGGCCTGGAATGACGAGGCTGTCGCACTAACTCATCTCCCTGACTCAGGCTGGGCCCTGTTGGCCTCTGCAGCCTTCCTGCCCCGTCCCTGTCACTCCTCAGGAAGGCCTGCCCTGACTACCCTCGAAGAGTTTCCCTGGTCACCTTCAGCCACACCGCCACTTTGCTCTCAACTGACATCGTTTTTTCATCTCCCCTACCTTCAACTCTGTAACCATCAGCCTCCCTGCCCGCGGGGTGAGCTGAGTGGGAGGGGCTCGCGATCCATAATATTTTATTATATTATTTATTTATTTGGCTGCCCCGCGCGGCATGCGGGATCTTAGTTCCCTGACCAGGCATAGAACCTGTGCCCACTGCAGTGGAAGTGCAGAGTCTTAACCACTGGACCTACTGGACCGCCAGGGAAGTCCCCGATCCATAATATTTTAATTGCACTAGTAAAAAAGCCAAAACCAAGGCAAAAGAACCCATGATGAACAAAATATCAAGATTTTAAATAAAGGTAGGATCACTGCCTCATCCCAGTCAGGGGGCCTGGTTCCAACAAAACTTTGTGGGTTTTTTAGTAGTGCATTAAAATATTTTTTTTATGTTGACTACTGAGTTTTTTGGCACGCTGTAAGCTTATTTTCTAGGCGAGTGCCTCACTTGCCTCACCCGAGTCCTGGCCCTGGAATGAGTGAAGGATCGAATGAAAGATTGTGAGTCTGCACTGCTTGAAACCTAAGGGGAACCCAAAGCCCGGGCCCCGCCCACCCACTCTTGCCCCGCCCACCACGACGTGCCCCCGCCCCTCCAGGGAGTCAGCTCCACCCACAAACCCTGCCCAGCGCCCAGCGCCCGGCGCCTGGCCCCCGGCCCCTCCGGCCCTCGCGCACACCTGCGCGTCACTTCCGGGGCGGCGGTGGGAGTGAGGTTCACTTCCGCCAGCGGGGGAGCGGCGGCGGTGGCGGCGCAGGAGACCGGGCCGGGGCCCCGGGGGATTGACGGACGCACGGGCGGGCGGCCGGGAGCCATGGAGCGCGGCCCCGGGGCCGGGGGGCGCGGGCTGCGGCGGTGAGTGTCCTGCAGGGGCTGGCGCGGCTGCGCGGAGCGGTCTCAGTGCTTCCCGCGGCCGTTTGGAGAGCCGGGCCGGGCCGCGAGGCCGGGGCAGTCCGGCCGGACACCCCCGAGACCCCGCACTCCCGGGGCGGCCGCGGTCCCAGCCGGAGGACCCCCGGATCAGGGCCAGGGACCGCGGGACGGCGTCTCCGACTCCGGCAGAGCCCCGTCCGCCGTCCATTCAGCCCTCCGACTTGGGGTGTGTTCTCACCTTTCCGGGTACGCAGCCCCGCCTTCGGGGAATGCGCTGTCCGAGCCGCGGACTCTATCCCCGGCCCCGAACCAGTGCCCCAGCCTGACACCCGGACCCGCCGAAGCAGCCGGAGCCCTGCTTCCTAAACGTCTCCAAGACACCTCTGCCCTTTCGCGGGCGTCCTCTGGCGGGCTGGGACACCTGGACAGGCTTCCCAGCCTTTGCTCCAGTCCCATCTCCAGGCTACAGCTAGGGCATATCCACAGCTCCTAACCCACGGGCTCCATTCCCAGCCCGGGACTCCTCCAGGGCTCCTCCTTCTCCCCCAGGATGAAGTCCAAACTGCAGCAGGGCTCACGGGCGCGGCCCGACCCAGCTCTGGCTCTCTCCAGGATCCCTCTACTCTTCTCTTCCTCCCAGTGTCCCTCTAGCCTGGAACCCGCTGTCACTTCTGGGTTTTGCCTGTTTTCTCCCCTCCGCCCTGCTCCCTGTCACCCGGCACTTTGCCTGTGCCTTTCAGGCTGACTGGCTGAATGAGGTGCGGTCATAGTCGTCCGTATTTAGGTCGTCCTGGAGTATTATAATTGCCTGGTTCCATGTTGGCCCTCATGACACTGCCAGCCTGCACCGGGCCCGGCAGCGGGGTGTCCGATTATGTGCTTGTGGGTGAAATCGCTGGGCTCTTGGTGCCAGGGGTGCTTGCCCAGTGAGTGAGGCATCTGGATGTGCTCTGTCCAGTCCGAGGCCAGGCTCTCAGGTCACATTCAGTGACATCCATAAAAGACAGCGGGAGGTCCCAGGTCTGCGTGGCTTGAGAAGAGACTTTCCCCCCTCTGTCAGATGTCAGACCTGGCGGACTGTAGTGTCCCCCTTTCCCTTTTGCCCCTGGTACTTTGTCCATTTGTTCAGTCAGTGTTTACTGAGCAAGAACAGGTAGTAGTCTTGCCCTCATGGAGTTTCTCTTTGGTTTGAGGGGTATGGTTGAACATGCAACTACAAGCTGCAGAGACAGATCTGAACCATTAGAGTGTGGGGGGGGGCTGACCCTGTTTGGAAGGGTGCTGGAAGGGAGATGTGAAGGGTGGGTGGGACAAGGGTCACGGGCTGTCTGGTGAGATTAGGGGAACTTCTGGGGCTTCGGCTCTGAGTCAGGAGAAGGCAGTGGGGCTCATCAGGGGAGAGTGAGGTACAAGATGCGTGAGGCTGGAGAGGTCGGCCCCACGCCTGGTGCCAACCTGGCAGATCGTGGTGAAGGCTTTGATCTCTATCCTGAAAATAGTGGGGCTACTGGGGCACCCCAAAAGGGAGGTAGCGTGATCAGATTTGTGTTGTGAAAAGATCTTTTGGCAGCTGGGGTGAGAATGGCCCAGAGTGGGTGACGGTGGCCCAGCCGGGGGTGGGGGTAGGGACTGGCGAGGAAGGAGACTGTGCATGCCCCAGGCAGAGTCAGCAGGCCCTGGGACGGGCGGATCTGAGGGTGCAGGAAGGTGTCAAGGACGGCACCCCGGTTTCTGGCTTGCTCAGCGGGACCCTGTCCACCTTAGTATGCCTGTTCATCCTCGGGTCACCAGAGGCCTCCTACCTGCCCACCGGCTCTCAGCCAGGCCTTCCTCTCAAAACGAGCCTTCCCTGTGCCACCCAAACTCCAGACCCGCCAAGTCACCAAAGCACCAGTGCAGTGTCATCTGTTGGGGCCTGGGCCTCTTTGAGAATATGTTGGAACAACATCGGTTTGGTTGACACTCTGGAGGGGGAGGGAGGGTGTCCTGGGCACTGTGGGGTATTGAGCAGCACCCCTGGCCCCACCCACTCAGTGCCAGTAGTAACCCCCCCGCCCCCAAGTCATGACAACCAAAGATGTCTCCAGACCTTGGCAAGTGTCCCCGGGGGGCAAACTTGCCTTCGTCTGAGAACAATGTGATGGACTTGTAAAGCGAGCATCCCACCTGGGAGTCTGGGGGCTCCTGGAGGTGGTCTGTGTCCCCGCCTTGGCTCTTGCCACCCTCTCCCACACCCCTCCGTGTGCCCCCATCCGAGTGACTGTGATGCGGCTCTCTGCAGCCCCCGGTCTCAGATCACAGGTCTGGAGGGAGCAGGTGTATTTCTGGGCCTCAGACTGCGCCGACCTGCTCTGCATCCGCGTATCCCTGGCCCAGTGGTTTACAAATGCTGTGGCCCCGAAACAGAACGGGCTCAGGTGCTCTGCTGCTGACACTTGAGTTGTGAGTGTGTGTCCCTCCCTCACTCCAGGCTGTAGGGAAAATGTAGTAAGTGAGTAAGTACTCTGTATTTTCTTCCAGTCTCCCTGTTGGCAGCTCCATGTACGATTGCAGTTGCTCGAGCAATTTCGCTGTAGTCTGTTCAAGGCCACGTTTCACACGACATTCTGCGTTTCTTCTCTGAGCCTGACCCATTCCACCACTTTGCCCTCATCTTATTCACGGTCTCTGTGACCTGAGTGGTGTCTGATTGATAGATGAGGAAACTGAGGCCCAGGGAGGCTAAGCAACTTGCCCAAGGCCACAGACACCTAAGCTGGCAGAGCTGGGGAAGGAACCCCAGGCTCCCATGACCCTGCCCTGCCTCCCCCCACCCCAGCAGGCTGACCCCTGGGCCTGGCCCCAAGCACTGGAGAGAGCCATTGTCTCAGCCCAGTAGGCCTTCCCAGCCTCGAGATGTATCCTGCTTTTGTTTCCAGAGCCTTTGTTTGTTGTATTTCCTCTGCCTGGGCTCCTGTCTCTGGACTTCGCAGGCCCTGGGAGCTGGGAGCGTGCTCCTGGGTCCCTGTGGTCAGCAGTCGGTCCTCGCCCGGCTGAGCTGTGGCACCTGGGGGTGGCAGTTGGGGACGGGCCCCAGGGCAGAGTCTGGGCCAGCCGTGTGGACAGAGGCACGGGGTGGGAGTGGGCTGGGGTGATGTTTCGCGGGGCCTGGAGCAGGAGCTGTGCCAGGGAGAGCTGGGGGGGCCAGGGCTCTGATCACCCCGCACAGCCTGCAGGCCGAGGCTGGGCTGATGAATGGGCTTAAATGGCAAGAGTTGGTGTCTGCCAGCGGAGGAAGGGTGCTGGCAGGCGGGGTCCTGGTCAGGTTTAGGTCCCACCAAGGTCACTTGGGAGCCCCGGGGGAACTCCACATCTTGCTGTCCCCCTGCAGGGTTTCCCTCTGTGCGACATGGACACACGAGGCTGCGAGGCTCCCAAGGGCTCAGCTTGGACCGCGATGGGGCTGGGCTGCGGCCTCCTAACAGGGCTCTCGTCTGGGGCGGTGGCTGGGGGTCGCCCTGCCCCCTGCCCGTGTCTCCGAGCACCCCCATCCCTCCCCTGCCGGGCGAGGCCCGCCCCGGGGCCCGGCGCCCGCCATGAACGGCCTGTCGGTGACTGAGCTCTGCTGCCTCTTCTGCTGCCCGCCCTGCCCTGGCCGCATCGCTGCCAAGCTCGCCTTCCTGCCTCCAGAGCCCACCTACTCGCTGGTGCCTGAGCCCGAGCCCGGGCCCGGTGGGGCCGGGGCCGCTCCCTCGGGGACCCTGCGGGCCTCAGCCGGCACCCCCGGGCGCTGGAAGCTCCACCTGATGGATCGCGCCGACTTCCAGTACAGCCAGCGCGAGCTGGACACCATCGAGGTCTTCCTGACCAAGAGCAGCCGGGGCAACCGCATCTCCTGCATGTACGTGCGCTGCGTGCCCGGCGCCAGGTGAGCCACGTGGACTCGACCCCCCGGGGTGGAGGGACCGGATGGGGGGTAGGAGCCCAGGATGTGCTCCATCCTCAGGGCTCTCGTTTCGGCCTGTGGTGGCCCCTGGAGGGCCAGAGACCGGCGAAAGCCCATCTGGAGGTGCGGGTGCCCGGGGATTCTTCTCGCCAAAGGGGTAGCAGATGAGATCTGCCCATGGCCACCAAGGAACTGCGGGGGGCCCTTCCACGCGCAGCCCTCTGGGGGGCCCTCTCGGCACCCTGTCTTGTGGACGAGGACCCTGAGGCTCGGGGGTGGCTCTGAGTGGCTGCGTCACGTCACCTGCTCGATGTGGAGCCGTCTCCTTCCGGGTCTCAGTGTTCACCTGCCCAGGGCTGGTCTCCTGGGCCCTGGGTGCCTGGTGAGGCCCGGCACCCGCTTTGGGCCGGTGGCCCCTGAGGCCTGGCTGGCGGCTTGGGCCAGCTCTGACTGCCGGAGCCCTACGGCGGTGCAGAGGGGGGCCTTCCAGCTGCTTCTGCCTCAGAGCAGGCTAGGTCCAAAGGGCAAGCTTTTACCTTTCAGCTGGGCTGGGCTAGGGCCACAGTGGGGCTGGAGGAAGAAGGCTCTGCAAGGCCGTCAGCCAGGATCCAGCCTGGTCACCTGCCCTTGGCATGACCGCCTGGCAGGGCCGCCATGGGGCAGAGGGCAGAGGTGGCAGCCCGGGTCATTCCCTGGAGGAGCGGGAAGAGCTGCACCGCGGTGAACGGGGCTTGGCTCTCTTCGCCTGTGGTCGGAGGGCCGCGTCTCGTCCTCCAGGATGGTTCCGAGCAGTGGGCAGACGCCCCTCCCATCCTGGGGCCATCACAGTCCCTCCAGCAGGAACAATTCCAGGGGAGAGGTGGCTGCTGCCCAGGGCGTCAATGTGATGGTCACTGCGGCTTCCTGGGCTCACGCTGGGGGTCCACCTGTGCCAAGAAGGTGACCGGTGGGCCCAGCGGCCCCCTTTGATGAGCGGAAGCCCGAGGCTCCACTGTGTGTCATGGCCTAAGTCACGCCAGGCAGAATCAGGCACTGTTCCCCTCGGCGGGGCTCCTGCCCCCTCCGCCCTTCGCCCTCTGACCTGTGCTTCCCCACTGCCCACCCCAAGGTACACGGTTCTCTTCTCGCACGGCAACGCGGTGGACCTGGGCCAGATGAGCAGCTTCTACATCGGGCTGGGCACGCGCCTCAACTGCAACATCTTCTCCTACGACTACTCGGGCTACGGCGTGAGCTCGGGCAAGCCTTCCGAGAAGAACCTCTACGCCGACATCGATGCCGCCTGGCAGGCCCTGCGCACCAGGTGAGCTCACGCGGCAGGGAGGGGCTGGCGGGTGCGTCTCCTTACAGGTGGCCGGACCTGGTGAGACCAGGTGGGAGGAAGCCCAGGTGGGTAGCCCCGCAGGAGAGGGAGCTGGTCTGCAGCCACACTGGCCACAGGAAGAGGCCCGACCCCTGTTCCCTCTGCAGGGTGACAGGCGTGCTTGGTGTGCAGGGGGAAGGCAGTCCTCCAGCCTCCCTGGGGGGGGGGCCCTCCTGGGAGCCGCTGGCCTGGGACTGTCCCCATGGGAATGGAAGTTCCGCCTGGAGGGAGGGGGCGGGCAGAGGACGAGGCCCCTCCTGAGCCCAAGAGGTGGCGTGTGAGGGCGGTGTGAAAGGACTCTGGGAGCCCCGAGGCTGAGGGAGCACTTGGGGTGCGGGGAGGGGCTGGGCCTCTGTATCAGGGTTCTGGTCGTGGAGCTTGGCTTCATCCTGAGGAGGGTCTCCTCTGGGCCTGGAAGGTTCTGTTGGGCAGCTTCGTACCCAGCACAGTCCTGGTGGCTGGAGGGAGGTCAGCTCCCAGAGGCTGGGTCCTCCCCAGGCATGGTGCCCAGCACACAGCTGCTTGCTTGACTCAAGCAGGGCCCCCACTGTCTGGTCTACATCTCCGTCCCCAGACCCCGCCACCCCGGTCATCCAGGTCCTGGCAGCCCCCTTCCACCCCGTGCTCACTCACTGAAGCACAATAGCTCAGTGTCTGTGCAGAGATGGCCCGGCGCCCTGTGCTGCTCTAGAGGGAGACCCACCCAACCCCACCCTCCCGAAGGCGGTGCCCTCTGCCTGCCCAGGGCCGCTCCATCTTGGCCCTGCCTGGCCGACTGGCGCAACCAGCTCCTTCAGGGACCACAGCCAGCCTGCCCTGGGGAGGCGGGGCCCTGGTTGCTGGAGTGATGCACCAGGCAGTCCCTGATGCAGGCCCTGGGAGCAGGATTCCCTGGCACCACCTTGGCGCTGGGGACCCGTGCTGGGTGGCGTGGTGCAGGTGTGTGTCCACACTCGGCTACCGCAGCCTGTCCCCACTGGCTGGGGGTCGCTGGCAGAATCATACCCCGCCGAAGGGTCAGGGGTCTGAGCTCTGTCATCCATCCGTCTGTCCTGCTGCCAGCCTTGATCTCCAGAGACCTGGTCCCTCAGACCCAACAGCTGAGAATCAGCAGGAGGGTGGGCGGCTGGGGCCCAAGTGGTGGCCCGGGGCGGGGCAGGCCTGGAAAGAAGAGCTGTGTCATCCGGCACCTGTCACGTTTGTCCAGGTGGAGACAGCCAGGTGGCAGCTGGGGGTCCCTGCCTGGAGCTGGGTGATAGGACGAGGCTGGTGCTCAGCACAGCAGTGCTCATGGTGAACCAGGGAGCAGGTCGGGAGGAGCTTGCAGGGTGGTAGGCACAAGGCCAGATGGCATCCCCGAGGCCTGGGGGTTGGGGCCGGAGGACAGGGACGGGTGCAGATGGCGCCTGGGTGCCCAGGTGGGTTGCCCAGGTGAGACAAAGACCTTCCCTGGCTACTCGGAGGAGGGGCATCCCCTTTGAGATCAGGATGTGGGTGTGGGGAGGAAGGCCGTGGAGGCCCCCTGCAGTGGGAGGGTGGTGAGTGGGTCCTTGTGGGGTCAGGAGAGGACTGTGCTGGGGTGGCGCTGGGGGAGGCCCGTGTGGAGGGGGCGTGGGGGGGTCAGGACCTGTCCACTGTGTAGGAAAGGTGCCCAGGGAGGGAGGTGGTGGCCACCCACCTCCTCCCCTCAGGAGCCGCTATGCCTGCTCACCCACGTTGTACTAAGCAGCTGAGGGGCCGCAAACTGGCTGAGATGAGAGAGGAGAGGACGAGGCTGCCTCCGTTCCCCGAGGCCAAGGGGGTGGGTGAGGGTGACGAGTGCTGGGAGGAAGACACGCCCCCGCCCAGGTGTGACCAAGTAGATGCTGTCGAAACTGAGGGTAGAGCTGGGGGCCTGGGGCTTCGGGCAGCCAGCTCCCCTCACACCTGTGGATCCTGCCTCCCCTGCTGAGCGGACCGCCTCGGGGCTGGGAGGCCGGGGAGCCTGCGCGGAGAATGGGGGACTGCACTAGGAGGGCAGGCAGTGGGAGGGGTGTGCGTGTTGCGTCGCGGCTGATCTGCCCCTACCGCCGCCAGGTACGGCATCAGCCCAGACAGCATCGTCTTGTACGGGCAGAGCATCGGCACGGTGCCCACCGTGGACCTGGCCTCGCGCTACGAGTGCGCCGCGGTGGTGCTGCACTCCCCGCTCACCTCGGGCATGCGCGTCGCCTTCCCCGACACCAAGAAGACCTACTGCTTTGACGCGTTCCCCAAGTGAGCGCGGAGGGGGGCGGGTCCGCGGGCGGGGGCGGGGACCCAGGGGGCGGGGCCTCGGCGGGGTTGGGGCGTGGAGGCCTAATGTGCCCCGACCCGCAGCATCGAGAAGGTGTCCAAGATCACGTCGCCGGTGCTCATCATCCACGGCACGGAGGACGAGGTGATCGACTTCTCGCACGGGCTGGCGCTCTACGAGCGCTGTCCCAAGGCCGTGGAGCCTCTGTGGGTGGAGGGCGCCGGGCACAACGACATCGAGCTCTACAGCCAGTACCTGGAGCGCCTGCGCCGCTTCATCTCCCAGGAGCTGCCCAGCCAGCGCGCCTAGCCTAGCAGCAGGCCCGAGCCGCGCCGGGACCTCAGCAATAAGGCGGCGCCCGGACCCCGCCCCGGCCCCGGGGGCTGCATGTGAACCCCTGGGCGCCCCACGTCCTCGAAGCAGCTGGCCGGTAGGGGTCGGGACCTGACCCGGCCCCTGGGCCGTGGACAATGTACAGGCGACAGAGCTATGCTCTCCTTTCCTTTTGGAAGCAAAACGAAGGAAAAACGTGAGAACAGAAATTAAAGATTTAAAATTTTAAGGTTCCTCTCCCTTTCTTGGCTCATGCGTGCTCTCCCTGGGGCTCAGCAAGCACGAAGAGGGGGCCGGGCTTTGTCCCCAACCCCCCAGGGAAAGTTCACAACTGCGGATGTCAGGTCACTCCCTACAGAAGAGGGGTCCAGTTCGGGTCCTTGGGGCTGCCGGTTGCCTGGGTGGTGACAGAGGGGCGGCAGCATTCGAACCCAGGACGCTGCGTGCTCGGAGGGCGCGCCTGGGGAGGGTGGTGGGCTTCCTGTCTCCGAGACAACCCTGGGGGTGGAAGTGGCCGCCGCCGGTTTAGGCTGGGCCTGCTCCGGTCCCCCAGAGAGGCAGACAGCCCTTCCGTGCCCGTGTGGTAGACATCGCAGGGCTGCTCTTCCCATCCCACCCGTCCTCGGCTCCCGCTGCACAGAGAGCTAAGAGAGTCTTGCAAACGGGGACGCTTGGGTCCAGTGGAGGGCAGTGACAGGTCCGAGGCCCCGTGGGGCCTCCCCAGGAATGAGGTCACGATGAGCACCCCGCAGCACACCTCCGGACCTTGGTCTGAGCTGTATCCTCCGCCCGGAGTGCCCTTGAAGACAGGGTCGGTCTGCGTCACCCTGGACCCTGGCCAGACGCCTGGCTCATCAACGGCCTCCGGAGTACCCCTTGCGACCTCCAAGGGCGGCACTCTAGAGTGGGTAAGGCCTCAGAGGCCTGTCATCCACCCCGAGGTCGGGCGGCGGCTTGGCGTGTGTGGCGACGCTAGGCAGTGGCGAGGCCGGGAGCCGGCGATGCTTCCGCCTCGGCCCCTCGGGGTCCGCGGCCCCTTTAAGAGGGGGCGGTGCTTCGGTCTGTGGGCGGGGAAGACGGCAAGGGGCGCGGCCGGGCGAAGCGGAAGTGGGGTGGCGCGCGCACGGCGGAGGCAGTGGGTGGCGGAGCGCGAGGAGGCCGCGGCTTGCGCGGTAAGTGGCAGGGGCTCGGGCTCCGGCTGGCCGGCCCTGCCCTTGCCGCCGTCCAGGTCGTGGGGGCGCGCGCAGCGGGTCGGCCGACGCCGGCGGGTGTGTGTCAGCGCTGTCTGTGGCTCACAGCTGGGCCTCGGGCCTGGGGCGCTGGAAGAGCCAGGAGTGGCCCCGGCCACGCCGTCCCTGACCCAGGACGGTGCCCGGCCTTGACCCTCCCGAGCCCCACGGGCACTCCCGCTGGGAATCTAGGCTCGCGTTTGATAATCCAGGACGTCTGGGAGCAAAACTGAACGTGGGGTGTGTTCTCTCGGGAGCAGAGAGCATCGGGTCCTTTCCGCCGCGAGGCGTTTGCACGGGCTGGTCCTCGTGACCGACGTGCCGCCACTACGGCTCGGCCTTTGCCGATCCCCCTCAGCACGTCCGGCTCCTCAGCCTCCCGCTGCAGTATTTCTTTCCCGAAGCTGCCCCCCAGCCCTGTGCTCCCACTGACCCCACTGCTGCCCGTGTCACAAGAGTCCGCCGACTTTTCACCCCATCAGAATGTAAGTTCCCTGAGTGCCGGGGCTCCGCAGTGCAGCAAGTCCAAAGCGACGGCTCGCGATCGAACAAAAATGTTTCCAGACACACAGAGTAATTCAGAGTATAGAAGAGTGTTGGGTGAAAACTAAGTGTTCTTCCCACCCCTGACCTCAAGTGCTCCCCTCCACTGGGGCAGAGAGGAAGCAGTTTCTTATGTGTCAACAAAGAAAGTGCATGTTTAGCTAATGAGTTTATACAAAAGTGTGATCCTCTTAGCGTGCCTTGGAGAGTGTTGAGTTTCCCCTACATAGATAGATTGGATCCAGTCCTCCTGGTGGCCACGCCACAGTTTATTAGCACTATAATTTATTCATCCTGTTTCTTGTTGGTTGACATGTAGGTTTTTTCCAGTCTTCCGTAGCAGGCAATGCTAGGTCCAGTATCCTCGTACAAATAATCTTCCTACCCAAGTACGAGTACTTCTGGAGGCTGAATTCCTTAATACAGAAGGGTTAGGTCCAAGGGCTTTCCATAGAACTCTAAATGGGTATGTGATCCCTTAAAATAGTATTTCATTGTAGCTTCATTTGTGTTTCCTAGAAGTATAATCAAACATCTCAGTGCTTCTGTCAGATTTGTTTTTATGTTGATCATTTCTACCACTAATATAATCATTTTGAAACTAGAAGTCTATTATGAACATGTATATACTTAAAAAGCCGTTTGTATTTCACGTTCTTTGTCCATTGGGTTCTTGATGTTACTGTTGGGTTCTTGGGTTGGGTTCTTGGTGTTACTGTTTTATAGGAACACTTTACAGATTAAGAAAATTAGCCCACTGTCTTAAAAAAAGATACATTTTTTTCCAACTTGTCATTCGTGTTTGACTTGGATTGTGTGGGGGTTTTTTTGGTTTTGTTTGTTTGTTTGTTTGTTAATTTTATTTATTTATTTTTGCCAGGCACCTAAAATCGTTATCAGTCATTACCTTATCAATATGGCTTCTGCATTTTGTATCGTGCTGAGAGATATCTTCCCTACTACACGATTGTAAAACTTTTGATGTTTTCTTATGTAAATATAATGGTTTGTTTTTTAAATATGTATTTAAATTTTTGGTCTAACTCTAGAAAGGACTTCTGAGAAGGAGTAAGGTAGGAACCCAAACTGCTTTTTCCCAAATCGTTCGCCCCCAAAGCCATTTCCCATTAAAGCCATTCTTTCCCCGACTGAAGCACCGCTTTTACCGCACGCACGAGGGCCTCTCCGTGTCCGGGGCTCTGTTTCTAGACCCTATCACCCCAGTCATCCTGAACTCTGCTGACTTCTTTACTGTCTGGAGGCCCCAACTCCCCTCATGAAAATCAAGAGAAGTTCTGTCACAATAAATAGCTGATGGCTTGAACATGTTCCCTGTAATGCTAGTTCTGACAGATAGGATTCTGAAAACTTGAGCCTTTGGGGCCTCCCCCCTGGCCCCCGTGTACAGTCACAGTGCGAGGTGCTGACCTTGCTTGAGGTCAGCTTTACTCGCCGGTGCCTGCCCATTGCAAGGAAGGGATAAGCTAAGGCCAGGGGCTCCGCCGTTCTGCGGGGGACTCGCCTCTCCCACAGGGGGTGCCTCTGAGGGGCTCTGCCTCTGAACCGCAGGGGCTGTGATGGGGGGTGGTACCTTCCGGGATGCACCCCCCCTTCCTTTCCACTTGGTACGGCCCATGAGCCAGGCCGCCTGGGACAAGGGCCAACTTTCGGTTCTCCATTTTGTGAATTTCCCAGGACACACGTGTTCACACCGAGCAGCGTTCTTGCGCTGCTCAGCAGACGCCCCCCGGCTCCTCGGCGCCTCGGGTCCTCCGCTCGACACCTGGCCTGGCGCACCTCACCTGACACCTGGCCCCTGGGTCCCGGAACCAGGGTCCAGGCTCTCTGTTCCGCGGCCTAGGCACGCCTGACACCCAGAGACCCCGGGGGACACAGCCCGCCCAGGGGGTGGGGCTGCCTCAGCCAGGCACAGGCCCCTCCCCGAGGGTGGGGTCCGGGTTGTGCGCGTGCCCCTCGCCCTGAGGAGCCCCGACTGGACTTCCTGCGGGGCCCAGCCCCCGAGGGCCCTCCGTCCATCCTCCCTCCCTTCCTCTGGCGACCCTGCTTCACTGCCCCCGCCATCAGGCTGAACTGGTGGGACCCACCCCTCTGGTTCTGCCGTCTCTGTGTGAACTGGGGGACCCCAGGGGTCCCAGAAGAGGGCGGGGAGTTCAGTGTCCTCCCTGACGCGTAGTGGCTAAGGTTATGTGAGGAGCTGTGGCCCCCCCAGGGCCCAGATCTGAGATGGGGCCTCGCGGTGGTTGCCACCCCTCAGGGCCCACGGCACCCCGACCCAGGGCCTGGGCGCTCCCCCAGGGCAGGCACTTTGTCTGCTTCACCGTCAGGGTGCAGGGCCAACGTGTTAACTGTGCGATTCCATCAGGTGGGAGTGCCAGCCCAGCGTCAGGGTCCCACTTAAGTTTCGAAGCTCCTGCCGTGTGCCAAGTGGATCTTCACGACGACAACCTTGGGCTACTGGGGTCGCTGTCCCCACTGTCCCCACTTCAGGGGAGATGGCTCTGGCCAAGCTGCCCAGAGAAGGAGGCCTGGGACCCTGACTGGACTCAGGCCTGGACTCTCTGGTGCTCAAGTGGTCTTGGGACACAGGTGTGCCCCTGCTGGACAGTGAGCTCTGTGCTGCCAGACCCCAGGGCCAGGGGGCACAGATCAGAGCCCCGTGTGTGTCCACAGCACATCCAGGTGAGGTGGAAGGGATGGGCCTGTTTGTGGTCACCGTCATCGCTGGGAGGAGCCGAGCCAGGTGCTCTCTGAAGCCCAGCAGAGCGCCGCGCAACCCACGTTACAGGAGAGGGCCTTGAAGTGGGCTTGTCATCTCCCCCAGCAGGGCACGGGGAGGCCAGGCCCACGGGTGGCCCCCACTGCAGCTGGCCATCTGAAACTTGCCTCTGGAAGCCCCTGCTTTCCAGGGGTCAGTCCCAGGCCAGCAAGGAATGGAGGATGAGCAGGGGCCCTGGGGAGGGAGTTCACGCGGCTCAGGCCAGACCTGCACCCTCCCGCTCCTAGAGAAGGGAAGGGTTGGGGGGGGGGGCGGGCGGGCTGGCTGGGTCTCTCCCCAGCAGCTGGGAGCAGGGACCTGGCACCTCCTGTGGGGGAAGATAGCCACATGCCCACTGCCCGGCTAGGCCTGGGCTGGGGCCTTCTGCACCTCCTACGTGTGACCAACCCCTAGGACCATGGTGAGTAATCTGACACACGTTAGAAATAAACACGGATGGGGACTTCCCTGGTGGTCCAGTGGTTAAGACTCCACGCTCCCAATGTAGGGGGCACGGGTTCGATCCCTGGTCGGGGAACTAAGATCCCACACGGTGCACGGCTTTAAAACAGAAAAAGAATATTTTTTGTGTACCTTTGCAGGAGTGGAATTGCTGGGTCACAAGGTACCACATTTACGGCTGTGACAGCTCTGTACACAGCTGTGAGAATGTAGAACTCCTGGTGCCTCCGATGTGGGCTGCTAGCATCCACCCCTCGTGTTTAATTTCAAATGTTCACCTCAGACTAGTTTGGGCTTTACAGAAAAGCTGTCATATCTAGCCTCCCCCCAGCGCCCCTCGTCAGAGGGTTTTGTGAAAACCAAGGACTAACTTGTGTACCTGCCCATTCGCACGCTCCAGACTTTTTTCCCATCTCCGCAGTTTTCCCACTAACGTCCTGTTCTGTTCCAGGGTCCGACCTGGCAGCCCACATGGCCTTCAGTCATCATGTCTGCTTACCCTCTTAAAACATGTGACGCTCCTGCAGTCTTTCCTGGTTTTTCATGACCTTGACAGTTTGGGGACCAGTCGGGAATTTCTGTAAAATGTCCCCTAATCTGAGCCTTTCTGAGGTTTTCTCGTGATCAGACCAGGGCTATGGGTATAGGGAAGAACACCCAGAAGTGAGGTGCCCTTCTCATCACATCCCACTGGGGATTGCTGACACCCTGAAGACGACCTTGACCTCCTGGCTAAGGTGGGGTCCCCAGGTTTCCCCACAAGCAGGTTACTGTCCTCAGCCCAGCCGACACCAAAGCGGGGGAGTTATTTAGAAGATAACTTTTCAGGGACTTTCCCGGCAGTCCAGTGGTTAGGACTCTGTGCTTTCACCGCCAGGGGCCCAGTTTTGATCCCTGCTCGGGGAACCAAGATCCTGCAAGCCGCATGGCATGTCCAAAACAAAAAGAAAAACAAAAACTTTTCATACAGAAAAGTATGAGAGGAAAGGGCCCATGGCCCATAATTGCACTGCCTAGATATCTACTGACATTTAAAGAAAATAAAAGTAATAAATACACATGGATTAAAAAAAAGGTTGAACTATACAGAAAGTACTATTAAAACAAAAAGTAAAGGATTCACTCTTTAGAAGAAAAAAAAAGCTATGGTCCTTCCAGAATGTCTGTACATACAGACACACAGACGTACACGCAGGTACATGAGCCTGGATTCCCACCCTGACCTGTCGGGGCGCCAGGGCATCCATGTTTCCGATGCGCTCCACTTTATGTTGCCTTCCCCTCACTGGCAGCTGGGAGGCTCGCGCTCTGAGCCCCCTTCCCTTCCACACCTCCCTGTGTCTGCTCCTGCCCAGCTTGGCTCCATGGGCCTTGTGGTCTGGCGAGAGCCCCCCTGAACCCCTTGGTGACAGAAGGGAAGGCTAGAGATGGGCCCCCATCTACAGGTGAGGAAACTGAGGTCTGGAGAAAGAACGGACTGACCTCTGTGTGGGTGCCCCGGCCAGGACAGAAGCTCAGGCCCCCAAACCCTCTGCTGCCTCCTAGCTCTTCCACGTGGGCCAGTCACTTCAGGCCACTTCTGGGGCCTCTCCCAGCCTTGATGTCTTCATCTATGAAATGGGGTGAAAACTCCTGAAGGGCTGTAGTGAGGATAGGGTGACAAAACATAAGGCAGAGGTGGGCATGGGGTCAGGGTGGGGCAGGGGGTGTGATCAGGGGTCACCCAGGCATCCCCCGGGGCCTGGGGTGTGAACAGAAACACTGTGGGTGGAGTGTGGTCCCCTGCCTGGGGTCTCCTGCCTGCACAAGTGGTCCGTGGAAGAAAGCCACAGGTCCAAGACCCTGATTATCCGTGGGAGCGAGTGCACACCTGGGGTTCTGAGAAAATGGTCTGTCTGGGGCCGTGTGATCTGCCAGGCACAGCCAGGACGGCAGTCCTAAGCTCTGCTTTGCCACGGTCCACCCCCCTCTTGCCTGTGGGAAGAAGGGCCCCCTTCAGTTATCGCTCCATTTTCCCGTGGCTGCCCCCTTGAACTGCAGGCCTCAGGTGGAGCCATCTCTGGGATGCTACCCCCACTTCTTCCACTTGTCAGGCCTGTATCCATCCCCTTTGCCACTGTCTTGAGTCCCAGCTGCCTTGCCCTAGACTCTGAGCCCCTGGAGGGCAAAGCCACTGGGGAGATCTTGCTCTGGGCCCTATAAACATCAGTGGAAGGGAAGAACAAAGGGTCCCGGCATCTTTCTTGTCCTGCTTCTTCCTCACATGCTAGGGTGAGCTGGGGCCTATGGGGGCAGCCTGCAAAGCACTTCCTGCCTTGTCTGGACTTGGGAGAGGGCAGGCACAGGGACTTGGGGAAGACCTGAGGGTGAGTGTGCTGAGATAGTGGAGGGTGGGGGCCTGCCCAGGTGGGCCACCCTCCTAGACTTTCAAAGGCACAGGAAGCCCAGGCCAGCAGGAATGCTGACAGCCGGCGCCCACCAAGTGCCCACCTGGAGTGGGAGTGGGCTCATCTGTTAAAGGAAGAAGCGGCGTCTCCTCTCTGAAGCCTGAAGTCATTGCTCCAGTGCCCCTCTCCTCTCCCTCCGTCCACCCTTGTGCAAGGGCGGGCCCCCAGAGGGGGCTGGCACAAGCTGGCATCACCAAGGATGGTCGGGCCTAGACCAGGGGGACGCATGGGGCGGAGCCAGGCCTTGTCAGCCAGCGCGCGGAGTGGGTATGTGTTGCAGGTGGCCAGGGTGAGTATTCAGTCCCGGGATGGGGTCTGGGCCAGAGCCCCCCGGCCTCTGTCCACACCCAGCTCAGGGCGGGTCACCGAGACGACTAGAACCCGTGCAGGAAGGCCCCCTGGAGGCTGCTCCTGCCAGTGCACGGTCCCCGTGGCCTGCCTAGGAAGGGGCGGGGGCGTGGTCGCAATGGAGGGGACCACCCCATCGCCCCACTTCCCCGCGCCCGCTGCTTCAGAGCTGAGGGTTGGGCGGACCCCGGGCATCTGCGTTCCTGGCGTCATCGACGACATTAAACAACTTGGCCAGGACGTCCTCGGGGGCTTGCCGAGGCCCCACTTTCCCCGTCTGCGCCCCAAAGATCCCTGAGTGGCGCCGGTAGCGATGTTCCCGACCCCCTTGTCCTGGCGGGGCCGGCCCACTCTTCCTCACCAAAGTAACCCGCGCCCTGCCCTTTGTGACCCCAGCCCTCCTCACTCCCGAATGGGGCAAAAAAAGAGGAACGAGCGCACGTTAGCTCGACGCTACCAGGCGGGGAGTCCTCCCCTCCCCTACCTAGCTGCGGGTCTCCGGGAGCGGCAAGGGGGACCCCCCCATGAAAGCAAGCGGGCGAGAGAAGGCAGGGGGCGCGCGGGCGAGCAGGGCCACAAACGGGGGAGAAGAGGGGGAAGGGTCGCGCACGTGGCCGGGGGGCGGGGCTAGCCGCTTCCGCACCCCCACCGGGCCACGTGGGGAACGGACCCCTCCCCCATCTTGACCTGGGGCGCGCCCGGGCCAGGGTGGAAGCGTCCGAGGAAGGGGCGGGCCCCCGCCGGCCGCGCGCCCCAGCGTGGGGTGGGCGAGCCCGCGGGGAGGCGGGGCGCGCGCCGAGCAGGGAGGGGCGCGCCCTAGGGGGCGGGGCCCTCCGAGGAGGGAGGGGCGTGACGGGGCGGGGCGCGCTCCGGAGGCGGGACCGTAGCGGGGACCGGGCGGAGCTTCCTGGTGTGAGGATAGGGTGCTCGGGGAAGCGGACCAGGGGTGGCCGCAGGGGGAGGGGAGGGCCAGAGGGGGCTGGATCCCCGGCCTGGCGCCCCGCGTGGGGAAGGAGTGCTCGGAGAAGGAGGAGAGGCGTACTCCGCTGCCAGAGTAGGCGCGCCAGGGGGCGGCCCCTTCGGCCAGGCCCCGCCCCCAGCGGCCGCGCGCAGCGGGCAGGGTGGTGGAGGGCGCGCCAGGCGGGGGGCGTGGCCGCGCGCCCCGAGGGGGCGTCCTCCGGGCGGGGCGGGCCGCGGCCGCCCCCGCGGGCTCCGGTGCGTCAGGGCGCGTCAGGCGGGGCGGGGCAGGCCGAGCGCGGGCGGCGGCGGCGGCGGCGCGCGCCGGCCTCCTCCTCCTCCTCCTCCTCCTCCTCCGCCTCCCGCACTCGATCAGCCGCCGCCGGCCGGACGGGCGCCGCTCCCGCCGCCTCCGCTCCGCCCGCTCGGCCGCGCCGCCCGCCCCTGCCTGGCATGTCGGCAGCCGTGGCGTGCGTGGATTACTTCGCCGCCGACGTGCTCATGGCCATCTCCTCAGGCGCCGTGGTGCACCGCGGGAGACCGGGCCCCGAGGGCGCGGGCCCGGCCGCTGGCCTGGATGTGCGCGCGCCGCGCCGCGAGGCCGCCCCGCCCGGGCCCCCGGGGCCGCCGCCGCCGGCCCCCGCCGTCCCGGGCCCAGGCCCGGGCGCAGCCGCCGCCGCACCCCACCTGCTGGCCGCCAGCATCCTGGCCGACCTGCGCGGCGGGCCCGGCGCCGCTCCGGGGGGCGCCTCGCCCGCCTCCTCTTCTTCGGCCGCCTCGTCCCCGTCCTCCGGCCGCGCCCCCGGCGCCGCGCCCGCCGCCGCCAAGAGCCACCGCTGTCCCTTCCCGGGCTGCGCCAAGGCGTACTATAAGTCCTCCCACCTCAAGTCGCACCTGCGGACGCACACAGGTGAGTCTGGCCGCGCGCCCGGCCCGCGCGAGGGCGGCCTCCCGCGCTCCCCCCCCACGTCGGGACCCCGAAACTGCGTGGCGCGTCGGGGGCGGGGAGGGGGGCGCGCCCGGGCCGCCGCCGCGCCGGCCGGGAGGGCGGGGCCTTGGTGGGTGGGGCGCGCGCGGGGGGCGTGGCGGCCACGCGGTCGGGCGGCGAGCGGATGGCGGGCGCCGAGGCAGCGGCAGGGGCTCGCGGGGCGCGCGTCGCGGCGGGGTCCGCGGGCGGGATCGGGGCTCCCGGGCAGTTTCCTTCGCTCTCGGCCTCGTTTCTCTTTTATTTTCCGTTGGTTTCGGATCTGGTTGGTGGGCATCGTGGTCGGAGCGTCCAATTCTGAGGTTCTCGTTCTCTCTGCTGCCTTGGTTTCCTTCTCTGTAGAAAGGCAGGAGGAACCGCGCGCTGCCTCCGAGGTGGCCGCGAGGATTCACCCCAGAGAGCGGCAGAGCGCCTGGTGCGGAGCCAGGTTGGGGGGTGCCCGGCACATTTTCTCTTCCTTTATATGTATTTTAATAAGGCGGAAGGCAGGGTTGGGAGTGCGGGTTAGGGCTTGAGTCTGGGGAGGAGGGGGACCCCTGAGGGTGTCACGTCTTCAGTGCGTTTCGCAGCTTCCTGGGTCCCCCCCACGCCCCCGCCTGCAGCGGGAGTCGGGAAGGCTTGGGGGCGGGGGACGGTTCCGCGCGACACTGTCACGTCTCACAGCCCAGCCGGGGGTGGGGAAGGGCCGCTAGGGAGCCGGAGGTAGGGGGGCTTTGGCTACCCTTTCACTCTGTCACCCCCTCTTTTTCCTCCTGTGGGTCCCCCCAGTCCTCCCCACGGAGTCCCACCCTCAACCCTGAGGATTTTCTCTTGGGCTGGGGGTCTGGGGATGGTGGGCCTCGGTCACCAGCCTGAGTTTGAACATTGGAGGTGTTCCTTCTGTTGGGAAGGGCAGGGGAGCTGGGTGGGCGTGCGCTTGGACTTGGTGGTTCTGTCCGTTTCTAGCGCATTACCTACCGCCTCCGGGCTGCCTTCTCCTGAGGGCCGTTATGGGGGTCACGTCGGGCAATAGGGTGCATCAGCTTGGCTCAGTGGACACGCTCTCACTGTAGAAACAAGTGCAGTGGGTGCATGGAAGCGAGGTTGGATCTAGCGTTGTGGCAGAGACATGGATGGTGTGACCCCTGAGAGTGGCTCAGACCCCCGAGAGTGGCTCAGGCCCCCTAGTGCTCTAGTTTGGTTTGGTTTTTTCCACATTCTGTTTGAGTCTCTGGGTCTGGTGAAGGGGGTGGCCACCCCCCTTCCCACTGTGGCTCTGTAGGGACACTTCCCCAGGGTATACTGGGATTCTTGAGAACCTCCGTGGGCCCCCAGGCAGTACTGGCCCCCCCCGTAAGCCTTTGGGGGAGAAAGGGCTCCTTGTCGAGGGCCTGGATGTCAGTATTGCCATTCTGGTTTTAAAGAGAAAGTGAGGCCCAGGGGACTGAGTTGGGGTGTCCCAGTGATGGGTGGGGAAGGGCAGGGTGCCATCCCCCCATGCCTTGCCCCCTGGATAATAATGATGCTGGGCCCTGGGGTAGGGGGTGCTGCTCCTGAGAGTCAAAGTCGTGCACCCAGGCACCTTTGATGCCGGTTTTGGAGGGTTTGGGGCACCTTCGTGCTCAGTGATTGCTAATTCAGCATCTGTCTAGTGCTCAGGACCACCAAACCCTACCCAGGGTCTGTGTCAAGGCCTTCGGGTTTTTCCAGCCCCAGGGGAGGGGGCAGCTGTTTTTATGCCTGTTTTGGGGTGGGGAAGCCATGCTTGTCTTGGACCTCTTGTTGCCCACTGCTGGGGGCAGGCCTGGGGAGTGATCTGATGAGGAGCTTTAATTAGATGATGGCTGTCTGCTGCGCCGTTGTCCCCCGAGGGCCTTTGGGAGGGAGTCCCATTCCACCCGCCTCTGCCTGATGAGGGCTCTCCTCTCTGTAAAGCAAAGAGAGCTCCCATCCTGGCCTGGCCCCATTTTACAGATGAGCAAGCAGGCCCAGCAGGAGGAGCCAGGCGAGTTGAACATGGCGCCTCATCATCCCTGCTCCATTTGGCACAGAGGCTGGGGTGGGGAGACCAGGAGGGGCGATGGGGTCTTTCACAGGGCCACCCAGCTGTGGGGGAGCGGGGACGGCTGTCCTCTGGTCCCCTGTGTCTGGCCTGCAGCCCCTGGCCCAGAAGGAGCTCTCCTGCCTCCGGTGTGGGGTACGGAAGGACTGGGAAGCTGCAGGAGATGTTGACGCGGTTGCCGTGGATACCGAGAGGGAGAGGGAGGGAGGTGGGGCGGGGGCGGAGAGGCTGGCAATCTACTCCTCGCTCTCCCAACCTCCCTCGTCTCCGGACTGCTCCCCTACCCCAGAGCCCCCGGTGTCCAGCACCTTCTGGGGGACTCACCCCCTCCCCGCAAGGAGCTGACATCTGGAAGTGGGGCTGTTAGTCTAGGGTCTCCCCTTCGGCCTTGCTGACTTCAGGGCCGGCTCATTGTCTGTGTGGGGCGTCCTGGCTAATGTAGGGTGTTGAGCAGCCTCCCTGGCCCCCACCTGGAGCACCCCCCGTTGTGACAATGACAAATGTTCTCAGACATCATCCAGTGTCCCCTGGGCATTGCGGCAATACCTCCAGCTGAGACCCCCTGTAAAACCCTGTCTGCTTCAGCCTGAGCAAGAGTAGCTGAGCCTTTACAGTGTGTGAGAGGCACCGTGGGGATGACCCAGTCCCCGTCCCCCGGGGCTCCTGGAACACTGGGGGGACAGTGACAGCAGCGGTGATGGAGGAAAAGGCTTCCTGGAGGAAGAGGCCTCTGAGCGACACCAGTGGGGTCAGATACAGCAGGGAAGGGTGTGTCCCAGGAGAGGGGACGGCACCCTGGCTGCAGGGGGTGGGGGCAGGGGCCCTGGGGCGTGGATTTGGAGGGCTGCGGCTGTGGTCGGTGGGAGGTGGGGAGGGGGCAGAGTAGGTAGGTGTGCCCTTTAATCCCAAGGGCGGGGGGGGGGGGCAGAAAGGCCCGGCTTTGCAGATGAAAATCCGTTTATGGGGAAGGGATTAGGATCCAGCAGAGGGATCGAGGAGGGGGGCCGCTGCGTGGGAGGGAGAGCGGTGGGGCACCGCATGAATTGGGTGGGAGGGACAAGGCCCAGGACTTGGAGGACAAGAGGCGGCTAGGGCGACCTCTGTTTGCCGAGCGGCTAAGGGTGGTGGTGGTGGTATTCTTTGCTGAACAGGCCCCCAGGAGGAGAGGCAGACAGGGAAACTGAGGCCCAGAGGGGAAGTAGCCACCGCACCCCCCAGGGCTGTCTGAGTCAACAGACCCCACCTCCACCCCTCGCAGAGCTGTGAGCGCCCCTAGCGCGCCAGGTGGGGCGCAGGAGACTGGTGGCTTATCTGGGGGGCCAGAATGGGGCAGTGCCAGGGCGCGGGGTGGGGTGCAAGTGCCAAGGACTGCCCGCCCCCCAGCCCCCACCTCCCGCAGCAGGGTGCAGCGAGCAGCTGGGACTGCTCACGGTGCCGGTGCCCCAGCTGGGGGGCGGGGGAGGGTGCCCCCAACCTTGCAAGGGGCGATAACCACCCCCCACCCAGGCTCCCTGATAAAGGTGGCCCAGATGGCCCGGGAGTTGGCACACGATACCAGCCTGAGGAGCTGGCCTCCCGGGGAGGGAGGGCGGCCACCCTCACCCAGTCCCGCTTCCAGAACAGCGGGGCTCCGGAACACACATGCTCTGGGGGGCCTGAACACACAGGCACTGAGTGGGACATCACCCCCGATGCTGAAGATGCCAGTCCGGGTGGGGAAGCAAAGCCAGAGCAACCTGGGTTCCCCGGGAGGGAGGAGAGGTGTGGGGTGGCAGGTGGCCCGCTTTTTATGTAAACGGGGTAGTGGTGGCTCCTACCTGGGGGGTGGGGAGGTACAACAGATGACGCACCAGCAAGCTAGCTGGTTAGCTGCTGCTGGAGCTGTAGCAACCTGAGTGCCATTCTCGGGGCTTGTAGACGCTTTCCACGCATGTGTTAAGCACCCACGGTGTGCCAGGCCTGTGCCGTCAGCTTTATGGTCAGGTGGGGGGCACATATCATACCCAGGAGAGACAGCATAAGCATAAGAAAGCCGAGGACGGGGACGGTGGGTGGGTACCCCAGCGGGATAAGGAGAGTCTGCTCTGAAGGGTGACGTTAGCGCAGAGAAGGGACGGAGTGATGGAGCAGCTACCGGGGCTGCAGAGGAGCGAGGCCACAGTAAAGACTTCAGCTTCGACTCTGAGCCAGGGAGCAGAGCACAGGCTGGACGGCCCAGGCGCCGCCGATGGGCTGCCGCCCCACTCCCGGCCTGAGGGGGGGCGGGGCTGGAGCCACGAAGAGCCGGTGGTGGTGGGGGGGGGTTGGACATATTTTGAAAGGGGCTCTGATGGGATTTGCTGCCAGGTACCACGTGGGGAGGTGAGGGCCTGCAAGACCTCTGCCTACGGTTTTTGGTGGCAACCGCAGAGCAATTGAAATGGAAAACCTACAGGAGGGGCGGGGACAGGGAGAGAGATGGGGGTGGCTAATGTCTAGGAAGTATTTAAGATCACAGAGCAGATGAACTTCGCACGGGTTGGTCTTTGTTAAAGCCATCGGGATGGCCAGCCGCACGGGGACCCTGTGCTCTGACCCCCGGACCTCAGCATCAGTTTTCAGTCCTTTTGGTTGTATGTCCGTACTGTCCTTCGCGGCCTGCTCAGGCCTATCTCCTTTGGGAAGCCCCCTGCCCCCCCACCTGCTGCAGTCCCAGCCTTCTCCAGCTCTCCTGGGATGCTACCTTACCTGGGCCCCTCCCCCGCTGCAGTCCACCTGGTAGGTGGGCATTTGCGCAAGGGTTGGCTGTGGGCCACACCCCCCCCCTTAGGTTAGTGATGACCTCAGGAGGTCACAGTGAAGGTCAGCTGTCAGACCCTTGGCCCCCAGCCCCAGCCCAGGGAGGTGGGGCGCTGTCCCCCGTGAAGGCCGAGCACACTGAGCCAGGCCTGGCGCACGGTCGCCAGGACCTCCTTTACGGCCGTCCTGAGCTCACCCCTAGTCCCAGCCCAAGTCAGAGGGTCAAGTCCACCGCAGCCCCGCCCACTGCATCTTCCTCCGGCACCCAGGTGGACTCAGCAGACTGGCGGCTGCACCCGGCATGCCGGCTCTGAGCCTCTGAATGTTACGGCCCTTCCCGGCCAGAGGACTGAGAGGGTGGCAGGTCCTGGCATCCTGCAGGCATCCGCCCGACGTTGTGGGGAGGGAAGCCTGCGAGCCCCAGGCCGCGCCACCCACGTGTGCACGTGCGCTGCGCTACCCAGCAACCGGGCATGGGGCGGGGTTGGCAGGCGGCCAGCCGGCGAGGCGACCCCCGGCCCCGGCGGGAGCGGGACCACGTGAGCGGGGCCGGCTGGGGCTGCGGATGTCCCTGCCGCGGCCGAGCTACGTGCGGCAGCTGTGTTCCCGGCGGCTGCAGGCGTCCGGCCCCTGCGGGCAGTGGCACCGCTCTTGCAACCTGCTGGTGGCAAAGTAGAGCTGCGGGACGGAGGGAGGGGAGGGCAGGGCGGGAGGCGGGCCCCGCTGCCCTAAATGGGGAAGTGAGCCAACTGCGGGGCGCACCCGTGGCGGACTGACCCCCCTCTCCCCCCCCTTCTCCCCGCCTGCGTCCTGCAAGATGGCGACAGGGCCGCATGCCCCTCGGAGGGGCGTCGCTCCCCTAGGCCCCCGTTTGCTCGGAAGCCAGCAGCCCCGCCCCCAGACTTCGGCCCTCGGGACCTGTCGGTTCAAAGTGGGGTGGGGTGGGGTGTCCCTTCTGGGACTGTTTTGAGCCCCGTGATTCTATGGAGGACGTCCCCGCTGGGGCCCCTCCCCCAGCGGCTGCGGACTCTGCCTGCTGGATTGTTCCAGGGGAAGCATGGGGTGTGTGTGGTGGGGGCAGTCCCAGGGATTTGGGGCCACCTGTGGTCTTGGACAGTTGCTCTCCCCCCAGCACCATGATTGTGGCCTGTGACCGCTGGGGGAGGTGGCACCAGCGCGTCTGGGTCCCCAGCCTCCTGGGGCCTGCCCTCCCCCAGCCGTGAGTATAACCGACAGGTATCCCACAAGAAACTTTCTGGGGGAGACTTTGACCCACCCTTTTCTGCCTCGCTGGTGGTGTCCGAGTGCGACCAGGAGGAAGGGGTGGGGGAGGGGAGGTTTTAGTCCCGCTCTCTCCTGGGCAGCCCCTCTGAAGTCCACTGGTGCCCCTCAGTGGTTCACGATCCCATCCCCCTCCCAGCCCTCTCCCCAGGGCGGGCCTTGAGCTTCCAGAGCAGAGATGTCACTGGGTCACTCTGAGAATGCAGGTTCCCCCCACCTCACGGCTGCGGGTCTGTCCCATGGCCCCCACCTCCGGCTCCTGGTCAGCTGTGCACCTCCCCACTAGGGTGCTGCTTTGGGGGTGCTTCTCTGATCCTCGGCTGAGGACACCCTTCAGTCTGTCTCCCTCAGCACCTCCCCCACCGGTGGGCGTGTTTCCTGAGGCAGGGTCAGCCTGGGTCACCGCAGTCCCCAGTGCTCGGTGTGGGCCTCCCAGTGTGTAACCTACCCTCACCCCACTGTGGCTCCCCCTCCTGCCCCCCAGCTGGCCTCCCCCTCTTCCGGGTTCCATCCAGTGCCACGAGGGGCGACCCTGCCCACGTGTCCACACTCTATCCACCCCCAACATACCCTGCAAACCCCCTGGGCATTGGGCAACACAACGCCTGGGGATTCCAGGGTCCCAGGTACCCGGCGCTGGGTCCAGAAGGGTGCAAACTCTTAGGTGCTTCACGGCCCTCGGGCCTGGGGTGTGGCGGGGGTCCCCCCGGGTCGGCTGGGGACACGCTGACAACACACACGTTGATGTGTTGATGAGGGGGGTCGGGCGACCCCCCGGGTTGATGAGGGGGGTTGGACGACCCTGATCCGGGGCGGAGACCCCCCAAGGGATGGGCGGGTGGGGACTGGCAGGCGGGGGATGGCGGTGGCCCGCAGGGGCAGGATGGGCGAGGCCGCCCTGGCGGTGGGAGGGGTCTGCGGAGGAAGTTGCCGGTGACGGCCCGCCCCTCCCCTCGCCTTTGCTCCGGGGCGGGGCGAGTCCTGGGCTGCCTCACCCAGGGGCTGTCCCCTTCTCGCCTTGCGTCCCTCCGCGCCCTGCGAGTGCGGCCCCGGGGTTGGCTGGGTGTGGGGGTCCCTTCACATGTCCCTCTGCTCGTAGAGGGGCCACGAGGGTCAACAGTGGCGTCAGGCACGGGGAGCTGCCCAGACGGTGCCCCCCACGGGGTGGTCATTTCCAAAAGGAAGGGGCTTGACTGGGATCCCGAGCACCTGGGAGCCCCCGGAATGCCCCCACAGGAAGGGCAGAAGGGAGTTTCGCGGGAGTGGGGACGGCAGGACCCGTTTGCATAAGAAGCCTCTCCGAAAACTCGACGTGCGTTCGGAGCGGACACGTGTGTGCGAAGTACACGTGCCACCGAGGTGGCACCTTCCTGGGGGTGGGGGCGCGCGGGCGCGCGGTCGTGGGAGAACGCGGTCTCTGTAGATTCTCCTTTCAACCCATGGCAGCTGCTCCCAGTCTGATTACCATTAGTCGTAGGAAATAGAGGAGAGTGTTCACGGGGGTTCGCGAAATGAGTTGGGGCCGTTTTCTTTAAACATCTAAACGTTTTAAATTCACGCGCAGAATTCAGCCTCTAGAACGAGGTGGGGAGGGATGAGGCAGATGACGAGGACCCTTGGGGATCTGATGGGGCTTCTTCCTCTCCCTCTCTCCCCCGATATTGACCGCTGTCTGTCTGTCCTCCGCCTCCTCCGCGCAGGTGAGCGCCCCTTCGCTTGCGACTGGCCGGGCTGCGACAAGAAGTTCGCGCGCTCCGACGAGCTGGCCCGCCACCATCGGACGCACACGGGCGAGAAGCGCTTCCCCTGCCCACTCTGCTCCAAGCGCTTCACCCGCAGCGACCACCTGACCAAGCACGCGCGCCGCCACCCCGGCTTCCGCCCGGAACTGCTCCGGCGCCCGGGCGCCCGCAGCACCTCGCCCAGCGACTCGCTGCCCTGCAGCCTGGCAGGCAGCCCCGCGCCCAGCCCGGTGCCCAGCCCGGCCCCCGCCGGCCTGTAGAGCCCCAGTCCAGCCGCCCTGAGCGCGCCCCCGCTGGGCCTGGGCATGGAGCACCAGCAACACGCCTGCTGTCCCGGCCCGGGGCGGGGAACGGACTGACCGCCAGCCCGGCCCCTTCCAGTGTCCCCCTGAGGGCCCCCAAGATGCCCTTGCCCCCTCGAGAGAACAAGGAGGGGTCTGAGACTGGACCGGGGTCATCCGGGCCTTGGAGTTTGCTCTCGGGAGGGGTAGTGGCCCCGTGTCTGTATATAGCCATGATCGTTAACTCTCTTCCCAGCTGTTAAACAGGGACCCCGGGTGGGTGGCCAGGAGGCGTCCCCCTTCCCCCTTCGCCACCTCCCTGCTTTGAGGGACGTGTGGGCCTTGGGGGGAGGTGGCCCAGGAAAGGCACCCCCTAACCGGTGTTCACACTTGGTCCCCAGGCCCCTCTGTCCAGGTTGGGATGAAGTATGCAAAGAGCCATAGGTGAACCAGGGGTTACCGCGGGCTGCCTCGTGTCCCCCCATCCCCCGCCCCGGGAGCCCCTCACCCCGCCGAAAGCCATTGGAGACGTTCAGGGAAACGGGGTGTGGCCCAGCCGCCCCCATTCGGGTACTCAATCTCAGGTGTCCACAGGTTCTGCCCCACTGCTCACGGGAGGGGCCCCTCAGCTCCCCAGCCTCGAGGGCTGGGTGGGTGGGGACGGGGGAGGTCGTAGGGTTTCCATAGGGGTACCAGTTTTGCTTCTGAGACTTGGGGTAGGGAGGGAGAGAAAGGGGGGGTCTTCCAAAGAGCAATTTGATTCACGGTGGGGGCAGGGTGCGGGGTGCAAATATCACGGGATGGGAATTACTGCAGGCTTATTTATTTTCCTCTGCTGGCTTGGGGGGCTTCCCTGCCCCTCTGGGTGGGTGTGTGAGTGTGTCAGTGAGAGAGACTGGGGGGAAGCTGGCCCCCCAGTTTGGATGGCCGGCTCCCCTCTGCTGAAGGGGAAGAGTCCCCGACTTTGGCCTTGTGCAGCATCACGTGACAATCAATCCCTCCTATTTGGGACCAGGCCAGCCTTCAGGCGAAATGCACCCCTTCCCCGCCCTGCGGATGGGGGTGAGAAGGCCCCGGGCCCTTGCACCATCCTGCCCCGGGCATGGCCAGTGGACCAGCGGTTGAGGTCCTGCCACGCGGGCAGGCGGGAAGTGGGAGGGCTGACCCCCGAACCCCCTGGGATAGCTCGATTTTTTTGGACCGGGTAGAATATTTTTTCAGGCGCCAATCTCTTCCTTGATCTGGGCCCCGGTGGGTGGTCTGTTGTCCTCAGGCTTTGTGGGTGTGGGGGGGAGGGCCTGTGTGGTCTGAACTTAGGATGGGGAGGGACAGATGTCACGTCCCTTCCTGGTGTCTTCCCACTGTGGCTGCGGTTGAATTTCATTTTGGACAGAGGGACTGAAGACCCCGGCCCTGGAATGGGAAGGGACCCAGGCTCCCTGTCCCATACCCTGAAAAGGCCTATCCCGCC
The DNA here is from genome assembly GCF_964341445.2 of Mesoplodon mirus. Classification (NCBI taxonomy): domain Eukaryota; kingdom Metazoa; phylum Chordata; class Mammalia; order Artiodactyla; family Ziphiidae; genus Mesoplodon; species Mesoplodon mirus. The sequence goes on from NC_138980.1 coordinate 34,168,863, forward strand.
TTTGGCTGCACGAGGTCTGTGGCACCCCTCTGTGTTCCAGAACCTTCCTGCCTCCCAGTTGGCGGCTGGGGCGTTTGGATGGCACTAGCGTGGACCGGAACCGACCCTGGCAGGATCCAGGGACAGGTGCCTGGGGTCCTGGGGAGGGGGGCGGGGCTGCAGAGGATCTTCCCGCGGTGGTGAGATGCCTTAGTCCAGGGGGCAGAGGGTGGGCCCGGGTCTTGTTTCCCTTTGTGTCTGTCTGGACGCCCCCTCATTGTCCCAGCCCTGGCCGGTGCATGTCCGCAGGGGTTGGACTGTGGTCTGAGGACCCAGGGAGCTGAGAACTTGTCCCTGCCCCCCGCCACCCCGTGTCCAGGGGTCTGAAGGGACCGATGGTCATTGGGATCTGGCTCCAGCCATTTTAGCTGTGGCCTCTTGAAGTGTGTGGGGGGGTAGGGTCCCAAGGGATTTGCGCTTTCGGGTGACCCCCACCCTCCCCTTGCCCTGCCTGGCCTCATCCTGGTATTTAATTAATTAAACATGTCTTTTTTAAACCCGATTTCCAGAGCCTTGTAGTTTTTCCTATCGCTGGTCCGAGCCGGTGGGCCCTCTTGAGTCCCTCGCCAATGAGGTCCCCAGCCTCCTCTTGGGGAAACTGAGGCAGTGGGCTAGTGAATCCGGGGACCTGGTGGCGGTCTTGGCAACGCCCCTCCAGCCCTAAGGTGCGGGGAGGGGGCTGCCCTCTGCGGCGCGTGCTGCAGTCCAGCGGCACCCACGCCTCGCGCAGCTGCGCCCCCAGCCCGCCTTCCGGCTCCGTTACCCGGCAACCGAGGCGCTGTGACACGGCGCCCGGGGGCGTCCGCTGCCCGCCCCCTTCCGGAACCGGGGGCGGGGGTAGCCCGCGCTTCTCTAGACTCAAGGACTCGCGGGCTCGACAGGGCTCCTCCCCGGAGGTTCCCCTCGACCCCTGCCCGGCTCCTGTGCCCATCGTCTGGCTGCTCCTGTATCATATGCCGGCTTCCAATTGAGAGGGCAAGGGGCCTCGGGAGCGTTGAGAAACTGGTGAGGGTTCTGAACCCCTTCTTAGGAAAAGTGCATCCCAGGTTCCAGCGGTCTCCAGAGCCCGGAAGGCGTGTGGGACTGCGGTGGGGGGAGCGCGGACCCTCCCCACGGGTTTCCCCGCTTCCCGCCCCCGGGAAGGCGGCAGACCCGCCATCTGGTGGCCTCCCCTGGTACTGCACCACCGGCTCCGGCCCACCCCTCCCCAGGGTCCTGTCCTTGGGGCCGCCAAGGTCGCCCCAACCTGGGCACGGGGCCCTCGCCTTTACTCGAGGGTGGTCTCCTTCTGGCACTCCCCTTGCTCCCTTTCTCCTGGAATCTGGCCCGAAAGCCCGCAGATCTCGCTCCCTGGACCCCTGTCCCCCTCCAGCTCTGGCAGGCTTCTCTGCTCCTTTGTGGCAGGGTTCCTGGAATGCTGGGTCCACGCGGGCAGCACCCCCCTTTAGTCTCTCTTGGTCGCACTCCCACGTGCCCCAGAAACAGCTTGAAGATGCCCCCTCTGCCTCCTGGACGCTTCATTGGCAGGTCGCCTCGGGGACCCCTGGTCCTTCTCCCCAGGTGTGCTGAGGACACCCCCTGGTCCATGCCAGCTGGACCTCACCCTCAACTCCAGGCCCGGGATGTTCTTACCCCTGCCCCCAGTCTGCCTTGGTCGGCTCCCCTTTATCACTGCAGCTTCATCTTTCCAGGTGTACAGGCCAAAATCTTTGGGGTCACCCTTGACTCCCCTCTGTCTCACCACCCACATCCAGTCCACCCGGAAATCTCCCTAGAGCTCTACCTTCAATACATATCCAGAATCCACCCACTTCTCCCCCCTCCTCGGCCTCCACCTGGTCCCACCTCATCATGGCCCACCAGGACCAGCGTGGCCTCCCCTGTGGTCCTTGACTCCCACCCTCACTCCTGACAGTCTGTCCACCCTGTAGTGGCCACAGGGCGCCAGTGAGCACCTGTACCAGGTCCAGTCCCTCCTCTGCCCAGGAGCCTGCAAGGCTCCCACCTCCCTGGGGGTAAAAGCCAATGCTCTCTCCATGGCCCACAGGGACCTGCACGACCTGCCCCGTCCCCTCCCTGCCCTCCCCTCCTCCCTCTCTCACCCTTGCTCAGTCTGCTCCAGGCACATGGACCTTCTAGCTGTTCCTCCAACATGCCAGGCCCGGCCCTGCCCCAAGGTCTTTGCACGGGCTATGCCCTCTTCCTGGAAAGCCCCTCCCCCAGATGCCTGCTTAGCTTCCTCATTCGCTTCCTTAGAACTGCTCAAATCCCACCTTTCCCATAGGACTATGTGAACCACCCCTTGTCCCAGCCCCCTACCCTGTTCTACTTCCCTGCCATAGCACTTTTTACCTTGTATCAAGATATTTACTGATTTCCTGTTGTCTGTCTGTCTGCATCTATAATGCTACAGCCACCAGGGTGGGGATCTTTGCTTTGTTCAGGAGCCCACCCTCCTGTTGGCAGTGGAGGAGAGGCACTGAGAGACCCTTGAGGTGAGGGGTCTCAAGCCCATATGTCTGCAGGGCCAGGTGGCTGAGGTAGGGAGAGAGGTGGGTTGGGAGAGGGGGGAGGTGACCTGCGCAGACTACTGCCTGCTCACAGGAGGATCCTTGGTAATTGCCAGCTGGTGCACAGGCTGAGAATTGTAGTTGTATGTGACATCTCCCTACATTTTAAAAATGGGCAACAGGGCTTCCCTGGTGGCGCAGTGGTTGAGTCCGCCTGCCGATGCAGGGGACATGGGTTCGTGCCCTGGTCCGGGAAGATCCCACATGCCGCGGAGTGGCTGGGCCCGTGAGCCATAGCCGCTGAGTCTGCGCGTCCGGAGCCTGTGTTCCGCAACGGGAGGGGCCACAACAGTGAGAGGCCCGCGTACCGCAAAAAAAAAAAAAAAAAAAATGGACAACACAAATTTACATCATTTGAAAAACTAGTACTGAAACAAAACTGGTACTCAGATACACATACACACATGTTCACAACAGCACAATTCACAATAGACAAAAGGCGGAAACAATCTGAATGTCCATCTGATGAATGGATAAAATACGACTTAGGGCGGGGCCTTGGTATAGAGTAGGTGCTCAATATTTGATGGACAAATGAGTGAATTGGAACAGGTCTCCTCTGGTAGACCTGGGGATTAGACTGCTGACAAGAGTCCAGGTGGGAGAAATGAAGCACTTATTGCCAGTCAACCAGGGCGGAGTTGAGTTTCAGAGCCTGAACTGGGTAACTCAGGTGAGGGTTCCCAGGTGCAGGTGAGGATGCGCCCGCAGGACTCGAGTCGACCAGCAGAGGGCGCTTTAGGGAGACAAGCTAATAGAACGCAAATTGAATGCAAATGAGCCACAGCCGGGCTGTGTGGGGCGTTTTTTTTTTTTTTTTTTATCAGGCGCGCCTTGGACAGCCCAGGTGCCGCAGGGGCCTGGGGCTGAAGATGGTGCTTCTGCCGCCACAGAGGCCCGGGCGGCGGCGGCGGCAAGACACACGGAGGCCGCAGGCAGGGCAGCCCGCGCCCCCCATCACCCCCCCCGCAGCCGCCTGTCCCAGGCCAGGGGTCCGCGACCCACCTCGGTCCCGCGGGAGCAGGCGTTTCTGATCAGGCGCACTTCGGGCAGCCGCTCCCGGGGTCCCTTGCGGCGGCGTCCCGGGGGCCTCCGGGGACCTCGGAGCAAGATGGCGGCGGCGGTGGGGTCCATGAGCCGCGGGCGGCGGCGACCGCGGCGCCAGTGAGGGGGCCCGGGGGCCCGGGCGGCTCCGGGCCGGGGCCCCGCCGCGGGACGGACCATGCTACGCTCCACCGGCTTCTTCCGGGCCATCGACTGCCCCTATTGGGCCGGGGCGCCTGGGGGACCCTGCCGGCGGCCCTACTGCCACTTCCGGCACCGCGGGGCCCGGGGCCCGGGCGCACCTGGCGAAGGCGGAGCGGCGCCCCCCGCAGCAGGTAATGTCTACACGCCCGCCCCGGACTCCGTTCCCTGGCGCGGGCCTGGACCCCAGCGCCCAGGTTTCCATGGTTTCCTGTTCCCCGCTCAGCCCTCTCTCTGCATGGTCGTGGGCTTCGTCCCCCCAAGCCAGGACCACCCACCCCGGGGCCCAGTGCCAGTCGCGGGACCTCTGTGAACCACAGTTTCCATGAGTGTAAAACGTAAACAGTGGGAGGACTTGCTCTCCTAGAGGTGTCGCGAGGGTGGAGCGCGCGGGGGTCGGGAAATGAGCGCGGCCGACACTGGTCTGCAGGCCCGGGACTCCTGCCCGGGGAACCGTTCCCGCCGCCTCCCCGGCCCGGGGTGTTGGTTGCAGCTGTTGTTTATTTCCGCGCTTCCTCCCCCGCCGCACCTCTGCTCGTGGCCGCTCCTGTTTACTACAGCGGAGTCGAGAGAGTCTTGTTTAGCGGCCGCCGACTGTGTGTCGAGCCTTGTGTGTCATGCCAGGGTTAGGGAGTGAGTCAGACCCGGTTGACTGTGTGTTGTGTGTGTTTTGGGGTCGGGGACAGGCTTCCGAGAGAACGCTCAGAGACTGCGCATCCCGTCAGCGTGGTGACTATCAATGTCATGGCAGAGTTCGGTGCGAGCTGTCAGGGGGCAGGCAGTGCTTCTCGTAGGAAGTGTGGGCCTTGAGCCGAGACGTGAAGAACGGGGGCAAAAAGAGGGATATCACAAGGAAAGGCCCGCCGGGAGAATCGAGTGTGGTGTCATTCTTTCCGAGGGGAATTCAGGCTCCCGCTGTGGCCCCTGTCCTCCGGGACTGGCTCCCCAGATTTCCCCCATAAGGCACTGGTCCTCATCTCAGAGCCTTCTTACCTGAAGAGAGGAGCGTCATTGCTAGGATGAAACCATAGGGCTGTTTTCCCAGTTTGCCAGAAAAAAAAAAAAGTAGAATTTTTTCAAGTTTCCACTGTGAATTTGCTCAGACCACTGGCCCCTGTAGCCCAGTGTTTGTAGCCGGGCAGATGTGAGCGTTCAAGGTCGGGCTCCACACCTGCGTTGGGCTCCGGCCTGCCTCTCAGGAACCTTCCCTCGAGGAGGGAGGACAGCCGTGCACACAGGTGCCTGAGCTTCAGGTCTGGGAGAGGGGAAGGGGGTGAGTGGGATGCCTCTCGGTGGTCACCCTGTCACAGGGCAGTTTCTCACTCCATCTGTTGAGTTATTGGCGCGGTGTGTGGCGTTCTGTAAAGAGCTCCTGGTGTTTGGGTTCCTCACCGTCGGGACAGACCGGGCGGGCCGGCTCCCTCAGACCCCGGGACTGACTCTTCTGCAGGCCCACAGGTGGCCTTCCAGCCATCTGCGCTCTGGGGTGCTGACTTCTCTTCCCGTGCATTCCTCTCGTGCCAAGTCAGTCTCTTGATTGCTTCCTACACCACAAATGGTCAGTTTCCCAAAGAATCGTTTTTTGAGAATCCATTCGGTGATGTAGCCCTGTCTGCTTCACTTTCCCGCAGGAAAAAGTGCAGCTGCCTACCCTTGACCCCAGTGTGTCTGCATTTTCCTTTTGCAGGTGAGAATAAGCAGCCCTCTTCCCATCACAGAGGGCGGGGCCTGGGGGTGGGGTCTCTGGTTACCTTTTGGTCGAGGGCTGCCTTGCTCTGCAGAGAGGCAGGGGCAGATCCCAGCTTGGCCTCTTTCTCGCTGCGGGGCCTCTCTGACACTCTCTTTCCTCCTCTGTGGCGTGCTCGTGGGCCAGGGGGAGTGTGTGCCTAGACCTCCCCCACCCCTTCAGCTCCCCTTGCTCCAGATTTTGACAAACCCACTTCCCATCGGGCTTGGAGAGACTGCAAAAATCCAGGCTTTGGCTGGATCCACTTTTGACCAGATAGGCACGGCCCAAGCACAAGTGCTTTGGTAAGGATGCTGAGGTGCTGGGTGATGGCCACCTGCAGGCAGGATGTGGGGGTCCCTGTGTAGCCCAGCACCTCTGGCCTTGGGTCGATGGCCTCCTGAGGGCTGGGCGGGCATCCCGTTCTTCCCGGCCCTCAAATCTGCCCTCCTGTGCTCCAGGGTCCCCACCTTGGCACTCAGCTGGGGGATGCCCAGTTACCGCCACGCACCCTCAGGCGTGCTCTTTAACCAGTGGTAGGGACGATTGTCCCCATTTTACGGACAAGGAGACAGACCCAGAGAGGGGAAGCCACGCACCTGTGTACACATGGCTGGTAAGTGGGGGACACGGGGTTGATCTGGACTGTCAGGCCCTTGCCCCTCACCACCGACAGCCAATTCCTGCTGCCTGGCACATGTGGGGCCTGGGCACCTGGGTGCCTATTACATGTGGGCTCAGTGCTGTGCCCTGAGGCTGGGAGGTAACAGTGAGATGTGGGAAAGACGATATAGCAGGGCCTGAGCACTGAAACCTTCCAAGGATGGGCCGGAAGGAGGCTGGAAGGCGGGGGTGGCCCCAGCTGGGTGGCAGTGGCAGCTCCCTGGGCAACCCCCTCCCCCGGGTCTCAGATTTGGGCCTCGGCAGCGGCCCCTTGTGGTCTGGAATCCTGAGAGCAAGCCCTGCTTCTCCAGGGAAGGTGGCAGCCAGGAGTCAGGCAGGGAAGGGAGGGTGCAGCCAGAGAAACGAGTGCTTCCAGCAGAGGGTGGGTTTTGTTTGATTTTCTCCGCGAGCTGACTTGGAACAGGAGGGGGTAGTAGCCCCTGCAGTATCACTGCCCCGGGCCACTGGCCACACTGCCCCTTAGCTGCCTTCCCCGTGGGCTGGGTGCCAGCAGCTTTCCCACTGCCCTGATGACAGTGCTTTCCCTGGTTTGACAACTTTCTCTTCCAGAGTGAACTGCTGTGTGCACTTCCCTCCCTCCCCTTCCTGGGAGAGAACTGATACTGAGAAAACCTCTGCAGAGAGCAGAATCGCCTTTGTGTCTGGAGGCCCAGCCAGGGTACTTGAGGACCTGGGAGGGATTTTCCTAGCTGGTTGTCAGGTGTGGTCTTTGGTCAGGCCAGCCAGGGCCTCTCGAGAACTTTGTCGGGGGGTCGGGGGGAGCTATGAAGAACAGCAGAAACTGGGGACATAGGGGGTTATCCTCTGGGCCTGTCCTGGGCACTTTGGGGTGTGGAGCCGCCTCCCTGGCCACAGCCCCTCGATGCCAGCAGCCCCCCAATCACGACATGCACAGATGTCAGATGTCCCCAGACGTGGCCCAGTGTCCCCTGGGGGGGCGGGATCACCCTGGGTGAGACCCCCTGGTCGTAGGCTGCTTCTTGCTGAGGCCACTTTTTTTTTTTTTTTAAGTCTCCTCCCTGCCCCTCCCAGGGAGCTGTGTGCCCAGGTGCAGCTCCAGCCCCAGGGAGCCCGGGCCACCAGGCTCAGAGGACAGAAGCTTGTGGCCTCCCAGAGGAGGGGCCTTCACTGCCATCCCTTGGGTGGTTCTCTTGTTCTATTGTTCTTGACTTTTTTGTAAAGAGGGAGTGGAGGAGAGGTGCTGTTGGATTTGCAGAGCAGAGTTCGTCTCTTACACCAGGATGGGAAGAGTCTAGGTTGTGTTGGTGGTTCAGCCCCACCCAGATGCAGCCCTTGTCTTCGGGGGCAGTGTCCCAGCCAGCGGCAGCTTGGACACGTTGTCTCTCCATTTAGAGCACTTTTTTTTCCTGGACTCGGAGAAACGTTCGTTTTAAAACCACTGGAGAATACCGCAAAGTCAAAGGAAAGATGTTTCGTATGTTGTCGCAAGTCCTGCATCTGCCGGCTTGTTGTGCGTCCTCCCAGCCTCAGAAACAAAAGGCTCTGTGTCTCTTTCCTGTACTTGGGACCCTGCCTCACTGGTGAAGTTGCATTCTTTTGCAGAGGCTCCAGAGACTCCAGTGAAGTGAGAGGCCGTCCCCAGGCCTGCGGCCCCTCTTCAAGCACTTGGGGAACTTTAAAAACCTGCCTTCTTGCCCAGATCCAGGCTTGGGACATTTGAATAAGGGTACATCTGCCCTTAAAGCTGTTCTTGGTATTTTAGGATTCTTTGCTTCGTGTCAGTAAAGCAGTGTCTCACCGTGGACAATCCTGATCCCCTGGGGGACACAGGGTGATACAGGGACATCTGCGGTTGTCATGACTTGGGGGCGCTCCTGGCAACGAGGGGCGAGGGCCAGGGATGCTGCTCAGTGCCCTCCGGTGCCCAGGATGGCCCCCTTCCCCTACACACACAGACTTTTCCAGCCCCAAACGTCAGTGGTGCCAGGTGACATGGAGGAGCCTGATCAGTATCCCAGCACCTGGCCCCTTTCGTATTTGAGAATAGGACGGGAGAGCTGGCCACGCCTGCAGGGAGCCAAGAACCCCGAGAATCGTCACCGCCCCAGCTCCTCCGGCTCTGGAGGTGAGGCAGGGCGGCCCAGGCGCCCAGGTTGGGGTGGACAGGGACAGCACCCAGCTGGGAGAGCTCAGAGGACTACGTGGATGCCCGAGTGTACCCCCCACCCCCAGAGCATCCTCCAGAGAACAGGTGCAGGCGTCACGGCTGGCTTTCAGCCCTGCAGGTGGAGTAGGGCCTCAGATGAAGGCCTCTTGGCTCTACCTTCCATTGTGCGAAGAGCCTGGCGTCAGTTACCTCTTCTGCAAAACGAGGTCACGACGCAGACCCTCTACACACAGTGCGCCTCTCTCCTCTCAGCTGTGCTGCGCAACGCTCCTGCTTTGCCGTCCTCCTCCACTCCCATTCTGCCCTCAGAATCCCCCACACAGCATCATTTCCAGTGACGAGCGAGTGCTGGGTGCGTAGGAATTTGGTTTATTATTATTTAAGCTGTCCAAGTGGGGAAGGTAGACTTCTGCTGGTCTGACCTGACTCAAAGCAAAACCTGGAACGCTAAAGAGGAAAAGCGCGGAAGGAGGGTCACAGGAGCTGGGAGGTGGTCAGGACAGATCCGGCTGGAGCCCCACAGGGTTGTCTCCTGGTCCCCTGTCCTCCTTGGTGGTGGCAGGTCCTCAGGCTCCTGTGGTAGCCAGTCTGCCCTTTGAAGAAGCAGGCACATGTGAGTTTTAGGGCGCTGGGTCCGTGGCTTCCTTTGAGCACTGAGGCTTTCTGTAAAGGGCCATTTGGAGCACCCTGCCCCTGAGGGCTGCACGGGTGGCAGGCAGTGTTGAAAGCCCAGGAACGTTGCTGGGGGAACTGCTCTCCTGCCTGCTGTAGTTGCTGGGGGGAGCAGGACGTGTGGCTGACGGACCTGGGTGCGCTCGGGGCTGGGACTTGGCCATCTCACAAGCTGTGGCCTCAGCCTGGGCATGCACGTGGGCACGGCACAGCCTCTGTGTCGTCCATAAAATCAGGAGCTGGCTCTGGGTCCCTCCAAGGGCTCTTCTGGGTCTGTCTAAATTCAGTACTTATCTGGGGACCAGGCTGTGGGGACTCTGCAAGGGAAGGAGGGGTGTCCAGCAGCACAGATAACGGACCAGAGTCCAGGAGAGCGAGCCGTTGGCACCTGAGGTTGCAGGGAGTCGGGCGAGTGTCCCCAAGCAAGCAGTTACCGAGCTGGGCTTTGAAGGATGAATAGAAGTTTGCCTAGTGGCTGGGAGTGGAATGTCCTCCGTTCTTTGGCTGCCGTTGAGGCCTCTGCCACTTGGGTAGCTTCCTGGGTCGGGGTGTCTCGTTGCCCTTCTTTGACTCATCCCTGTGTCGTGCTTACCTCTTGTGTGGCAGGACGGTGTTTGTCTTCTCCTGGCCCCCCTGCCCACCCCCTTGTGTTGTGACCGTCCCCTGGGTGGAGGAGTCCCCGCTGATGTCTAATCAGGGCACAAGTGGGCAGGGGTGGGGGGGTGGGACCACTGTGTGCTTATCGTCTTTGGAGGTGCAGGGGGGAGGAGGGGTAGGGTGATGGGGAGTCTTTCGGGACCAGAAAGGATCGCACGACGCTGGGTCTTCTGGTCTGTGGGCAGGGAGCCAGGATTTGGAGTTAGGCAGATCCCTCACCCGCTGCCCTAGACCCAGCCTCCTCTTTGCTCTGTGAGGGGGGCTGATGCGGGGGGCTGATGCGGGCAGGGCGAACGTCGGGATTAAAGGGGAAGGCCTCGGAGCCGGCTGGGTGGGGGTCACGTGCCTCCCAATGGGGTCTTCACACTCGCGTGTCTGCTCATTTTCTCTTGTCGTTAATTTTACTTGCAGCTAGAGCTTGTGGGCCGGGCGTCTGCGCAGTTATGGAAGGGTGCGGAGTGTTTTCTGGAATGGAGGGGCGTGGTGGGAGCAGAGAGGAGCAGGGGGAAGGCTTGGAGGGGTTGGAGGTGGCCACCACCCCGTGTTGTCCTTCGACCCCCCGTGGGCTCCGCATGATCCATTCCCTGAGCGCTGTGGCCCCGAGTGTTTGCTTTTCCCGGCGTGGAGGTGGGGCAGCTGGCCTGGGCCCCGCCGTGCCGGATGCCTGTTCAGAGCTGATGATCAGAGCCGGTCGGGACTGGGTCACTGGGAGAGTGCCCAGCAGCACCAGAGCCAGGAGGGGGAGCTGGTGCACACAGAACTGGGCACAGGGACGGCTGAAGAAGGCTCGGCCCCATGAGCTGGCCGGGAGCCTTCCCAAGGGGCGTCCTTCAAGCGGTGGCCCACCTGGGCAGGCCCTTGGCCTTGTGGGTGTCCTTGGAGCGACAGTAGCTGACCCCTTCCTTGCCCTGGGCCGGGGGCAGGAACTTCTCCTGAGAGTGTAACCCCAGCAGCCAGGCCTTCAAGGTGCTTTTCCAGTCATCCTGAGGTTCACCCCCTTTCCGAAAAACAGCCCAATTAAACTTGTTTACCAAAGGCATGCTTCCCTGGTGCCAGCCCCAAAGGAACTCCCATTGGCTCCCAGCCAGGTTAACTCCCCAGTAACGGGGAGGTGCTTCTGAGGTGCTCCCATGGCCATTACGGCCATTCCTGACCTCTCGAGGGTCACCTGTCGAGTCACTTGTAAAACATTTTCTCAGGGAGCTTCTCCGGTTCCTACCGGTCCCTGAGGCGGGGTAGGGCGGGGGCGCTAGGTAGCATCACAGATATCTTCTCCATTTGCCCGCCTCCCCCCACGAGCCTCCAGTAGCCTTGGCAGGGGCTTGGAGTTGCTGCTCCAGGGGCCAAGCTCTGGGCCCCATGCACTAGCTTCTGAGCCACAGGGGGCTGCAGCCGAGCCCCTGGCAGCTGTGTCCTTGACGCGTCTAGACCTGTTTGGAGCTCCTCGGGCTGGTGATTTGGCCTTATGGTACCTTGGGGACACTGAGGCCCTGGAGGGGAGGGTGTTGGCCTAGACCGGCTCACGCCCACCTCGAGCTGTTTCTTTTGCTTTTTGGTGTAGCCTGATGGGGTGTGAGGAGGCAGCCTCTCCTGGGACTGAAAACACCCCACGCTGACAGAGCTCCTGGACGCTCAGATCTAAGGGGCTGGGGGCTGGGTCCCAGGGCACCTCCTTCCTCTCCTTGCTTCCAAAGCACAGACTTGTTTGTGGGGGGATCTCTTTCAAAATGCGAAGTGCAGGGGTTTGAACTCTGCCCTTACTTGGGAAGGGCTAGAGGCACTCCTGGGTGATTTGCATGTTGTCTGTGGCCCGTTGTGACCTGTTCCAGAGCAGGTCACGGGTGGGGAAGGACCCCCATCCATTTGATCCCCACCCTGCCCTGCCCACCTCTCTTGGGGGAGGGCATTCCCACCAGCTGGGCCCTTGCTCCCGTCCCCCACCTAGGGGATCTGGCTGGGCTGGGAGCCATCTTGGCCTCAGGAGGGAGGTTGGGAGTGAGGTGGGTTGGGCTGGAGGCCCCCTGAGACCGGCAAGACCCGACCCACCCCTCACTTGACATGCCCTGTAAGTGCCCCCTGGCTTGTGTCCTGGGCCCTCCACTCCAAGGGGACGGCGTGTGGGGGCGCTGGCTCTTCTGTTCATCCGGGCGTGTGGTGGGCTAGGGGTGGGTCTGCTTTAGTGCCTTCTGACCCGTTGAGAGTTAGGGTGGGCTGGGAAGAGGGCCGTGGATCTCGCTGTTGGGGTTTCTAGCCTTCCCTCTCTATGGTGCCTTCATCTTGAACCTTGTTGGGGGCAGAGGGCCCAGTGGCTGTGTGTCCTGACCTGTCCCCCACTCCGCCCTTCACCCTGGTGTCCTCAGCTGGGAGGTGGGGGCATGAAGTGACTGCTCCCCAGCACCCCAGTCCCGCTGCCCCCTGCAGCCCCTGCAGCTTGGCTTTACCTCCCCATCTATAACCCGCAGCCTGGGCGTGTCATCGGTGTTCTGAAGCACAGGTGTACGCGCGTCCTTTCTCTTTTCTAAGTGTTGTTTGAGAAATAGGTTCCAAGGTACAAGCCAGGCAACAGGCCTGCAATGGGCCTTGCCTCACCTTGGGCCCCCAGGCGGCCCAGGCCCAGCCACTGGCCCCGGCAGTGCCGGGTTCTCTGGTGCTTTGTCAGTCAGTGATGTGTGCATTTCCCGGGGCTTCAGCAAGACCCCACTCACCGGTGCCTTAAAACAACACAGGGTTTTTTTTTCTGGTGGTTCTGGGGCTCAGAGGTCCAAAGTGGGTCTCCCTGGGCTACAGTCCAGGTGTGGGCACGGCTGATCCCATCTGGAGGTTCTGGGAGAATCGGCTGTTACTCTGTTAACCAGAAGGCACCAAATCGATCCACTTTTTTGTCAGAGGTTTTACATTATGTTTGGCAGACGCTCTAACAATGAACTGTCTTTACGTTCTGGAATATTTGAACGCGTTATTCCTTTCTTTGAACGTTGGGCTTTATTTGCTTACATCTTACCGAGAATTTCCGCACCTCTGTCCTAAGTGAGTCTCCCGTGAGCTTCATGTCAACGTGGGTGGTATTGGGGTTGGACTGGTCTCGTGGAATACACCCTGGAGGCAGGTAGCCCGCCAGCCGCTCCACCACCCCTGTTCAGACTGATACAAACCTAAGTGTGTCCTGTGCCCGCCTTGCCGTCCACCCCACTTCGTGCTTCCCCAACATTGCCCATTGCCGGAACGTCTTTCACGCCATGGCGCTGTTCCCTGGACGTTGTCGTGCCTCGCTTACCCCGTGAGATGTGCTGTGCTGTCCTTTGTCCACCCCACCCACTGCCCCTTCCCAGTGGACGCTTCGGGGCTTTCTGTGTCCTCACTGGTACACATGCAGCCGGTGGAGTTATCTGGGCGAGAGCGCGTGTGGGGGACAGAACCCTAAAGGCGCTGTCGCCAGGCAGGGCCGTGTACATCTGCCTGTCCACCCGCTGCTGTGGGCAGGCTGTGTCGGCCCCGCCTCCCACCCCCTCTCGCACCCCTGTTGCCCCCAGGTGCGCCCTGCGCTTTCTGCCCTAGCTGGGTGTCCAGCCTCCCCGACTGCAGGGAGCAGGGTGGTGTGGCTTCAGTGTGGGCTGGGCCCTGGGGGGAAGCCACCCTCTCGCCCAGCTCCCCAGGCCTCACCATCCCCTGTCCCAGGCGGTGAAGTCCCCGGGCTCTTGTGGCCTCCTCTGGGGCCTGGGCTATGTGCTTTCACCCCACCTGGCAGCCTCTTCGGGGCAGGACCTGCAGGGAGGGGCCCTCTGGAAACCCTGACTTGCTGCTGGAGCCTTGGTGGGGGTCGGCCGGAGGCCTGGCCCCCGGTAGGTTCTGGAGGCTGGTACTCTGCTCTTCCTTGCTGGCCCCTGGGGTCGAGGCCCGGGATGAGGCAGTGACCGGTCACCGGCTCATCTGGCCTGCTGCTGTAGCCGCCTGCTCACTGCTGTTTTCTCCCTCTCTGTTTCAGGGCTTGGTTATGACCCGTACAACCCCGAGCTGCCCAAGCCCCCCACCCAGAGGGAGAATGGCGCCCTGGGCAGAGGTGCCGAGCCCCGCTCAGACATCCTAGAGCTGGAGCTGGTCAACCAGGCCATCGAGGCCGTGCGCTCTGAGGTGGAGCTGGAGCAGAGGCGCTACCGGGAGCTCCTGGAGACGGCCCGAGAGCACGGCTCGGCCGAGGCCCCTGCCCTGGCGCCCCACGGCCCCACTGCCGGCCTGGATGGGGACACCTTCCCTCTATCCTTCGAATACAACCCCAGTGGCCGTGGCCTGTTAAGCCCCGATGCCAGCTACCAGCCCACGCCTCTGGCCAGCCCCACCGAGCCTGGCACCAAGTACTCGCTGGCCTCTCTGGACCGGGGTCAGGGCCATGGTGGAGGGGCTGGTGGCACCCTGGAGTATGTCCCCAAGGCCGTGGGCCAGCCCCGGCGGTATGGCCGCCCCGTCTCCAGCGGCAAGTACGTGGTGGACAACTCCAAGCCATCTACAGACCTGGAATACGACCCCCTGTCCAACTTCTCCGCCCGCCTGCTCAGCAGGGCCAGCACCAAGGACGACAGGGCCCCCAAGCGGCCCCGGGGCTCCCGCGGCAGTGAGCCCTACACACCTGCACCCAAGAAGCCCTGTGACCCCTTCAGCGGCTGCGACGCCAGGTTCTCAGACTCGGACGATGACACCGCTGCCACTCCGGGCGACAGGCCCGCCACCGCCAGCCCCCCGAGAGCCCGAGCGGGCCCTGAGAGCAAGGCCCCGGGGAAGCCGGGCTCTAGGGAGGGCCCAGAGCCTGAGGAGGGCAGCCTTCGGGAGACCAAGGAGATGGCTGTGCAGTACGACGTGGGGGACCTCGGTCAGCCTACCAAGGGCCCAGACGGGCTGCCTCCTGCCAAGCCCAGCTCCCCGGGCAGGGCCTCGCAGGAGCGCAGCAGCCCCAAGGAGGGGAGACCCAAGAAGAAGAAAAGCGGGGGGCTGCCGGCCGCCGGCCGCAAGGATGGTGTCGGGAAGACAGGCAGGGGTCAGGATGGAGAGCATGGGAGGCCAGCCGAGAAGCCCTGTGTGGACAGGAGGGGCCCGCGGGCCGGCAGCCCCCGGCACAGGGCGGAGCGGCCCCAAGGGACCAAGAAGAAGCCATCTTTAGCCACTCCGGTGGCCAGCTCAGGGAAAGGCCGGCCCGAGGGGCCGGGACCGCGGCCCAGCCCTGCACAAGGGGCTGCCCACCAGCTGCCAGACAGAACAGGCAGGAAGACCCCGTCAGGGAAGCTGGCACAGCGGAAGGCCCGCTCGCTGGATGAGGGTGCCCCCCGGGGTGCCCCCAAGCTGCCGAGGCGGGCCCTGAGCCACGCCGAGCTCTTCGGGGATGAGAGTGAGGACGAGGACCCGGGGCCCGAGGCGCCCGCCCCACGGCCACCCGCCCTCCCCAGCCTCAGCTCCAGCTCCGATTCGGACTCGGACTCCAGCCTGGGCCTCTGCGGCGCGCGGGGGCCGCCCAAACGCCTCAAGGCCTCCCCGCCCTTCTCGGCCAGCAGGTCCTCCCCTCCCCCCCCCTCCTCCTCCTCCTCCTCGGGGGCAGGCTCCGACGTGGACTACTCGGCCCTGGAGAAGGAGGTTGACTTTGACTCCGACCCCATGGAGGAGTGCCTGCGCATTTTCAACGAGTCCACCGCTGTCAAGACGGAGGACAAGGGCCGCCTGGCCCGGCAGGTGAGGGCGGGCTGGGCTCGGGCAGCCGGGCCCTTCCCGGCTTCCCCCGTGACTGGAGTCCCAGCGCCCGGTGGAGACGGCTCGCTCAGCGTCGGCCTCTCAACTCGTTCAGAATTCAGGACCCCTCGCTGGCTGCCTGCTGCCCCCCTGCACCCCGTCCAGAAAGAGGACGCTGGCTTATGGCCCACCCGGCGGGGTTCCCACAGCAGCCTCCTGAGAGCATCCCGGCTAAGGGGTATCAGGCACCACCATCCCGCCTTCCCCGGCCCTCTCCCCTGAAGCGTTGCTTCTCCCCTGCCTCTCTTGCCTCTCCCCTCTTCTCTCCTTCCCCGGCTTCCCCACCCCCCACCCCGTCCCCGACCCCCCAAACTCAGCCAGCCTCCACCTTTCTGGTCTCCTCCTGCAGTGTCCCCACCTCGCCACCAGAGGGAGCTTGCTCTAAACAAAGCAGTCTGAGCCAGTCCCTGCAGAGAACCTGCCGCTTCTGAGGGATCCCAGGGTGGGACCCTGGCCCCGCCCCTTGCTCCCTCCCTTAGTGCCCCACCCTGTTCTCGGCCCTTTGCTTTTCTGATTTCTTCCCCTTCATTCCCGCGATTCTGATCTCGTCCCTGTGCTGGCTGGGTGGGAGGGGAGCAAGAGGCAGGCGTGAGCGTGGGCTGGGCCAAGTGTGCAGAACTCACCATCCGCAGGGCCTGGGAGGGGGGCCCGGGGCTCAGGCAGCACTGGGGGCCTTGGCTCCGGGGCGCTAAGTCTGTTTGCTCACCTGGGAGGCAGGGCAGGGCCTGCGCACCTCCCGGGGTGGAGGTGAGAACCCCAGATCGCATCTCTAGACGCGGCAGCCCTCCCTCAGCACGGTACTGTCTTCCACCCGCTCCTCGGGCCTGGGAGTCAGATCCTCCGCGTGCTGCAGGCCAGGGTGAGAGGAGCCGCAGCATCGGTGTTGGGGGGGGGGGCCTCGCTGAGGGCCGGATGTGTGTCTCAGCCCCCCAAGGAGGAGAAGACCGAGGAACAGGGGCACTCGGGGCTGACCACTCTGTTTCCTGGGCAGAAGAGGAGGATCTCTCACCTCTCCAAGCAAGGCAAGGAGGTAAGGGAGGGCCTGCTTCTGGGTCCTGGGTAGAGGCTGGTGGGGGGGAGATGGGCCTCGCTCTCCCTTGCCCATGGGCGCCTTTGGCAGCCGTGGATCCAGCACTGCCCGTGTCCTGCAGAAAAATTCCTGGGACCCATGTCCAGTCATCAAGTTGCGCTTAGTGCGCAGAGTGGGGCACAGAGCAGGGACAGCGAGATGAGGGGCAGCCCTCCAGCAGGGTCACACTGCCCCATCCCAGTCCCAGTTCAGAGGTATGCTGTGTGATCTTGGGCAAGTGGTGTGACCTCTCTGAGCCTAGATTTCCTCCCCTGTGGTCCAGAGACAGGATCAGTTGTCATTCACTATGGGGCTGCTCAGTGAGTTAGCACAGGGAAGGCTGGAGCAGAAGACAGGGCTCTTGGCTGAAGAACTGCAGGTGATCCAATCACCAGACCCCTGCCCCACCCGGATGGGGATTTTGGAAGTACAGTTCAGAGAAGATTGGATCAAGCAGGATCTAATCTAGGTGCTGGGGGTTCCCACCCACTCTGTGTCTATATAAGGGCTGAGAGCACAGTCTGGGCACTTAGAAGTCAGGACAGCAGGGCTGGGAAGGGACCTGGGATAGTGAAGCATCATGGTGAGTCTAAGAGCCGAAGCACCAAGCTGGTTCCCTCCCAGGTATCTGCAAACTTGGGGGGAAGCTAGTCGGTTCCTTCCAGGGTATCAGCAAACTCAGAAGACCAGCTGGTTCCCTCTGGGACCCCTGCACACTCCGGAGGAGGAGAGCTGGCTCCCTCCGGGGCCCCTGCACGCTCAGGAGGAAGCTTCTGAGGTGGCCTGCTCCATCCCAGCCCTGGAGCACCTGCCGCCTGCCCCACAGTACTACCCCTCTCCTGACGCCCCGGGAGGCCTGCTCTGGGTACCTCTGATGTGCAGTCTGGACTTGAAATTTGTCACCCAGGCGGAGCCCACGAGCAGAGGCCCAGCGCCTCCTACCCGTCCCCCGACGGCCCAGGAGGTGTGCTACCGCCGGGCCCAGCAGGCACAGAGGGAGTCAGCCAGCCGGCTCCAGGCTGCCCAGCTGCTGGCCGAGAAGCAGTCCTCCGTGCACATCTCAGCCCCTGGAGAGAAGAGGAGGATTGCCCACGTCCCCAACCCCCTCCTGGCTGCAGGTGGGTCCCAGGGTTCTGGTCTCGGGAGTGCTTCTTGTCCCACAGGAGGACCCCAAGGCTGGGCTCCTTTTATGCCAGTAGTGGTGGCCTTGAGCAGGGCCTGGCTGCGTCTTGGTGATTATCTGTCAGACGGGGATAAAAGTCTCCCAGCTGCTAGTGGGAGGCTGAGGCAGGCCTGGTGTGGTGCCTGGCGGCTCTGGGCCTCTGTGGGCTTTGGTATTAGCAGTGGGGCGGGCCGTAGGGAGTCTGAGGGGTATCTTCCTCCCTTCCCTGTCTGTCCACCAGCGCCAGAGGTCTGCCTGTGACTCCGCTCTGCCCCTGCTGCCTGCTCTGTGGGGGGCTCCCACCCAGGTGTGGCTTGCACCTGGTAAGGTGTTAATGGGGGGGTGGCCCTGGAGGCCTTCACCCTTGAGTCAAGCCAGCTGATCTGGGGTGGGAGTTGGGGGCTGGTTTTCCTCCCCCTCCCACCCTGAGGGCCACTTTCCCCCCACTTGGGCTTGTCTGAAAGCTGGGTTGCCCTTCAGCAGTCCAGTGCATCGGGTGCTCAGTGGTGTGTCTGGGGCTGAGGACGTGGGACAGGAGCCGGGGCTCTGCAGCCACCTGGAGGCTCGTTCAGATGCAGTCGTTTGCCCCCTTGGGCCGGGGGGACCCCTACTGTCTGACCAGCTGCCTGCGATGTCTTTCCTGCTGGTTCCAAGACCCCTTTGAGGAGCCAGCCCCGAGGAGACGGCTCCACACACTGGTCCTGCGGATACAGGCTTCCGCAGGCCTCCCTGGTTTCCCTGGGTGCTAGAGCCTCCTTTAGGAGAAGCTGGCCAGATCCCCATCCTTCCCCCTGCCCCAGGATGCTGGAGGGAGCGCTTGCAGCCAGGGGGCTTGTCAGCCAGGGTCTCTGTCTCCGGCATGGGCTTTAGCAGTTGTTTGGCCCTGGGGGTGTGAACAGAGATCGCCCTGAGCTACGGACCTGAGATGCACACTCTCAAAAGCCTGCACCTGCTCTCAGGTTGTCTGGTCATCACCGATGGCTTGGGACAGTCCTGCCACCGTTGTCACTGCACGCGCTCGGGTGGGGTGGCAGCTCTCCCGAGCCCCACCTGTCATCCGATGCCTCGTGCTCCAGATGACCGTAAAAGCGTTCCTTCTTCCATCACTGAAAAGTGTGCATTCTTAGAGTCGTGGCCTCCTTTGTGGCCTGAGAGGCTGGGCCTGGTGTGGGCCCCGCCGCTCTGCGTCTGTGCCTCGGTCTCCTCGCTGCTCCTGTCCTTCCTCGGGGCTGAGCCCTCCCGCCACCACCCACCCCACCCCCACCCCGGGCCCTTGGAAACAGCCCTACTGGTGGTCACAGGAGACTGCCTGGTTTGTGACCTCATCAAAGGGA
This sequence comes from Mesoplodon mirus, assembly GCF_964341445.2. Lineage (NCBI taxonomy): Eukaryota > Metazoa > Chordata > Mammalia > Artiodactyla > Ziphiidae > Mesoplodon > Mesoplodon mirus. The sequence continues at coordinate 34,187,918 of NC_138980.1, forward strand.
GAGACAGAACACAGAGGCCTCACACTTGAGCGCCTCGGGGTTGGGGCCGCAGCATGTGGCAGAGGCTCCCCACACCCCCCGCCAATTGTGGGGCCACCCCAGTGGTGACCTTGCCCGAGCCGGCCTCCGAAGCCCCATTTTCGTCCTGTCCCCTCTCGATGGACTTGCCCGAAAGCCGAAAGAGCCTAATGGCGTTCCACAGCCCGCAGGCCAGACCCCGGCCCTTCCGCCTGTGCCCCGAGATGCACATCGTGCTGACGCTGAAAGGCCGCAGCTGCCTGGTGCTCTGCAGCTCAGTGATGGGCGTGCTCTCCTCCCGTACTCATGGCCCCTGTCCCCCTCCAGCCCCCACAGGTGCCAAGAGGACCCTCTCGGCCAGCAGCAGCCAGCCCCCCAACGGCCCCGAGCCGGGCAGCCAGCCTCTGAAGATGCGCACGTTGTCGGGCATGGCGTCCAAGACTACCGCCACCGTGGCCCCCAAGCGTGTGGCGCACAGTCCATCCTTACAGGTGAGCCCTCTGCTCAGCTTGCCTCTTCCTGCTCCCCCGTTGTTTCCATTTAACCCGTAGCCTTACTGCTTTGAGCAGTTTCAGTTTGCAGACCCTGAGTGGGGTGCAGGCGGGAGCGTGCCACACTCTGCTGGTCTCTGTTCCCCTAGAGTTTAAAGAAGCCCGTTATCCCAAAAGAGTTCGGGGGCAAAGTCCCCACTGTCATCCGCCAGCGCTATCTCAACCTGTTCATTGAAGAGTGCCTCAAGTTTTGCTCTTCTAACCAGGAAGCCGTAGAGAAGGTGCGTGGGGCGGGGCTGGCAGGAGGCGGGGCTGGGCGGGGCTGAGCCGAGTGTCCTCCTTCAGGCGCTCAACGAGGAGAAGGTGGCCTATGACCGGAGCCCCAGCAAGAACATCTACCTGAACGTGGCCGTGAACACCCTCAAGAAGCTGCGCGGCCTGGGCCCTGGCACCGGGCCTGGTCTCAACAGTAAGTCGCCTCCGGAGGACCGGGGCCCAGCTCTCCCCGCCCCCATGCCCGGGCCACCGGCAGGTTGTCAGACAAAGGCTCTGCGCGCCGGCCACCCGGTTGCCAGGCTCCTGTCAGGATGGCGCTGGCCCCGTGCCCTCAGGACAGCCTCCTTTCGCTGTTAACCGCCCTCCTCAGCGAACCGAGGGGCCGCCACTAATGGGGGCCTCTTCAAAGCGCAAGGCAGGGGGGCATTTCCTGACCCCTCTCGAGGGATGCATTAGCGCCTGTCCGCTCCGCCTGCTCTCCCGCTCGGCCCGCTTCCCCGGCAGGCAGCTGCGCACAGCGCCCGAGGTGGCCATCAGAGCCTGTGTAGAGTCCTTTCCCTTCTCCTCCAAGGGGGTGAAGACCCCCGGGGCGTCCAGGGGAGGTGGAGGGGCTGCCGGGCAGCCTGCTGCTCCCCAAAGAGGTCAGGCCATCCCCTTCTGGAGGAGGGTGGAGGAGCACTTGTGAGGGCTGAGGGCTGAACCTCCTTTACCCTCCCCTCACCTTCCAGAACCCAGCGGCCGGAGGGTGGTGTCCCATGAAGTGGTGCTGGGGGGCAAGTTGGCTGCCAAGACCAGCTTTTCGCTCAGCCGTCCCAGCAGCCCCCGTGTGGAGGATCTGAAAGGTGAGCCTGGCTCCTCCGGGTGCGGCCCCTGGAGGCTCTCCCACCTTCCCCAGCTCCTGGGTCCAGCCCCAGCCCTGCTGGGGGCTGACCCCCTCTCCCCTGTCCCCAGGGGCCGCCCTGTACAGCCGCCTCAAGGAGTACCTGCTCACCGAGGCCCAGCTCAAGGAGAACGGCTACCCCTTCCCGCACCCCGAGAAGCCAGGGGGTGCCGTCATCTTCACGGCCGAGGAGAAGAAGCCCAAGGACTGTGAGTACCTCCTGTGCCACCGCCCTGGGGGCAGAGGGGGCAGGGAGGGGGACATCTGGGGACAGGGAACGGCCCGGCCCAGGCTGGCCTGACGCCTCGCCCTTCCTCCTGCCCCGTCCCCCACCGCAGCCGCTTGCAGGGTCTGCTGCCGCTGCGGCGCCGAGTACCTCGTGTCCTCCTCCGGCCGCTGCGTGCGCGACGAGGAGTGTTACTACCACTGGGGGCGGCTCCGCCGGAACCGAGGTGAGACCCCCGCCGGGCCGCTGGGCTGGGCTGGGCTGGCGCCAGCTCTGACCATTTGTAACTTTTTCCATTGGTTGTTCTTCATGGGAAAAGTAATACAAAGGTCTTCCTGTGACAGTGTCCCCGAGCAGATAAAAGGAAGGCCTCCCACCCCATGGGGCCCCCACGCACCCTTTCCACGCCTGTCCCTGTGGAACTACGTGGGCGGTTCTGCCCCAGCGGGAACAAAGCGTTCATCCTGTCCTGCGGCTGCTTGTTTCATTTTGTCGCCGATGTGGCCAAATTTCCTCTCCTGGGAACACACGGGGTGAAGCTGCCGGCTGGCCGCCCGCAGACCCGTCTCTGGGTGGGCAGGCCTCCCTGGGGGCTGCGCCAGGCATGTCCTCACTACCAAATGCGAAGGGCTCCCGCTAAGCCTGGGCGGGGGGGGGCGGGTCTGCGAGCTGTCCCGGCCCCTCACTGCCTGGTTGGGAATGGCGCCCCTCCAGGGAAGGGCACTGGGAAGCCCCTGCCCCGTGCAGGCAAACTAGCCGACGTTTGTAGTTCCCTGCGGGAGGCTTGGGCCCAGGGCCTCAAGGAGGTCTGATGACCGTGTCTCCCTTGCAGTGGCCGGGGGCTGGGAGACTCAGTACACGTGCTGCTCGGCCGCCATCGGCTCCGCCGGCTGTCAGGTCGCCAAGGTAGGTGTCCTGGGCCCTTCCTCGTCCTGGGAAGCCCCTCCCCCATTCTGGCCAGAGCCCTGACCTCAGAGCTGCCCTTTTCCCATCCTTGATCTACCTGCCTGGTCTGGGGGCTTTGGGAAGAGGAGGACAGTCTGTGAAAGCCACCAGCACAGCACAGCCCCCTGAGCCCGGCCTTGTCTTTCCGAGCCTGCCGCCCTGACCTTCCTTCCTTCCCACCCTCAGCAACACGTGCAGGACGGCCGGAAGGAAAACCTCGAAGGGTTTGTGAAGACCTTTGAGAAAGAACTTTCAGGAGATGCACACCCAGGAGTCTACGCCCTCGACTGTGAAATGGTGAGGCAGCCCGGCTGCCCAGCAGGGCTGCCCCAGTACCTCTACCCAGAGCCTCGGGCCAGCGCAGGTGCCATGATAAGAGGGTGAACAGCAGCCAGGCCTACGTGCCCGCTGAGCACACATCACAGCCTTGCCTGCGTCCGAGGGCCTGGCACACACGGGCCACCTTGGCACTCGGAGGGTGCGTGGGCCTCGTGAGCACAGCTCTGGCTTCGGGAGGGTGCCCGGGCTCATGCCCCCTTCAACCCGCAGAGAGGCCCCGGAAGGCCTCTGGCCCGGTTTCCGTATCTGAGAGTGGGAGCTGTGCCTCCGCCCGCAGGGTTCAGGGACAGGGGTGGCCTAGGAGGGAGGGCTGGTGTGCGGGGCCGGGGTGGGCCTTGGTGCTGCGTCTAAGGCCCATCCTGTGGCCCCGCAGTCTTACACCACGTATGGCCTGGAGCTGACGCGCGTCACGGTGGTGGACACGGAGCTCCGGGTTGTGTACGACACCTTCGTCAGGCCGGACAACGAGATCGTCGACTATAACACTAGGTGTGCCCCTCCCACCCTGACCCTGGACCCCTTGACCAAGGAGCTGGGAGCCCTGGCAGGACCATTTCCCACCACAGCCCAGCCTTCCTGCCTGCAGCCCAGCCCCCGGGTTGGGGTCCCCGTGCCCTCCCCAGCTTCCTAAGGCCTCCATCCTCCCGCCCCAGGTTTTCAGGGGTGACCGAGGCCGACCTCACGGACACGAGCATCTCGCTGCGGGACGTCCAGGCCGTCTTGCTGAGCATGTTCAGTTCAGACACCATCCTCGTCGGCCACAGCCTGGAGAGCGACCTGCTGGCCTTGAAGGTACCCGCCCGCCTCGGCTTCAGCTCCGGCTCCCTGAGGGTCCTCAGAGGGGGGGCGGGGGCGTCTGGGGCCTGCTGCCCTCAGCCCAGGGCGGGAGCTGTGGGGTCAGGGACCAGGCACTCGGCGTCCCCCTCCCCCCTTTGCCACCCCAGCCCTCCTGGGGTCCCTGACCGCCCACCCGCCCGCCTGCCCGCCCGCAGGTCATCCATAGCACCGTGGTGGACACGTCCGTGTTATTCCCGCATCGCCTGGGCCTCCCCTACAAGCGCTCCCTGCGGAATCTCATGGCCGACTACCTCAGACAGATCATCCAGGACAATGGTGAGTGCCGGGCCGTGGGGCCGCGGGGGCTGCGGGGGCCGCGGACTCCCTGCCCTGACGCATCTGTCTGCCCCGCAGTGGACGGGCACAGCTCCAGTGAGGACGCCAGCGCCTGCATGCACCTGGTGATCTGGAAGATCCGCGAAGACGCCAAGACCAAGCGGTGACCGCCGCCTGCCCGCCCGCCCGCCCCCCTCTCCTGCCGCCCCAGCCCATTCTCGACCCCAGGCCTCTTCCAAAACAGTGCAATAAATCTCGAGATCTAACCCTGTCCATGTCGCCAAGACACAGAAAACCGAGAGAACGGGATGAGCCGGAGGCCACGAGAGCCTAACGCCGAGACTGACCCCGGAGCCCCGAGCCCCCGCCGCACCCCTTTGCCCGTCCCTGCCTCTCTGCCCCAGACCTCTGTCCTCTGGAGACTGCTGCTGACTCGACGGGCGAGGCCGGGGCCCTCCCGCCTGGCACTCCCAGTGGGCCCTGCTCGTGCCCCAGGCAGTGAGACCACCTGCCCCTGCTCCTTCTCGTGGGCGGGGGGCGGCCGGGCAGGCTTGTCGAGGGTTTGTTTATGACAGGAGTTGTCTTTTTATTTTGTATTGTTATTTTTATTATTTGTAATTTAAACCTGATGACTTGCACAGTTGTCTTCCCCCATCCGGAGGAGCAAGACCCTGGTGCTGCCTTCCCTCCCGGGGGACGGGGGTAGGGCTGGGAGTGGAGCACCAGCACCCCAGCAGCCGCCAGGACCTGGGAGTTCTGGGAACCAAGCCAGTCCCTCCATCAGCCCCCAGGGCCTTGCCTTCTGGACGCCCCAGGGCCCGTCGGCCTCTGGACGCTGTCTTCCCGCCAGAGCCCCGCCTTCCTCCGGGGGCTGTCTGTAAAGGCCCACAGCGCCCCAGTTCCTGCATCCCCTCTCCCCCACCCCCAGGCAGGGGCAGAATAAACGTTTGTATGGATTTTAGAGCTCATGGCGTCTGGAGGTGTTCTTGGTGCCAGATGTGGCTCTACACACACAGTGGAGGTCACTGTCACCCGTAACGGGGGGAATCAGGAATGGGATCCTGCTGTCCTTCACAAAAACCAGCCCAGTGCCCGGGTTGCCCCCAGGACCAGTGTCCAGAGCAGACCAGGGCCCCATGCTTCCGGCCCCTCAGGGTGCCGTGACAGTGGGGCCAGCGGCCAGGCCCTGGGACTGGAGTTGCCTTGCCCACTCATGAGGTGGGGCCTGCGTACAGGGCTGGGAGTAGGGAGACCCCGACCACTGCTGCTTGTTCCCTGTCTGAGCAGCTAACTTGGGAAGGGAAAGGCAGCCACTGGGTAAAGCAAAAAGTGAAGCCCAAAGAGCCTCGTGGGTCGGGGAGATGCTGGGGGGCCCCAGGTCCCAGTGCAGGAGCACAAAGGTGCTGGAAGGAGGGCTGCCTGGAGGAGGCCCCCTTGCTACTCCATTTCCGCATAAGTTCCTCTGGCTTCTGCTAAAGGCCAAGAGGGCAGGCTCCCATATGAGGACACAGCAGCCAGGGCTGCAGAGTTCCCAGGGGGTGTCGACTGAAAAATACAAGACCTGAAAGCTGTGAGTTATGTTTTATTCCAGGAACTTACTGAGGACTGTAGTCCAAGACATTGCCTCTCATAAAGCTCTGAGGAACTGTTCCTCGGAGTTTTTGCTGAAAAAAAAAACATAAGAGTCAAACATCGAAAGGTTCCTGCTAATCACAAAAAGCTGACATCTCTAGTTAATGATTGCAGTGCTTTTTCTGTGTGTGGGAAGATGCTAGATGCTGTCTGGGCTCACTGAAATCATTCCTTTGATATGCACTTCAGCTATCCAGGGCCAGTATCTGGTTTTTCTCCATCCTGAATCCCCTCACGGCGCACCACTGTGGGGAAGGGGGGTGGCGCTGCAGTGGCAGAAGGCTTGATGGTGAGCAACATTCTCTGTCCACAGGGGCCCTGAGGGGAGGGTTCTTGGTGAAGTCAGGCCCCTGCCACCATCGTGTCCCTCCGGGGCTGTTCTTGTGACCTGTTGACTTTCCCCCACCCTCTGTGAACAAGGAGTGTTCTTCTAAAGAAAGGATGCAGGCAGCATCCCAGGAGCCCCGTTTCTGTGTGGTCTGTCCCCCTCCCCAGAGCATGAGTGCCCCAGGGAGGCCTTGGGCAGTTGGGAGAGGAGCTCCCGGGTGTGGGGGTGGTTGGGGGTGGGGTGCAAGCTTTCAGCTTGCCGAAACTGCTGCCTCTTGGAGGCCAAAGAGCCTTTGCAAACTCGCTGCTTGGGAAACTCCTCTCCCTTCTGTCACCGTCCCAGGGGGGGAGAACCGATCCCGACGCCCTCCTCACAGGTGCATACCGGGTGAGGTGTCTCCTAAAGGCTGTTAGAGCAGTTTGTCCAAGCCCCTCCCCGCAGTGTCTTTCTCAGTAACCGCTGGGTAGGGCTGGACGAACGTTTCCCCGGTGAATGAAGGAAAGGAGAGGTTTACTTGGCATCCCCCAGAGGCCGCTGGGTGTGCAGGTCTTCCCAAGAAATGGGAGTGGGAGGCTGCTGCTCTGATGGGGGCGGTCAGCTCCTGGGTGCTGTCACCATCCCCATCATTCATTCCTTCACCCAACATCAGCTCAGAGGGGATGCCCGTGCCCCAGGCAGGGCACAGTCAGACAGGCACCCTCGGTCTGTTGCGTGGCGGCTGAGCCAGAGGGAGAGAGCAACCCCGAGGCTGGGGAGAAAGGGTGGTGGAGGTGTCCAGTACCTTCCTACTTTCTGCGCTTCAAAGGGTTCCTAAAAGAATATGAAAAACCGAGCTTAATCACCTCCCCTGAACCCCCAAGTTTGCCCCTCCTAGGAGGATCCTACCTTCAGTAGCGCCTCCCACACACCCTCCCCACCCTGGCTCAAGTCCCCCATCTCCGGCCTGGACGCTGCCCCAGCCTCATCGTTGTCTCCCACCCCTGTCACCACCTCCAGGAAGGCCCCCGGAGTCCCGGCCGCGCGCTGGGTAGACACACACCGGGCTAGAACCCTGTGGGCTTCTTCCTGGAGGGATGATCTCGGTGGTTCTAACAGCCTCTCCCAGCCCGGCGCCCAACACTGTACCTGCGCGTACGACATGCTCGCAGAACTGGAACGCGCACACAGCTCAGACTCACGCCCCGCATACCTGCGATTTCCTCTGCGTCCTTTCTCCGCCCCTAGCGTCTCCCCCCAACACATCCGGCCCCGCCCAGCTTCAGCCGGGTCCAGCCCACCCCCGCCAGCAACTGGCCCCTTAATACCCAGGCCCAGATTAAGACTCCTCCATCCCGCCCCAGCTCCTCGAGGTCCCGCTCGATCCCAGCTCGGCCCCGCCTCTGTCCCGCCCCAACTTGTCTTGGCCCCACCCCTGGGGTCCCGCCCCGCCCCCTCTACCCTGGCCCCACCTTCCACCCTGGCCCCGCCCCCGGCCCCCTGCATTCTGCCCGGCCCCGCCCCTAGGCCCCAACCTTCCGCCCCGGCCCGCCCCGCGCCCGCGCCGCCCGTTTCAGGCCCGTTTCAGGCCTGTTGGCACCGGGATAACAGCTCCACCACGTCCGTCGCCCTGGACGCCTGCGGACCGCCCCAGGAAGCCCGGCCCCCCACCGCCCCGGCCCGCGCAGGTGAGCGGCGGCGCTCCCGCAGCCGTGCGTCCCCGGGCGCCCGCGCACCCTCTCTGGACTCTGCCCGGTCTGAGGGCGGGAGGCCGCAGCCGCGGCGGCGGGGTCGCCCCCTAGAGGTTCGCGTGGGCCAAGGTCCGGACGGGCGCCGGAGCGCCCGGTGTCGTGTGGGCCCGGATCTCCAGGTGCATTTCCCAGGGGGCTGGGCGTCGAACCCTGAACCGCTTCGCTGCGGGAATGCTCAGGGCTTCCCGGGGGGTAGTGGGCGTTCCGGTGAGCTGAAAATGCGAGGGGGGGAGGGCGTGTCCCTGCCCCCTGATACGCTTTGATTGAATTCTGGCCCACAGCATTCGTCTAACCCCATTTGGCCCCGGCCGGGTTTCCCCCGGCTCTGGCTCCGGTGGGGCCAGAGCTCATCCCGGCTCTGGCCCCACGGGATGAGCCTCACCCTGAGCCTCACTTTTCCTCATCTGGTGAATGGGCACTGGCCTTGCTCGGGCCCCCAGGAGCATCAGAGCTGGCCCTGAGCCAGGCCCTCCCCCTGGGGGCGGGCCCCGGGACCAGTGACCCAGACGCCAGCATTTCTTGCCCTGGAGGTTCCAGTTTCAGCAGGCAGCCCAGACAGGGGAAGAAGCAGAGAGAGGGTGATCAGAACTAGGATGGGGGAATCCCACAGGCAGAGGGGAAGCCCAGAGGAGGCGCCAGACAAGGCTGGGCAGTAGGAGAAGTAGGGGCTGAGAGCGGAAGGGTGAGGAGGCTCCGGCCATTCGAGCGGGAATGGTGCTCCCGGCAGAGGGAACAGCGGGGCCAGGGCGTGGGGAGTAGGGAGCTGCTGAGTGCTGGGGGTGGGAGTCATTTGGGGAGCTGCCAAGGGCATCGAAGGACTAGGAGTGACCATGAACTAGCTGGTGGGAGGGCTCCGGGCTCTGTGGAGGGCTGGTGGTCCCTGCTCCAACATCACACTCAGACCTCTCAGCCCCTTGGTCCTCAAACACACTTTGAGACATGATGGAGAGCCCTGGGGCCCCATTTAGTCTGTCAACAAACATTGACTGAGCACCTGACCAGGCTGGGCATCGTGTGCCATGTGGGGATTGGGGCAGGAGGGGCAGCAGGGGGGCCCGGGAGGATGTGGGTGCGATCGGCCCCGGAGAGGTGGTGGGGGCCGACCATGGGGGGCCATGGGGGTGGGGAGCAGCGGCCAGGTGACCGGCTGTAACGAGGAAGGACTCACAGCTGGTGACTGGACCTCCATAGCCTGGGGAGGGGACAGCAGATGGATGTGGGAAGTGACATTTCAAAGAAGGTGGAGTGGTGGGCACTGTCCGGCCGCCAGTGTGACCTCAGACCCCTCTCCTCGACAGCCCCACCAGCATGGGCAGCCTCACGTACCGAGAAGACCTTGAGGAGGAGAGGAACTCAGGTGCGTGTCCGGCCAAGCGCGGGCGCAGGGCTCGGGGTAGAGTGGGGGGGTGCCAGGGGGACCCCGACAAGGGGCGTTAGAGTGCAGTGACTGAAGTGGGGAGACCGGAGGCCCAGCGCGGGGTTCTCAGTGGGTTACAAAGAGTTCAAAATCCTATCACTGAAAGGTGGACTCAGGATTTGTGGGCCTGTGAGCCCAGAACTATCTGGGCAGGGAGTTGAGCCTCGGACACCTCGGCGCCCGTCCCTGGGCCTCAGTTTACCCCTCTTTAGAAGGAATGTGCGTGAGTGGGTCTCCCAGGGCCTAGGGATTGGCTCAAGGGGAGCCGGATGCTCAGATCCACCTGGGCTCCCCGAGCGCCTACTGTTGTGCAGGGGCCGCGTGGGCCCTCTCATCTGTTTACCGGCTGGATCCCCAGGAGGCCCCTTAGCCCTCCTCCGGGGTGTCGTTAGCCCATGTTTGTCCTCTTGGGCCTCAGAGTTCACCTAGGAGGTGCAAGCCAACAACCGGTCCTACAACAACCAGTTCAAGGCTGGCAGAGGAAGAGGTACAAGGTGGGCAGGCCCAGCCCCCCACAGCGCAGGCCTCCCCCGTCTCCACCCCCACCCTGCCCCCGCGGGCCTTTGGGACCTGCCACCCAAGCTCTGCATGCTGGGTCAGTCCACTTAGTCCTGAGGACCGTAGCGCTGCCCTCGCCGAGTCATGGGGGTGCTGGCGCTTCGCGTGTCTCCTCCGCCCTAAGTAAGTTACTAGGCGACCTTCACGGTACGGCATGTCCATTGGGCTCTACCCGAAACCCCCTGCCTGCATCTCACACGGGGAGTCCTGGGGTCACAGCTCAGCTCACTGGGTCTGCACGCGCGCTGGTCACGGCCAGAGGGAAGGGGGAGGCGGATGGGGCTGGGTGGGAACCCGGGACCTCCTGGGCGGCGCCCTCATGCCAGCTGCCGGCTCTTGTCCCAGAGGAACGTCATCCACACGGCCAAGTACGTCTTCTCCTTCCTGCCCTTGAACCTGTACGAGCAGTTCCACTGCATGTCCAACCTCTACTTCCTTCTCATCATCATCCTCCAGGTGGGGCGGGTGGGGCAGCCCCAGGGGTCAGTGTCTGTGCCCACTCCACTCCTTCTACCTGCTCGAGCCACCTCCTCCAGGAAGCCCTCCCTTCCCACCTTCCCACGTGGCTCTGTAGACCCAAGGTGGTCCTACCCTGTGTTTGTCTGTGTGGCTGGTGGGTCAGTGTCTGGCCCCCCTCACACTGGGAGCACCCTCATGGCTGGGTCCCCACTGCCCAGCCCAGGGCCTGGCACACAGGAAGCGCTCAATATATGTTGGATGCTGAGGGTGCATGGGTGGCCCCTCCAGTTCTGAGGAGACCTCCTGACCCCTTTGGCCCCAGCAGGCTGAGCTGATCCCAGAGGGCCAGGAGGAAGGATCAGTTTCTTGGGACCTGCCGGGTCACTTCCTGGCATCAGGCCGGTCATGGGTGGAGATGGGTGAGGGATGGGCAGTTTCCAGAGCACCCCAACCGCACCCAGTTTCTCATTCTGTTCTGAGTGAAATGAGACACTCTGCTTTTATCCGTTGATCCGATAAGCTTTTATTGAACACCTAGTGTATGCAGGTCCTATTCTGGGTACTGGGGACCCAGCAGTGGCCCTAACCCCTGTCTTCAGGTGGCCCAGGGAGTGCAGGAGGTGACTGTCATTAAACCACATGGTGGGGACCAGTGAAGGGGACAGGGACCCCCACCCAGACTGGTTTAGGGGCCACTAGGAGCTCAGACCTGAGGGTTACAGGGAGGGGAGCCAGAGAGAGCCAAGGCCCTGAGGAGGGAACAAGCTTGGGGTTGGGAAGGCTTCCTGGAGGAGAGAACGTAGGAGCGGGGCGTGGAGGGGAGAGGAGAAGGCATTGCTGGGGAGGAGGTCTGGGTAGGGAGAGGGACCGAGGTCAGAACACATGATGCCGGGTTGGGCTGCTGGGCGTGTGGGCGGGGGCAGGGCAGGGGCAGCCAGGACGGTGGGCCGGCATGACCCCCGCGCCCCATCCCGTGTCAGGGCATCCCCGAGATCTCCATGCTGCCTTGGCTCACTCTGTTCTCCCCGCTTGTCGGCCTCCTCACCATCCAGGCCACCCGAGACCTGGTGGATGACATTGTGAATGGGGCGGGGGCAGGCGAGGCCTCAGGACTCCTGGGCACGGCGGGAGGAAGGTCGGCCCGGGCAGCCCCGGTGGGCTGCAGCGTCCATCGTGCCTTGTGGCCACGAGGGGCAGGGGCCGATGAGGTCACCTTGGTGTCGACGCGGGCGGCAGAGGCAGGAAACTGCCCTCCTTCTGCCTCTGGCCCCGCCCTCCTGAGGGCAGGGTCGCTGGACGGACACAGCGGGGTGTGGGCTTGCTAGTGGGGCACCTGAGTCTGTACGGTCACCTGGGCAGCGTTGGGGGCAGCCCCATCGCTCTGACCTACGCCCCTGTCGGCCCAGGGGCGACACAGGAGCGACAAGAACATTAACAACAGGCCATGCCAGATCCTGATGGGGAAGAGGTGAGGCCACGGCAGCCGGGCGCGGGGTCCATCCCCAGGTGGGGGGACCCCAGCACAGAGGGGGATGGATGGACACCACAGGGGAGGGTGCCCGGAAGATGGTCCAGCACCTTCCATGCTCCCTGACGTCCCGGTTGGGTTTGACGGCGGGGTGGGGGTAGGGGGCAACCCAGGCCAGCACTTATTCAGCGCCTGCTGTCTACCAGGCCTGGGGTGGGCCCTGTGAAGCGGCAGAGGCTGAAGACCCAAGTGTTCACCCTCGTGGAGCTGAGCGTTCAGCCCAAGGGGAGGGCGGGAAGGTCTGAAGGTGCTTGGAACCTGGGAGGAGGGGGCGGTCAAGGCTAAGCCCCCAGGTCAGGTGGGTGGGGGCTGGGAGGACCCCCCTCCCCCGCCTTCACTCCTGCCTCCTGCACCCGCGCAGCTTCCTGTGGAGAAAGTGGAAGAATCTGTGTGTAGGAGACATGGTCTGTCTGCACAAAGACAGCATCGTCCCGGTTGGCGGGCTCCAGGGGTCAGGGCCGCCCCCGACCGGTCTTCCTCCTCCCCACTCCCCCCACCGTGCAACACAGTCTCCTCCCACCCCGCTCCCCACCCCAGGCCGACTTGGTCTTGCTGGCCAGCACGGAGCCCAGCAGCTTGTGCTACGTGGAGACAGCTGACATCGACAGGTGAGACCAGGTCATCACTAGGGCTTTCAAGGGCCTGGGGGCTGCTTGCCCAGCCCACCTGGATATTGTGGTCCTTTGCCCTGGGAGCATGGATTGGGGGGGTGCCTGTGAGCCAGCAGGGGCAATAAGATGCACCAGTATTTCTGGAAGCCCCACTGGGTGCCAGGTGCCAAAGCAAGAAGGGCTAGGGTTTAGCCTCAGCCTGTTGGCAAACGCGCTGTGTGACCTGGGGCAAGGCCCTCTCCCTCTCTGGGCCTCAGCCTTGTGCTTGGCAGCTGGTACACAATGGGTGCTAGGGGAAAATGCTGGAGGGTCTCTGGAAGGAGGCTGGGGACGACTTGCCCGGGCACTGTCTGTCCCCACCTTTCACCTCGCTCCCCTTCTCGTCACCAAGGGAGACCAACTTGAAGTTCAGGCAGGCCCCAACGATCACCCACCACGAGCTGACCAGTATAAGGAAGATGGCGTCCTTCCAAGGTGGGAGCTGGCAGAGCCATCCACCCGCTCTGGGCCCTGTATGCGCCCCCGAGCGGTGGGAGCACAGGCTTCCCACTTGCTCGGGTTGGGGATGGTAATGGGGTGCAGTGGGGTGTGTTGGGTGGCTTCTGGCATCCAGATGGGCACAGCCTGTTCTCCTGCGTTGTCCCTTGTCTCGTTTATGCCCAGACCGTTGGGATTGGGATAGCTTTTAAGAGATGGGCTTATTCCAGGCCCATATCAAATCCCTTAAATCAATGCAACAGTGGAGGCATTTTCTGTTGTTACTACGAAATGTGCTGGGCATTTTTTTTTTTTAAGATGTTGGGGGTAGGAGTTTATTAATTAATTAATTTATTTTTGGCTGCATTGGGTCTTCATTTCTGTGCATGGGCTTTTCTCTAGTTGTGGCGAGCGGGGGCCACTCTTCATCGCGGTACGCGGGCCTCTCACTATCGCGGCCTCTCTTGTTGCGGAGCACAGGCTCCAGACGCGCAGGCTCAGTAGTTGTGGCTCACGGGCATAGTTGCTCCGCGGCATGTGGGATCCTCCCAGACCAGGGCTCGAACCCGTGTCCCCTGCATTAGCAGGCAGATTCTCAAGCACTGTGCCACCAGGGAAGCCCCTGTGCTGGGCATTTTATCAAGTGTTACATTTTATTTTAACACACTTCAAAGCAAATGCTTTCGGTTGTTTATACAAAAAGGCAGCCTGTGGGAATTCCCTGGTGGTCCAGTGGTTAGGACTCGGCGCTTTCAGTGCCCGGGCCTGGGTTCAATCCCTGGTCGGGGAACTAAGATCCCGCAAGCTGCGCGGCATGGCCAGGAGAAAAAAAAAAAAAGGCAGCCTGTGTACACTGGCTAGCAACTCACCCGCATGGTGGGAGAGGCCCATGGGAACAGGAACCATCCTCCACCTCCAAGTTTCTTATTTTCCGCCAGGAAAGTATGACATTTCACACCATTTCACAGTAGGGATCCAGTTACTGTTTGCCAGGGTCCAGCGAGGGGATACTTTTTAAAAATGATTGTCATTTTTATCATTATTCCCCTGTCATGTTGCAAAGGCAAGTTACTCTAATTGGTTCTGGAGCAGACCAGAGCCCTTCTCTCCAACCACAGCCTCTCTGCTCCCAACATCCACGCTGGTTGCACATCTGCTCATGAATCTGGGGAAAGGCCTTCCCATCCCGACGGCTCTCTCTGGGTCCCGACCTGGCCCAGCTGCCCCAGAATTCCTGCAAGGCGTGGCCCCATTTGCCAGAGGAGGGGACCGAGGTTCAGATGGGTGGCGAGTGGCGTGGGCTTGCCCTGTGGCTCCTCCGTAGTCCTTTGCCCTCCCCCACCCACCCAGACAGCTTTCATTTCTATGTTCAGGACAGGCTCAGGCTCTGCACCCTGAGAAGGAAGGGGTGGAGCAGGTGAGGGTCATTCCGAAGCAGCCCCATGGCCCCCAGCGGACTCCCTTCTGGGATCCCAGCCCCTACCCCGCCAGATGCTGCCAGGGGCCAGCCTTTGCATCCTGGGTGGGTTTTGTCAAACGCAAGTGAGGCCAGTGGTAGCATTTTCTCAGGGTGATGGGGGCAGGCCCTCCCCTTCTGCCTGCTGGGGAACTCTACGCTATGCCCTGCATTTGGCCCCTGTGGTTTAGGGTACTGGATGGGGGCATCCCTTCCTTCCTTCCCTCCTCACACATTTACTGAGCACTGGTAAGTGCCAGGTGCTGGGCTGGGCCCTGGGGTCCCCAGCTCAACTGAGACAAGGCTGGCACCTGCACTCAGGAACCTCATAGACATTAATATCTGGTGACATCCCAGGATTGCAACCACGAGGAGGGGCTTAATTGGGGGAGGTACCTGATCTGGCTGGAGGATCAAGGAGAGCTTCCCTGAGGAGGTATGATTGCAACCACAGGGAATAGCACACATAAAGCTCCTGAGGCAGGGAATGGCCAGCTTTGGAGCATCCAGGAGGAGGCCGCGTGGTGGGGGTGGAGGTGTCAGCGGGTCAGGTTTGGGGCAGGGTAGGGCTTGTGAGGGTGGCCCCGGCCAGAGAGTGACAGGAACATTCTCTGAGCACCCCCCCTCCAACCCCACATTGGAGAGGGGTGGCCGAGCCCAGCTATGCGCGAGACTCCCTGACCGCTGGCTCGCCCCTAGGCAAAGTGGTGTGTGAGGAACCCAACAGCCGGATGCACCACTTTGTGGGGTGCCTGGAGTGGAAGGGCAAGAAATATCCCCTGGATAGCGGCAACATCCTGCGCGGCTGCAAGATCCGGAACATGGACACCTGCTATGGACTGGTCATCTACGCCGGAACAGTCACTCCAGGGACCCTGGGGCGTGCACCGTCCAGGTCAGGGGTGGGTGGGTGAGAACCCTGAAGTCAGTGGCAAGAATCACATGGCCATATGTACACTACCAAACATAGGGTAGATAGATAGTGGGAAGCAGCCGCAGAGCACAGGGAGATCAGCTCGGTGCTTTGTGACCGCCTGGAGGGGTGGGATGGGGAGGGTGGGAGGGAGGGAGATGCATGAGGGAAGGGATGTGGGAACAGATGTATATGTATGACTGATTCACTTTGTTATAAAGCAGAAACTAATAAAAAGAAAAAAAATTATATTTAGAATAAAGTATGAGAATAGAGAAAATTAAAAAAAAAAAAAAAAAAAAAAAAAAGAATCACATGGCCAGGCCTGGCCGCTGCATGTCTGCTGCTGTGTGATGAGGGGCTCCTGGCGTGGTTTCTCTGCATGCTCGGTTCTGAAACTGGGGAAATGGACAAGTTGAGCCAGCACCTTTGTTTTGACTGGGAAAAATGGGGTGCCTGTAGTAGACGGAAGGATGGGTGGCTGGGCAGGTGGATGGTTGGGCGGGGGGGTGACAGAGGGATGGAGGACGGGTGGATGGATGAGTAGATGGAAGAGCGGATGGATAAATGGATGGATGGACAGATGGATGCATGCATGGATAGATAGATGCATGCATGGATAGATGGATGCATGCATGGATGCATGGAGAGATGGATGGATGGATGCATGCATGCATGGAGAGATGGATGCATGCATGGATGCATGGAAACCCTGCAGGTTTTGACACAAAGATCATGAAGAATTGTGGCAAGATCCATCTGAAGAGAACCAAGATAGACCATCTGATGAACAGACTGGTGGTCCTGGTGAGCTCCTCAGAGCCCCTGCCCTGGGCTGGGGAGAGGGACGCAGAGGAGGGGAGGGAGAGGCCCCACCCCATATACAGAAGCCTGTCATCTTCCAGGCCTCAGTTTCCCTTCTCTGCCAAATATGCAGCCCGATCCTACAGACAGGTCTGCGGGCCAGAGAATGTTTTCTTAAAATGACCATTTGAGGGCTTCTCTGGTGGCGCAGTGGTTGAGAGTCCACCTGCCGATGCAGGGGACACGGGTTCGTGCCCCGGTCCGGGAAGATCCCACATGCCGCGGAGTGGCTGGGCCCGTGAGCCATGGCCGCTGAGCCTGCGCGTCCGGAGCCTGTGCTCCACAACGGGAGAGGCCACAACAGTGAGAGGCCCAGGTACCGCAAAAAATAAAAAAAATAAAGGAATTAGACCATGGTTTTTCTCTCTGCCTTTTATCTTTCAATCTTTATCGCTTAATGTGGCCCTGATCTTAGCCCCAAGCTTGCTTGCAGCTTGACTTTCGAAATCACCTGGAATCCTCTCCAGGTGCCGACCTAGCTTGGGTGGGTTTCCTCAGGTAAAGGCTGGTTTCTGTTTCTGGCCATTTGGCTCTGAAGGCTCACCTCATTCTCCCTCCCCTCTACCCCTCTCCCCCACCCCACACCCAGCCTCTGTATGAAGGCTGGTTCCTGGCGTTCTTCAACCTGCTCTACACCACCCTCCCGGTTCTCTACATTGGGCTCTTCGAGCAGGTGAGCAGCTGCATGTCTTGCCTCCTGCTTCTCTGTAGATGGTCCTGTCTCTGCCCCACCTTCTCTTTCTGGGGGACTGGGGTGGGGTGGGGGACGTCCCCACCTGGTCCCTAGAGAGCCGGCCTCCCCACTGCAAACTCAACAGGACGTGAGCGCTGAGCGGAGCCTGGAGTTGCCCGAGCTGTATATGGCGGGCCAGGAGGACAAGCTCTTCCAACTACTGGGTCTTTCTCCAAGCCATCGCCCACGGCACGGCCACGTCCCTGGTCAACTTCTTCATGACCCTGTGGATCAGCCGTGACTCAGCTGGGCCTGTCAGCTTCAGTGACTACCAGTCTTTCGTGGTGATCGTGGCCCTGTCGGGACTGCTGTCCATCACCATGGAGGTAGGCATGGCCGCCTGCCCACCCCACCCCCGGGGACCTCAGACAGGCACTGAGGTCTTCCCGCTCAGTGACCTGCCCCTTCACGGGCCCCAGGGGCTGGGCCGCCACCCTCCCCATGGAGAGCCACCCCGGGGTTCCTGGCCCCCCTCCTTTAACGCCCCCTTCCTGTTCAGATCATCCTCATCACCAAGTACTGGACCGTCCTGTCTGTGCTGGCCATTTTCTTCAGCCTCTGCTTCTATGCGGTCATGACCTGGCTCACCCAGAGCATCTGGCTCTTCAAGGTCTCCCCCAAGACCTTCCCATTTCTGTGTGAGTCCCCAGCAAGGACGGGGAAGTTGGGGGGGCCCCAGTCGGAGCACCCTCTCTGAACCTCAGTCTCCTTGGCCATGCAGGTGGGGGTTTGTGTGTGCAGGGGATGTCAGTGTCTTTTGGGCATTTTCACAAAGGCATCCCTGGGGTAAAGGGAGGGGAAGGAGATGGGACGTTGGGGGGGAGGCTACACCCCAGGCCATTCACGACCCCGCCCTGTCACCAGATGCTGACCTCAGCGTACTGTCCCAGCCCCCCATCCTGCTGGTGACCCTGCTGAACGTGTCACTGAACACCCTGCCCGTGCTGGCCTTCCACATCATTTACCAAGCCCTCCAGAAGCCACGGCCCAAGGTGAGGGGCGGGGGTACCCACCGCATATGTGGGACCCCGGCAGCTGGAGCCTGAGCTGGGAGCCGGGGACTCGACAGAGACGCAGAGCCGGGGGTACAGGGATGGAGACCAGACACACACCCAGTGCCCCCAGGGGGGCCAGAGGGGAGGCCGCACTTCCTGGGGTGGAGGCAGTGGAAGCACGCAAAAGGCCAGTGCTGGCGCCGTCAGACTTCCGCCAGGAAGTAACTAGGGCTTGGTGGTCGAGGTGACAGGAATGACTTGGAAATGGGGCAGGCAAAAGGGGGAGTTAGGAGTAACCCCAGTGCTCGTCGGCAGATGATGGATAAACAAAATGTGATATAGACACACAGAAGAATACTAGCATTAAAAAGGATGGAGGGGGGCCTCCCTGGTGGCGCAGTGGTTGAGAGTCCGCCTGCCGATGCAGGGGATACGGGTTCGTGCCCCGGTCTGGGAGGATCCCATATGCCGCGGAGCGGCTGGGCCCGTGAGCCATGGCCGCTGGGCCTGCGCGTCCGGAGCCTGTGCTCCGCAACGGGGGAGGCCACGACAGTGAGAGGCCCGCATACCGCAAAAAAAAAAAAAAAAAAAAGGATGGAGGTTCTGACACCTACGATGTGGATGAACCTGAGGACATGATGCTCAGTGAGATAAACCAGACACAGAAGGACAGATACTGTCTGATCCCACTCACAGGGCGTCCCTGGGGGAGTCACATCCATAGAGACAGGAAGTAGATGGTGGCGGCCAGGGGGTGGGGGGGTGGGGAGTCAGTGTTTCTTGGGGACAGAGCTTCAGTTTGGGAAGATGAGAAAGTTCTGGAGATGATGGCGGGGACGGTTGTACCGCAGTGTGAACGTGCTTAATGCCACTGACCTGTGCACTTAAAAATGGTTGAAATGGTACATTTTATGTTATGTGTATTTTACTACCACAGTGAAAAAAGGTGGGGGAGAGGACTCACTGGCTCATGGAATCAGAATCTAGAAGGATGGGTCGCAGCTGGGCTGGGCCCCAGAATTGACTGGAATGATGGACTAGGACATGGCCACAAACCTGCCACCTTCAGCCACACAGGCTGGACATTGGGCTGCCCCAGACTCTGATTGGCTCATCCAAAGTCAGGTCCTAGGGAAGGAATCTGATTGGCTGGTCCAAAGTCACGTCCCATGGGACTTCCCTGGGGGTCCAGTGGTTAGAACTCTGCACTTCCATGGCAAGGGGCACGGGTTCAATCCCTAGTTGGGGAACTAGGATCCCACATGCTGCGTGGTGTGGCCAAAGAAAAAGAAAAAGAGAAAAAAGTCAGGTCCCATGGAGGACTCCAGTTGGGTCAACTTGGGTAGGAAAGAGCCTGGCCAGTCAATGGTGGCCTAGGTCTCTGATTGGCCCCCACTGGAGGGGCAGGTGACTCGAAAGCAATCAACATGGCTTAGGAGGCTGATGACTCCTGCTTTCCCCTTTGCTCTGTAGGAGGAGGAGGAGAAGACCACAAGTGAGGAGATCATCACCGTGGAGCCCACACCCCATGTCCTCCAGGAGGCACGGACCCGGCGCTCCAGCTATGCCTTCTCCCACTGGGAGGGCTATGCGGGCCTCATCACGCAGGGCACAATTCTGCGGAGGTCACCAGGGGTCAACAGCGACATGCTGGTTGATCACACGAGGCCACCTGATGAACTGCCCTCGAGCATGGAGGAGTCCTCCTGGTACCCCAGGAAGATGTCGTTCCTGGGGAGGAACAGGCGCCAGCACCAGGGGAAGGTGTCCTCCGAAGATGTTCAGCCTGCCTCTGAGGTGAGCTCATCCTTGCCTGTGGATGGGCAGTCCTCTCCTTATCAGGAGAGCCAGCACTCTCTCACCCAAAACCGGCTGTTCGGGTCTCTCCAGGAGAAGTTGCCGAAGAGGCAGGAGAGGTCACTGTCATATGAGCCGTGGCCATATACTCCCGAGAGTCGGCCACCAACCAAGGAGACACCACTATCAGCGGAGGAGAGCCAGGTGCTTCCTTCAAGCCAGCTGTCTTTGAAGAGCCAGTCAGCACACTTGCAGGAGAAGACATCCCTCTGAAAGATCCAGAAACTGTCCTGGAAGAACTGGCCATACACCTGGCAAAAGGAGCCCGGGCCCCCCAAGGAGGGGACGGTGCCAGTTTTCAACTCGAATCTCACTGCTCTGATGGAAACTCCACCACCAACTGCGAGAGGATCATCCACCAGCGAGCAGCCAATGGAGGTGGAGCCCTCACCTGTGGAGAAGCAGCCGTCGCCCATGGAGTGGCTGCCAGGGCCCAGCGAGGGTCAAACTCCACCTGATCTGGCAGGGCTGCCGCCCTCGCCTGAGGAACAGCAGTGATTGCCCAGGCTTAGTAAGTGTCACCCGGCATCATGTGGCCTTCCCCCAAAGACAGGGGCTCCACCTGCTCTTCTTTCTCTAATAAACCACGGTCTGTCTGACCCCAGGTCTCCTTGAGGCTCTCTCTTCCTATACTTCTTTCTGTGATGTCCCATGGAATAGTTCTTTTCTGGTTTTAAAAATCAAAACACTGACCTCTAGTGGCCTGATGGGGGATTTGCAGGGAAAGCTGGGTTTCTTTGGGTTTTTTTCTTTACCCTGGGGTAGATAATGTGGATAAAAGCTTTATTGCTCTCAGAAGGGAGAAAGGTGCTGAGCAGACTCTGCTTACCAGCCCTGGCTTCCTGCCTGCAGCCTGCTGGCCTATCTCAGGGCAGTTTATAAGGTCCAGTCCTGACACCACCCAGCCTTTTCCTCCACTGGGCTGCCCTGGTTTCTTCTCAAACAAACCACCTTACACTTCAGGCTCCAGAAGGCAGTGGTCAGTGACACCTCAGAAGCAGAGCCCAGCAAGATCCTGAGGCTCAGGTGGCCCAAAGGCCCTGTGGAGGGTGGAGCCCTGTCGGGGCAGGGGCTCAGGGAGGGCTGAGTTCAGAGCGGAGAAGGGTGGACTGGGAGAGGCCTGCTTCCACTTTCCCTCCTCCCCTTCCTCTTTCATGGAGGGTGAGCCCCATGCCTCCCTTTCCTGCACCAGCCCCTCCCCCCCATTCAGCAAAGGCACAAGCCCAGGTGAGTGACTAGAAAATAATTTATTGGAGGGAAACAAAACAACAAATCCAGCACAGCAATGATTCACAACGATGATGATATATTTTTTTAAACTTTTAAGCCTGTCGCCTGAGGGTAGGGTGGAGGGGGCCTCTGTTCCCTCTAGCCCTGGGGGTTCAGGGGAGGACTTTGGATGACCCAAATCGTGTGTCCCCTGAAAGCAGCCCTAGTGTCCAGTTGTGATTACACACTCAGGGCCACGTGGCCTCTTGGCCCCCCTCACCCCTGGTGGAGACAATCCCCCCAAAGACCAGCCCTTGGGGGGCCTGCCAGGGATACAGGAGGAGCCCGGGGAACTGATGGGCTGGTGTGGCTGAAACTGCTTTGGGCCAAGAATGTGAGTGGCCCCAGTTCCAGCCAGTGCAGGGGCCCCAGAACACGCCCCCCCCGTCTCATTGCAGGTGGGTTGAACCTGCGCCCCCAGGTCCAGCCCTCCAAACTTGGGCCTTCTGTCCTTCAGGGTGTGAGGGATCCCCTTTGGCCACCCAAACCTACCTTACCTGGGGCCTGTCCTGGAAAGTGGGCTCTCTCCTGGTGGGAGCGTGGGCCCCATGGCAGAAGAGTCACAGTCCGGGAGACTGTCCCAGAGCCCCCTTTCATGATTTTTTGGGGGGCCCCTTTGTTCTCTGGGTTCCAGTGGGGACTGGGAGGGAGGGCTCCACAGGTGTGCACCCCCTACCTCCCAGGCCACACAGAAAGGTGAAGGCCGGGGCTGGGGCGTCTGGGTGGAGCCCGGGCAGGTGCCTGCCTTGGGGGGGTTGTCTCAGGAGGGCGCTTCAGATCTGAGGAAGTTGGGGTACACCCTGCCCCCCACCAACCTAGGTGACAAGACTCGAATTGGCTGATTGTCTGTCTCCTCTGAACAAGACACTTGGGAAATCATGCTAACGTGAGACCGACCGACCGGGCGGGGGGCCTGAGGTGGCAGTGACGCCCACTGGTGCCCCAGGACCAGGACCCGAAGGGACTCTGGTGCCAGGAGCTGGAGGCCCCGCCACCAGCCGCCTTCCTTCTCCACCTGAGGCCCGTCCACCCACCACCGGCTGGACACAGATCCTTGGAAAGGGGGGAAAGTAACACAGAGCAGTGCCGAGGAGCACCGAACAGCACCGAACAGCACCGACTGGGGCATGAAACACAAGATGCGACACGGAATCCCAGGGCTCCGGCCCCGCGGCCCCGCCCCACCCCCACCCTTCCACCTAGTACATTATCTTCAAGAAAAAGTACATTAGTCATGCATCAAATCAAATTCCATTGAGTCTTTTTTTTCATTTTTCTTCCTTTTTTTTCTTAAATTACATTTGAACACAGAACACATAGAATAATAAATACTCTTATAAGACATGACTCCAAAAAACGAGAAACAGAACACGCCAGAGAACAGAAAGGTATCCAACGCTCTCTCTCTCCTCTCTTTCCTAAAGGACTCATTGAAATAAGAAATCTGTAAACGCTGCCGGTCCTTCCTCGTGCGTTCCCAGACTCTCTCTCTCGCTCATGCTCCCCCGGCCCTTTGCCTCTGACCACCCAGCTTCCCCTGCCCTGACATTCAACGCGTCTCCCACGGAGCTCACCAAAAGAAATGACATACCATCGTCTTCAAAATTATAATTTAACGGTATAAAGCTTCAAGTCACGTATTCCAAAAACTAGCTAAGGATTTTTTTTTAAATCACATAAACTATACATTAAATATCTTGAGGTATTTCAGAGAAAATTGTCAAAGGCTCGAAGGAGCTGTGCTGGAGGTGTCATTCCCTGTGTGGAGAATGGTCTTTGGTATGTGACAACCAGCTGGGTGTTGGGGCAAACGGGGCTGGGGGGCTGGCCAAGCGGTGGGGGTGGGGCGTCAGAGGGAGATGGTGTGTGTGCACGTGCATGCGTGCGTGTGTGCATATGTAATAGGAGGATGTCTGAAAGGGACGCAGGAGTCAGGGACACTTCTGTGACCCGTGTCACTGGGGCTTGAGGGATCCAATCACCAGAAAGGTCCCATGTCCATTCCTAAGTGTCCAACAGGGCACAAACCCAGGAGGCCCTGGCCTTTGACCCTTGGGCCTTGAACGCAGGACCAGCAAGTGACTTAACCAGCAGAGAAGCCCCGTCCCCCGAAAGCAGGTGCTCTCTCAAGTGGGGCCCACGTGTTCGTGGCAGGCTGAGGGAGGGGCCGTGTCCACCCAGACCCCAGCTCCCAGCCCCCGCTGTGGTGGGACCAGTGTGTGCACAGGAGTGTGTACGTGTGTCTGGGGGGAGGGGTTGGTTGCTGAGTGGGAACGGGGGCCCTTAGGATTCTGCCCCAACACCCAAAGGTTCTAGAAGCATCACTCAGATCCGGTTGCTTGAAAAGCGGGGAGAATAGTGAGTCGATAAGGACAAGAGAGCATCTCACACACGTCTTTGGTTCAAGAAAAAGGCACTCATCGACCTCACCACCCTCTCCCTCCCTCCCTCTCCCTCTCTCTCTCTCCCTCTCTCTCTCTCTCTCTGTCTCTCTCTCTCTCTCTGTCTCTCTGCTCTCTCTGGTGGTGGACAAGTGGCACCTGGGGGGCAGGGCCCAAAGCAGACCCTCGCCCACACCTGGTCCCCAGGCGAGGGAATCCTAGCATCCAGCACAAGTCCTTGGGGGAAATCTTTGGTATCAGACGTGATTTTTCCAATCACAGACATGAACATTTGAGTGAGGTAGCCTTTACCTGGGGAGGAGGAGGGGCATTTCATTAGAAATGTCTCTTGCATTCTCAAAGGGGAGGGGTGTGGCCACCTCTCTGGGAGGCGGTGGTCAGGGGGTGGGAGGCAGTTTGGTGGGGAGAGGTTCCTTCTAGCCTCCAGCTCTTGAGCCCTGGGCGGGGGAGCAGGCTCTTGGGATCCAGCTGCCGGCCAGTCCTGGAGGTCACCTGGAGAGGGCGAGCAGGGGAGGTTGGGGAGAGGGGGGCGTGCTCATCTTCATTTCTGACCCTTCCTTCCCCTTTGTCATTTTTTTTTTCTTTTGGCAAAAATCAGAGCAAGCAGATTCCACCTTGTTCATCATCTTCTTTCTCTCTTTGGAGAAGAAGCAGCAGCAGTACAGGTTCACCCCTGTGCCCCTGCAGGTCCAGCGCCGCACCCCCGAGCGCTGGGAGGTGGGGGGAGTTCCGGGGGGTCCCGAGCAGAGGGCGACGCCGCGACCCCAGCGCGCAGAGGCTCAGGTGCGCCCCTGCTCTCCCGGGGCCTGTTTCTCCGTGGAATCTGGGTGTTTTCTTCTGTTTCCTGGGGTCTGTCTCTCCCCGCGCGTCATTCAAGGTGCCTAGCGGTAAAGTGAACTGGCAGAGGGACGTGGGGAGGGAGGCGTCTGGAATTACCCGCTTGTTTGAGCTGCCGCCCCCTCCGGTCTGGGACAGAGTGGGGAAGGGTGCTCGCCGGTGGGTGCTGGGCGGTCGCCGCTGCAGGGCCCCCCCCCAGACGTTAAGGCAGGCAATTCTTGGCACAAGGAATCCCGGCTGCCGGGAAGGGCGGCTGGGTCTTGGCTGCGGAGGCAGTTCTGCCGGCGGACCCGGGGTGGTCTTGGTGGGGTGGGGGCAGTGTGAGGCTCCAGCTCGACGTGGGCTTTGGCGACTTTGGAGGGGCTGAGTTCTCGGGGAAGGGTCCGTGGCGGGGGTTTGAGGGGGTACCGCTGGAGAGGAAGCCTCCCTGCCTCCTTCCGTGGGGTCGGGGGGGCCGGCGAAGGAGGGGTTATTCTTTAAATTCCTTTTTTAAATACCCGGTTTATGTTTCTAGTATGTGCTTCTTGACCCGCTTTCGGGAGGACACGTGAGTCCTGGTTTTCCTCGAAGCCCCCTGGGCGTACTGCCTTGAAAGGGAGCCCGGGAGCCCCTTTCTGTCACCCCCTCCCCTCTGGGGGGGTGAGGGTGGAGGGCTTCCTTTGGCCTGAAGGGGATTGGGACGGAGGGAGGAGGGGGGCCCTTTTTGTGCACTTGGGCTGGGGGTGTGCTGCGTCCCTTCCCGGGGTGTGGGAACCCGGACGGCAGCCCCTCCAGGCGACCCCTGGGGCGGGTCTCCGGGCCAGCAGGGTTGGGGCTGGGGGACGTGGGAGGGCAGCGCCCGGGCCGTGGAGGCTGGGAGGGCGCGGGGGGGGGGGGAGGGCGCGGCGGGGGAGGGGAGGGGCCGGGGCGCCTCAGGCCTTGGAGAAGGTGGCCGCGGCGCCGACGGGGCCCCCCGGGGCCGCGCCTGGCTCCTCGGCCCAGCGGTTCATGCAGCGGCGCCGCGCGTTCATGAAGAAATTGCTGACGGTGTTGAGCTCCAGGCCGAGCTGCTGAGAGATGGTGACCTGCATCTCCTTCGACGGCCGCTTGTTCTCCTTAAAGATGGCGATCAGCGTGCGCCGCTGCAGGTCGGTGAACACCAGGCGCTGCTTCTTAGGCTGCAGCGCGCGCTCCTTCTGCTGCTCCTGCTCCTTCCGCTTGCAGGCTGCGGGCGAGCGGGCGGGCGAGCGGGACGCAGCGCCACCGTGCGGCCGGACGGAAGAAAACAGGCCACGCGTCCCGGAGCGGAGAGACCAGGAAACACAGAAATACGCGGGAAACGCGAGAGATGGAGGGAGAGACGATCCGGGGACAGGGCCAAAAGAGACAGGGAGACACAAAAAGAGGCCAGGAGGCATCGAGTAGAGACCACCAGTAATGGAAGGGAGGGGGGGGCAGACAGTCGTGGGCGGGAGACAGAGACAGAAGAGGCAGATGTGGAGGTGGGGAGAAACAGAAGGGGACACAGTGTGAGCACACCTCCACAGGCATGGGTCGCCACCCCTCCCATCCCTCTTCTGCATGCTGGCCCCCTCCCCAGCCTCATATCCCCAGACTCCTCCCCACCCTCCCAAGAATCCTGACCTCAAGAGCACCACTGGTGTTGGTGGCTTTCTGCCCTCCCTTCTGCAGCCCACACCTGGGGGGTGCTGGGGGAAATGACATGGAAACTCTACATGTGAGTTATTTGGCTCAGTGTAGACCTGGGTGAAAGTGGTTAATTCATAGGTCCTTGGAGATGTGTCACAAACCCCAGTAACCTCCCCCTGGAATGATGGGGCAAGGGGGTCCTCAGAAGGGGGGTGACAGTCCATGCTTCCTTCCCTGGTGTCCTCTGGCGCCTGGCCAGCTCAGGGACCCTGAGCCAGGCTCACATGGGCGTCCATTGCCTGATTCTGATATCTGAGCCCCCACTCTGGCCTCCCCCCACCAGCAGGCTGAGACTGAGGTTTGGCTTCCTTCAAGTCCCCAGAGGAACTTCTGGAGCTGGGAGGATCTAAGGGAGGTTGAGAGACCAACCCTCCCTCTCCCAGGGCCACCTGCACGGAGGACCGGGAAGGCTGCAGGAGGCTGCCCTGTGGTCGGTGGATGCTTGCAAAGGGGAAATGGCAACATCTCAGGGTGGTGGAGCTGGGCTGGAGCCTGTGGTCCTGCTCCTCCCTGCCCCAGCTCCAAAGCGGACCCCTGCCCTCAATGCCGTGGGGGCCAGTGGGTGGAGAAGATGAGCTTCACCGACCAGAACAGGCTACTTCCCCCCGGTGGCTGCTGCCATCAGCACAAACTTTATCAGAGCCTCAATTCCTCATCCATGTACCAGTCAGGGGCAGTGGGTGGTGGACACCTGCCCTATCTTGCCTCCCCGCCAACCGCTTGCCCCAGCGACTCTGTCACCCCCATAGTGGCCGGTGGCACAGGCTGTACTAGCCGATCCCTGCTGCCAGGCCTAGTGGCCTGCTGGGACCACATGCCAAGCCGGCTTTTTTTGGTTCCAGGACAGTCTGAACCCGATGACATGTCAGATCAATGTCCACACACGTCAGCAAAAATAAATGAATGTCCCCTGCACTGTGGCTTGTTTCTCGGGGACGACAGGTTCCCCTGTGTGAACTGACGCACCACGTCCCTCCCTGGCCCCCTCTGACCTGGAACACACACAGGGCTTCTGATTGGCTGTTTCAGGTTTCATGATTAAAGAAGAGTGATGATCAGAGGTTACTGGACATTTCAGAAAAGCCTCTAATGAAGGAGAGAGAGAAGTGAGAAAAATGGCAGGAGGATTGGGGGATGATGCTCTCAGAAGAAACACGTCAGGCACTGTTGTAAGTCAGATTCTTGGAGAGGTAAGAGAAAAATACTGTATCCATGAAACAGGACCACGAAAGGGGAAGACAGTGCTCTTAGAATTTAAGTATATAATAGCTGGAATAAAGTCAATGTAAGAATTGGAACGTAGGGAATTCCTGGCGGTCCAGTGGTCGGACTCGGCGCTTCCCTGCCAAGGGCCAGGGTTCAATCCCTGGTCGGCGAACTAAGATCCTGCAGGCCATGTGACTGGGCCAAAAAAATTAAAATAAAAAAAAAGAACTGGAACATAAAGCAAATATCTCTGGAAATACAGGTGGACACAGAGATGGAAAATGAGGGAAAGGTGATAACAAAGTTAGAGGATGAATGTGCAGGTTTGTCATCTGAGCAAGAGGCCATCCAAAACTAGAGGAAGGGAAGCCCAAATAAATTATATATATATATATATGTATATATTTTTAAATCCATGGCTGGAAGACATGAGAGTTCAGTTTAAAAGAACCCATGAAATGCTCAGCTCAATGAATGAAAAAAAATACACTCCCTGAGGTTCATGCTTGTGAAATGTCAGGGACCCAGGATGAAAAAGAAGATAAAAGGTCCCAGAGAGGAAAGCCACATGCCATTTGGAGACCCAAGAATCAGAGTGGCTTTGGGCTTCTTGAAAACTGGGAGCCAGTGGAACAATGCCTTCAAAATTCTGAGGGAAAACTGTATTCAGCTAGAATTGTGTGACTGGCCAAACATAAGCATGAAGGTGGACTAAAGATATAGTCAGACATTTAAGGTCTCCAGAAGTTGACTTCTGTATACCCTTTTCTCAGAAAGCTACTAGAGGGTGTGTTCCATCAAAATGAGGAAGTAAATCAAAAAAGAAAGGTGTAAGAATCAGGAAATGTGATTCAACCTAGAGGAAAGGGAAAAGAGGTCCCCCAAATGAAGACGGGAGAGCCTGAAAGACAGCAGGACAAAGGCACCAAGGGCAGGGAGGACAGCCCCATTCAGATCAGAGCAGAAGAACCAAGGAAAATGGAAATGTCCTAACATGCGTTGGTTTTGAATTTTGTTGGAGGATGTGGGAAGAGTTTGTGATTGGCAACCATTAACTCCTGGGAAAACAAACAGCCATACAAGAAAGGAAAAGCAATCCTGGTACTGTATGAGGCAAAACCTAGGAGATGAACAGTGTACCGGGCAGCCTTTTGTATACAAAACAGGGGAGTGAGAACATTTGTTCATATTTTATCTGCTTAAAGAAATGTTGGAAGGAAGCACAAGGAACTGCCTTGACCTCCCATCTCCTTGGAACTTGGCCAGCCTGTGAGGCTCACGAGAGAAGGCCACGTCCCCCACTCTTTCAAGGGAAAGCTGGGTTTCAGGCAGCAAGGCCAAGGAAGAGTCAAAATTCAGCCAGGCCTTTACATTCCAAAAGAGGCCTTTCTTGCCCTCCTGTTGTGATCGTCAATTCATTCATTCACTCATGCATTCATTCACTCATGCATTCATTCATTCTCTTAGCAATTTTCCTGTGAATTCACTATGCATTTACACTAGGGACAGATATACAAATGCTCCTTTGTATCAATGCTCTAGCTTGCAAGAGCTTTACGTGTGCAGGGCCTTATAATTCCATAGGGCAGGAATTTTCCTTCTTACTTACTCGGAGAAGGTAAGCCCCTTGCCCAAGGTCGCCCAGCAAGCCCTGGCAGGGGCAAGACAGCAGCCCGGGTTGACTGGCAGATGGGAGGGAGGTAAGATGTGGGTCGCCTCTTTGCCCCCGGCCTCCCCCTTCTCCAATCCAGAGCCTAATGGGGGCCCCAGAGGCAGAGGCTGGGGGAGGGGCCAGGCGAAGCAGAGTGGTGAAAAAACTTCGCGTTTTGTCGATCGCAGCAAAAAGAGACTCCGCTCGCCCCCCCTTCCCAGCGTTCAATCTAATTACAGCTCCTCACAGCCTGGATCGATCCGGGCTCCAGTCGGAGCTGTTTACCTCGAGCAGCTTTTGTCACCGCTTCCCTCCCCCACAGACCCCGGCGGCGCCGGCCTGGAGGCCCCTGCCCCTGGCGGGGGTGTGAGTGCCAGCACGGGAGGCACCCCAAAGCCCCCCAGCAGCGGGTCCTCACTATCGCTGCCCTGCCCCTCACCAGTATCCCTCCCAGCACCCAGCATCACCCCGGCCAGCCCTAAAAACCACTGCACCCCTGGAGGCAGCCCCAGAAGGAGGAGAGGCCTGGGTATGGGCCCCTTTCACAGAAGTGAAAACCAAGGCTGCCAGAGGACCGGCCAGGGAGCAGGGCTAGGGAAGAGGAGCCGGGGGAGCAGCCTAGGATGTACTCATGGCACCAGTCAGCAGCCTCACACTGCGGTGCCACTGCTGCGGCCACCTCTTCCAAGATGATCTCCAGTGCGGACCACCACTGTGGTGTATCTGCATCCCCTCCTGCACCTGCATCACTTCTCCCTCCATCACCTCCTCCACCATCCCCTCCTCCACCTGAATCACTGCTACCACCATCACCTCCACCATCC
Organism: Mesoplodon mirus; assembly: GCF_964341445.2. Taxonomy (NCBI): domain Eukaryota; kingdom Metazoa; phylum Chordata; class Mammalia; order Artiodactyla; family Ziphiidae; genus Mesoplodon; species Mesoplodon mirus. Next base: position 34,217,639 of record NC_138980.1, read on the forward strand.
TCTCCTGCACCTGCATCACTTCTCCATCACCTCCTCCACCATCCTCTCCTCCACCTGAATCACCTCTACCACCATCACCTCCTCCACCATCCCCTCCTCCATCTGCATCATTTCTCCCTCCATCACCTCCTCCACCTGCATCTCTTCTACCATCATCACTTCCTCCACCATCAGTGTCACTTCTACCTCATCATGCCCTCCATCACCTCTGCTTCTGTCACCTCCACCACCCCCACCTCCTCCACCTGCATCACTTCCACCTCCATCACCTCTTCTGCCATCACCTCATCTCCACCACCATCGGTGTCCATCTACCACCATCCCTTCCATCATCTGCATCAATTCCAGCACCAGCCCCTCCTCCTCCACCACTACCACCACCTGTACCACCGCCACCTCTCCGCAGCCGAACTCCATCATCAGCACCACCTCTGCTCTCATCACCTCCTGCACTTGCACCTCCACCGCCATCGCCTCCATTTTATCACCTCCACCACCATCGCCTCCATTTTATCACCTCCACCACCATCGCCTCCATTTTATCACCTCCACCACCATCTCCGCCAAAATCCTCACCGACACCATCGAACCCCATCCTAGAGTCCACCTTGTATGTGTCCAGCACAGGGGGACTCAGCCCAGGTTCCCCCACCAGGGCCACCCAGCCTGTGGTGGGGAGACAGGGAGTGGCCTCAGACACAGGCCCTCACCACCAACCATGGTTGCCATGACAGCCAGCAGAGGAGGAGCCAGCTGGGCCGGCCTGTGGGATTGGTGTGGCGGGGTGGGCCTTCATTCATGCTCTGGGACCCTGGGGGGGTCAGTTCCCTTGCAGGGCCTGCCTCAGTCTCCTCAGTTGCAAAATGGGACGTTCTGCCTCCTTCAAACATTTTTCAGGGCACATCAGCTGCCCGAGCCCTCCCCATCTCACTTGGCCCCTGGCTCCCCACTGCCTCTCAGTTCTCACCTCTTCCTGCTGTCCCTCACTCAGCTCACTCTTCCGTGGCCACATTGGTCACATCCCCTGGGCACAGTCCAACCTCAGGGCTTTTGCACTGGCTGCCACCTCTGCCTGCATCGCTCTTTTATATTTTTAAAATATTTATTTATTTATTTGGCTGTGGCACGTGGGATCTAGTTTCCTGACCAGGGATCGAACCTGGGCCGCCTGCATTGCGAGCACAGAGTCTTAGCCACTGGACCGCCAGGGAAGTCACTGCCTGCATCGCTCTTCCCACATTTCTTCATTGTTCCCTTGCCTCCTTCCATTCTTTGCTCAAATCTCTTCTCTGTGAGGCCCACCCTGACCACCCCCAATTTAATACTGCAACTTTCTCCCTCCTCTGCTTGTTTCTTTCTTTTTTCCACACCATTCTCTCACACTCTATCCAGGGGTGCCACAGAGTGAGGGTTTTGGACCCAACTTTCTCTCCTGTCCACCCTCCATGACCCCAGGGACTGAGAATCTGATACTTGGAGCTGCTGATTCCGAGATGCTCTGATCTTAAAGATGGTGGGGAAGGTGATGGAGATAGAAATGATTCAGGTGGAGGAGGGGATGCAGGTGCACCACAGTGGCAGGTACACCCCATCCTGTTTCCCTCATTGCTATCAGTCTTTTTGGAGTCCAGGGATGAGGAGGGTCTGGAGCTGGTTCCTGGGGGTCCCAGAAGCCCTGGAGGAGATCAAAGGAGATACAGAAGAGACCTTATTCCCAAATCAGCCGCCTCACGGGGAGCCCAGCAGGCACTAACAGCGGGCTTTTCGGCTGGTCTGGCCCATGGTTCCCGCAGTGACTGGCAGGGGGGCTGTCCCCGCCCCAGCGCTGGCTGGGACTCCAGGTAGGAGGGTGGGTCCTGTTGGTCCACGTTTCAGGTGGCGGCAACGGGAGGTGAGTTGGGGGGACCCTCAAGTTCCCTTTCATTTCAGACCCTCGGAGACTTGCTCCCACGGCACCTCTGTCCCTCCTGCCTTTCTAGAAAGTTGCTCGCGTCCAGGGGCCCAAGACGGCAGTCAGACCCGCCCCCACCGTGGATTACTGTGTGGTGACGGCCTCTGAGTCTCAGGTTCCTCGAATGGAAAATTGTCTTAATCATGATCTCTGCCTTGCCAGGCTCTGAGAAGGGGTTTAGCCAGAAAAGTCTTGAATACGATGGTGGGGCTGAGATGAGGCTCCCAGCTCCCATATGGGGGCCCCGGGGAGGAGCTAGGCTCTGGGCCCCACTTGCAGGGCAGCCGTGAAGTTTCTCCCCCTCTCAGGGCAGGCCTCAAGCCTCAGCATCTTCCCTAAAATCTTCCTGGAGCGGGGAGGGATGGAGAAAATGAGGTCTGGAGTAGGGAGTTGTGCTGCCTCAGCAAAAGAACTCCTAGACAACCCTCAAGGCCCAGCCCCAGTTGCCCTTGCCCCAGGAAACTCTTCCCCTCACCCTCAGCAGAGCCCCAATTCTCTCCCCTAGGAGCCTTCTGGTGCCCAGCACAGAGTGGATCCACAGGAGGCTGCCAGCTGGCTGTGTTGTCCAATGCCTGACACCCCTGCGTGGGTGGTAGGGGACTCAGCCCAGACTGGAAGACCCTGCACAGGGAGACCCGGCTGGCCACTGCCCTGGAGGGCCCAGTAAAGCAGAGGGACCCCAGGGAGGGCCCTCAGCAGGGAGCACCCTGTCCCGAGTCAGCCAGGGAGAAGCTGGGGCTGTGCAGCAGGCAGGGGAGGGGGGGTGTCCCTGGATTCAGTCGCCCCTCAGTGGATGGAGAGGATCAGGTCTGCACTGGAGGGAGCTAGGATTGCACCTGTTCACCCCCATCATCACCTGACAAACACCCATCTCCTTCCCCCTCCTTCTCCCCCCTCTCCCCGTCTCCCCCTCCCCCCCATCTCCCCCTCCCCTCTGGCATCCTGTGCCTTCCTCCTCTCCTCCTCCAGAGGCCCACTGTGGTCTGGGTGGGTGACATGGGGGGATGAGTACCCCTGCCGTGCCTGTCCTGGGCCATCCCTGGCCCCAGCCGGCTGACCACGCGGGAGTCTGCCTGTCCCCTATCAGTTGGGTGTGCCTGCGTGGGGCTGCACAGGGCCTGGCCGGGTGGAAGGCGGTGTGTGCAGTACGGCTTTGCTGTATTGGGAGGGGTAGCCACGCAAAGCAGACCACACGCGTGTGAGGAACTGGGAAAACTGGGAGGGTAGCCAGAGCCTTTGGTGCAACCGGCAGACAGGTAGGCAGCGGGTGGGAACCTGGAGGGGCGTGGGGGCAAAGGCTCAGAGGATGTGGCCGGTCAGTGGGCCGCGGGGGAAGACCCTGGGGGCCAGCAGGCCTCAGCGTGACGTTTGCTTGCAGCTGGCCTCGGGGGTTGGGGACACAGTGTGGATGTCAGACAGAGGATGCAGTGTGAAGAATCAAGGGTGGAACGTGACTTGCTGGCTGTGACAGCCAGTGTGCGTGGTGCTGAGCCCACTGGGTCTGAGTCTACAGGATGGAGGATGGGCCATTGAGACCCCCGAGGTGGCTCCTGTCTGTCTTCTGGCCTTGGGCCTGCTAGCTGCCCCACTGCCCTGCCCTTTCCTAACAGCGGGGATGCTGGGCCTGGGCTTCAGGGGCCGAGTGGCCCTGAGCACACAGTCTGTGGACACTGTTTACCTGGTTTATAAAGCAGGCCCAGCGACCCCTGGTCCTGATGTCCCCGTCTGTCCGTGGGGTTGGGGGTCCCAACTGCGCAGTGGTCGGTCGCGAGGGTTAGCAAAGCTGGCTCCAAATGTGGGCCAGGGCGGACCCTGCGGCTGCTCACTCCTTCCCCCTCCCCCCTTCACTCACACAGTTATCAAGCACCTCCTGTGTGCACTGTGTGCAAGCTCCCACGGAGCCTCGATGTGGTGTGAAAACGCATCACCCGAATAATCGCACAGGTACAGGGAAACCGATGACTGACTGTTCTCAGACAGGGCTGCCAGCTGCCCCCGCTGTGCAGCTCGGGATGGAGGTGGGCATGGGTGGGCTATCTGTGGGGGAAGACATGAGCCCGGCTAGGGGGGAACAGATCTGGCAGAAGCCAGGTGGCATCAGGAGGGTGACCCCCCCACACAGTGAAAGCCTGGGTCTGACAGGGGAGGACAGCAGCCAGACGGTGGCCCCAGAAGTCAGCGATGCAGGCACTTGGGCAATTGTGCTCATCCCTCTGTGTCACCCTCTGTACAGTGTCAAAGCCACCACGGAGCCACTCTTGCCTGCCCCCAGGGCCCCCGGACCTGTGTGCCTGTACCACCCCCTTCCCAGTATCTGCCCACCTGGGCACGGGGTGGTGGTGTGGGAGCGGGAGCCAGTCCCGTTCCCTCCCCTCCGGCCACCTCCTGCGCTCAGCTCAGCTTCTCGGGGCAGACAATTCAATACGGAGCCAGGTCCCCGGCTGGGATGATGACCGGTTTCCTTGGCGACACGCCCCACCCGGGCCACCAGCTGCCCAGCCCCAGATGTGGACCACATTGATGCCACTACCCTAGTGGCTTGTCCCCACCGGGCTGAGCTGCCCTGAGCATCCCCCGCTGGCCTCCCCTGGCCAGGGACAGTGAGTGACTTGCCCAAGGTCACACAGTGAGTCACTCGGAGGGGAGCCTGGAGCATATACATGCCTCGGACCGCTTTATCCACACCCTGCACTCCTCAGGGCACCGGGGAAAAGGTTCCCATGGGTGGGGGGAAGGGAACTCATCTCCAGGGAGACACTGCTGAACCAGGCCCCTGCCCTCAGATGTGGACCCCCTGGAAGCCTCAGCAGCCCCTCTTCTGTCTCCGATGCCTCTCCACTCTCTGCCCCTCCACCCCTCCCCTGCGCGCCAGGTCCACACCTCCCCCTCCCCCAGCCTCTGAATGCACCTTGGCTGTCACCCAGCCTCCCTCCCCACCCCCCTGCTTCCCCTGATGGGATTTTAATGGCCGCATTTTCAAATTAGTTCTGAGCCTTTCAAAGACTTATCAGGGAAATGAGCGTTTCCACTGGGCTCTGGGCTGCCCCTCCTGGGGGGGCTCCATCTGGTGGTTGAAACGCCTGGGGATGGGGGGACGGGGGTGTCCAGGGGCAGCTCTCACGCCTTGAGACCCACCCCCCCATTCAGGCACTCAGGGGCAAACCTCATCAGCGGGTGCACACAGAGCTTTTATTTTTTTAAAAAATGTTAAGAGTCACAGCGGCCGACAGTTGGAAATGGATTTGAAAAAGATGACAGGAAAGGAACCTTCGGTGATAAGAAAAAGCATAGAGAAGCCAAAGCAGAAAAGGCTGGTGGGGGGGGGGGGAGGACCCAGCATTTCAGTGATTGGGAAACTAAGCCACAGATAAACTCACAGGCAAAATTGTCATGCTCACTGCGGCCCTGGGGGCGACGACAAACCACCTGGACCGTCCTAAATGTCCATTGGGCAGGGACGTGGTTGAAGATAGAAGGAAATGGCCAAAGAGAATACTATGCAGCAGGCAAAAATGCCTTCGAGGCTCTCTCTTTCCTGATGTGGACGTGCCGGGTGTCAGTGAGGCAAAAGCACAGCAGAACCAGTGTTTTTTAAAAAGAGAAAAAGGAAAACAGTACGTGCACTATGGCTGCCAGATTAAGTGTAACCTCTCTTTAGAAGGAGCAATACAAAGTATGGTTTACAGAAAGGGGACTTGCTCCACTTAAATTTGGAAGTTGGCGAATGTGTCCGCTGTTTGAAAAAAATAATACAGCATTTTTTTTTTTTTTGCGGTACGCGGGCCTCTCACTGTTGTGGTCTCTCCCGTTGCGGAGCACCGGCTCCGGACGCGCACGCTCAGTGGCCATGGCTCACAGGCCCAGCCGCTCCACGGCACGCGGGATCTTCCCGGACCGGGGCACGAACCCGTGTCCCCTGCATCGGCAGGCGGACTCTCAACTACTGCGCCACCAGGGAAGCCCAATACAGCATTTTTTAAAGAACAGGGTGGGTAGACAGGAGGGAGGTGGAGGAAAGCGAGCAGGGACTTTGCCGTTGCTCCAACGCGCGCAGGAGGCTTTTCTTTACGTGCTTCGTTCTCAGCCGGGCTGGGGATTCTAGTCTCCATTTGGAGAAACGGAGGTGCGCAGGGGAAGCGCCTTGTCCACATTCCCGGGCCTGACCGCCGCCGCGCGAATCCCTCCCCAAGCGCCCTGGGCCCCCACTGCGTGCTGTGCTGTCTGCGTTCCAGGAGCAGTGACCCGACGTTCTGAGCGCACAGCCAAGCGCACCAAGTCCGCCGCCGCCCTGGGTTGGGCCGGAGGGAGGCGAACCCAGGGGCGGCTCCCCACGGGTGGGATGTGACTTCCCCCGGGGTAGGATGCGGGCGCTTGTTGAGGGCGCGCCGGTGACCCTGAGGCTGGGAAGCCGCGGGTGTGCAGGGCAAGGGGCCGGGTCCTTACACTGGGCTGCGTGCGCCCATGTCCCTCCAGGCTGTGGAGGGCGGATGCACGCTAGATCCTTTCGGGTTTGTGAGATCCCACGTCCGTGAGGACAGACGTGCGGAACGCGGCGGCCCTGGCTGCACTCCGCGGCTTTGCCGGCACTGCGGGGCGGCGTTGGCCTGGTGGTGGAAACTGAGGCACCGACATCTTCCCTAGTGGGCGCGGATGCGCTAGGGTGCATAGAAAAGCATGAACCCTGCTGTGCCCGCACCAGGTCCCCCATCACCTACCTCCGTCACCGCGGGCGGACGCGACCCTCTCCCAACCCCCCAGCTCTAGGGAGTGGGGTCCGGACAGCAGCTGCCCGGAAGTAGATGGGTAGGAGAGGTGGCCCAGCGGCTCAGCTGGGGGCCCCTGAAAAATTCCCAGGCGCCAGCGCTGGTGTCGGGGGGGAGGGAAGTGGGCTCTTCCCTGCTCCCCCAGCGCCGGGATGTGCCAGACCCCGACTGGAGGGCAGTGGGGGTCCTGGGCCGGAGTCTGCGCGCACTTGCCCTAGTGTGGATGTGGGCGTCTACACTTGTGTTCCGTGAGGATCTACACTTACATCCCCATTCTTTTGCATCTCTGCTTGCGTTCCCCGCGTGCATCTACACTGTGTCGCTGGCACGTCTACACTTCCGTTCCCTCTCTCCAGAGGCCCGCGCCGGCCATGGGCACCTCTCCTTGTCCGTTTCCATCTGCTGCCAATCTGTGGCTTTGTGCGTGTGACTCTTTAGGTCTAAGGCCCTGGCCTACCCCACATCTGTCCATAGGGCAAGACACCAGCAGCAGGAGAGTCTCCCCCGTTTCCTAGCCCCACCACGTCCACACCTACTCGGCAGAGGGGAAACTGAGGCCGCAGATGTCCCTGGACTGCCCAAGGTGAGGTGGGTCTCCCAGGCTGCCCCTGGCTCCTGGCCAGCCTCTTCCCTCCCCCAGGAGCACAGCCTTCCTTATTGATCAAGGGCCATATTTAATTAAAGACTTGATTCAAACCAGCCTGAGCTCCCCTGGTTAAGCTGAGCTCGCTGCTACATACAAAGACTCCAGCCGCAGGGGTCCAGCCTCCATCCTTACAGCAGCTCTGGCTTCCCACCTCCCAGCCTTTGTCCTTGGTGGTTCCACCTGCATTGACGCAGGACAGAAAGTTAGGGCCGTGGCAGGAAGTTTCCTCTACTTCTGGGCTCTCGGGAGCCACGAGGCACGGTACTAAGCAGAAGAATGATGAGCTCTGACTTACTGTAAGAAGCCCCCTCCAGCTTTGGAGAGAGGACATCAGGGGAGGGAGTGGAGCCTGGAGACTAGCAAGGAGGAGGCAGCGGTCAGAGGTGGGTTGCTCAGACTAGAGTGGTGATGGTTGATAGGGAGGGAGTTTAGGGAGAATGGCTGGGTCTTGGTTAGTCCTAGGATTTTCAGCTAAGGGGACTTCAGAACAAGGAGCCAAAGCCCAGCTCCAGCCCCTCACCCGGCAGATTCCTCTGTGTGCTTCTCTGTGACGTGGGAACGACCATCCTTGTCTCTCAGGCAGGAAGGGGCTATCGGGACTGGGGTCCAAGGAGGGCTGGACCTCCAGTTCAGGGCCCAGGTTCCCCCTGAGGGCTGGCAGCCAGGAGGGGGCAGTTCACCAGGAAAAGCAGATGCGGGTGGCTCTGAGTGCAGCAGGAGGACACTGGGACCCGGCCCCCATCCCCAGGGTCTCTGGTGGTCCCTGGGGGGACTCATCTGGGTCCGTGATCCTGTCCAACTCTGAGTCGGAAGGAAAAGTGCAGGCCTGCCCTCCCGGCCCAAGGGTCACCCAAGCTGTTTGTAAACTGGACCTTGACATGACCTTGAGAGCCTCCCTCCTGTCCCTGGCCTCAGTCCACTGAGTTCCCCTCCCAGCCTTTGTCTCTGCTGGGCCACCTGCCCGGAATGTCCCCCCATCTCAGAGGGAGGTGGGAGCCTGAGCATCTCAAGCCCCATTTACTAAAGGCTTTGAGTCACCCTGAGTGTGCAGCTTTGGCAAGCACCTTTGTTTCAGCCTTGGCTTGCTCGTCTGTAAAATGGGCTCAATATCCAAACTGGCTCAAAAGGTCCCTCATTTCTGGTGGGTGAACCAAGGGGGAGGGGGAGGGCTTCTGGGCACCCCAGCCCGCCTCCTCCCCATCTGACAACCTACCCCTCTCCTCTGCATGGAAGCGGAAGCCAGAATCAGTGAACCTGGGCAGAGTGCTGGTGCCACCCCACTTGGGTCTTGTGGTCTAGAAGGAGGGACTGGTTTGGGGGACCCAAGGCATCATGCACAGCCCCACATGGCCCTGGCACACACAGCCCCAGACAGTATCCCCCGACTCCCTGCTTCCCTGAGGAGGCCTGCAGTGTCCCCTTCCAGGTCCCAGACCCCTTCTGGCTCCCCTGCCCACTCTCTGTGGGTCCCACAAAGCACAGGCTGCCAGGGGTGACCCAGGTCCTCCCTAAAGACAAGGAGATGTGGGTGTGAGTGGGTGATTAAGCAATGTGGCCTCAGGGTACAGGGGCTCTGGGGGGGGGGCTGGGTTGATAAGAAAAACCTCAACCAACACCCAGGAGGTGGTATCTGATTCTGTCCATTTCTCAGATGAGGAAACTGAGACTTAGACCCTCACCCAAGATCAGTCAGTGACAGAGCCCGGGTGAGGCCAGGTCTCCAAATTCTCTGCTGGGGTGGCTTTCTGGAGGGGTCTGTAAGAGGTGTGGACCCTTGTGGGTGGATCAAGGTCAGGTTTTACTGAAGGTACATTGGTCTTTGCGGGGGTGGGGGGATGAGGGGAGGGGAGAGGGGGTCGAGAGTGCTTGCTGGGGGATGGATAGTGTCCCTCCAAGTGGGACTCCAGGATTGGACCTTGTGGGTTGAGTCTCTTCAGCCTCAGGACCTCTCCACCCCCATTCAACACCTGTCCAGGATAGTGGCTGCAGAATGGGGGGAGGGGTGGGGGAAAAGCCTGTCCTAGCCTGGCGGGGGGCAGCTGGTGTGCCTTTCCCCTTTCCGTCACCATCCCTTCCAGACTCCAGGCCCCTGGCCACTGCAAATCCACCGCCAACCCTGACATCTGCCCTCACCGTACCCACCCCCTGTCACCTCCGGAAATGGCTCCCTCTCTGCCTCAGTTTCCCCCATGGCCGGTCTCCCACAGCCTTCAGGGATTCTGGGTCTGGGGCTCATCAGCAGGCAAGAAGGAGGAGGAGGAGAGGGCCCTTCTTTCAATCGCCACCATCTGATATTTTATATATATTTTCTGATCAGTTACAAAAAATACTTTTCCTCCGGAGTTGCAATTTAAACAATATTTGAAGACGGCCGAAGTTATCGACCCGGCGACGGTGATGAATTAGAGACGGTAATTCGAATTCATCGACCGCCCCGCCCCCGCGGAGTCTGCCAGCCCCTCCCCCAGCCCCTCTCCCGTAATTACTGTTTGAGACAGAGTAGGGGAGGGCTTCGAAGAGGCGGCGGCTCCGAAGCTGTGGGAGTCTGAGGACCCTGGGGTGGAGTAGGGCTAGACCCCCCCCCATGGCAGTGGGGTTGGGGGGCTGCAGGATGGGCCATCCCCAGAATCTCAGAATGTCAGACCCAGAGCCTGGCTCCCCCAATGCACACACATTGTACAGGTGGGTAAACTGAGTCACAAAGAACTGGTAGGCCTGGGGGCAACGGAGTGGGGGACCCTCGGGTCTACCTGGCCAGATTTCTTGGGTACTTTAGAGAAACAAAGAAACTGCTCTTCCCTCCTCAGCCCCAGAGCCGGGAAGGAGAGAGGCTGGGGAGCTGGGAGGTGACAGGATCCAGACTAGTGGAACCCAGCAGAGGGGCAGCCACTGGGACCTCTCAACTCCCCTTTCCAGTCTCTCCTTTTCTATCTCTTTGACTCTCTCTTTGACTTTCTGTCTTCTTTTTTTTTTTTGCCACTCTCTGTCCTTCCTTACCTATCTCTCTTTCTGTCTCTGCGTGTGTCTTTCTCCCTCCTGGTCCAGCGCAAGGACGGGACTACCTGACGGGACTTCCGGAGCAGCTCGGCCAAGAGGCGAGGCCGGAGGCGGGCCAGCGCGAGGGGTGGGACTGGGGCGCGGAGCTGCAGGGTCCCGGAAAGGTGGGCGGCTTTCACTGGGCCCGGGATGGGGCGGGGAGGAGGAAGGGCGGCGGTGAGTGCTCCCTGCCGGGGTTGGACTGCGCGGGTCTGCGCGCCGGGAGATGCTTTGGGCTGTCGCTTGCGCGTCGGCGCGTTGGGGAGGGATGCGCCCCGCCTCCGCCCCCCACCAGCCGCTGCGATTTGCCGCCACTTAACCGCTTTTCATTTGCGCAGCGACCGGAACTAAAGGCCTCTCGGCTGGTCGGTGCCTAATTACCCCGGCCCGGCCACCTCTGACATCCTAAGGCCAGCCCCGCGCTGTGGACGGGGTCCTGAACGCGCTAGAGGTGTGGCGGGGGCCCAGGGCCGGGCGCGCGGACCAGGCGGACGGCGGGGGGGTGAGGGGGGTGGGTCACGCGTGGGCAGCGGCCTGGCGGAGCCGGGGACAGGCCGGGTGTCGCAGCTCAATGTCCCCTGGACCTGAGCATGTGCCAGGTCCTGCGCTCATCCTCTCCATTTCCCCCACGTACCCCTGAGATGGCCACTATTCTGACTCCCACTTCAAAAGGGGAAACCGAGGCTCAGAGAGGTGAGGCGTCTGGCTGCCACCGCAGAAGTCAGGGAGGCCCGGCTGGGATGCAAACGCAGCCTCAGTTTCCCCTGCCCTCCCCGCACTTACACCGACTCTGGGAGCTGGTGCCCTGCTGGCTGGCACTGATCCCTCACGGCAGGCACCCGCCACAGGGACTTCTCACCTGACGCTTGTCAGTCTAAGATGCCCTGGCCAATCTGTTGGGTGGCCCCGAAGTGTGCCACTCAAATATCACAAAGAGGTCCAGTTAGTTACAAGACAGTGACGGTGGAAAAAAATGGAAAGTGGTGTGTCCTTTGGGTACACACATGTCAGGCACAATGTCCCCGAAATACATGCACCGGGGAGCAGGCCGAAGGTGGCCAGTGTGCAATAAGTCAAACCTCACAAGTGACCCCATTCGTCGAGGGCTGCTTAGTACCTACAGCGTCAGAGCCCTGATCACCTGCATCACACACGGCAGGCTGTGGCTGTGTGTCGGTGTGACTGAGTGTCCCCTGTGAGCACACCTGTGTCATTGCATGTGTCATGAGGAGAAGGACAGAGTGGGTACTGCCCTTACACAAGACCGTCCAGGTTCCTGATGCCATTTCTAACATTTCACGGCCACCTTCCCACGCACTTGGTTACCTGCCACATAAAAGGAGGATTTAGTCTCCAATGTGGAGAATCTAGGAAACCTATCCGAGGCTCAGGCAGTCACCTTGTTCTGCAGAACGGGCAACTGAGGCCCGCGTGTGGGTGCAGGTCCCCCAGGTTGTCCAGGACGCCTAGGGGGAGGGGAGCAACGAACACCGACCCCTCTCCATCCCCCAACGGCACCCCCTCTCTCCCAGCCCCCCTGCCCGGCCCCTCACAGCCAAGTCCCTTCCTGCCTCCCCGCTTACGGGGGTGTCTGGTTTGAGCCCCAGCCCACTCCATCCAGCCCCACTCTCCCCTGTGCGCAGAGAAGCGATCGATCAGGCGCCCGGGGCCGCTATTGTCCCCGCTGCTGGGACGGCTGCTGCGGCTGCAGCCCCTCCCCAGAGTGGCCAGGAAAAGACCCCCCCCACCCAAGCCAGGCCACCGTGGTGAGAGTGGGGGCTCTCCTGCACCCCACCACGCACACCCAGGAGAAGGGGTCCTGGCTGCCGGCTCTCTGGGGGCAGGTGTGGACCCAGCTGTTGTCAGCTGGGAGGGAGGAGGGAGCAAGAGGGGGGATGAGCATCAGTGTGAGTGAGACACGGAGACAGAGGCAGAGAGAGGTAGAGAGGGAGCGGGACAGAGAGAAGGAGAAAGAATGAGACCAGGAGGAAAACGGAGATCGAGCCAAAAAAATAGACCCCAGTTCGCCCGACAGAGATAGAAGTAGAAAGGAGAGAAACACAAAACGGAAAAGAGAGGCCAATGGGGTGCGTGCACCCTAGCCAGGAGCAAACGCGTGGGGCGGGCGGCCGGCTGGGGTGTAAAGGCCTCCGCGCCGCGCGGGCCGAGGGTCCCCCGGGCTGCCCCTCCCCCGCCCGTTCTCGGGTGACCTTTGCCAGCGGCCGGAGAGGGGGAGGGCGCTATCGATCGCAGAGGGCCAGCTACAAAGAAGCGCGCGCTGGGGCCGGGAGCTGAGCGCGGGCCCGGCCCTGGCTGTTAAGGTTCTGGCACCCGGTGTACGGTCCTGGCGCTCTGCCCCGGGGCTGGAGGCGCAGCGAGGGGCCGTTTGGGAGGAGAGGAGTGGCACCTCCTCTGAAAGCGAACTGAAAGCGGCGGCGCGTCTGGGGCACCCCCCCTCCTAAAACACACACGCACACATCACACACACAATGAGCGACCCTGCTGGCAGCTTGGGGATCCTTCAGCCGTCTAAAACGGGTCCAGGGACCCCCTCCCAGGTCCCGGAGGGGCTGGGCGGGAGTCTACGGGAGGGACGGCGGCACAATCCTTTTCCCCCTTTCGCTGACGGAACTGACGGGCAGGGGCGCAGATCACGCTCTAGCCTCCTGCAAGGGGGTTCAGAGAGGGCGGCGGGGCGCAAGGCCGCCGACTGGGGAGGGAGCCGGGGCTCTCCGCTGCCGCACTGCTTGGTGCTGGGGAGCCTCGAGCCGGACCCCAGGGTCGGGCGGTACGCGCCGCGCTCCTACCTGCGAGGCGCAGCGCCGACATGCGCTGGAACTCGGGCTCCTGCAGCCACTTCCACATCCTGCGGAAGGTCTCGCGGCCCGACTTGAGCTTGCTCCAGGGCTTGGGGTTGCGCAGCAGGTCGGAGAGCGTGCCCTGCGAGCGGCACAGGATGCGCTGCGCGAAGATGGCCTGCGGGATGCTGTAGCGCTTCAGCTCCGCCGTGATGCGCTGCGCCACCTCCTTGGTGTTGATCTCCTCGGCCGCCGCACCCGCCCCGGGGCCGCCGCCGCCCGCGGCCGGGCCGCCGCCGCCGGAGTGAGGCCCGTGCGCTCCAGCCGCCGCCAGCCCGCCCAGCGGCGCCAGCAGCCCCCCGGTGCTCCCGGCGCCCGAGCTGCTGCCGCCGCCGCCGCCGCCTCCGGGCAGCCCGCGGGCCAGCGCGTCCTCCGCGCGACCCAGCAGCGCGGCGTGAGGCTCGAAGGCGGCGGGCGGCAGCAGCTTATCCCCCGCCAGGTGGCCCGGCGCGCCATAGGCGGCCAGCGGCGGCGGCGGCGGCGGGGGCTGAGGGGCGCCGTGCAGCGCGGGCGGCAGTGCGTTGGGCAGCGGCGACAGCGGCGACCCCATGGCGGGCAGCTCCTTGCCGTAGGGCCCGTAGAGGTGGCCCACGGAGGCGAGCGCCGCGCGCTCGTCGCGCATGAGGGTGAAGCTGCCGCTCACGCTGGCCGCCAGGCGCTGCGGCGGGGGCGGCGGGGGCGGCGCGGCCGCCGGGTGCGGGTGCGAGTGGGGGTGGCCGCCGTGCGCCCCGGCTACGGCCGCGGCCGCCGCGTGCTGGTGGAACTTGTCAGCCACGGCCGCGAGCGGGGGCAGGTGCTGCAGGGGCGTGAGCGTCGTGTAGGTGCCGCCCAGGCCGGGGGCCTCGCAGGCCATGCCCATGGCCGGGTGCAGCGGGCCCGCCAGCTCCCCGCGGAAGTCGGCGGCGCCGCCCGCGCCGCTCGAGCCGCCCGCGCCCCCGGCGACCCCGGCGCCGCCGCCGCCACCGCCGTCCAGCAGGCTCGCCATGCCCGCCACCAGGCCGGGGCGCCCGGGCGCCACCAGGCCGCGGTGCGGCGCCGCCGCCGAGCGCGCGTGGCTCGGGCTCAGCAGCTCTCCCGCCTGCGCATGGGCCACGCCGTGCAGGCCCCCCAGGCTCTCCAGGCTCAGCTCCATGCTCGGCCGCCGCGCGCGGGCCCCTCGCCGGCTCGGCCGCCCGCCCGCCGCGCGCGCTCCTTGGCGCCGGCCCGGCGCGCTCAAGGCCGACGCATGTCCCCCGCCCGCTCTCCGGTGGCTGCGCGCGAGGCTGCCCGGCTGAGCGGCGCACGGCCCGGCCCGGCTGCGAGCGCGGCCACCAGGATGTGGCGGGGGAGCGGCCGCCGGCTCCCGGGCCCGGGTCTGACGTCAGTGCCCCCGCCCACCGGCTCCCCTCGCCGCCACCTCCCGCCGCCTCGCTCTCCGCCCGCCCCGGCCCCTTTCAGCGCCAGGCAGGCCGGAGTGGGCCAGACTCCGGGCTTTTGGGGTCCCCTGCCTCTGTCTCCGCCGTGCCCCCTGGGGACTGGTCGTACCCGGGGACAATGGGCGGGGGTCAAGGACAGACTCTGCCGAGGTGGGACTGGGGACCTTGTCTCTGGGTCTCTGATTCCCTGTCTCTCCCGAGGGTCGTGAAGGTTACTTTCCTACCTGGCACCCGTGAGTCCATCTTTAGGGAGTGCGCAGGAGTGTGGCTGAGTGGGGGTCTGTGATCGTGCTCCCCCCAACTCATACAGACCCCCCAGGAGGTGGGCCCTCTGCTCGCTCACCTCCATCTCAGCACAGGTAGGGAGTCACAGCCCCCCACAAAGGTCTCTCTGGAGCGAGTGTGCTGAAAGAGGGTCTTCAGGCTGGGTCACGGCCTGTGCCTCCCAAGTGTCTCGATCTGCCCCCATGTGTGGGCATCTGGGCCTCAGTTTCCCCAGCTGTACAATGGAGCGCCTGGCCTCAGGGGTGCCCAAGTCACCTCACAGTTCCTTCTAGTTTCGTTCATCTCCAGCGTGGGAGCAGCTTGGGGGTGACTCTTAAAGAACCCCTCTCCCCCTCCAGAGCAGGCAGGCCGAAGACACATCCTCCCAGCTTCCCACAAAGCCTCTGGTCCAGCTCCACGCTCTCCCTGGGGTTTCTCTTTTAGAGGGGAGCGAGGGTGCTCCTTTTCCTCACCACGTGGAGACAGGTGAGGCCCAGGGATCCCTGGGAACTGGGATAAATGAGGGGGCCTCCCACACTCAGAGAGACCCCCTCCTCAAGGTGATCCTTCTATTGGAATAAGATGCAGATCAGGGAGGGGAGTCTGGAGTGGCCAAGCCAGACCCCAAGTGGTGTCCCCATCTGAAGGCCAGAGTGGGGGCTGAGGAGGGACTCCCCAAACTGGCCCCACCCCTTCTTCCTTCCCCATACATCTGCCCCATGGGGTAACCTTTGCCTTTTCCAGAATGGGGAGGGGAAGGGTAGAGCTAGTAAGCCCTCTGCTAGGGTACCCTGGGAACCCCCACCTCGAGGGGAGGACCAGGGCTCTTATCTGCGAGCGGAGGGAGGGGAAGACCCTATCAGTGAGCTATGCCCCCCCGCCGCAAACCATTGGGGCAGCCCCTCCGTCACCACCTTCAACAGGATTCCCGCCCCTGTAGACGCGGCTACGCATTGGAGGTTTGATTCTCTGAACTGCCACTGGGCTTGGACCGTGTGCCAGGGCCCTTTCAGTGTCTGTTTCCCCTTCTCTGACGGGGAGGAGGGTGCCTTCCTGCCTGCCCCAGCTGAGAGCCTGGGGCACATCTGTGTTTTCCATCATAGCGGGAGAGGGAGGTGGGGGTCTCTGAGTGCGAGGGAGTTGGGGAACCAGGATGACCTGACCCCCAGCTTTGGAGGATCAGACAGTAGAATGGCCTGAGCCAAGTCCTGGGTGGGATAGGGCTAAAAGGGACCCCTTTTAGTGCCTTGTGCTCAGGACTCAGCATTTAGTGGCTGCCTACCCTTTACCAGGCACACACACTCTTCACCGAGCCCCAAGGGGAAGTTGCATCCCTGCTTTGCTTCTGCCTCAGGCCCAAGGTAGATTGTGGCAGTGATCGTTCTGAGATTCTTCCCAAGGGTCAACACTGCCCCCAGGTCCAGGTCCATGAAGTTTTCAATTCAGGATTTATATATAATTTCAGGTTATATATCAGTACACCCATATTCCAGGTAGGAAAACAGAGGTGGCAGAGATGGGCAGGTCTGAACAAGTGAATATCCCCCTCCCCATGCAGATTCCAAGTCTGGGAGGTTGGGTTCTGGCTGTGCGGGGCTCCACCCCCCGCCCCCCATCTCACTGGCCAACAATCACAGGTAATTGAAAATAATCGTGGGATCTAAAAATCAATCAGCCTTCATAAAACGATCGCATCCCAGGCCCAACAAGCTCAGATCAGGCGGGTGCGGGGGGGTCTCTATGGGTGGGAAAGCTAAGGTGGAAGGAAGTACCCCCAAAGTCAACCAAGGGGTGCTCTGTGGGGGTCAGGGCCATGCAGCCTTTTACCTCCATCTTTATATAAATATTTCCTCCAGCTTGATTATCACTTTCATTTTTATAACAACCATGTGTGCCTTTTCTAACGGGGAAAGCGTCCATTTTGAAAGAGGGAGACCAGCAGCTTTGAGATGAAGGGGTCCCCTCCTCTCTGCTGCCTCAGGACACCCTGAGCACCTCCACTCCGCAGGAGATACCTGGCGGAGGAACCAGGCTCATCCAGGTGCGCGCAGCCCTGCACCCCTTTTAGGCTGGACATTCAGACACCCACAGGGACAGGGATCCCGCTCCTGAAGAGGCTATGGTCCCCCTGGGAGACTGAACAAAAATTTGCCACCCTCCAGAGAGTGAGCGGAGAGTCCCCTGGAGCTCCAGAACCGGCTTCCCCCACCAGTGGCCTTTTAGTAATTAGTAAAATAGAATTGAGCTGACCACGGACGGGCCGGTGGCTCAGGCCCTGATCGATCTTGGGTCATTAGGCAAATTGCGGCAGGGGGAAGGGTGGGCTGGATGGGGGCAGGGAGACCTTGGCCACGTGGCGGAAGCTCTCTGGCCTCAGTATCCCGTCCAGGAAAATTGGAGTTTGACGCTTGGAGCCCGCGTCTGCGCCTAGGGGTGCTTCGGCCCACGCTGGGCTGCCTCTGTCAATGCCCACCCTCTCTGTGCACAGCCGGGCCTGGGAGAAGCCGGGAAGTGCAACCCCGCATCACCCTAACCCCGGGGGCTTGCAGCGTCCAGCAAGCGGCAGGGAGGCTTGGCTGGAGCTCGGGCCTCCTCCCCGCTCCGGGGGGCCCAGCCATCTCCTCCGGTTCAACATCCCCAATCCGCCCCAACTCGAATCAGTACCGTCCACCTCCTCTCTTCTTGGACAGGCAACATTCCTTGTTGTTTTGGCTCCAGATCACAGCCAAAAATATGGGGGGGGGAGGTGTTATACTCAAAGTTTTCCCTTTCCGGGCCTCCGCTAGGCACGGTTCGCGGCTGATTCTGTGATTCGATTTGTCGCCCACGGAAATGAAACTCACCAGCCGCTGCGTACCTTCCTTTTTTTTTTAGAGCGAGGTTTTAATAAATAGTGGAGATTAATGTCCCCCTCCAGTCCCACCCAGCCCGAGATCCGTGTCAGCCCCAGGTACGGTCTCCCAAACCTGCAGACGCCCCAACTCCTGGCCGGCTCGCACTTGGCTGGGCCCACGTGCTCCGCCCGACTCCTGCGCCTTCGTTCGGGCGGGGTCGGAGGACTTTATTTAGATTGGGGGTGTGGGGGGAGGGCGCTAGACTTTTCCGGCCCGGCCGGGGGTCCCGGCCCGGCTGCGCTCGCGGCGCCCGAAGGTTCCACCCTCGGACGTTGGGTGTGGGACACCCCAGCGCCCAACCTGGGGCGCCACGACGTTGGGGTTTCGCCGGTGGCGGGCAGAACGTCCGAGCTTCCTGCCCGCCGTCGCGGGGCGCCCGGTCGCGCTGGCCCGCGGGGTGGATGCTCCCGCGGGCGTGTCGGCGACAGCTGCGCCCGATCGATCCCCGCGCCCTCCCTGGCTCCGCTGCCCGCGCCACGCCGCGCGGCTCCATCGAATCCTCATCGCTCCTGGGCCGAGCCGCCCGCCGCGCTCTCCGCAAACACCGCGCTTGTTTGCGCCGGGGCACCGGAACCGGGAGCCCGTGGCCGGTGGGGGGTTCCCTGGGGCCCCGCGTCCTCGTCCCCTCCCCCAGCAGCTCGGCCTTCGCGGGCCCGGGAGTTCCAGGCGCAGATAGCAGAGAGAATTCCACCCCCACCACTACGACTCCGGGTGGGTGGTCGCGGCCAGGCCCGGGCTGGAGCGCGAGGCGCCCGGATTGCGGAGCTTGGGCCCGCACCTCCTGCCAGGTCAGGAAAGTGACCCGCAGGGGCGAGGGGACCCCAGGGCTCTGGAGGTCTGCTCGTTCTCCTCCCGCCCCCTCCGCCTGCTTTCGCTCCCTCTGCGCGCCGGGGATCGCGTGCAGGTCCCGGAGCTGGGCTGGGGGCCTGGAGCCTAGGATGCCGACCTTGTAAATACGGAGAGTTCGAGCTGGAGGCGCAGCCGGAAGGGGC
Organism: Mesoplodon mirus; assembly: GCF_964341445.2. NCBI lineage: Eukaryota > Metazoa > Chordata > Mammalia > Artiodactyla > Ziphiidae > Mesoplodon > Mesoplodon mirus. Next base: position 34,236,458 of record NC_138980.1, read on the forward strand.
CGGGGACACGAAGACGCCCCCCTCAGGCCCGAACCCCTGGTCTCTCGGCTCCTTCGTGATCACAACCCGTCGTCCCCTCGCCCCCACCCCGCCCCCTGCTAGTGAGGAAACTTCGACCTTGTTCCGCGGTGCGCAGTTGGGGAAATTGAGGCCAGGCCAGGAAGGGCGCGGGCTGCGGCCTCCCGGAGGATGGGAGAGGGGGGCGCCCCACTACCCAACTCCGCTGACCGCGCGGCCCGGGCATCGCAGGCCGCTGACTTCCCCGGCGCAACGAAACCCGCTTCTGGCGCCCTCTCCGGAGAGGCCGGGCCACCCCCGCGGCCAAGCTCCGGCCCCGACAGTGAAGCGAGTTCCCCCACCCCTGGGCGGTCCTGAGCGTCCTCTGGCCCTTCCCGGAAGGGACACTCCTTTGACAAGTAAAGATGTAAATATATATATATATTTATTTATTTAATCCACAACGCTTTCTTCCTTGCAGAAAGGCGGCCCGCGGATCCTGGAGCTGGGGGTGGGACGGGGCGCGGTGGATGGGTTCGGGGAGGCCCCAGGCCGGGTGATCCCGGCCGGACTGCAGCGGGGCTGACCCTGGGGTACCTCCAGGAGCTACCTTGGCCCGGGTCGCAGCGAGGGCTCTGCTGAGCCCCAGCACGTCAGCTTCGACCCCCGGGAGGTTCCTGCCCTGGATCCCCAGAGCCCACGATGAGACGAGACAGAGGCGGGGGTGGGCAGCACAGGCCTGGGACAGCGCCCACTTTCCCGATACGGAGACGGAGGCCCAGCGGGGACGGAGGACTCTGCCCCTCCCACTCGGGGAGGGTCCGACGCCCCGCCCCGGTAGGTTACCCTCCGCGGCATCCGGCCGGGGAGCCTCGCCCTGGTCTGGCGCCCCATTAATGCGCCATTTATCTGAACACACCCGTGCCCTTTCCGCTGGGCCAGGAAGGGGGAGGGGAGGCAGAGGAGGCTTCCCGGCCCATCCCCAAGGCTGACCGCCCCCTACCTCCCAGCTGCCCTCTAGGTCTGTCTCTTTTGCTTGCACCCCTGGGGGCTGAGGGGATCTAGGAGACCTGTCTGAGGGACACTGAGAAGTTGAGAATGGGACCGGGGTGCGCGCCCCGCCAGGCAGAATCTACACGTCAAGGACGGAGGAACGGAGCTGGGCTGTTCACCTGATTTAACGAACCCCTCTGCGTAGTCCCCACCCCAGAGCTGAGGCTGCAGCCCCTGCCCTCCAGGTGTAGCTCCTCTACTTGGGGAGGGGGAGACAAAGACTACACAGTCACTCATGCCCCTGAGGGCAGGACTGTGGGGAGGGAGCAAACTTCCTGGAGGGGAGGACCTCCAGGCTGGGTTTTGTAGGCTGGGTTTTGTACGACGTGCAGGAGTTTGAGTCAGGTAGGCAAGTCCAGGGATGCAAAGGCCCCTTGTAACTTGGGGCAGAAGGGGATGGAGCAGGGGCAGGAGGCTGGTGTTAGCTCAGAGGCCTTCATCAAGGAAATATTTGTTAAATGAGTCAATGAGATAAAACTGGGACCTGACAGGAGGGGGTGGGTGTCAAAGCCAGGCCTTGAATGCCAGGCTAAGTGGGGCTGGGCTTTCTCTCCTGGGCTGGGACGCCAGCAGGAGGGGGTCCCAGTGGCCTCTAGAACAACTCCTTCCGGCCCCAGTCTGTACAAAGAAGCGTCCTCAAGGATGTGGTGGGGGGCTGAATGACTCCCCCTCCCCCCAGGGCGGTGACGGTGGGGGAGGGAGAGCTGTTTGTTCCTGAGCCCAGCAGGTGAGTCACCGAGGTGTGCGGAAAGGAAACAGTTTTCTCCTTCCTTCTATCAGCTGCCGCCTTCTTCCTCCCTCCCCAGGTGTGGGCGTGAGGGGGTTCCCTGAACCCTGGCGGGTCATGCGCCCGGCAGAACCCGGTTCTACCTGCCTGCCCTCCCCGCACCCCAGCAATGCCTGCTGTGCGCTTGGGGAGGTGAGACTCTGGGGGAGCAACGCTAATCATCCCCATTTTTCAGATGAGGAAACTGAGGCACTTGGAGGTTCCGGGATTTGCCCCAGACCCCCAGCCGGTGAGCCGACCGACCCCAGGCCTGAGTCCCAGTGTGAGCCCAGTTTGCATGTGTTGTGGACACATCGGTGTGTCCAGCTGGGGATAGAGTTGATCTCAGCGGCAATGCTGAAGTCCCAGCCGAATCTGTGGGGCACAGGGTCCAGCTACACAGAATATCCCTGCCTGGGGTCCCTCCCTTCAACCCAGCGCTTCGAACAGTCCCAGGGATTGCGGGGGGGCGGTGGTGGTGATGACGAAGAGACTGAGAGGGACACTCCAGCCTGCACTTTCGGGGCGTCCCCTATTCAGGGCCTGTGAACCAGCAGCCGGGCCATGGGGGCTAAAGTTTGGAGGGCCTCCTGCATCCTCCCCCATGACTCCCACCCAGCCAGATAATCATTAAAGGAACTGGGGAAAGGTAGGGTCAACTGGGCTCCTCCAGAAAAGGCCGCTGCAGTCCCGCTCGAACTCTCTCCAGCTTGACTTTTGGGGAGCCCCGGGAGTGGGGAGAGCAGAGCCTGGCCCAGACACCCCAACACGGAGGGACTGAGAGGGTCTGCCAGGAAGGAGAGGGGGGGTCTTGATAACCCCCTCCTCCCTCTTCCCTCCCCCTCTTTCCCTCCCCCACTTCTCCCCTCCCCTTCCCCCTCCTTCCCTCTCTCCACTCCCCTCCCCTCTGCTGCTAACAGCTGTAACTGCTGGTTAACCCACTTCCTTAACAAGCACCCTGGCCCCCAGCAGTCCCTGCTGGCTCCCTGTGTAATTGCCTCTGTAATAAATCCCCTACTTTGGCTGGGTAAGGGACCCAGCTTCCTCCTCTTCACTTAAGATACACACACACACACACACACACACACACGCACGCACGCACGCACGCACACACGCACAACATAACATTTCTATTATTATCGACCTCTAACTCCCTGTGCATCAGGAGGGAAGAAGCCAGGCTCCCACTGGCTGTGTCTCCCAGGGGAACTGTGGGGGGAGAACCCCTCCAGCCCCCTCCTCACCTGCCCTCCACATAGAGGGAAGGTAGACGGGAGGGCAAGGGCCCTGGTGGAGCGAGAAATCAGGGACGTGCTCCCATCAGGAGGGTCCCCGAGTGGGCTGCTAGTCCTGGGGGGGGTCCCCAGGAGCATAGCAGTGGCAGGAGGGGGAGGGGCAGGGGAGGGCTGAGGGTCATCTTGTCGACCCCTTGCTTGTTTTCTGGGTGAGGAAACTGAGGCGGAACCCAGGCTCCTGCCTCCCAGTTTGCTGAGCATCTCTCGGCTGCCCAGGAAAAGCCCTCTGAAGGTCCCAGAAGCATAGTGGGGCACAGGGTGCAGGAGGACGACCCATGTCAAGCCAGCTAAGTGCTGCCATGGCTGATTCGACCCCTCTGAGGGGCGGCCCATTTCACAGATAGGAAGATTGAGCCTTGTGCTGGCTGCTCGGTGGAGCCAGTGACCCCAGCCCCTTGGGTCGCCAATCCCCTGTGGGTGCCTCTTTGGCTCAGGGTCCTTGGTACCAGGGCTTCACCCCCCCAAAGTCAAGAGTGAGTTCTGAATGTGAACCCCAGTGCCCCCTTACCCACCTCACGGCCCCTCTCAGCATCCCAGCGTACTCATCTGTGGAATGGACACAAAACATACACGGTGCAAACCCAAGGGCACCTGGGTGATGCCCAGGAAATGCTTGTGCAGGTGCAGCCACCGAGCTGTGTCTGAGGGAGAGCAAACCGGGTGGGGGTCAGAGGGTCCCTGAAGCAGGGTCAAGAGGACAGAGCCTGGCATTGATCTGCACATTGATCCTGGGAAGAGGCAGGAGAGAAGGGCGAGGGGCGGGCAGAGGCGAGGGAGGCTCCTCCTTTCCCCTGCAGGCCCAGCAGGACCCCAGCCACACTTCACAGGAGGTTCCAGGGAGGCAGTGCCAGGCGCATGGTGGTGGATTCATGCGCCTCTGGTTAGCCAACCCTGGTTTTGTGTGTTGGTTCTGGAATTACCAGTCTGCCTCTGTGTACCAAGCCCCTGATTTTCTGTTCCTTGTACCTTCCCAGGGCTATTTTTTTCCCCAGTTCCTCTGAATGGGGCAGAAATGACTGGGCAGGGGCAGGGCTAGGGCCCTGGATTCAGCATCCCTGGGCATCATTGAGGTATGGGCCTCAGCTCACCTCCTGCCCCAGATCCCAGCAGGTGGGCAAGGCCAGGGTGGTCAGTCCCCTTTTATGAGTGAGGAGACTGAGGCCCCAACTCCCCAGCTACCTTGACAATTACAGACTTGGGGTGTGAACTCAGGCCCCCACTGATGGACTCTGGGTAACACACCCAATTCGTTGTGCCTTGGTTTCCCCATCTGTAAAATGGGGATCACGTTGAATTACTGTGAATTGATTCAAGGGAAGTGCAGGGCCTTTGTTCTAATGAAAGTGGCTGGATGCATACTCAGGCCTGTGTTTGGAACCCGGGGCTGCACAAAGCTGCACGGAGGCAGCTCTGGAAGAGGGGACTGGAGGGTCTGAGGACCACACCCTGAGAGGCCCCACTGTGATCCCGTCTTGTCCTGCTCCATCTGCTCTCCACCCAGTGTGTGCGCTGCCCTGCCTCTTACCTGCTGTCTCTCTCCCAGGCCTGGGCATCCCCTGAAGGCACAAACAGCATTTGGGGTGCCCTGGTGTCCCCATCGCCCCGCTCAGGCCAGGGGCGCTCAGTAGGGACAGACACCTGCCCGGAAGGTCCATTCAAGTGTGCTTCAGCAGCAGGCTCGGGCCTGTGCAGTCCCTGAGGACAGCTAAACACATGGTGTGAGCAAGCATCCTGCCTCAGCCCTGGGCCCCTCATCTTCCCTTTGGGGGGGCTCTGGGAGGGACATGGGGCCGGGGCTTTGTCCGGGGATTTGAGGGGGGTCCCCAGCAGGCTGGTGCAGGGGCTTCACGTTGCTCTCTGGAGCAACTGTTTCCCTGAAGCAGCGCTTTCCGTCCTGCCCACAGATCGATGTGTGGGTGGAGGCGCGTTTGCAGAAGATTATTTATGCTGGGGCAGCCCCACAGTCCAGCTGTGGGTTCAGGAGCGGGGAGGAGGTGACGGCTGGGCAGCCTTCCTGCTGGTTCAATCCTCTCCGAGGTTGCTTTGCAGATCAGTCTCTGTACGTGATTTCATTGAAGGTCCGTGATGGGTGCCTATAGCCCAAGATCTCAAACCCAATCTCCTGGAATTGAGCCCAGCTTCTCATCCGGATTCTCTGTTCCGCTTCTTAGCTGGTGTCCTTGGGCTTGTTCTCACACCCGCTCTGTGCAACTTTTCCCTCATCTGCAAGAGGGGGTTTTACTGAGGATGAAATGAGAGAATTCATGTAAAGCCCTTAGAACAGTGCTCATCTGCTGAGCAGATGGGAACTGCTGTCCTTATCAGCCTGTTTTGGGTCCAGAAAGTTGGGATGGAGGAGGTTGCAGAGAGATAAGGCAGCCAGAGAAAATAAATTAGAAATGAGGTCGAGAGAAGCTGTAGCTGGAAGAGAAGTTAGTCCATAAAACCCACAGCAGGTGGTTCTAAACCCAGCAGGTGGGCCACAGTATTGGCTCTGAGCTCCTCAGCAGGCAATGCGAAAAGAGAAACACTTGCTGGTATGTTCATACTTATGGCCACGCATACTTTTGTGGCCATTGCTAAGCCTGGTCCTGGACGTGTGCATGTGAGTGTGTGCCCGAGCAGGGTGTGCTCAGCAGAATTTTAATGGCCACGGAAACTGTACCCACAGGTGTTGCATCCTGTATAACCCCCTCCCCTTGAGTGTGGGCTTACGTACCACCAGTGGAATATGGCAAACGTGATGGGTGTCCACCCATAATTACACTGTGTTACATAAGACCCTATCCCAGCAGAGATTCTCCTGCTGGCCTTGAAGAGGTGAGCTACCATATTGTGAGGGGTCCCTGGAGGGGAGCATGTGTTGGGAAACAGCTGGCACACTCATTACTGAAAGCCAGAAAAAATAAAACAACCCAGACTTCAGTCCTACAACCACAAGGATTGAATTCTGTCAACATCCACGTGAGCTTGGAAAAGGAACTTGAACTCTAGAAAAGAACTCAGCCTGGCTGATACCTTGACTGTGGCCTGTGGGACCAGAGCAGAGGACCCAGTGCCCTGACTCCTGACCCACAGAGCCTGACAGATCGTAGATGTGTGTTGTTCCAAGCTGGTAAATTTGCGATGCTTTGTTATGCAGCAGTAGCTAACTAATACATGGTGTGACATGTTCTTGCTTTCTGCATTTTGATCGGGCATCAGCTCAGAGGAGGGTTCCTGCTCCTTAATCAGTCACGCACCTGCTCATCATTGGCACTCACATTTATTGAGCATCTACTGTGTGCCAGGCTCTGCACTAAGTATTTGATCTGGGTCATCTTGGTTCGTTCCTTCTCCTGTCACAGGAAATCGGGATGCTCACCATGCTCGTTTTCCCTACGGGGAAGCTGACACCTGAAGGTTGAAGTGAGCCCCCCCAGAGCATGCAGACGGTAAGCCGGGCCTTGAGGGTGTCTGGCCCCAGGGCCCCCCCTTTGCCTGTCCCTGGAGGTATGGCCCTTGTCTGGATCTCACCAATCACTGGTGCTTCCCCTGGTGCGGTGGCCTTCAGAGAGAGGATCGCCTGCTGAATCAGTGCCCCAGAGGTGGGGGGCTGTCTGGCTGGGCATCAGGGAGCCTCCCATGGGACTGTGAAACATGCTTATGTTTCAGAACCACTGAGAACAGGTTCTGGTGCCTTGGGGTCCCGCACAGGCTGCTGCCTTCGGAGGAGGTCTGAGCACCTCACTGCCCCTCTTCCCAGAGGCCACTCCTCCTGGCTCATCAGGGCTCAGCTGGTGTCACAGCCCTAGGAAGTCCCTGACCCCTCCCTGTTTTACAGTCTCACACACCTACGTGTCTCTCACAGCGGTCTTGTCACAAGTTGTAATGATATCTTTTTCCCTGGAATTTTTGGGTTAGTACCCTTCTCTCCCCCCAGACTGTGAACTCCAAAAGGGCAGGGGTCAGGGGCTGCCTGGTGGTGGCTGTGGCTCCAGTACCCTGCCTGGTGCATAGTAAGTGCCTAGTAACCGGCTGATGTACAAGTGAGTGAGTGAACGGAGGGATGGGTAGATGGATGGATGGATGAACAAATGAATGGGCCTCCCTACCTTCCTGCTTCTTGATTGTCATGAGAATAAGGCAGGCATATTTCAAACAACCCGAAGATGTATCTCAGCCTGGAGCTGCTGGGAACACCAGCTCCCCTGGCAGGGCGCATCGACCCACCTTGGGGCGGGTGGGCATCTGGCTTTGTGCAAGCAGAGGTGGAGGGCTTGAGGCAGGTAGGGGGCTGCGATCAAAACCCACCCGGCAGCAATCAAAACACCCCACTCCACTCCCAGCCATCTCTGCAGACACCCGGGCCTCCACAGACAAGCACGGGTCTGCTGATGGGGGGCTGCAGCTGTGTGTGTGTGTGTGTGTGTGTAGGGGGGATAGCAGCCTCTGCAGCAACCAGGATGGAAAAGCCCTCTCAACACACAAAAGCAGGAAAGGCACATTAAAACCATTATCAATATTTTGCCTGGAAAAAATACAAAAAGCATTTTCTTCTCTGAAAAATTAATAACCTGAAAGACGGGGAGGCTGGGTTTGATGTCTGGGTAGTGGGGATAAGGTGAGGCTTTGGTCCCCGCAGTGGGTGCCTGGGCCCCTCTGAGCAGGCCTTCTCAGCCCCCACCTGCTCCTAGTCCTGGCCGAGGCCCCAGGGGGTCCCTCAATTCACCCCCATTCTCTCCTCTGGGGCGGGGGGCATCCTCCTCATCTGAGTTCCTCCCGACCCTCCCCAAATGAGCCATGATCTCTCACCTGCATTTCTGCTCATCTACCCTCTGCTCACTCTAGGAAACTCCTACTCTACCTGCAGAGCCCAGTCCCAATGCCCCCACTCTATACAACTTCCCCACCCCTCCCAGATAGAACCTTCGCTGCCCTTCCCCAGCTGCCCGACTCCAGCACCCTCACTTCCCCCCTCCAGGGACTCCTGAACCCTGGGGCTCACACTCTGGCCCACCCAGTACCTCCCGCCCATCTCCCCATCAGCCTGGGGGCTTCCTGAGATCCAGACCAGAGCTGGCCCTCCGGGACTTTGGCATCTCCCAGTGTAGTGGATCAGTGTCTGGACAATGAACAGGGCTCATTTTGGGAGGTGGCAGTTCCCCCACCCCTCTTCCCTCCCTGCCTCCCCCTTCCCATTCACCCTTAGGCCCGGAGAGAAGATTCTGGAATCTGGCTGTGGAGGAGGGGCAGAGCCACACTCTCTTCAGGTCTCAGTTTCCCTGTTTTTGAACAAGGGGTTTGAGTCAGATGTGAAATTTTGGAATCATTTATTTACTCATTCACTCTGGCGTTGACATCTGCTGCCTCCCATCCCCCCACCACAAGGGCAAGGCATTTTTTTCATCTTACTGGGGACGCTGAGGCCCAGGGAAGTCCTGGGAGGTGTCTCTCAGAGGTCCTATGTTCTGACGAATGAGGTCCCCTCCCATCGAGAGAGAACTGGGGAGCTGTTCTTGGTGCTGAAGCTAGAACCGGAGGTCTTCAGTCTGGGGAGAGGGCTTCCCCCACAACCTGGCCAGCTGAGTTCCCTCCCTTGCCACAGCATTCAGACCCCATGTCCCCCCTCCCCAGGCAGGCTGGACGAGCCCAGTCCAGTCACATTGGGTTGTCTGCCCTCCAGTTTGCTGCCATCGCATCCTGAGGGGGCTCCCTCTAGCCCTGCACCCTGTCTGGTCCCTCCCTGCTCTGTAGCTCCGGCGCCCCACCCCATCTTGCCCGGCCCCTCATGTCAGCCCCACAGGGCTGGGAGTACCAGAGCCCAGCCCTGCCTCCCTCTCTGTTGAGCAAATGGACAGTTGAGAGTGGTGGCATCTGGACACTGCTGGGTGACCCCACTCAGTCCCCGATCCCTCTATGTACCCCAGCCTCCCACCTCCCAAAGCAGGGCTGCAGGAATCCAGAGCCTGACTCGGGTGGTCCTGGAGGACTTCCTGGGGGAGGTGACCCCACCAGAATCTGGACAGATGGGAAGTGGGAATGGTTCTCCTTCCACCACCACCCTCAACCCTTGAGCTGAGCTTGAAAGCCTGGGAGGGTGCAGCATCCCATCCTCCTGGAGGGGAGAGAACGGAGCTTATTAGGGGAGGGGATCAGACACGCAGCTTCGGTTGGGCAGGGGAGGCGCTGACGAGAGGGAATGTTTTATCGAGGTGGCTGCAATCTCTCTTCCAAGGCCAGCGGCCCCTCAGATATTGAGTATCCCTGTCGATGCCGCTAGCTGTAAGTGGAGGAAAAAAATCGCTTAATGGGCTGCTTGAGCCTCATCAGGTGGGTGGGTGCCGGGTGGCAGTGGACCCTTAAAGGGGCCTCTGTCCCCCCACCTCGGGCTTGCGGGGGCTCATGGAGCGGGGGCTCCTGATGGCTGCTAATAACCCTTCAAACAGTGATCCCATTTGCTGAGTTCCTGCTACAAGAGGCTGTGGAGTCTCCATTTATTTTAATCTTATAATCGCTTAAAGGATCTTTACTGCACCTACTGTGTGCCAGGACTGGACGGGGTGCAGGGGGAGCAGGGGAGTTCAGTCTGGGGATGACAGACCTTAAAGCATGACCCAGACTAAGGGGGGCTGAAAGGGGGATCGGGGCTGGACAGGCAGCCTGAGGGGTCCCCAAGAAGAGGACATTTGCCTTGAGAGCTGTAAGTAGAGCAGGAGTTAAGTGAAGTGGGAAAAGCATATGCAAAGGCTTGGTGGCAGGAGGAGGGCGAGCTTGGCAGCCTCTGTGTCCTGTGTCTGTACGAGCCCCACACATAGATGTGCCCCCGTTGCTTTGCTCAAATTTGAGCATCTTTCTCACTGTTTAGTACCTAGCTTTTTTTTTTTAATAATAGACTCTGCTTTTTAGAATAGCTTCAGATTCACAGGGAAAGTGAACAGTGTGTAGGAGGTTCCTATATACACCCCCACCACACACACACACACACACACACACACACAGCGTCCTCTATTATTACCATGGGTGTGGTACACGAGCTACAATTAATGAACTGACCTTAATACATTATAAGTGACTGTAATCGGTTGAATTTTATCCCTAGCAAAAGACACTGAAGTTCACCTGTGAATGTGACCTTATTTAGTAATCGGGTCTTTACAGAAGATCAAGTTAAGATAGGCATTGGGGTGGGTCATAATCCAATGTGACTGGTGTCCTTATAAGAAGGGAACATTTAGACATAGACACACACACACAGGGAAAAGGCCATGTGAAGATGAAGGCCGAGATCAGGGTGGTGCTTCTATAAGCCAAGGTCACCAAGGATCACCAGCGATCCCCAGAAACAGGAGAGAGGTCTGGAACAGATGCTCCCCCAAGCCTTCAGAAGGAACCAGCCCTGCCCATGCCCTGATCTTGGACCTCTGGCCTCCAGAGCTGGGAGGGAATCATTTCTGTTGTTTAAGCCACTCAGTCTGAGGTCCCTTGTTATGGCACATTAAGGTCCATAACTTACATTAAGGCTCACCCTTTGTGTTGTAAGTTCTATGGGCTTTCATGACGTAATACTGTTCACCCAGCATTACAGCATCATACAGAATGGTTTTGTAGCCCTAAAAACCCTCTGGGCCCCGCCCATTCATCCCTCCTCCCCCCAATCCCCGCATCACTGATCCTACTCTCATCTCCAGAGTCCTGCCTTTTCTAGAATGTCCCAGAGTTGGAATCACAGTGTGTAGCCTTTTCAGACTGGCTTCTTCCTCTCAGTCATGTGCATTTAAGGTTCCCGCGTGTCTTTCTATGCATGGCTTGTTAGCTTTCTTCTTAGTGTAGAGTAACATTGCATCTTCCGGACGATCCGTCCACCTAGTAGAGGACATCTCGGTTACTTCCGGGTTTGGGCAGTTAGGAATAAAGCTTCCATCAACACCCCTATGCAGGTTTTTGTGCGGACATACGTTGCTGGCTCCTTTGGGGGCAACTAGCCTTTGCACTGAATATATCTTAGGAATATTCAGTGCCGCTGCCTGGGTGGCACTCGCCTTTGGAACAGCTGTGTAGTGCTCGGAGCTGCTGGCACTCTGTAACTGATTTCAAGAACATCTTATCCCTGGCTTTTAGGCTGTTTCCACATTTTTGCTGGAACAATGAATGCCTCTAGGAACATACTCTTATGTAAATATTGCCCCATTGTGCATGCCCCCATGGGATGGGGTACATTTCTAGCAGTAGGAACACAGGCCAGGGGAATTCATTTACTATTTATTGAGTACCTACTGTGTGCTTGGCATGGTTTTAAGGGGCTCGGGACCCAGGGAGGAAGGGGACAGATAAAAGTTCTTGTCTTCACCAAGCTCGCATTTTCAATTTGGCTTTTAATTTTTTGTTAGATGTTGGCACATCATCTTCTGGAAAGATCCACTCAGATGGACCCAATCACCACAAGTGTTTAATTGTGAGTAATTGTTTGTGTGTGTGATGGGCCTATGAGAGGGTCCTGGTGTCCCCTGTCCTCCTGGGTTGATGGAGATGGAGGTGGGGGGCTCCTAGTCCGGGTCCCTCGAGGGGCAGGAGTAGCCAATAAGCAAACGTCAATCACTCGATCAGTCGAATCGGGTTAATAAAGCTGCCAGATGGAGAGATGGCTGCGGAAATCCATGCGCCAGGCCAGGTACGACAGGGAAAGTGTTCCAGGACAGCTGACACCCAGCAGGGCCGGTGCTTGGACGGGGTGGGAGGCACATCCCGGGGTGGGGGGACCTCTTGTCTAGGCCTCAGTTTCCCCATCCATCAAGGGGGTTTCCACGGCCGCCCTTGGCACAGTGTGCCGGCACCTACAGTCTAGGCCACTGTTCTTATCTACGGGTGTCGTACTCTAGTCCGTTCATCCTGTCCTGGGCTCTGGGGACTGAGGACCGAGCCATGCTTTGGACGCGGGCCCCTGCCCTCAGACAGCGCCCAGGGGAGGCGAACATTTATGGAATGAATGCATCTCAGCATATTGTCCCGAGTGGGGCACCTGAGGCTCGTGAGAGAATGAGCAGGCCAGCAGTGAAGAGGTACGGACCCGTACGGACCCGTGTCCCTACGGCAGGAGCATCAGGAGAGAAGGCAGGGAGGCCGGGCAGGGGCAGAGCGGTCTCGGGAAGCTGGGAGCTGAGCTTGCAGGAGTGAGGAAGGCAGGAGAGGCGGAGGCTCCGACACACAGCCTCACGCACTCACACATGTGCACCAACAAGGCACTTAATCCCAAGCACACGCACGCCTATCTAACCTGTAACCACTCACACACGGGCACGCACAGTTCTCACACACACGCGCAGAGGCATGCACTCACACGCACATCCTCCCACACACTCCTGCACATCATCCACATACTCACAGGCACACACACAGATACACGCATGCATGCTCCCACACCACACATACGTACCAACTCACCCTCGCACACCCGTGCACGCACACTAAGAATATACGGTCAGGTGCACAGACCAGCCTCTGCCCCCTCCCTCTCCCCACCCCCTCACACAGTGCACACACATACACACACTCACACCCGTTCTGTTCACATGCTCAAATGCACCCACATTTGCACACTCACATACATGCATTCAGGACTGCCTTGGAACCACTCACACATCACAAACCCAAGCAGCCATTGTCAAAATTGCTCAGCCTGTGATAAAATCCAGCTTTTTCGTCTTGCACACGAATTGGCCAGCCTCTCCCTCCCCCACCCCACTCAATAACCAGGTTAAAATAAAAATGGAATTCCAGCATCTGCTTTCAAAAATAACCCCACACACTCCACCGGTCAATGCAAGCTTCCTCAGCTGCTAAGAATTAGAAAGGCAAAGGCCAGGGAAGGAGACTGGGTGCAGTATGATGCGAAAAATAAAATAAAATAAATGCAAAACCCAGGGAGGCTGGCGGCTTTGTAAAGCGTGTCTGTACTGTGCACAGAAGCCAGGGAGGAGGCCTGAGCAGAATGACCGCAGCTGATTTTAGGTGGGTGAGCCTGTGGCCAATGGTTGTGACCTCTTCTGTTCTTTTTAAAGTGGTTATAGAACTGAATTTACAGTTTCTACCTCTGCAAAACCACGCTGATCTGTGGATGTGTGTGGGGGGGGGAATTAATTGAGATCATTTAAATAAATCTCTCAGCACTGGACTTGGTACAAGATGCATATTAAAACTATTATGTACATTCAATTTTTTAAACAATCACATATTTGCATCAAATAATTCATTCCTGTTTCTCACCCTCAAAGAAATATTTTTTGCCCCATGCCAAGAACCCTACCATTTTATTATAAACAGCATCTTTAGTTTTACAAAAAAGCTTCCTTTGACAAAATCCAATTGTTCATTTTAATAAACCCAATTGACTGTTGGGCGCTTTGGGATTTTTTTTTTAACTGGAAGGTTTAGGGCAGCACACATACCCCCACCCCCTTCAAAATAACCAGTGTCTTTTCTGAAGTCTGTACCCTTGAGTCTGAGCCTCCCTGAACTTCTGTGAAAGGGGGGTGCCCTTTAAACAGGAAGATCCCACAATTTCAACATTGTATTATAGTTTAAATCATTGTCCTTCCTTACAGGGGCAGCCAGTGTGTAGGACCCAGTAAGCACTGGATGAATGTTTCTATCTCCTTTGGCGGGGGGGGGGGGGGGTTGGTGACTAGTGGTCACACAGATGTGGCAGAAAGAATCCAAAGCCCCTGAGCCACACTTTCTGGGTGGCAGGCCCACCTTCATCCTATGACCTGTGAATCAGGCAAGCCACTGGGCTTTTACGAGTCATGGTTTTCCCAGCAAGGGAATGGGGCCAGCCAGTCCAGGGAGATGGCCAGGTAGGGTTCGCAGATGCAGCCCCGTGCATGCTGGGGCCAGGGGAGAGCTGGGGAGGGGTCCTCGCCCCTCCTCCTCACCCCCTACCCTGGCTATTCAATCGCCCCCACCTCAGGAAGCCGTGCGTCCCCGAGATAAGACACGGGTCAATAAACTTTTTTCCAAGACGGGCCGGGTTGCTCCATCCTCCTCAGGCCCCCTTCCCGCCTGCATCTCCCTCCCCACGCCGGGAAAGGTCAGACGGGAGGCGGCATCGACCCTCGCCCGGAGCCAGGCCCTCGGCCACGCCGCGGCCGCGCTGACCAACTGACCACGCGCAGCCGGGGAGCCCCGCGCGCCGCCGGCCAATGGGAGAGCGTCGAGCTGCTGTTGCTGGGCGACGCGGGCCGGGAGGAGGGGCGGGCCGACGCGCGATGGATCCGAGGCGGCCACGATCAATCCGGCGCCCGTGCGCATGCGCGGCCCGCGGCCGGGAGGGATGCTGCAGCCGGCGCCCAGTGGCCATCGATCGCCGCGGCCTGAGGCTCTTAATAAGCTCGGAAAAGGGCTTAAGGGGGGGTGGTGCCCCGCCATCCGCCACCTCCTCCCCTCCTTCTCCTTTCAATAATAATAACAACAGCAGCAGCAGCAGCAGCAGCTCACGTTCATCCAGCACTGGACCATCCACTTAGAATCTCCCAACATCCCAGCCAAAGGGGCCAGTTGGTGCCCAGTTTCATCCAGGAGGTGCACGCAGGGGCCACCGCGGGGCAGCATCCTGTCCCCACCACCCACCGGCTGAGTGGCCTGGGGCACGTGGGCTCCGGCCTCAGGGTTCCCACCTGTACCGTAAGGTAAAGTAGTACCTGCCCGGTTGGGGTCTGCGAGGTGTCCCATTAAGCTCTTTGTTTCTAAGTTGGGATCAACCATGTTTTGTTCTCAGATGGGGACCCCGAGGCCCAGAGAGGAAAAGTCACTGGCTCGGAGACTGCACCTATTACAGATTCAGGGTGGTCCCCACTCCTCCCCCTCACTTGTTTCTGCCTCAGATTCATCTTTTTCACAATATTTATTGAGCATTGACAGAGAGCTAGACTTCACTAAGTGCTTTGCACATGCAAGAGTACAGGTTCTTCAAAATCCTGTGCATTTGGGTAATGTATCCCCATTTTACAGATGAGGAAACAGGAAAAACGAGGCCAGCATGTCTGGAGGATCGAGGCCCTTCCCTCCTTCTGAGATCAAGGTGTCACAGGGCCGTGCTCCCTCCTAAAGCTCTAGGGGAGGATCCGTACTGCCTCTTCCAGCTACTGGTGGTTGTCAGCAATCCTGATGTCCCTTGGCTGGTAGCCACTTCACTGCAGACTCTGCCTCTGTTGTCACATGGCCATCTTTTCTCTGTGTCTCTGTGTGTCTCTCCTCTTTTCATAAGGACACCGGTCACTGGATTTAAGGGTCACCCTAATTCAGGATGACCTCATCTTAGCTAATTACAGCTGCAAAGATTGTATTTCCAAATTCCCAAATAAGTCCACATTCTGATGTTCCGGGTGGACATGACTTCTGGAGGACATTATTTGATTCACTGGGTGGGCATGGAGGGAGGCAGATATGGTGGTGACCTTCTGCATGGTCTCAGGACATTGTTCCATACAACTGGCTCTGGGCTAGGATCCCAGGGAAATGCTGACAGAGGCCCGAGGCTTTACCAAAATGGGCTCATGCGACCCCCGGCTGTCATGTGGTCAGTGTCTTTCACTTTATCACATGGGTATCTTTCCATGTCATTAAAATTTCTCCTCCTCCATCACCTCTAATACCCACCCAGCATTACCCCCAAGGAGGAGACAACTCTTTATCAATCCCCTTCCCCTGAGAAGCAAGGCTAATCCCAGCACATGTTCTTTTTAAAAAAAAAATAAATTTATTTTTTTTGGCTGCATTGGGTCTTCGTTACTGTGTGCGGGCTTTCTCTAGTTGCGGCAAGAGGGGGGGCTACTCTTCGTTGCGGTGCGCGGGCTTCTCATTGTGGTGGCTTTTCTTTGTTGTGGACCACGGGCTCTAGGAGCGCAGGCTTCAGTGGTTGTGGCTCGCGGGCTCTAGAGTGCAGGCTCAGTAGTTGTGGCACGCGGGCTTAGCTGCTCCGCGGCATGTGGGATTTTCCTGGACCTGGGCTCGAACCTGTGTCCCCTACACTGGCAGGCGGATTCTGAACCACTGCGCCACCAGGGAAGTCCCCCAGCACATATTCTTTTGGCACGCAGCAAAATAGCACAGGGTAAGTGGAACAGGATGAAATCAGTTGGGGATCAGAACATGGAAAATAAAGACCCCCCCCCACTGCTGCATGTCTGAAACTGGATAAAAAGCATTTAAAGTTTGTTACCCCACCTCAGGGGTGGGGAGCGGAGGCAGTATCACCAAAATATAGACAGATGCCCAGCGATGGGAATGGGCAGCCCTCACAGTATATTTTTCTTTGTAGTTGAGGTGAAATTCACGTAACATAAAACTGACCCTTTTAAAGTGTACAATTCAGTGGTAATTAGTACATACACAATGTTGTGCGATCATTACTACCATGTAGCTTTGAAACATTTTCATCACCCCAAAATAAAACCCTGTCCCCAATAGCCATCACCCCCCACCATCCGCTCCTCCGCCGCCCCTCCCCCCAGCCCCTGGCAACCACTAATCCACTTTCTGTCTCTGAATTTCCCTATTGTGGACATTTCATATAAATAGTCACACACTATGTGGCCCTTTGTGTCTGGTTTCTTTCTCTGAGCTTCATCCATGTTATAGTGTGTGTCAGTGTTTTGTTCCTTTTTTTAAAGAAAATTTAAAAATTGTGGTAAAATATACATAACAAAATTTACCACTTTAACCATTTTAAGTGCATAGTTCAGTGGCATTAAGTACATTTACATTGTTGTTCAACCAGCCCCACCATCTGTCTCCAGAAATCTTTTCATCTTGTAAAACTGAAACTGTCCCCGTGAAACACTGACTCCCCACCCCCTCCCCCAGACCCTGGCCCCCACCATCTACTTCCTGTCTCTGTGGATCTGAATCTCTAGGGACCTCCTGTGAGCAGAATGACAGTATTTGTCTTTTTGTGCCTGGCTTATTTCATTGAGCATCATGTCCTCAAGGTTTATCCATGTTGTAGCGAGTGTGAGTGTTTCACTCTTATTATGGCTGAGTAGTACATACAATTCCATTGTATGGATGGACCACATTTCGTTTATCTGTCATCCAAACCTTTGGGTTATGATGAATAATGCCGCTGTGAACATGGGTGTACCTTGGTGACTTTTGACCTCATTAACTTCCATGTGGCAAGTCCTAGGGCAGCAAACAGTCCCCATATGGGGCCAAGCATCCTCCATCCAACCCCACATGGGCCTCAAGACCCCAATTGAAGGGAATATACCAGAAGGGGTCCTGGACAGAGCCCCAGGTGCGGCACAGGACCCACCTGAGTTTGAATCCCAGCTGTGTGACTTTGGGCAAGACAGTTTCCTGATTTGGGCCTCAGTTTCCTTGTCTGTAAAATGGGGGCAGCGAGCTCATTTCTTTCAAAAGCACAGTGCCTCTGTATGCAGAGCAAGTCTTCAGTTGCTGTTATGTTGCTGTTATGATGATGATTTTGAAATCATTGTTGAGTATCCTCACGGCTGCTAGACCCTCAGAAGCCCACACCCCCTCTCCTGCCTCTTCCTCCCCCCGCCCCAGGCATCCCCAGCCCTTAATCAGCATGTGAATGCTAGACTTATTTCTGATTTATTCTGGGCCCCCAAAGAAATACATTTTCTTCAATTATTAATCATCGAGGTGTGAGAGATACACAGGAATGAAATTAACTGCCTGACCTTTGAGGAGAAGGACGCAGGGGTGGGGAGAGGGCAGCCCCTGTTCCAGCAGAGGTCAGATGGGGGTCCTGAAGTGGGGCTGAGACTCCGGGGTGGGTGAGGGGGGACTCATGGAAGAGACCAGAAAGGGGGGTGGTCTGGTGAAAGGAGTGGGGGAAGGGAAGCCCCTTCACTTGTCTCTTCTCTTTTTTTCTCTTTTCTGGTTCCTTCTTGGGAACCGGTCAGGTGGGGTCACACTGGTGGTGGGTTGGGGACTGGGTTCAAAGGCAAGAGGGAGCTGAGGGGTGTAGGACCCCCCCAGGTGGGCCTCAGCTTCCCTGACTGTGGGAGGAAGGTTCTGGCTTTGTGTCCCCAAAGCCCCTAGCCCAATGTCTGCTACAAATGCCCCCCAGCACCCCCTCAATCATGGCTGGAGGACACAGAATCAGACACAGCCCAAAGGAGGCCCCGGGGTGGGGCTTGGAGGATGAGGAGGGGTTTAGTAGGTGCACTGGGTGGGGACAGAACTCCTAGCAGGAGGACAAAGTCCGAGTGGGATGAGAGCACGAGTGACAGCAGCTGGGGCAGCTCTAGCACCGCTGGCTGGCTGGCGTGTGGCTAGACGTGCAGTGGGACATGTCACAGGCTGCTGTCCATCTAAGGTGCATGGACCAGCGTCGGGGAGCTATGGGAGGGCTTAGAGCAGGGGAGGGGCCAGTTCAGAGCTGGCCTTGAAAGGTCTCTGGGGGAGCCAGTGTGAGGTTACGGCAGGAAGTGGTGATGACCGATGCGCCCTGGGGGTGGGGCAGGGGAGGCCAGGCCACGCCAGGGCCGAGGCATAGCTTCGGGAGGAAAGTTGCTGAGCCACTTGTCACTCCAGATCCTCCAGAGGCTCTCTTTTACCTCCGGGATTAAAAGCTAAAGCTGCCACAAACACCGTGCACCCTCCTTCCAAAGACAGGTCCCAGTCGCTTGTCCTGAATGCCCCATGTGGCATCCAGCCTCCAAGCCTTTGCACATGCTGTTCCCTCTGCCTGAAACCCTTCCCCCAAGCTGAGAAGGAGAGGAGAAGCACCTCAAAGATGGGAGGAAATGCAGAAGCCATAGACAGGAAGTAAGTCAGGAATTCTCGTTGGGGTACGGGTTACAACACCCATTTTACAGAGGCAGCGACTGAGGCCCAGAGAGGTTAGAAACGCACTAAGGTCACACAGCCCAGCAGTGGACGAGCCAGGTTTTCTGTCTTAATTTCATGTCACCCACAACAGCCGGGGAAGGATTTGGGGGTCTGCACGTGCACCGGGGGATGCTCTCCCCAGGCCCGGGGTGGGTGGGGGCGGGTGCGTGGGGCCTCTGCGGTGGGAGACCGGTCTGCTGGCCTGGTCCCTGCCCCCAGCCCACTGCGGCCGCCGCGCCGATCAGCAGAGAGCGATCGATGGAGTATTGAGCACTTTTCAAGCTTCGGTGATTTTCGTGGATTCAGTGTAAACCACAGCCCAGGCCCCCGCTCCCATCGACCTCGAGCGGAGGCGCCCCTCCCCACGATCCGGCGCTGACAGCTCCCGCTGCCCGAGGCTCTGCACCCCAGCACCCCGCGCAGGGCCGCCCCCTCTCCTCCAGCCATTGTCCCGGAGAAGGTGGGGGCTGGAGGGCACAGACAGGGCAAGGGAAGGGGGGAGGTGCAGTGTGCACAGAGCCGGGGGGGTGGGGGTGTGTGTGGGGCCCTGGAAGGTGGGGGGCGGGGAGGGGCCAGCTCGGTGTCAGGGGGTCCCTCAGGAAGGAGGGCGGGCTGGGAGAGCAGAGGCTGGTCTCAGGCTTCCCACCCCTGCGAGCGTCTCTCCTTGTCTGGAATCCTGCTCTTCCCCTCCCAGGCCTGGCCCTGCTGCCAGCTCCAAGTCTAGTGGCTACTTCTACCTCTTGCGACACTTTGCCCCGACCCCCATGCCGTCCTATTCTGAGAATCGCTTGCTGCTCCTGAGCCAGCAGGAGCTTTCCTCTCACAGCACCTGCACAGGTACAGTAAATACTTGGAAAGAGAGTAACCGGTGCAGAATAGTCCCACTTAAGCACCTTTGTTCACCCACCCACGGGCCCACTCATCCACACGTTCACCAGCATGCCCATCGGAGTATTCATCCATCCACCTGCTCATCGATTCACTCAACCCACCCACCCATACGCCTTTTCACCAAGACACTCGTCCAGTATCCACCCACCCATCCACCCAGTCAACAAGCCATACATTCACCAACGTACCCATTCATCCAATGCCTCCTCCATCCTTCCATCCATCCATCAGTCCTTCTGCCTCCTCACCCATTGATTTACCCACCCATCCTCTTACCCATGCATCCATCCATTTATCTGTTCTTCTAGCCACCCATCCACCCATCCACCCATCCATCCACCCACCCATTCATCCATCCATCCATCCATCCATCCATCCACCTAGTGATTCACGTATCTATTCCACCCATTCATCCATCCACTTATCTATCCTTCTATCCACACATCCATTCATCCATCCATCCACCCATCCACCCATACACCTATTTGTCTATCCATTCTCCCACACATTACACTCCTATTCACTCACCTACCTAAACACTCACCCACCTACCCATCCACCCATCCATACATTCACCAAACCTTTCACCCATCTTGCATGCGTTCACCAACTCACCCATCCATAAATACATCCATTTGTTTATCCCTTTATCCATCCACCCATATAGTCAACAATCCATGCATTCACCAACATACCCAATGACCCATCCATCCACCTAGTGATTCACCCATCTATTCCACCCATTCACCCATCCACTTTATTCTTCTATCCATCCATCCATCCATCCATCTGTCCACCAAGCCATTCACCTGCCTACCCATGCACTTACCTATTCATCCGTCCAGTCGTACCTCCATTTATCTATCCTTTTAGCCATCCACTCATCCTTCCTCCCACCATTCAGTTTCCACCCAAACACACGTCCATCGGCCCATCTACCCACCCATCCATTTACACACCCATTCATTCATCAACCTTCCTACTCACCCCCCCATCCAACCACCCTCCTACCCATCCACTGATTCATTCACCCTTCCATCCACCTGTCCATCCACTTATCCATCCACCCACGTCCATCGGCCCATCTACCCACCCATCCATTTACACACCCATTCATTCATCAACCTTCCTACTCACCCCCCCATCCAACCACCCTCCTACCCATCCACTGATTCATTCACCCTTCCATCCACCTGTCCATCCACTTACCCATCCACCCACCCACCCACCCATCTATTTATCAATTCACCCATTCATTCATCCACCACAGGCATTTTCCGTGGTCCCTTCTGGGCCATGGTGATGCTGCCCTTTGTGGATAAAGGTGAGTCTGAGCTGGCCCCCGCCCCATGAGTTCCCAGACCAACGACATTTTGCCCTCGTGTAAAACTAGGTTCAGCCCAGACAAGGGCTGACACTCACTGCCCCCACCCCGGCTGCCCTCTCTCTTTGGACTCCACATGCAGGATCACTCAGCAGATCTTTATTGAAACATGGCAGGGAAAAAGCTGGTGAGGCCCCTCACGGAGCTTCCGTTCTAATGGGGAAGACCGGGGGAAAAAAATAGCAAAGAAGCCAAGAAATTAGAATCATTTGCTGCAAGACTGATTCCCAAGCTCTCTGTTCCTGGCTGGACTGGCAGGTGGGGGCAGGTGCTTGTCTCCCTCCTCTTCTCCCAGACCTGGGAGATGCAGAGCCAGGGTACCACGGGCCCCAGACCCAGGGTGGCCTCAGGTGAGGGGGGCAGCCGCTGGAAGCAGGGATGGGGGGCGCCATGTCACAGCAAAAGAAGGAGATGGCGGCTCTGAAATCTCCCTTCATAATTAATAAATGAAGAATATGGTTGTTAATCGATGCAGCTGTGAAGAGGGTATTGATTCCAGCCTCTCGCTATTTTGTGTGTGTGTGTGTGTGCCGCTTAGATTTTTACACCTCATTTAGAACAAGGCTTCCCTGGGGAACTCTTAAAACCAAAAGATATTTGCAAGACTCCAGTGGGGCACGGGACAAAGGGGGCTGGTCTGGGAAAGCTGGGGGACAGGGGGGCTAGGAGGCAAGTAGCAGCAGGCAGGGTGGGAGAGGAAGGCAAAGAAATATTCTTCATCATCAAAGTTGCCGAATCACTGTGTCTTCCCTCGAAGCACACATTTGAATATCTGATTTAGGATCAATTACTGTGGGTATTGGGAAAGGTCATTGGGAAAATTCACAGGAGGCCAAGGGGGAAATTCGTGGGTGGAAAAATAAATCCTGTTATTATTTTTTATTACACAAACCCTGCATGTCTGTGGTGGCAAAAATGTATTAAGATGAGGGTCATCATCCCCTACAACCAAAAATATCCATCCCACTGTTCCAGAGAGAGACCTTTCAAGATTTCTCCCATACAGTTGTGTACATTTGTGGAAAATAATTGTACCTAAATATTAAAGAAGTTTGCAAAAATGGCTTCATACATTGTCTGTGATCTGCACTAAAAGATAAGCAGCTCTTTCTGATTAAAAAAGTAATATGTCACCAGGATCAGAAATAATTAGAAAATATTGAAAAGAACGGAGAAAATCTAATCATTGGTAATTTCATGCCTTAGAACTGAAACAGCAGTTCTCTCCCTTAAAAAAAAAAATTCTCAGGTTTCAGCACCAAAAAAAAAAAAAGTTTTTTTTGTATTTTGGAATAATTTTAGACATACAGAAAAGTTGCAAAGATAAGGCAGGGAACCCCACCCCAGCCCCTACCCTCATGGAAACATCTTGTCACTGATGTGTGTGTGCTACGACCGAGAAATTAACACATATCTTATAGACTTGATCTGGATTTCACCAGGTTTTTCGTAATATCTTTTTCTGTTCCAGAATCCCATGCAGTATTTCATATCACATTTAGACCTCTCTTATTTTTTATTTTTATTTATTTATTTATTTTTTGCGGTACGCGGGCCTCTCACTGTTGTGGCCTCTCCCGTTGCGGAGCACAGGCTCCGGACGCGCAGGCTCAGCGCCCACAGCTCACGGGCCCAGCCGCCCCACTGCACGTGGGATCCTCCCGGACAGGGGCACGAACCTGCGTCCCCTGCATCGGCAGGCGGACTCTCAACCACTGCGCCACCAGGGAAGCCCCCCTTTTCCTCTTTTTTAAGATTGAGATGAAATTCACATACCATAAAATTAAGCATTTTAAAGTGTGCAATTCAATGGTTTCTAACATATTCAGAGTCATGCAACCAACTTCACTATCAAATTCCAGAAGAGAAACCCCATCCCCATGAGCAGTCACTCCCCCAGTCCCTGGCAACTACAAATCCACTCTGTGTCTGTGCATCTGCCTGTTCTGGCCGTTTCCCATCAGTGGAATCACACGGTGTGTGTCCGTCTGTGTCTGGCTTCTCTCACTGAGCATCGTGTTCTCAAGATCCATCCACACTGCAGCAAGTGTCCGTGCTTCACTCCTTTTCACAACTGAGTGATATTCCCGTGTGTGGAGGGACCACATTGTTTATCCATCATCCATGGATGGGTATTTGGGCCGTTTCTACCTTTCAGCAATTGTGAATCATTCTGCTGAGAACACGTGTGGTGACATATTTGTTTGAACACCTGTTTTCAATTCTTTGGGGTACATCCCGAGGAGTGGAATTGCTGAGTCACATGGTGATTCTATGGTTAATTTTTTAAAAATATTTATTTACTTATTTATTTATTTTGGTTGTGCTGGGTCTTAGTTGCAGCAGGCGGGCTCCTTAGTTGTGGCATGCATGTTGGACCTAGTTCCCTGACCAAGGATCGAACCCGGGCCCCCTGCATTGGGAGCGTGGAGTCTTAACCACTGGACCACCAGGGAAGTCCCTATGGTTAACTTTCTGACTATCCAATTTTATTTAATTAGCCACCTCTCATTTAAGCCTTTATAATAATTTTCTCTTGTTAAGAGTGATCCTGTGATGAATATCTGTACCACATCTTCTCTGATGGTTTCACAAGTTAAAGGACAGTCATTTGAAAAGAAGCCTTCTCAGAATTGTCACCAAATCATCTCATCGAAAGGCTGTCCACATTTACTTTCACCAGAGGACAGGAGACACCCACATCTGTTCCAGTGGTGGGTATCATTATTCTTTTTAGTGTTGCTGCTCTAATATGGAGGACATAGCATCTTATTTTAATCATCTTATCTCATTTTGCTCATTTGTCACTGCTTCTGTGAATTGCTTGTTCTGATGTTTTGCCCATTTTCCATTGGGGGTACCTAAGTTTTTTCTTAAGTTGTAAGATCTCTTTACAGATTGAAGACACGAACACTGCCATTCATGTTTTCATATTTTTGTAGGTTTGTTATCAGCTTTCTATTTTTGCTTCCGGTGTTTTATTTTTCACATAGCCCGATTTCTCTCTTTATACTTTCTGCCTTTGGTTTCTTGCTAAGGAAGTCTTCCTCTCCCCCAAATGATATACATCTGACTATCCTCAGATTGTCCTTTGTCTTTCTGATACATCTGTGCTTTCATTACTTATGTTTAGAAATTTATTCCAGGGCTTCCCTGGTGGCGCAGTGGTTGAGAGTCCGCCTGCCGATGCAGGGGACGCGGGTTCGTGCCCTGGTCCGGGAGGATACCACATGCCGCGGAGCAGCTGGGCCCGTGAGCCATGGCCGCTGAGCCTGTGCGTCCGGAGCCTGTGCTCCGCAACGGGAGAGGCCACAGCAGTGAGAGGCCCGCGTACCGCAAAAAAAAAAAAAAAAAAAAAAAAGGGTGTTGGGACTTCCCTGGCCGTCCAGTGGTTAAGACTCTGCACTTCCACTGCAGCGGGCACAGGTTCGATCCCTGGTTGGGGAACTAAGAGGCTGAATGCCGTGCATTGTGGCCAATCAATCAATCAATCAATCAATAAAAATTTTAAAAATATTAAAATTGGTGGCGTTGTAAGCCCCTAAGTTTGGGGTCATCGTTTACACACCAACGGGTAACATACATCCGAGCATGGAGAAGACATCGTTAAGGTGATTTCAGGTCTCTGCTTGGGTCTCGGTTGCTAACACCCCACTGGGCCACTGCAAGTCACAGGGTTGAACCCAGGGGCGGGATATTACCCCTCCCCCATCCCTGCAAAGTTCTCACCCAAGAAGGACCGAAGATTTGGTGCCAGATTGACGCAGACATTGAGATTATTTCCAATTTTAAAAGACAAGTCAAAGAATGCTGTAGTGAATATCTTACAACTATCTCTACAGCTGTGAGAGATTTTATTTATTTATTTATTGTTGACTGCACTGGTCTTCACTGCTGTGCACAGGCCTTCTCTCGTTGCGGCGAGCAGGGGCTACTCTTCTTTGCAGGGCGCGGGCTTCTCATTGCAGTGGCCTCCCCTGCTGCGGAGCACGGGCTCTAGGTGTGCGGGCTTCAGTAGTTGTGGCACGCAGGCTCAGCAGCTGTGGCTCGCGGGCTCTAGAGCGCAGGCTCAGTAGTTGTGGCTCATTGGGCCTTGTTGCTCTGCGGCATGTGGGATCCTCCCGGACCAGGGCTCGAACCCACGTCTCCTGCATTGGCAGGCGGATTCTCAACCACTGTGCCACCAGGGAAGTCCCACTGTGAGAGATTTTAGACCCCTGCCCCCAACCCCACCAGGAATGGGCTTCCTTTGGTGTAAAGAGAGAAATAGAAAGCCTACATCATTCTATCTGTAATGGTAACAGCTGTGCCAACAGCACCCCCCCTCGCTGAAAATGAAAAGGCACTTCAGTTATATTCAAAGCTAATATATAGTTTGATTAGCTTTTAGGCCAATGAGAGCATAACTTTCTTTCTTTATATTTATTTTTAATTAATTTATTTATTTGGCTGCATTGAGTCTTCGTTGCTGCATCTGGGCTTTCTCTAGTTGTGGCAAGCGGGGGCTACTCTTGGTTGCAACGCACGGGCTTCTCATTGCGGTGGCTTCTCTTGTTGTGGAGCACGGGCTCTAGAGCGCAGGCTCAGTAGTTGTGGCGCACGGGCTCAGTAGTTGTGGCTCGCGGGCTCTAGAGTGCAGGCTCAGTAGCTGTGGCGCACAGGCTTAGTTGCTCTGCGGCATGTGGGATCCTCCCGGGCCAGGGCTCGATCCTGTGTCCCTTGCATTGGTAGACAGATTCTTAACCACTGTACCACCAGAGAAGTCCTGCCATAACTTTCTCATTGTTGTCATTTCACAATACATTTCAGTTTCTTGCAAAAACAAGTAGTCCCCTTCCTCCAGCTACTCTGCTCTTAAAATCCTGGCAACTCACAAATGTGTATTCTGCCATATGAACTTCAGAATAATTTTATTCACTTCTCCTTCACCCTGTGGAAAGAAATCTGATTGGAATTTTGATTGGTATTGAAATAAAATTGTATGGATGAATATGGAGGAAACCGACATTTTTACGTTCTTGGGTCTTTTCCCTCAGCAGCTGGAGCATCTCTTTATTCCATGTTGTTTGTCCTTCAATAGTTTCGTACTTTTTTAAGTCCTGTGTGTGTCTGAAGTATCTGTGCTTTTTTTCCCCTAAAGCATTTTGAGTTTTTGCTCTCTATCTTATCGTGAATGGATCCTTTTTTCCCAGTCTGTGTTCTCACGGGTTGTTGCCAGCCTGTGGAAAGCTACTGTTCGTTCTGCGTATTTACACTGTAATTATCGTTAACACCTTGATGGCTCTTTATAAACTCTCTTGGGGTTTCCACAATCCAATGACACCATCCCAAAATAGCAATGAGTGATTTCCTTTCCTATTTCAGCTGTACCCTGATTTTACAGCCCCTCTGGGCATTGATTCAAGTGTTACCACCCCTTCCATTATTAACGAGGGCTATTTTGTTATCCTGCCTTATGAAGCTGGCTAGCACTTCCATGGTGGAGTCAACCCACCCTGACGATGTTGACAAATTATCTTCCATCACAGGGGTTTTTTGGTTTTTTTTTTTTCGCAGTATGCGGGCCTCTCACTGTTGTGGCCTCTCCCGTTGTGGATCACAGGCTCCGGATGCGCAGGCTCAGCGGCCATGGCTCACGGGCCCAGCCGCTCCACGGCATGTGGGATCTTCCCAGACCGGGGCACGAACCCGTGTCCCCTGCATCAGCAGGCGGACTCTCAACCACTGCACCACCAAGGAAGCCCCACTGCAGGGTTTTACTGGAAAGCTTCGTGGAAAACAGAAGGGGACATGAGCCCATCAGAAGGACCACGCCATCCCGTTCAGCCCTCACTCTTGAGGTGCAGGCTTAAGGAATTTGGGGCTACCTGGTGCAGGTCCTGGGGTTTAGAATGGACCTCATGCCCAGCTCCCTGTTCCCAAGACACATGTGGGTCCCCAGTGAAAAAACTAGAAGACGCTTTTGGGAACCTCTCTCCCGGAGACTTCTGTGAAGATTTCGTGTGGTTAACAACGATGCCAATGCCGGAAGACCTGTCCATTTCTTCATCACGTCAATGTGGTCAGTCTCCTTTCCCCGTTTTACCTAGAACCTCCGGCAAATATTTGTGGCATCTCCTGACGAGCCCTTGGTTCATTTCCTCCGATCTATTAAGACGGTGAAGTCTATTTTTATTTGAATAGATTTTCTAACACTGACTAGCTTCTGCCATCCTGGAACCAGCTTTAATTGATGACGGTGGGGTGTTTTTCTTCCAATATGTCTGGATTCACCTGGATGAGATGATTTTTTTTTTGAATTTTTTTTGTCCTTTTGCAGTTTTAATGGGTGGAGGTGGTCTGCAGATTTCTTTTTCGTTTTATCTTTGGCAGGTTTAATATTGGGGTCTGCTGATATTGTTAAGATCATGGGGGCCGGGGCTTCCCTGGTGGCGCAGTGGTTGAGAGTCCGCCTGCCGATGCAGGGGACACGGGTTCGTGCCCCAGTCCGGGAAGATCCCACATGCTGCAGAGCGGCTGGGCCCTTGAGCCATGACCGCTGAGCCTGCGCCTCCAGAGCCTGTGCTCCGCAATGGGAGAGGCCACAAGAGTGAGAGGCCCGCGTACTGCAAAAAAAAAAAAGATCATGGGGGCCATATGAATTTCCTGGGCAGCCGTAACAAAGTACCAAAACTGGGGTGACTTAATATGACAGAAGTGTATTCCCTCACTGTCTGGGGACCAGAAATCTGAGGTCAAGGTGTCGTCAGGGCTGGTTGCTTCTGGAAGTATCTGAAGGAGAGTCTGTTTCTTGCCCTTCTGCAAGCTTCTGGGGCCTCTGGTAGTCCTTGGCATCCCTTGGGTTTGGCAGCGTAATTCAGATCTCTGCCTTAGTCTTCACATGCACTTCTGAACAAATTGGATTTAGGGCCCATCCTACTCCAAGTATGACCTCATTTTCAACTAATTACATCTGCAAAGACCCTATTTCCAAATAAGGTGACATTCTGAGGTTCCGAGTGGACATGAACGGGGAGGGGGCACGGGACACCAGTTACCTCGTTGAGGGGTGTTTCTCATTTTCCCAGGCTTTGGGATAGTTAAATGGAATCACGTTTACTTCTCTTTTCTTTAACCTTGAAGGAACTCACCGGTGAAACCATCTCCATCAGGCACCATCTCTTTTTTTGTTTGTTTGTTTCACATTTTTAAAAATTGAGGTGAAATCCACACAGCACAATTAGCCATTGTACAGTGTACAATTCGGTGGCATTTAGTGCATTCACAATGCCAGGCAACCACTGACTCTCTCTCGTTTCAAAACCAGTGTAGTATGCTACTCGCAGGCCAGTTCACTTTTTGCCAGCAAAGGTGTGGAGGTTTTTCCCCACACCAAGCAACTGTGAGACACCAGATGAATGTCTTAAATTTAACTCAGTTCTTTTTTTTTTTAATAGTTGAACTTTTATTTTTATTTTTTTTTAATTTTTTGAACACACCATGAGGCTTGTGGGAGCTTAGTTCCCCCCAGGGATTGAACCCCAGCCCTCAGCTGTGAGAGTACGGAGTCCTAACCACTGGACCGCCAGGGAAGTCTCTTTTTTTTTTTAAATTAATTTATTATTTATTTTTGGTTGCATTGGGTCAGTTGCTGTGCGCGGGCTTTCTCTAGTTGCAGTGAGCAGGGGCTACTCTTCGTGGTGTGTGGCCTTCTCATTGTGGTGGCTTCTCTTGTTGCGGAGCACGGGCTCTAGGCATGCGGGCTTCAGTAGTTGTGGCTCGCGGGCTCTAGAGCACAGGCTCTGTAGTTGTGGCTCGTGGGCTCTAAGCACAGGCTCATGGGCTTAGTTGCTCCGTGGCATGTGGGATCTTCCCGGACCAGGGCTCGAACCTGTGTCCCCTGCATTGGCAGGTGGGTTCTTAACCTCTGCGCCACCAGGGAAGCCCCAGGGAAGTCTCTTAACTCAGTTCTGATACCATCTACCTAAAGACCCCGTCAGATCCCACAGGTAAGGGCTCAGTCCCACAGGACTGCCCCCACTTCAGATGGCAATGGAAAAATCCAGGCTGTCACCTGTGTTATAAACCCAAGGGTCCCATGACCCCCTCCTCAGCTTCGATTCATTTCCTAGAGCGGCTTTCAGAACTCAGGAAACCAGTTTACGTACTAGATCGCCTGTTTCTTATAAAAGGATACGACTCAGGAACAGCCACATGGAAGAGATGCCTAGAACAAGGTATGTCAGAAGGGCTCAGAGCTTCTATGCTCCAGGGACCAATCTCCTGGGACACCCCCCCCCGCCACGTGTTCAACAACCCGGAAATTGTCCGAATCCTTTTGGGTTTTTATGGAGGCTTCGTTGTTGCATGATTGATTAAATCATTGGCTGCTGGTGATGGTGAACTCAACCTCCAGGCCCTGCCCCCTCTCCAGAGGTCTGGGGGTGGAGCTGAAATTTCCCATCCTTTAATCACTGGTTCCCTGTCCTTAGGGACAGTCCAAAAGTCACCTCATTAACATAAACTCAGACTAGTTGAAAGGGGTTTATTTTGACTCACACAAGACCCCTCTATTTCTCTTGTCACTTAGGAAATTCCAGCATTTTACGAGCTCTGTATCAGGAACAGGGACAAAGACCAAATACATATTTATTATTATTAATTTCAATATCACAGCACCCCAGTGGAAAACCCCTACCTCATTAGCATCACCCCCATCCCCTCCCCCAGTCCCTGACAACCAGGAACCCACTCTCTGTGTCTGTGGATCAGCCTGTTCTGGACGATTCCCATCAATGGAATCTCACCCTGTGTGTCCCTCTGTGTCTGGCTTTTCTCACTGAGCATCGTGTTCTCAGGGTCCGTCCACGTGTTATCGAGTGTCAGGGCTTCTCTCCTTTTCACGGCTGAGTGACAGTCCCATGTGTGTGGAGGGACCACGTAGTGTTTATCTATAATCTGTTGATGGGCACTGGGGCTGTTCCAGTTTGGGCTGCCGTGAATCATGCTGCTGTAAACATTCATGAACGAGTATTTGTTTGAACATCTTTTTTCAAGTATTTTGGGTAGAGACCCATGGCTTCATCTTAGGGCAAAGTTCTCTCATGTTTTTCCTTGTGTTCTGCTGCTTTTGGGGTCAATTTAGATAATTTATGTTTTTCCAAGAAAATCATCCATTTCGTCCCAGTTTTCACGTTCGTTAGCAAAGAATCCACCATCGTTTTATCTTTGTGCATCTCAACATCCTCGGTATTTATGGTTTCATAGCCTGTCATTCATTCCTAATTCTCATTTGTGTTTCTTCTCTCTCTCTCTTTCTTGATTCCACCAGCAGGTTTATCTATTTTAGAGTGTTTTCCTTTTGTTCAGAGAAGCAGTCGTGGGATTTATTTATTAATTCTGCTGTGTTTCTCTTTTCTAACTTGTTAATTTTGGCTTTTATCTTTATTAATTTGTTCCTCTGCTTTCATTAGCTCTGTTTTGGGGTTGTTGTCTTCTTGAGATGCTGACTTTATTTATAGTCACTGTTTTTTCCTTTAGCCATAAAAGCGTTTAAGGCAATGGATTTGTGCCTGGCCATCACCCGTAGATTTTGGGGAGAAGAGTTTCATTATCATAACTTTTCAAGTACTCTGGAATTGTTTTGATCTGAGAATTAGTTCTTTTTAAGACTTTGGTATTTATTTCTAGTTTTATTCATTGTGGTTGACAAACATCAGCAGCGTTCTTCCCACTCTTAGGAATGGATCGGGATTTCTTTGGGGCTCAGTAGGTGGCTGGCTTTTGATCCATGGGTCTTGGAAAGAATTCTGTCCTCTGTCCCAGGAGAGCTTGACATGTCTTTTAGCTCGACCTCATTATGTAAACCATGCTGATCCTTGTCAGACTTATTTTTCTGTGTATTCCTTTCCACGAGTACTAGGAGAGATGGGTTAAAACATATTATGAGGCATCTACCCATTTTTTTTTTTTACTGTATTTCTAACATTGTTTCCTTTATGTGACAGCTTCGTGTCTTTAGTATCCTTGGGCACATTTAAGTTCCTGGCAGTTGTCTTTCCATGTGTCCTGTATTCTTTTTTTTCTTTTTTTTTTTTTGTGGTACGCGGGCCTCTCACTGTTGTGGCCTCTCCCGTTGCGGAGCACAGGCTCCGGACGCACAGGCTCAGCGGCCATGGCTCACGGGCCCAGCCACTCTGCGGCACATGGGATCCTCCCGGACCGGGGCACGAACCCGCATCCCCTGCATCGGCAGGCGGACTCCCAACCACTGCGCACCAGGGAAGCCCCTCTTATCCGTATTTTTAATCATCCTTAGGTGAAGGCAGATCTGAGACGACTACCATTTGTTAGGAAATAGTGTTCATGTCTTCTCGCTGAGTCTCCTGACTGCTGGTCCGTACTCCCTGTAGTAGAGGCGTGAGACCTCCCATCTCCTGCTGGTGGGGGTATAAGGTGGCCCCACCACATAGAAGTCTGGCCATATCTCTTTATCCCATGTCCAAGCAATTCTTCTCTTGAGTGAATGCCCCAGACAGATGAGGGCTCATGTCCACAAAACAGACTTGTTGGAGGTCATTCATAACAGATTTGTTCATGAGAGCCCCAAACTGGACATAATCCAGATGTCCATCAAACCCAAATATCCACAGTAGAAGGGATAAATAAATGTGGGGTACTCATACAATGGAAGACCACGGAGCAAGGAAAAAGTGTACATGGATGCACTTCTCGGATGTGTTGTTAAGTCAAAGAAGCCAGTCACAAAAGAACACACATCCGCTTCCATTTATATGAATTTTGAGAACAGGTGAAACTGATTCTTGGTGATGGAGGCCAGGGTAGTGATGACTTCCAGGGGATATAGACTGGTTGGGAGCACGACAGAGTGTTCTGGGGATGGAGACGCTGTAGCTCTTCACTGGGATGAAGGTTACATAGGTGTATCTATATGTAAAGATGTATCTAGCTGTAAACAACAAAATCCTCTCTGGTGATTCTAAACCAAACATTGGTGTTGCTGCCATTCAGCCCCACGATGGGGAAAGGGGGAGGAGACTGGGGGAGGGTGTCAGTAGTCATGTTTTCTCTGGATATGTTGGTGAGCTCCTGTCTTGGCTTTCTGTTCATCCCAACAACTTAAACAGGCCCTTCAGGCATGGCTGTATCCAGCTTCTGACCAGATCTAGGGAACTGCTCTGTCTCTGCATGGGGACATCTGCCTGTGTTTGGCAGAATAACAGCCCTACAAAGATGTCCCCGTCCTGGTCCTGGTACCAGTGGACTTGTCACCTCACGGGGCAGAGGGGACTTTGCAGGCAGGATTAAGTTAAGGACCCTGAGACAGAGATGACCCTGGATTCCCCAGGGGGCCCAGCGTCATCCCAAGGTCCTTATAAGAGGGAGGCGGGAGGGTCAGAGGCAGAGAGAGACGGGAGATGCTGCGCTGCTGGCTGTGAGGATGCAGGAGGGGCTGCGAGCCAGGGATGCGGCGCCTCTAGAAGCTGGAAAAGGTGGGAACCGATGCTGCCCTGGAGCCTCCGGAAGAACCGGCCCTGCCCACGCCTGGATTTAGCCCCGTGAGGCCTCTGACCTCCAGGGCTGTGTTGTTTTTAAGCCACTGTCTTGGTGGCAATTTGTTATATCAGGAATGAGAAACTAAAACCCCCTGATTGAGGGAGGTCCCCCATGCACGGGGGAAGGAGAGTCTGGCTGTCACTGGAAGCCAAGGCAGGGAGAAGCTTTGTTAGCTGCAAACACTGAGCCCATACGCTCTCCCATCGGGCAGCCCTCAGTGGCCGTGAACTGTATCCAGGCCCACTGAGGGGTCCCTGTCGGCCCTGGACGATGCCTTCAGCTCCTCTTCAACCACTGTCACAGGGAAACAGGCTCCTGGCTGTACCTCCGCCCTGTTCTGTAGGTGCAGGTGTGTCCTGGGCAGTGGGCTGGATGCAGGAGGCCAGGGGAGGGGGCGTTTGACCTTGCAGACTGGACGGGGAAGGAGGGGCCCAGTGGCTACAGGGTGGGGAGCCAGGGGCTGGGGAGGCTACAGGCCAGCCAGCGGCATCCATCTCCCAGGCCAGTCAGCGCTCCCCAGCAGATCCATGCGGGTCGATGCAAAATTAATTAGAGTAATCAACTCGGCCGCAGCACCAAGAGCACCCACACGGGTTTCGGCCACTAATTGGTGGGAGATGACAGTGTGTCCCCTGTGTCTTCAAGGTATTAACACTCCTCTCCCCACCGTAGATTAATTACCTTTTTGCATCTTGCACCTTGTTCGTTGCTCCTGGGCCGGCCCTTCCTGAGGAGGAGGAATGGGGGTGGTGTGAGAGGGGGCAGCGTAGCAGACTCTGGGCCCCCTCGTGTCCCCCCAAGGATGTGGAGACAGACTGAGACCCAGAGGGCAGCAGATGGCTGCATCCAAGCCTGGAAGTGCAGCCCCCGTGAGCCAACCAGGCCTTGGAAGTGGTGGCCTGCAGCCCTGTTGGGTGTGGGAATCACAGGGACAATTGTCCACATATCCGTCTATCCAACTGTTCATCCATCCACGTGTATGGTCATCCATCCATGCATCCATCTATCCATCCATCCACCATTCATATATTCATAATCCCTCTGTCCATCCTTACATCCATCCATCCATCATCCATCCATAGACCCATCCATCCATCCATTCATATATTAATAAATCACCCATCATCCATCCATGACTCATTCATTCATCCATCCATCCATCCATCCATCATCCATCCATCCATCCTTACATCCACCATCTATAATATGTTCTTCTATTCATCCATCCGTCTGTCTGTCCATCCATCCATTCATCTATTAATACATCACCCATCATCCATCCGTAGACCCATAGATTTATCCATCATCCATCAGTCACCCATCCTTCCATCTGTCCATTCCTCAATCCACCCAACCATTTGTTGACATATTGATGTGAGCACTTATTTACATACCTAGTCTGCCTACGTATTCACTTACCCATCATGGCTTCATTCATTCATTCATTCATTCAGCCATCCTCCTACCACCTAGGCATTCATCCGTTCCACTGTCTATCCCTCAACTCCCTCCCCCATCCCATCAAAAGGTAACGCTTAATTGGTTGCTTACTGTGTGCCAGGCCTTGTTCTAAGACCTTCACCTGTTTTCTCTCATCTACCCTCCACCCACCCTTCCATCCTTCGAGCTGTCTATCTATCCACCTGTGTCCCCACCCATATGTCTGTCTCCGCATCTTCCAGTCAGCACTTACCTGGCCCCTCAGGGCATGGGTGACTCATAGCTGGGAAGGGACCCTCAGTCCTCTGCCAGGGGAAGGGACGAGCCTCAAAGGCTGGGAGATGGAATCTGCGTGACGGGAGTGGGGTGTGGGGAGAAAAGGCGGACATTTCAACCGGGAAAGAGTCCTCAGCCCTGGGCTGGGGAGGCAGCTCTGCTCTCAGGGGACAATGCTGCCAGCAGTGAATTTTAAATTACAAGCATGTTTACTTTATTATATGCAGTGGCAAACAATATTTTCAGCCACAGCAAACAGAACAGAGCAAAAAGACTGCTAACTCAGTCCCCCTCCCCAGGGACACGCGTCATGTGGGGTCTGGGGTCTCCTTCCAGGCACAGGCTGGGCTTGTGCGAGCATGTGTGTCATCCACCCATGCCTCTTTTGACACTCTCCGACCTCGCAATTGTCCCTGGACCACTGGTCCACGCGAGTACTTAGAGATGTGCAGAGTTCGAGGGCCAGTCGGGTTTAGTCTGGTTCTTGGCAACAGCCCACCGTGTTGCAGTGGGCAAAAACCACAATGAGGAAATTCCCAGAAGGGGAAACACAAATAACCAATAACATGAAAAACCGGAATTCATGAATTAAAACCGCAGCGTTCCAATCTAGTAGAATTCTTTTTACACAAGGAGCGGTGTGTTTGTTAAAACACATCAAACTATAGACTCAGATCTGTGCATTTCACTGTGTGTAAATTTTACCTTGTTTTTATCCCATTTAAAAACGTTTTTGTATTGTGGTAAAATCTACATAACATAAACATTTACCATCTGCACCAGTTTAAGTGCACAGCTCACTGGTATTAAGTACATTCACACTGTCGGGCAACCATCCCCATTATCATCTCCAGAACTTTCTCATCTTCCCAAACTGAAACTCTGTCCCCATGAAACACTGACTCCCCAGCCCCTGCCCCCCACCATCTACTTTCTGTCTCTGTGGATCCAACTCCTCTAGGGACCTCTTGTGAATGGAATCAGACAGTATTTGTCCTTCTGTGTCTGGCTTATTTCACTGAGCATCATGTCCTCAAGTTTCATCCACATTGTAGCAGGTGCCAGAATCTCCTTCTTTTTTAAGGCTGAATCATATTCCAGTGTATGGATGGACCACATTGTGTTTATCCACCATCCATCAGTGGACACTTGGGTTGTTTCCACCTATGGTGGCTGTGAATCATGCTGTTGTGAATATTTGTGCACGTGTACTTGTTTCAACACCTCTTTCCAATTCTTTTGGGTGCATATCTAGAAGTGGAATTGCTGGATTGTATACCTCGATGTTTCAAAGGTTAAAAAATGCCAACTCCCCTGGCTGGCATGGATGATGGCAAATGTACATGCTGATACACAACTAAAGGATGTGCATTTTGTAAAGGTGCTTTGGAGGTAATTTGAGAAAGTGTATCATCAAAGCCTTAATATTTGTCTCATGGTCTCTGACAAGTAACTCCTTGACGCTGAGGTTGTCCTGAAGGAAACTCCACGGAGTGCCCAAGTGCCCATATTCAGGGATGCTCTTGGCTGTTCTGTCTCCAACAGAAAGAAATTGGAAATGACCTAAGTGTCCAAAAGAAGACAATTTGTTCAATAAACGATGACATATCTGTGTCTGGGTATTGAAAGTGAAGACTGCTGAGTATTTATTTGGGAAAATGTTCACATTATACTCTTGTAAATTGACAAGAGTGGAGTGTTTTGGATAAACCTACAGACAGAAAGAAAAGATTCCTGTGAATAGGAAAAAGAGTGAAAGGCCACACACAAATGTTTCAGAGCGGATATTGCAATAGTAGGACAGTGATCTAGTGTTCTGGGGCGCCTGAAACTAAGTAGCACAAAGTGGGTGGTTTAAAGCAACAGAATTTATTCTCTCCTGGCTCTGGAGGCCAGACGTCTGAAATCCAGGCGTCAGTGGGCTTGTTCCTTTTGAAGGTTCCACAGGAAAAACCATCCCAGGCTTCTCTCCCCAGCTTCTGGCGTTGCTGGCAATCCTTGGGTTGTGGCCACATCACTCCAATCTCCGCCTCCTC
Organism: Mesoplodon mirus; assembly: GCF_964341445.2. NCBI lineage: Eukaryota > Metazoa > Chordata > Mammalia > Artiodactyla > Ziphiidae > Mesoplodon > Mesoplodon mirus. The sequence goes on from NC_138980.1 coordinate 34,272,992, forward strand.
CTTCATATCACCTTATTCCTTGTGTGTTTCTCTGTCTTTTCCTTCCACCCTAAATCCAGAATGATTTCACATCTCAAGACCCTTAACTCATTACATCTGCAAAGACCCTATTTCCAAAGAAGGCCCCATTCCGAGGTTCCGGTGGACATGAACTTTGGGGGGATGCTATATTCAACCTATGACAGATGGACTGGGTAATTTTTCTTTTATTTTCTCTGCTTTTATCAGAATTTAAAAAATGTCTATAAGGTTAACAAATTACTTTTGTAATCTGGATAAAGCTCACATTATTTTAATATATGAAACTATATCACAGGGAGTTCCCTGGTGGTCTAGTGGTTAGGATTCGGCACTTTCACTGCCAAGACCCAGGTTCAATCCCTGGTCTGGAACTGAAACCCCGCAAGCCACACAACGCAGCCAAAAAAGAAAAAAAACAAAAAGGAAGGGAGGGAGGGAGGGAGGGAGGGGGGAGGGGGAGAGAAGGAAAGGAAAGGAAAGAAAAACTATATCACAGATTTGATCTTCTATTTAAACAGAGCTGAGGAATGGATTGTGACTTTTCTGGGCAAATTGGGATCCAGATGAAGATCGGTTTTCTGGGATGCAGCAATGGCTGGGGTTTGTAGTGTTTTTGGTCTATCCATTAAGTAGCCCCCAAGCATGGAACATAATTTGTTGACTTTGGGTCTACACTGTTTGCCTCTCCCCTCACTGTCACTTCTCAGCACATGCAGGTCCCTCTCCCCTTGAACTTGCAGCCTAGAAACAAGAACTTGAACTTTGTCATGTTTGTTTGTAGCCTAAGAGTCACTAGGACCTGAGTGAGTCTCTCTCCTTTGAATAAAGGTGCCTGTGTGTTCACGTTGGGATATGGTGGGCCCTGAGTTTGTGTGCCTGGAGACGCTTAGCAGGTCCTTCCCCACTTTGGTCTCCTGTGTCACATCTGACCTCCCTCTCCTACCATTTCAGGCCTGACCCGTGCTTCTGTTTCTCTCTGAGCTGAGCCAGAACTCAGGCATTGGGTGAGTCCTTTTTCCATTCCAAGCCTCAGTGTTTATCTCTCTAAAAGGGGGATGGACAGCAGGACCCACCTCTGACGTGGCCACCGTGAGGAGTCTGATTTGATCTCAAGAGAAATAGGGAGCCAGCGAGTGTCTTAACAGGAGAGTGGTACCATCAAGCTGGCATTTCAGTCTGTCCAGCTGCTGTGACCAGAAGGGTGTCGGTAGGCAGGAACTGCTGGCCAGGGCACATGTGGGGCCTCCTCCAGCTGTGGAAAGATTGACCCCCCAACTCTGCTGGCCTTTACGCAGGCCAGGGCTTCTGAGGCAGGGAAAAAGCTCTGTCCTTCAGACCACCCCAGGAATGCATGCTGCTGGGGGGCTTCTTTATTTATTCCTGTTTCTATGTAAGGATGTGTTATCCTGCTGGCCTGGTGGAGTCAAAACTGACAGAGACAGACAGACAGACAGGGAGGGAGGGAGGGAGACAGACAGAAACAGAGACAGTGTGAGCTGCTGCTGTGTCTCTAGGTTCTTTTCTATCCTCCACCCACTGCCCCTTCTCTCTCTGTTTCTGTCTCTCTGTCTCTGGATTCCCCCAGCCCACCGCCCCTCCCATACTGGGAGTTTATGAAATGGCTTTGGAGGGCTGCTGGCCAAGTGTCCACCCAGAGGCCTGGGTGGTCTTGCCCCGTTCTGTCCAGTTGGGAAGAGAAGGTGGACACCTGGGACCACCAGCCTGATATCCACATGTGGGCAGCCCAGCCGGGGAGCCTTGGGAGAGCCAGCTGCCTGTCACCCTCAACCCCTTTGACTCTGGCTTCCTGAGGGTCCCTGCTGTCCTGGCGGCACCACCAATGGCCCAGGGTGACCTCTCCAACATGGCCAGGCCGCCAGGCACAAAAGACAAGGCCAGAGGGTCCACCACACACACAAATATTCACACACGTCCACACACATCCGCACAGACAACACCGACGTCCACATTGGGGCACACGCTGCCCGGACATCTACACAGGCCACTGGCGGGCACACAGAGATACTGATGCAGAGCATCGCTCCCACACGGCTGTGTGCACAGGTGCACAGGCAGACAGGCATATGTCTGCAGGCACACAGGCACATGCACACCCGCGCCATCCATTCCCCTATCCCAGCCCCTTGCGCCCCTCCCGCTTCGATCTGGGCTGCTCACGGCTCCTGGAAACACCGAGAAGCCATCGATCCGCACACTCCAGCCTTGGGAGAGATGCGCGGCCTGGCCCGGGTGGAGGTTCCCGGAGGTCTGGCTGCACACTCCCCGGGGAGCTCCTTTGGGGGCCTCTGTGTGACCCCAGGCGCCCCCTGACCCCGCCCCCACCTCCGGGGGGGTGTGTCTAGATCCCACAGTAGGTGCTTAATAAATGCTCCATTGGGGGCGGGGCGTGGGGGAGAGTTCGGGAAGTCAGCCAGGCCCTAGGCCGTGAGAGGCGCTCCCGCAGGCTCCAGAGCAGAGCCTGCCTCCCCCTACCCCCAGAGCCGCCCGATAAAATCACGAGGCCCAGTTACACGTGAGTTCAGCAAAATAATGACTAGTGCAGGCGGGTCCCGAGCGCGGGTGCGGGTGCTAGTCCTTGTCCTCATACTGGTGGCGCCTGTGGGTGTCCAGCCCCCACCCACATAAGCCCCGCCCCCGCCCCAGTGAGTGGGGAGCTAGGCTTCAAAGCCCCTGTGTTCGCCCGCAGCTGGGACAGACGTGCAGACAGGAGGAAGTGCTAAAACTTGCACTTGCACTAGAAACGTATTTGCTGCTTCTAGGAAATTCGAATCTCATCCAGCCTCCTGTGTTTTTTTTCCCTCTGGCTGAGATGCTGGCTGAGAGCACTCCCCAGATCAAGATACTTTTATAGGAGGAGAAACTGAGGCTGGGAGGCTGGGGGTGGGGCATACCCCAGGTCACAGCCAGGGCAGAGGGACACAGGATTTATTTGAATAACATGGAGACAGTGGTAGGGGGGAGGGGCAGAGAGGCCTTGAGACCCATAGCCTAAGAGGCGGGGACAGAGTTGGATAAGTGCAGCCCTGTGTGGCCCAGGCCAGGCCAGGCCAGAAGGAGGATTTCAACCTGGGAAATTCATGGGGAGGAGCAGTCAAGAAGGGCTGCCTGGAGGAGAAGGCATAGGAGCTGGGGATGGAAAGAAGTTGGGGGTGACCACCGGTGGGTAGGGCCTGCAGGCTTGGTCAGCCCCAGCTGCACAAGCATCGCTGCCCCTTCCTTGACTCCCCCACCCTCTCCCTTAGGAAGGAGGCACCCCATGCACAGGTATTGGCTGCTGACATCCATAACTCCCTCTCCCTTCCCAGCGGCCCCCGATTTCCATCCCCAAGAAAATTACGTGCCAGAGGTAGAGCCAATCAGAGAGGCTCATCCCGGGGCTTCGGGGATTAAGTCAGGGTGGTCTTGTGACTTAGGTGATCCAATCAGAGCAAACCTCAGGCCTTGAACTGCTTGGGGACAATGAGGGATGTGCCTCTCTCCCTCTCCTTCTCTCTCCTTCTTTCTTTCTCTGTCTCTCTCTCACTGAGCTCAAAGGAGGGAAGAGGCTGCTAGCCATCATCTTGGGGTTCTGGTGACCAGGCTGTGCCGCTGGATCAAGCCTTACCTGCAGCTGCTACCTTTGGCCTTCCGCTCATAGGTCCATTCCACCGTTCTATTATTGGTGCCACTGAAATCCAGTTTCCTGTTTCTCATACCCACAAGCATCTGCCTGCTAAGGGAGCCCTGCTTATCTCAGGGAACTGGAGTTGTTTTCTGAAACTCACCCCCACTTTGCAGACGAGAGCCCTGAGACTCCAAGGGGTTGAGAAGTCAGCCAGGGTCTGCCCTCAGAGGAAGATTCAAACACGGGGTGGGGAAAGGATAGGGAGTCGCTGGGTCTGCTCATCTGTAGCACAGACCCCACCTCGCAGATGGCAAGGGTCCAAACGGATAAGGCATGGTGTGCCAGCCCTGCAGCAGCCAGGGCCAGGGGGCTGGGACCCCCCCCCCAGGAATGCAGACCAGGGCAGCTGTGGCAGCCCAGTGGCCAGCATAGGATTTTCCCATGGAAATCTCATGGCTTTTGTGATGGAAACTTGTTCAAACTTGAACACTCTGCTGACAAAGGACATTCAACCAGGGCCTGGGTGGGGGCCCCAGGTCCACAGGGAGGTGAGGCTGACGTGGTCCCATCCTGGGCTGGGGGCTCCTGGGGGTGCTTTCTGGGGGAGATCTCAGGTCCTAGTTTGGATTCTGAGAGGGAGAGAGAGAGAGAGAGGTACAGACTTTGAGAGAGAGGTCTCTGAGAGACAGAGACAGGGACAGAGGGAGAGACAGAGAGACACTGAGAGGGATAGAGACAGAGAGAGACAGAGAAATGGAGATTAAAAGAGAGACAGAGACCCACAGAGGCTTACTGGAGAAGCAGAGGCCAACAAGAAAGGAGAGATAAAGAGATGCAAAGACACAGAAGACAAAGAAACACAGAGACATGGAGACAGACAGAGAGAGAGACCCACAAACATGAGAGCTGCAGAGCAGGGCCCGAGACCCTGATGTCTGGCCACAGAGGTGCCAGTCGTGCCTGCACATCTGACCCCAGCCCGCCTCTCCCCCCACCAGCACCTCCCAATTAGAAGAGAGAAATCCCCAGTCTGTCTGCCTCGCCGGTTATTGATCTGCCTTCGTGGCTGCGGCTGGGAGCAGGTGGGGCTCCGGGGGGCAGCCTGCATGCCAGCCCCGGGCCTCCCCCCATATATCAGTTTCATTATGATGCACAGGGAGCACCCCCTAGACTGAGGGGCTCAGCCCAGACACCCCAAATACCAGTGGGCAGGTGGGCAGAGGGCCAAAGGGAATCCACTTTGTCTCTGTCCCGTAGGAAGAAAGGACCCCAAGATCCATGGTCCCCCTACCCCGAGCCACTGGGCTGCCTCAGGGGGCCATCTCAGCCTCTCTGATCCCCTGAGGGGTGTCCATAGGACCCCTTCCTGCCCAGATTCCAGGGACACAGGGACCCAGGGCCTCCTGCAGATAGCCTCTTTGTTCTGGAAAGGGAGAGTCTCCTCCTTCTGGGCCCTCCCCAGTGGTCTCCATGTGGCTCAGTGGATCCAAGCTCAGGCCTTGGAGCCAGGCACAACCAGATCTGACCCCGGGTCGCATGGGTTGGGCCAGCCCAGGTGTCCACGCCGGTCCAGTGGGGCAGCGTTCTGGCCACGTGGGATGCAGCGACAGTAACACCAGAATCCTACTGCAGCTACTGGCAAGCAAGGACCTCGGCCCAGGCTGGCTCCTGTGCCCGGTCTCCATTCCTGGGGAGCAGTGCTGAGTGGACCCGAGGAGGGTTTCAGGGGACGGAGGTGAAGAAGACCACCAGCCCCTCTCAGCCCCAGAGGCTCTGAGACCGAAAGTGGGTTCCAGACCCCAACGTGGACCTGCCACCCACTTTGGAAACGCCGCATATTCGCGTTCTCAGAAACTGGCTGTTGGAGAGAGGGTGAGGGAGGATGGGACCCCTTCACAGATGAGGGCACTGGGGCCAGACCATAGCCCACGCTCTGCGCCCCGCCTCACTTGTTCCCCAAGCCCCGGGACCCTCCATCCACAGGCTCCAGTCTACACCGGCACGGTGCCATCAACCACACGGCTCTCTGGAATTTTCTCCTGCTTCTTAAACGTGATGCTCGGAGCAGGCAAACTCCCCGAGTCTGCGAGTGGTGGGGCCCAACTTGGGGCTTTCGTGACCTCCTGATGATGGGTGAAAGTCCCACTCGCCCCTCCCCGGCAGCTGGGTCCAGCCCATCTCTCTGGGGGGCCCTGGCTCCTACCTAGCCCAGAGCGCCTCTGTGGATACTGCCCCACCCCTGTGGAAGGCAGGCACTGCCAGCATCCAGCGGGAAGTTCATGCACTTGACACGGAGGGAGGGCGTCTAACACACGCAGGGGACAAGCCCGATCGGCAAGGAGGTGACCCAGTGACCACCGAGCTTCCGTCAACTGATACTGTGTGTGTGGCCCACACCAAGAGGATGGCCGGCCACCGGCCCAAGAAGGGGTCAGAACCAGGGCCTCCCTGGCGGGGGTAGGGTGCTCACCACCCAGGCAGCCCCGGGGTCACGGGACTCAGCTCCAAGCCATCCAAAAGTACTTCTTAAACAGTCTCGTCGTCCTAGCCAACTCTCTTCTTCATTAATGCGTAAAAATCATTAGGCACGGGTCCCGAGACCCCGATCATAAACCGGCAGGTCCCTGGGGCCTGCGCCCGGTCGGTGAACGGCATCCATCCGGAGGCTTGCCCGCAGCCCCCCGCGCCCCCGCCCCGCCCGCCCGGCCCTGCGCTCTGAGCCTCTTCCCGATCGATTTTATGAAAGCAGTTAGGGGTTCGCAGTGTTTCCGCCAGCGCTTTTATGCCCCTGTTTAAAAATTCTTAATTAAGCAGGTTTTTTCTGTTTACACTTGAACTAATTACACTTTTAAAACCAACAATAAAACATTAGGCCCAGGCTATTAACGGCTTCAGCAGAGGCCTGCGATGCGGCCCATCCGAGCAATTCAGGAACTGGGTCCTTCCGCGGCAGATAGGGGTGCCCGGTGGCAGGCGGGTGCCCGGCTTCTCTCAAGAGGGTCCCTGAGTCTTATCCGCCTTCCTGGAGGGTGGGGTGGGGGACAGCAGGCAGCCGCCCGGGCCTGGCTTCCGCCCGCCCCCCCTGCGGTTGATGGAGCTATTGATCGCCGGGCCCTCCCCACGGCCCATCCTTCCGGGGATCCTCGGAGCACCAGGGTCTGTGCCAGGCGGGGCCCAGGCAGCGCGGGAGTCCGCAGGGGCCCAGGCGGGGTGCTCGGGGCCGGGGCAGCGGGGGCCGTCGGGGCCAGCTCAGCACCCGAGCTGGGGGCCTGTACAGGGCACCATCGGGGCCAATGGGCATTTTCTGTAGGACCAGGGGTCCCTGTTTTGTGTGGGATGAAGCCCCCATGCCTCTGGCCATGATCTGAAGCTCTGCCCGAGCTGCACCCGGCCCCCCGGCCCAGCCTTGCCCCCCACCGCGTGGGCAACTCTCCCCGGGTCACTTGTAGTGATTCCACATACTCCAGACAAGCCCTAGACAGTGGCTCACGGGCTTCTCGTAGGGGAAACTTTCTGGACTCTGCAGCTCCCCCTGGACCATCCGGGTGGCCACCAGGAAAGCTTCCATACCTGATGTCTGCCTTGCCTGCAGTGCAGTTCTGGACCCTCGGGGTTTCCGGCTGTGGGACCTTCTTCTGTCCCGAGTCACCAGGTGACCTCCAGCAACACAGGGGCCACTCTGAAGATAGCCAGCAGGGCCCTGGGGGCCCACTGGGGGCCTTGGCCCAAGCCCACCAGGCCCCGTGGAAGGTTCCAGGCCCACGGGCCACTGCAGTCCTCTCCTGACAGCCCCTCTCCATTGCCCCAGGCCCCCGACTTGGCCAGTTTCACTGGCCTCAGGGCCCTTCCGTGTCCCCATCAGTGATGGCCCTGCAAGCCACCCATCTCCCAGCTAGAGACGCTGTCCACTGGCCCTCGTCCGGCCCCCACAGTCAGTCCTTCCAACAATCTCCATCCTGCGTTCTGAGTCTCCCTGGAAGGGGCTGCCTCTGCAGCCTCCCTATGGCCTCGACTCCTCCTGGGCCTCCACCTCTGCTCTCACTCCTTTGGACCAGGCTTCAAAGGGCCAGAGAGTAAATAAGTTCAGCTTTCTGGGCCGGACGGTCTTTGTGAGGACAGCTCAGCTCTGCCCTTGTAGTGAAGGCACCGTAAGTGATGTAGAAGTGAGTGGGCGTAGCTGTGTGTCAATAAGCTTTATTGATAAAAACAGGCCAAGGGCCATATTTGGCCCTCAGGCCATAGTTTGCTAACTCTTGATCTAGCCCACCCCCCAACACTGACCTCAGGGGGCTCTTTCTCACTCTCAGACCTGGTGCATACCTCCCCTGAGCTAAACCTTTTCTCTGCCTCTTCATTGGTGGGGGACAAAGGTCCCACTCTCTTGTCTTGGCTTGGAAGGCTCTTCAGGGCTTTGGCTTAGCCTGCCATCACTGCCTCCTTTTATAGCCATGCTTTCTCTCTCACTGATGCTGTTTCCTCTGTCATCCACCTTTATCACCAGGCAAACTCCTACTCATCCCTCAAAGCCCCAGCTCCAGTGCCCCCTCCTCTGTGAATCCTCACCTGGGTCCCAAGCATGGATTTTGACCATACCTTCTCCCCTGCTCCACCCCCACCCCAGCCTTGCCACCTGGACTTAAAAATATCTGTGTCCAGCCCTGTCTCCTCCCAATCCCGGGGATTCTTCCAAACCATGTCTTGGCCATGGGAGTACTTTACCCAAGCCAGCCAATTGTGTAGTACCTCCTCCCCCTGGCTGTGCTGATTGTTCTAGAAATGGGCATGTGACACCCCCCCCCCCACTGACCAATAAAAGTCCTTCCTTGGAGCTTTTCAGTCAGAGGCAGCAAGGAGGAATCCTTCCCTCCCTTGCTGAGAAAACAGAAGGCTGTGTGCTTGGCACCATGGGGACTCTTGCAGGGCAGCTGGGCTGGGAGAAGGAATCGGGCCCCTCTTTTATGCAGACAACTTGAAATCAATTACCATCACCACCAACACACAGTAGGTGTTTCATAGACAGAACAAATACATAACCACAGCTCCCCTTTTCCTCCCCAATCTCCTACTAATTTCCTCCACAGCTCATATCACCATCTTGTCTACCTTACATTCAAAATATTCATTTATTCCTTGAGTGTCTCTCCCACTAGAATGCATGTCTATTCACAGCTGTCTCCAGGCCCCAGGATGCAGGAACCGAGGCATAATGGGTGGGGCTTTGCTGCAAAATGAAAGTGCAGGACCGTCTGTTTGGAGAGCAAGAAATGATGCGTCATTCAGGGTGCTAAAATACAAAGCTTTTTCCTTTCTCCCTCGGTGTGTGTCTCTCCACTTGTCATGGTTTCTTAACACTTGCGGTTCCGTGTCTTTCTAAGTAAAGAAAAATGAAAAGTTTGAATGATCAGCAGGAACATTACCACCTGTTTTGTGCAATTCAGGTCGTGCATGCAAACAGATACAAGATCGCGTACCTCGTATGCGCAGCATCACCAAAAACACAGTTTGGATTTTGTAGGCTGCGCCTGCATAAGTGTTTTGTTCTCATCAGAACAGATGAAACACAGCCCCAAACCTGGGTGTTTTCATTTCACTTCTGGACATGTGAACATTCTGCCGATGCTGTGGACGCTGGTGATGCAAATAGGGCAGCAGGAACGTGGGGGCTCGCATTTCGTGCGTGGGTCCTGAGCTCACATCCTGCTCTGTGGTCCCAGTGGCCGTCACTTACCAAACACAAGGTCAGAGATCAAATGATCAAGAGTCTCAAGAGGGCGGCAGCAGAGTGTTAAACCAAGTGTAGAACCCTCGGCGACTACATAGGTCGCCCGCCTGCAAAGCCAGCCCCGCTAGAGAGGCCTGGTACACAGCAGGTGCTCAATAAATGCTTGTTGCGTGAGTGATGGAAGTTGGAGATCATCTAATCCCAGGGGCACAAACAGTTTCCGCAGCCTCAGAGGCTATGAATGGTGTCCCGGCTGCAAGGTAGGATTGGGATAAGGGGGGTTGACTTGGGGGGGTGTCCTCTGTGATGATCTGAATAGTGGCCCCCAAAGACATCCATCCCTAATCCCTGGGCCCTGAGGATGTGTCACCTCATGAGGCAGAGGGGACTTTGCAGGTGGGATTAAGTTGAGGTCCCTGAGATGGGGGTGATCCTGGATTCCCTGGGGGGGCCCAGTGTCATCACAAGGTCCTTATAAGAGGGAGGGGGAGGGTCAGAGGCGGAGAGAGATGGAGATGCTGCGCTGCTGGCTGTGAGGATGTAGGAGGGGCCGCGAGCCAGGGATGCGGCTCCTCTAGAAGCTGGAAAAGGTGGGAACCGATGCTGCCCTGGAGCCTCCGGAAGAACCAGCCCTGCCCACGCGTGGATTTAGCCCCATGAGACCCACGTCCGAGTTCTGAACTTGAGGACTGAGAGAGAATGAACATGTGTGGTTTAAAGCTCTAAGTTTGTGGAGTTTGTTACAGCAGCAACAGGAAACTCATACACCCCCAACCTGCATGCCCCTGCCTCCCTGCTGCGGAGGAAACCTGTTTCATCCGTCCGAACCGTTAGTCTTCTGCAAATTGATTCTTTGAAAAAAGCGGTTCTGCCACTACGTGCAAAGATTTAAAGCCCCGGTCTGACCCCATCTGCCAACCACTCAGACAGGGAAACCGAGGAGAAGGGGGGAGCGGGTGGTCTGAACGATGGGCTGGCTGAGCTGGGCTGAGCGTCCACCTCCTCAAACCCTTGGTTTCACACCCCCACTTTCTCAGGTGCACGTTCAGGAGTGTAATGGGGCAGCCTCTGTGGAAAACAGTTCGGTGGCTCCTCAAAAGGATAAACATAGAATTATCACATGACCCAGCAATTCCACTCCCATGTACACACCCAGAAGAATTGAAAGCAGGGACTCAAATAGACATTTGCACACCCATGTTCACAACAACGTGATTCAAAACAGCCTAAAGGTGGAAGCAACCCAAATGTCCATCAACAGATGATGGATAAACACAATGTGGTCCATCTGTATGGTGGAGCATCACTCAGCCATGAAAAGGGGTGAAGCCCTGACACTCGCTACAACGTGGATGGACCCTGAGAACACGATGCTTAGTGAGAGAAGCCAGACACAGGACACACAGTGTGTGATTCCATGGATGGGAAACATCCAGAACAGGCAGAAATATCCAGAAGAGGCAGAGAGTGGGTTCCTGGTTATCAGGGGCTGGGGAGGGGGATAGGGGGACTGCTGATGGGGACGGGCCTTCTTTTGGGGTGATGGAATGTGCTGGAACTAGAGGTGATGTTTGCTCACAGTTGTGAAATGTGCTGAAAATCGCTGAACTGTTCACTGTAAAATAGTTAGCTTTACATGAAGTCAATTTTACCTCTATTTTTAAAAATCCAGGGTTGCAACCTGAGGCTGCCGCTGCCCATGCTGATTGCTGCCCTGCGGGTGGGACCACAAGGCCACATGGCGACCGTGTAACTTCTGAGGTATCCAGGGAAGAGGCCCCTGCGGCTGCCCCACCTCACAGCCCCTCCCAGGATGCCCTAGGAATCCAGTTCCTCCATCTCCAAAACTTCTCATTTTTTTTCCTGTCTGCGTTTGCGGTATGCAGGCCTCTCACTGTTGTGGCCTCCCCCGTTGCGGAGTACAGGCTCTGGAGGCGCAGGCTCAGCGGCCATGGCTCACGGGCCCAGCCGCTCCGTGGCATGTGGGATCTTCCCGGACCGGGGCACGAACCCGTGTCCCCTGCATTGGCAGGCGGACTCCCAACCACTGCGCCACCAGGAAGCCCCTAAAGCCGTTCTGATGGATGTGAAACCTTTGATATTTGTAGCAGAAACTGGAGGCTGGGGGCTTCGACCCCTCCAACTCCCACCCACCAGGCTCCAGCTCCTGGGAGAACTGCCTGGTTTTCAGGCAGGGGTGGGGTGGGGAGACTGGGGGGGTGAGGCTCCGCTCTGGGTGCAGCCAGATGAGGGGATGTTCCTCCTTTTCTCCTCAGTGTCTCCTCCCCAGCACTGGGGCTGGGGGCCTCCCTGCATCTCAGCACCCCGGCTACTGTCCACCAGAGCCCCATCTTCCCTCTGGGACACGGGGGTGACCTGGGCCATGTAAGGACTCAGGTGGGGGCACTTGGTCAAGGACCAGCATCTTGCCTCCTGGGAGGCCCGGGGTGGGACCCCAGCCGCGCACAATGAGCGGCTGGTCAGCCTGGAGCGTGTGGCAGCCGTTCCCAGCCTGACGTCAGGGTGGCCCCACCACCCCAGCGCTGCCAACCACGACACCCTGGGGGTGCCCCGGGCTGAGTCTGCTTCTTGAGCGAGGGGACCCAGAGATGTCCCACTGTGGAGGGCTCCTTGTGTCCAGCATGACCTTGGGCCAGGGCGGCCGGGGAGCCGTCGGGGAGGAGAGGCTGCAGGTCAGCGTGTCACCCCTTCCCCAGCGTGGGGAGGGGACAGTGGGCAGGCAGGGCCAAAGCAGCCCCCAAATCTGTGCTGAGTGGGTGTGAATTCTGGGCTCAAGAGGTTGTCAGCCCAAAGCCGCAAGTGGACCCCGGTCAGGGCAGGGCGGGGAGGCCGTCAGCTCAGAACCAGGAGGGACATGGGGGACAGGCCTGGTGGGCCCAGGGCCTGGAGGGGAAGGATGGGGGCCCCCAGGGGACAGGCAGGAGGTGGGAGACAATGGCCTGGGTGGGGGGCTGTGGCTGGAGGGGGAAGATGGGGGGGACCGGAGGCAGGGGTACTGTCAGGGGCTGGTGTCTGCGGTGGTCCAAGCCCCCTGCCCGCGGATGCCACGCCTCTGGCTCAGCCGTCTTCCTGCGGGCGGGGGGAGCGTTTCTGAGAAGGAGAAGCAGTCCCTCAGGGTCTCGGGGTTTCTCAGAACTATCTCCATCTCTTCGCAGAACTACCTCCTCCAGACCCATCCCGGGGCCCCAGCCTGATGCACATCAAACTACCACCTGCGGGCTCTGGGGAGGGCGTGAGCTCCCTGTCCCTCAGGGGTGGAAGCGGTCGGAGAGGGGAGGGTGGGCTCAGACAAGGGCATGCCAGTCGGTGCAGCCATTTCAGAGCTGGGAAAACTGAAGCTCAAAGACACGCAGACCTACTGCAGGCTGTTCCCGGGAGTTTAGAGAGACGCCGGGGCCCCTAAGGGGAAGAGGCAGCCCCTCCCTCCTCACCCCTCCCTGCCTGCCTGTCTGCCTTCCACACATCCAGGCTCTGGGGACACACCTGGGGCAGGGGGCCCAGCCTCCCCTGCAGGAGGTGAAGTTCTAATGAGGGTGGAGCTCATTTTACATGGGTAACCTCATCGCTGGCACCCAGTCTGCGGCTCCAAGATCAGAAGACTTCCTCAAGGCACAAACCACCCCCATTTTACAGATGGGGAAACTGAGAATCAGAGAGCCCAGTGGCTGGCCCAAGGCCCCCAGTGGGCCAGTGGGACTGGCTGCTCTGGCAAGTCTGCACAGGATCCCACTCAGCCGCTCCCTGACCATCATTTTCCAAAGTCGTCGTTTTTCCCTAACCACCAGCATCCTTCCCGCCAGGTCCAGAGAGGAAGGTCAGTTGGCCCAAGTAAAGCCCTGGGAAGCCCCTCTCAGCCGCCCTGGGCAGATATGATTATTGTTGTTGTTGTTATTGTTTGCCTGGCACTCAACCAGACCCAGATGGGGAATCTGAAGCCTGGAGGAGGCTCCCTGCCCTGAGCCCTCAGGCTGGGGAGTTTGTGTACCGTCTCCCCCTGGCAGAGCTCTTAGAGGGATCACACACAGCTGCCCCTGCCTGCAGACCCCTATTAGCAACCTCTTTTCCATCCACAGGAAGCCCCACTGCACAGATGGGTAAACTGAGGCTAGCCAGGTGGGGGAGCTGCCCACCTGGGTGGCTGTTTGATGCTGGGTCAGGAGCAGTTTGCTTCCAGACCTGGCCGAGCTCACAACAGCAGCCAGATGCTGCCGGCACACATGCAGGGCTGGGATTCCAGCTCAGTGGCTGGGCCTGAAATATGTTTATGAATAATAATTCCAGGCAGCCCCGAGCCATCAGGATCGAAGCCTTCTGTCTGGGTTCAGGCAGCTATGAAGGTGGGGGTGGGGACACATTACCACCTGTGCCTCTCCCCAGGTCGATGGAGGGGTCCTCCCTGCTTTTCCAACACCCTCCCCTTAAAATTGGACCCTAGGGACTTCTCTGGTGGTCCAGTGGTTAAGACTCCGAGCTTCCAATACAGGGGGTGCCTGTTCGATCCCTGATCAGGGAACTAAGATCCCACATGCCTGGCAGCAAGGCCAAAAGAAAAAAAAAAATTGAATCTGAATCTGGCCACTTCTCTCCACCTCTGTACCCCCCCTCCATGATGCCCCTGGTTTCCTGCCTGGATCTTGATCCCCCACCTCCTCCTTCCTTTCCTCCTGCCTGGGACAGCCTCCATGGGGAACCAGAAGGGATTTCCAAAAGACAATTGCATTGTTGCCTGCCCCCCACCTTCTGGAAGCCCCCCATGGCTCCCTCCCTTCTCAGTAAAATCCACATCCCCGACCACCCCACCCACTTTTCCAACCCGGGGTTTGAGGCTCTTCCACTCCCCATCCCTCACTCTGCCTGCCTCAGGGCCTTTGCACATGCAGATCTGATCCGGGTCTTCTTTTTACCTAGGCAGCTCCTTCTCCTTACTCAAAGTCCTCTCCTTGGGGAGACTTCCCTGCCCCCAAGCAGAGCCTCCAATACCTCTTAGGCTCCACCCCCCACCCCCATCCCTCCCTCACACCCCACTCTGCCCCACAGCCCTGGAAGCAGTCCGTGTCCAGTTCTGTCGGCCACCAGCCTCCGGGACCTTGAGACAGAGACCTCTCTGGTCTCAATTTAATCCAAATTCTTCCCGGGTAGGAGAATATTTGCTACCTGAGCCCTGCCCTCAAAGAGGGGAGGCCTTGCCTGACTCACCTAGGCCCAGGCCACGCCCCCTATCGACCACGCCCACAGGTAAATTCAGCGGGTTGGCCACCACCCCCACGCAAGCCGCCCCTCCAGAGCTCTGCTCCTGACCAAATGCCCCATCCCGCTTCCCTCCCCGCGACTCCAGAATGGTTTCAGGTTTGGGGGCTTTCGGGAGCCCCTTCATACCTCCCCCACTCTCCACCCCATCCTGATGGCATCGATTTGCCCCCGGCCACCCCTCCCCCTCAGCCCTTCCTTCTCTAGGTCTCAGCCCAATGCCCCCACCTCCAGGAAGCCCTCCCTGAATCTTTCACAGTTTCCTAATTCGACCTTCATTTGTTTGTCTCTACCACAGAACAAGGTCACTTCCGATGTCCTCACTGCAGTGATCCCAGTGCCCAGACCGGGGGTTAGTGCTTAGGAGGTATTCACAATATCTTTGTGTAAACATGCAGGAATGTGGGGTCTCAGTCCTCACTTGGAGGGCTCCTGAAGACCCCTGCCTGGCCCGTTGGCCTTGGGAGGGCAAAGGTCTGCCAGGCTGGGCTTGTCTGGAGGGGTGTCCTGGGAGCTGCCTGCACCCTTCACGCCCTAGGATCCCCCCCAGTTCAAGCCCACTGACTCCTGAAGACTTGGGGTGCCCTCTTCCCTGGCAGAGTTTGGGGTGCAGGGTCTCCTGGGGGATTCTCCACCCCCCTCCTGGCCCCTGCCCTGATACAGCAGGTGCACAATCAATGCCACAGTGACCACCCCCAAAGTCCCAGCCCTCAGAGCAGGAGACGCCTTGGGATGTGGTTAAACTACATCCTGGAGCTCGATGCCCGGTTCACATGACCTCTTCTGCCCCCAGCTGACGCATTCAGAAACGGGTGCTTTGTAGCCCTTTGCCAGGATTAAATGAAGTGGTACTTTGGGACTTCCCTGGCAGTTCAGTCGTTAAGACTCTGCGCTTCCACTGCAGGGGGCACAGGGTTCCATCCCTGGTTGGGGAACTAAGATCCCGCATGCTGAGCGGTGCGGTCAAAAAATAAAATAATAAAATAAAATAAAATAAAAAATTAAGTAATACTTAGCTCCAGGCTGGTCCCATGACCCGCTGGGGGATTGTTACGTTATTACTTTACTCCTTCCTCAGCAGGTTCCTTGCCAACCTCCTTGCCAATCTGAGCAACTCCCCACTTCACAGATGTGGAAACTGAGGCCCAGAGAGGGGATGCCCCTGCCCAGACTCCTCTGGCCGCCGGGTCTGGTTGGAAAAGATAAAGCCATGAGCCGAGCCGTTATCATCCAGAGCGACGTGACGGATGAGCTGGAGAAATCCTCGCTGCCGTCCAGCTGCCCATCGATCGGGCGCTCCAGCCTCCGTGGCCGGCCACGATTAATTTATGTGGGACTGGAGAACACTAATTAAGTCTGTTTAAGAGGAAGTTAACTTTAATGCCCTGGCCACCCGCCTCGCGCACTGTGAGAGCTGCTGGGAGTTTCCGCGGGCGCCGGGGAGACCCCAGGCGTGGACCAGCAGTGAGTCTGGAAGGGAACCAGCACTGGCCTGCTACATACCACCCGGCCACTGAGACCCGGCTCCCAGCCCTGCGAGATTCAGCTGTTCCAGCTGTGCACAAAGGCATGGGAGGCCCTCCTGTGTCGCACTGTAGAAGCCTCAGGCTGGCCTGGGAGGCTAGCCCTGCGGTCAGGATGTGATGCGAGCCAACTCCAGCCTTGGTGTGCTGGCACCTCTGAGCATGAGGACAAAGGCTGGTACAGAGTAGGTGCTCAATTAATCCCCCATTCTCAGTGGGGCTTCTCGCTCCCACTTGCACTCAGTGTTGAGTTATACACCTGGGAGGCGCAGAAACTATCAACAATTGTAAAGCAACTATACTCCAATAAAAATTAATTTTAAAAAATAAGGAAAAAAAAAAAACAAATCTGGGAGGCAGATCGGGGCCCCAGCCCTCCCCTACTTGAGCCCCCACCCCCGTGCCCTCCTGCAAGAGCACAGAGTCCTCAGTGGACCCTGGAACCTTGGCCTCAGTCTGAGCCTCCCCTTCTTGCTGCAGCCGGGCAGGATTTCTAAGGAAAGGATGCCCTTTCACACCTCTGAGCCTTTGCAAGCTCTGGTCCCTCTGCCAGGAATTCCCTTCCCTCTTCACTCAGAAAATACCCACTTTCTCATCCTTCAAGCCCTCCCCCAGGCCTGGCCCTCAGTCCCTCTCTGACCCCCTGCCCCATCCCTGGATCTCTCTCTCTGACCCCACCCTGACCTCCAGGGGGTTGGAAATGTCTGTGTCCAGCTCTGTCTCCACTCCATCTGGACTCACCAGCTGGGGCTCCAGGTCACCCAGGGAACAGAGGGGTGCACCTGGGGGCACGAGTGAATGAATGAACAACTGACAGATTCTCACAACAACCCTGCAGTGAGAGATTATTGTTGTCATTGTTGTGATTTGTGCCTGCCGGGCAGGCCTGCTGCATTTGTGGAGCCTCAGTTTCCCCATCTGTAAAATGGGCACTGCAGCACTCAGAGGCTGGACCCCAGGACAAGAGGCCACAGCTGGGAGGGCTGAAGACACTGCCAGCTGGCCTCCCCATGGCCCCTTGGACGTGCCCACTGAGGGGACCAGCTGAAACTTCACACAGTCCAAGGCTGAGAGGGCCAGAGCTCAGTCTTCAGAGTGAGCAACAGGCAGAGGGGGGACTGTGGGTACCAAGGCAAGGAGGGTGTGGGCCTCGAGACCCTGGCCCCGGGGCCATGACTCTGTGGGCAGTGGGCAGTGAGGAGCCCTGGCAGGTTGTAGAGCAGGAGAGGGCCCTGGTTGGATGACTGTTAGAAATGGCTCGGGTGAGGGACTTCCCTGGTGGTCCAGTGGTTAGGACTCGGCATTTTCACTGCCAAGGGCCCAGTTCGATCCCTGGTCAAACTGTGGGATCAAACAAGCCATGCGGCCAAAAAAAGAAAAGAAAAGAAAAGAAAGAAATGTCTTGGGTGGGAGAGATGGAGACCAGGAGTCTGAATCCTGGCTTTGACATTTGCCTGCGTGTAACCCAGCCACACAGTGCCTCAGTGTCCCCTTCTGGACAAGGGGGACAATGATTGTGTCCATGACAGACTTGGGTCCTGCTGGCCAAAGAAGTCAGCAGGGTCTTGGGAGAAGAGGAGGGAACAAAATTGGCCCCGGGCCAGCAGGGACCTAGACATTCCTCAGGGGAGAGGCGCCCACCTCCCTCCGTAGATGCTTTCCCTCCCTGAAGGAGAATAAAGCAGCAAATCCTGAAAATCTCAGAATCCTGACATCCTGAAATGCCCAAATCTCCACGTCCCAGAACTCCGAGATCCCAGAATCCCAGCGTACTGGATGAACAGTACCACGGGTGCCCTGGAGTTTGTGTCCCTTTACACCTTTCTTCCAACCCTCATTCCTGTGTCTTTGTCATCTCCATGCAGATTTCAATTACTACCTTATTTTTAGATTTTTTTAAATAAAAACTTATTTCATTTATTTTACTTTGGTGTACCTATTTTTGTTCATATTTTTCTTAAATTTATTAGTAACCCATTTCAGTGGAAATTTGATGGAAAATAGCTTTCACTTATTTGAATAACAAATGGAGCAATGAAGAATTGCAGGTATAATAACATCTATGGATAGTCAGTAGTAGTGAAAATATTAAAACAATGTATAAGCATTCAAGTCATAACAAAGTTTAAGCTTAGATCCTCAGTAAACCACAGAGGCAGATGGAGCAGTGGAATCCAGTGATGTGACTAATTCAGTCTCTGTGGCGTCCATAGGCTCATTTATTAAATGAATGTTTTTTTGTTTGTTTGTTTGTTTTGCGGTACGCGGGCCTCTCACTGTTGTGGCCTCTCCCGTTCTGGTGCACAGGCTCCAGACGCGCAGGCTCAGCAGCCATGGCTCACAGGCCCAGCCGCTCCGTGGCATGTGGGATCTTCCCGGACTGGGGCATGAACCTGTGTCCCCTGCATCGGCAGGCGGACTGTCAACCACTGTGCCACCAGGGAAGCCCTAAATGAATGTTTTAAATCTATCTTGATTTAGAATTTTTTTTTTTTTAAATAGCAGAATCTGGGGACTTCCCTGGCAGTCCAGTGTTTAGGGCTCCACGCTCTCACTGCCGAGGGCCTGGGTTCGATCCCCGTTCGGGGAACTAATACCATAAGCTGCACTGCGCAGCCAGGGGAAAAAAAAAAAAAAAAGGCAGAATCTGGAGCAAGGAGGTGGGAGAGCTTCACGATATGTATTTTCCGTTCCTGGACCTCAGAAACTCCAGTCATGGGTTCCCCAAGACCAGGGCTGAGTGAGGGTGGTTATCCAGGAGCCCACCCAGGAAGGATCTTGAAGGACACACCCCAGAATGCTCACTGTCAAGGACAAATGACGGGCACTTATCCATCAGGTCATGGAGGGATATTGCCCCTCACCTCCAGTCCCTCCAAAAGCACATAGGAGGCCTCAGTCTCGCTGGGAACAGGCAGCTGCAGCTATGCTGAAATTACACGGGCCATGGGGCCAAGACGCCAGCTCCCAAAGTGTCTGCTGTTGGGGGGGCATTTGCTGAGTGTCACCCACACTCTGGGACAGACAGGGTCCCTTCCCTCAGCGAGGTGAGGCTGGCAGGGAAAACAGAGGACAAACAGGTAAACAAATCACCAGGACAGAGTCACGAGTGTTAGAGACGTGAAGGAGGCCCCTTGGGGTGGGGAGGGTCAGGGAGGTCAGCAGAGACAGATGAGTTTGGATTTTCTCCACAGGGCACTGGGGAGCCATAGATGGCTTTTGCACAGAGGAGGGATGTGATCTGATTTTTGTTCTCGAATGTTCCCCTGACAAGTCCAAGTCCGCCAGCAGGCAGGGAGTCTGGGAAGGATGCACCAGGCAGAGGGCACAGCGTGCGTAAGGAGAAAGCCAAGCTTGAGCATTTTAGCCCGTAGCCAGCTGGCTGGGCTGGTGTTTGCTTTCCAGAAGCAAGGCAGCAGGAAGAGGGCAGGTGAGCTGTGGAGTGTCCAGAGGGGTCAGTCTGAGTTCTCACCACCCTCCCCGATTGCTCCGGGGCCTCCAGGCAGCTCACCTGCTCTGGCCTCAGTCTCCCTGTCGGCCCAGGAGTGTTGGTGTAACCCTGACCTGCTGGGTTGTTTCACCCGGACATTGGCTCCTGGTGCCCTGGAGACCCCCAGACCTGGGCCTGAGCCCCTTGTCTGCAACCCTGGCCTTGCCGTCCACTGGCGTCCCCTCTCAGGAAACATCTTCATTACAGAGCCGAGTTGTTTAAATAAATGAATTAATATTGACGAACCATCAGTGACCTAATAAATGATTAGTTAAGGCACACATACATCACGCCGCTGGGACGCCGGGAGCCCTTAATTACTGCTTCAGAGGGACCTGCAGGGCCACGGCCACTGCCCTGCACCCCTTCCTGGCCCTGGGCCCCTCCCTGGTCACCCTGCTCCTCTCCAGGTCTTGGGGGCTGGGCAGGAAGGCAAACCTGGCCCGTCACTCCATCCCTGCCCTAGCTCAGGTGTCCACGTGGCCTTGGAGCAGCCTCCACCCAGCCTCCCTGCCTGCCCACAGTGTCCCTTCCCTCCCAGCGGCCAGGAGCCCTGGTTAAAAGCATGATTCCTTCCTCATCTGCCCATCAATCTAATGCCTCCTGTGGCTCCCCAGTGCACTCCAGAAAAAGACCCTAGACCTCACCATGGCCCACAGAACCTCCTGCATCCTGCTGTTCCCTCCGCCTGGAAGGCTGTCTCCCCGCCGGGCCCAGGCCATCCTGCTCACCTCAGCCTGCAGTCCCTTGGGGTGGATCTAGATGGATCTATGGGGTGGGGATGCTCCAAACCCAGGCCTGGAGGCAGCAAGGGGGACGGACGTCCAGCACGTGGGGCATCGGCCCTCCTCTGGCACCCTTGTCCTGCCGCTGCCTCAGTTTCCCTAGCAGGATGTGAGGGGAGGTCCCTGCAGGAGGGGGTCAGATGTGAAGGACTGCTGGGTTCATTTCTTCTCTCCTCTCCCTCCACCCAGCGTCCGCTCACCATGGGCGCCTGGCCCTTCGGGGGCCCCAGGCTCAGGGACAGAGCCCAAAACATTCTCCCAGCCTGTGTGAAGGTGAGGGCTGAGCCAGGGGGAAGGATGGGGCCCTGCGTGTCTCCTCTCAACTGCCTGGAGACCCAGCCCTTTGGGGGTCTACAGTGGGGTAACATTGTCCAACGAGGGCAGGGTCCCTGCCAAGGCCACACAGTCCAGTGGCCTCGGACTCTTCTCTGGGAGGGGCGGGGTCGTCCGTGGAGCTTCTCAAGTCTTCTCGGCCCTGAGCTCCTGGGCCAGCCTCTCCCGCCTCCCCCACAAGGCTCTTGATGGCTGGGGGCTAAGGGCTGGGTCACCCAGCAAGGCCACGGCCAGTGGCTTCTGGCAGCGGGTGAGCCAGAGCTAAGAGGTGGGGAGACATGTGACTGCAGCAGAGCCCAGAGACAGAGATGGAGAGAGAGGGGTGGAGAGAGATAGAGAGATAGGGAGAGACAGAGGGTCGCAGAGACAGAGAGACAGGGAGACAGAGGGACAGGGAGAGACAGAGGGATGTAGAGAGACAGAGGGCTATGAAAGGGCACACGGCGGGCCCCTGGGGGAGCCCTGTGCTGGGGTGTGCAGGGGAGACTCTGGGAGGACATGGGTGGATCCCTCCTCCCCAGCCCTCCCGTTGCCCAGCCCCCAGGCAGCCCCTCCCACGGTCACCTCTGGGCCTTCACGGTGCATCTATTAAGCTCCTGCTGTGTGAAGGGCCCTTCTGGCTGGTCTGGGATCGCCTGTGGGCATGCTCCCCTCAGGGGACCTCCCTCTATTCAGATCCCTCCTCCAATGGCCAGGCCCCTTCCTTGTGTGCCGTCCCTCGTGAAGCTCTCAAGGTCACACTGTGTGGTTTTGACCCAAACCTGGCTTGTCCCCACTTTTGTCTAAACTGCCTCCCTGGCTCTGGGCCTCAGTTTCCCCACATTCAGAACCTCAGAAATACACGATCAAACCCCTTTCCTCAGAGATCACCTGAGGGTCAGGCAGAGATGGATCTGGGTTTAGAACTCATCTTCTGGGCTCTGCAGTAAAGCCCCACCACCCCCTTGACCCTGTTTCCTCCTTCGTAGACCAGATGGGTCATATTTCCTGCCTCGCAGGGCTGTTGAGGGGATGAAGGCAGTAGCTGGAGCATACAGTCTGCACTCAATAAATGTTGGGAATGATTGGATGGTAGACGTTTGCGGGATGATGAGGCTGGGAGGGTAAGCAAGAGGCGACATCCAGCCTAAGCCTTTTGGATTTAACTTACTGCTATTACCATTACTGCTAAGTACTATTGTTTAGCCAATCGACAAACATTCACTGTCGGAGCATTTGGAACTGGGCCTCAGGGCATCTCCGGGGTGAGCGTGGGTGGACGTAGGAATCAGCTGTGGCTGCGCATCCTGCAGGTGTGCTCACGTGAGGGCCAGCAGGGTCCCGCATGCGCACACAGTAGGTGGTCAAGGAAGTCCGCGTGTGCTCTGGCGTGCCCCTCCCACCCACTCCCCAACCAGCGGAGGAGTGTGAGCCAGGCGGGTCCTGCGCGCTGCCTGCGCCGCCCGGTCCACGCGCGTGGGCAGGCCTCAGGTGAGTGGAGCTTCCTCCCCAAGCTTCAGAAGTTGGTGGTGGAGGGGGCGCCCCAGCCCCGCACAGGCGCGGAGGCCCGTCAGTCCTCGCCACACTGCCCTCCCCACTCGCCACCTCCTCCGCCCACAGTGGGGGATAAGTCTGCCTTCAGTCCTGCCCACCAAGCTCCAGCACCAACCAGAGGCCTTTGCAGGTGCAGAACGGGGTAGGGTTGGTGGAAGGGCTTGTCCCCCAAACCGGTCCCTTCCCGACCCTTTCCAAGTGACCCACCAGGGAGGCGCCCCAGGAATGAGCGGGGGGCTGCGCGTTCTGGCTCAGCTCCTCAGGCGTGCGAGAGCTCAGGCCTTGGTTTCTCCATCTGTAAAATGCGATCATGGGATTCCCCAACCCACACCAGTTGTTGCAGTGATCAGAGAGGACGCGTATAAAGCCTTCGCAGGACAGCAGGACAGCACAAGCCACAGTTATTATTGATGGTAATAATACCATTTGATTATGTTTTTCTATATAGTGACTATTGGATTCACGCTCCCCGCACATGAGGCGCTCAATATATGTGGCTGGACAACGGCACACCCCTCTGTGTGCCCCAGTTTCCAAACTCACAAGATGGGGGCACCGGTTATCCACCCCTTCGTCCCTCCCGGGAGCACAGGGCCTCCTGCACTCGGGAAGCCCCCAGCGTCCGGGCCCGAGACCCAGCCCCAGTGCCCTTCGGGGAGCCGTTCACAAGAAGCCTACAGTCCCGGCGCGGCCCCCGCCAGGCTGCTGTTCCCAGCCCATATAATCTAATCGTGTTTCCAAGGTTGCGATCGATAACCCGAGGCCGCGCCAAAATGAGGCTCTTAAAGGGCCAGCGGCCCCGCCCGGCAGGCGGGGAGGGGGTCCCCAGCTGCCCCCCAGTACCTGCTGCAGGGTGGGAAGGCCCTGGGTAAAGAAAGGCTTTTGCAACAGCACAGCGCGTTGCGGGGGGGCCCCCCCCCAGGCTGTGTGGTCCTGGGCCAGCAGCCTGACCTCTCTGAGCTGGAGGTGCATCCTCTGGAAAAGGGGGCCCGGGAGACCCACTGCAAACCGCCTCCACATCTGCACCTCCCCGATGGGGAAAGTGAGGCTGAGGTATCTTCTGTACTCTGCTGCGCCCCCAGCCACAGTGTCCCCACTCAGCCCCCTCAAGGTCCCCCGAGGCTCCCTTGGCCCTGCCTCCCCTCCCCGCGGGCCAGGGCTACCTGTCTCAGGATCTATACAAACGCACTTAGCGATCAATGTCCTCACAGGCCAGGCTCATCGACCTGCCACCGGGCCCCCTGTGGCCCCAACCCCTCTGCACTGCTCTGCGGAGCTGTGTCCCCCACAGCTGAGGAAGGGAGAGAGCCAATTCCTCCTGGTGTGTTTGGGGACCTTCCCCTGCCCGGAAAGGGAAAAACCTAAAGGCCCCTGGGGATAAACTCTTCAGAAGCAGTGATGGAAGAATATTCTAGAAGCAGTGATGGTGGAATAGTCTAGCAGCGTGACAGTGGAATCTTCTAGAAGTGGTGATGGGGAATATTCTAGAAGCAGTAATGGTGGCCTGCAGTAGCAGTAATGGAATATTCTAGAAGCAGTGATGGTGGCATAATCTAGAAGCGGTGACAGTGGAATCTTCCAGAAGTGGTGATGGCAGCCGGCTCAGGAGCTGGAATGTGGACTTACCTGGTGTGCTGTGGACACAGCCCTGGTTTCCAGGGCCAGCTCTGACCAGTGCCCGGCCAGGCGGCCTTGTGTTCAGCCATAAATTGGGATGAGGAGCAGGCCGTCCTCCTGGTCCTCACATGTCGTGAGTGCTCGGAAGAACAGGCCTGGACCTGACTTGGAGTCAGTGTGTGCCCAGAGCTTGCTTGATCTCTGACCCTGCTGACCCTACCCCCAGGGACCCTCTCTCCCCCTCCACACCTTGCCACCCCCACCCTGGCTGTGGACCCCTGTCCTAACCCTGCAGCATCCCCCCACCCCGCACTCCAGGCCTGACCCCACTTTCTTGTCACCGTCCAGGTCCAGGGTCGGGGCTGCCGGGGTGAGAGGAGATTGATGGAGCCCCTGACCCCATGGCCACCGTTGCCAAGGAGATGGCCCCTGGGGGCTGGGCGGGGGTGGCCAGGCCGGGGGTGACAGAGGGACAGAGAGAGGGAGGAGAGGGAGGTAGGGATAGAGGGAGGGGATGGACAGACAGAGGGAAGGACAGAGGCACGGAGGGAGGGGCGCACATCAGAGCCTCCTGGGCAGCATGTCAGCTCTATCAACAGCTGCGGGGTGGCCCGGGAACCGGCATTCACCCTCCCTGTAGTCCACTTTTGATGCACCACTGATGGCCTTCTGTGTGCACACTGGGCTTGGACCACCCGGGGTCAGCCTGCCTCCATGGTGGCCTCTCATCCGTGCACGCCCAGGAGACCAGGCGAGGCATCCTAGAAGAGGGGCCAATGGCACAGGGCCCCACAGGATGAATAGGAGTTTGAGGGTTGGAGAGGGAACAGTAAGGAAGAGTGGTGTGAGTGGAGAGGAAGGGGTGGGAGGCTGGGGTATCAGGCAGGCTCCATGATGGTGGCACTTCTCCGAGGCTGGCGGACTGTGGCTGGTTGTCAGAGCCGGGCATAGATTTCCCATAATCATGGGGACTGCTGGGCAGATCCTTCAGACAGTTGGGTCTCTGAGCTGTTTCTCAGGTAGGTGCCCATGGAGTGCTGGACATGAGGGGTGACTTCACAGAGCACAGGTCATCATGGGGGAGAGGCAACAGCCGACACCGAGACCTGGGCAGCAAAGGAAAGAAATGGGGTGGGGGACCTTGTGGGTGGCAGTGCTGGCCAGAGGTGACGCCAAGCGGGGGACATGCCAGCAGAGTCCTGGGGAGGTCTGGGCCAAAAGCCACAGCAAAGGCCCAGATGTCAACTCAGCCAGAAGCTCCCTGTGCAGGAGCTGGGAGTTTGGAGCAGGTGACCTGGAGCCTGTGGCCACCTAGGCGAAGAGATTGAGGGTAGGCCATAGAGAGAGCAGGGAGGGAGCACGATGGGTGTCAGGACCTCAGGGAGGACGGGTTCACAGTGGTCAGGCAGCTGAATTGGTAGGAGGGGGTCCTGCTGGGACCAGGGTCTGGGGGGGGGGCGAGTGTGGTCTGTGGCTTTGAGTGAGCACAGGTGTGTACACAGATATACACATGAGCATGCCTGAGCACACGTGCGTGTGCCCCATCACACTGCACGTGTGAGTGCCCCATCACAGTGCACGTGTGAACATGCAATAAATATGCCAGAATATGTGGACACGTGTTTGCCAGGACATGCGCATATGCGGATACGCCAGGCAGCACGTGGAGACTTACACGTGTGACCATGCCAGAGGGCAGGCGGACAGATCAAGGCACAAAGGAAACGTGGACGTCTGGGCATGGCCAGCACGTGTGCACACGCGTGAACAAACATAAACACGCCTCACGGGTGCAAACACAAATGTGCGTGCATGTGCATGGACACGCCAGGGCACACGTACACATGTGAACACAGCTGAGCACTCTATACCCAAACGAGCTGTTGCAGCCCGTGTGGGCACCCACGTCAACGTAGACACGCCAGCGTGCAAGCAGGACCGAGGGCGTGAGCACGGCTGAGAGCTGCGTACATGCGAGCACAGCGTACTCACACGTGCGAGGACCCTCCCGGGCACGCGTGGACTTACCCGCGCGAGTCGCAGCGCCGCGAGCACTCAGAACCCACCGGCACAGGGCACGCTCGTACGCAGATGGTGGCCGCTCACAGCAGGCGCCCGCGGGTTTCTGGGCGGTGCGCGCCCCCTAGTGGAAAACGGCCGCGGCCCGGGCCCGGCAGCGCGTTTGTCCCGGGTAGCGCAGAGGAGGGTCCAGACCGGGGAGACCCCAGGGCCACCGGGTCAGGCCGGGAGTCAGCGCGGGCGTAAAGTGGTCAGATTAGGGTGAGAATGGGACGGGAAGGTTTGGAGAGGCAGGGCGGGAGGGGTCTGGACAGGGTCAGGAAGGGGCAGCCGGGTCGGGTCCCCATTTCTTGTCTCACTATTGAAGCCTCTCCATCCCGCCCATTGGCGCCCGCGCGCCCGGGGCCGGGGAGTCTGGCCCGGCTCGGTATCCCCTCACCCGGAGGCTTCCAGGGGTCCGCCAGCGCGCGGTGGTCTCCATAGGGTGAGGGCTCCGATGCCGGAGGAAAACCGGCCGCCCAACCTCGGGGCGCCACCAGGTGGCAGCACGCGCCCAAGTGCTCACCTCGGGCCTGAACCCCAGGACCCCGAGTCCCCAGGGTCCAGCCCCCGCCCCCGCGGCCCCTGGGAGGGGAGCGGTCTGGGAGGACCCTGTGTGACCCCGAGCACGCGGCCTCGCCGCTCTGTGCCTCGGTTTCCCAGCTTCGCGATGGGGGCCTGGAGATGACAGGGCTGGACACATGCGTGGGCAGGGTGGCTCAGAGGACCTCTGAAGAGGTGACCTTGTAGGGAAAGGAGGAGCACACCCGGCGCGGGGAGGGGGAGGACTGCATGTGCTAAGACCCCGAGGTGGGCAGGTGGGAGCTGGAAGGCGTGCTGAGCCTGGGTTGAGGGAGCCAGGGAGCCTGGGGCCAACTGTGGGGCGCACCACACCCACCACGGGGGCTGCGGGGAGTGGGGGTGGGGGCGGGGCTTCTGGCCTGAACGCAGGAAGTGGGGATAACTGCTGGATCCAGGGTCTATGAGACAATCCACAGGTTTTAAGGCAGTCTGATCCTAAATTCTCAACTTTCCCATTATGGGATGCTCAGGATGGAGCCACCTGCAGAAAATTCCGAATCCCCATTCCCAGGGTTGATGCCTCAATTTCAGGATCAGAGACCCGCAGACCCCTGGGGGCACGGTCCCTGTGACCCGAGGGTCAGGGATCCTGTCCCCAGAGACCCAGCCCCCCAGGCCCAGTGAGGAATGCCCCTTCCTCACCCCTCAGCAGTTCCAGAGTTTCTGCACCTTTAACGTAATGCGGCAAAATTAGCAGCTCTGCCTGCATTAATATGCAAAAATGCAAATCTGGGGGTGATTAAGCCACAGCCCCCAGAGGATATTTCTGCCTTGATGGATTCTATTGTCAGGGAGGTGCTGGCAGAGGTGGGGGGATGTGGCCTGGGTGGTAAGGGTCCTGGGGGGAGGGTCACCCAGCTCCCTGCCCCCACAGTGTCCTCCTTGCTGCTTGCACACCCTGGGGGGCCGGGGGGTGGGTACGAACACAGTGGGCAGGGTCAGCCAGCTCAGCTTGCTGTGTGACCTGGGGGTGGGGACCCAGGAACTTGGCTGAGGGTGGCCCCAGGCCTCAGGGCTTTTGCACAGGCTGGGGCCCCCACCAGGATCGCTTCTGGCCTCTGTATCCTCTCCCCAGGGCCCTCTCGGGCTACCCAGCTTGGACCCCCGACAGGTTCAGATGCCTATAAAGTGGCTCCTTGGTGACTGTTTCTTCCCAGGCTGGCTGTGACCCACCCCCACCCCCATGCCCTGGCCCAGAGAGGGTGCCCACAAACACTCTACAGGTGGGAGACTTGCTCGGGGTCCCCCAGCCCATGAGAGGTGTGTCCCAGGCTCCCCATCTGGGGAGGAATAGAGACCACAGTGAGGGTAGAGAGGCCCGGGTGTCCTTCAGTTCATGGAGTCATGCAGGCGGGTCGAAGTGAACGGGGGATTCTAATGCCCTGAAATGGGGCCAGCCCCGCCCCCAGCCCCGACAGAGGAGGCAGAGAGCAAGAGAGGGGAGACAGAGACAGAGACAAAGAAACAGAGACCCAGAGAGACAGGGGGGGACAGGCAGAGAGAGAGATAAAGAGAAACAGAGACCGAAAGAGAGAGAGAGAGAGAGAGAGAGACACAGAGAGACAGTCCCCATGCAGCCCCTCCCCGCAGAGCCCCAAGCTGGCGCAGGGCCAGCCGCCAGCTGCTGCCTTCCCCTCCCCTCCCCCTCCGGCCCTCCCTCCTGCACTCTGGGTGGGGGTTGGGCCCCAGGAGCCCCAGCTGCTGCTGCCACACAAGCAGGCCCGTTAGGCGCCCCACCAGCTGCCCCAGGACCCCGCAGCCCCCTGAGCGGGAGGAAATGCCTTTGCCTGGGCCGGGGCTTCTAAGTGCCTCTCTCTGCCTGACCTCAGGCCTCTCCCTCTGAGCCTTGGTTTTGTCACCTGTGAAATGGGGACCACCGTCCTCCCCAGCCTCTCCACCCAGTGGGTGCCCACCGTGTGCCAGGCCCAGGCCTGGGGGCTGCCCTGCAGGAAATGGGGTGGGGGCACTGAGCAAGCAAATCAAACAGTCCTGGGCATTGGTGGGGCGAGGGGCGAGGTGACAATCCAGCATAATAGGCTGGAGAGTGAGGGAGAGAGGTGTTCCCGGCCAAGGGGCCAGCCGTGCAAGGGCCCTGAAGTCAGAATGAGGCGTGGTGTCCAAGGAGCAGGGAATAGGAAGCCAGTGTCGCTGCGGGGGCTGGAGGGAGGCCAGGTCAGAGCGCACATAGTCGGTGCTTCTGCCCCCAGTTTGCTCCTTCTCCGGATTGCCCCCCCACTCAAGCCTGCTGGGACCCCAGCCCTGACTGGGAGGTGTCTTTGTCCAGCCTGACACAGCCAGGCCCCAGGCGGGGAAGGAATTAGGAGCTGGTGGGTGAATTTCTCGTTCTTCTCTGTGCCCATTCTGCAGACCTTATAAGTGAGGCACAGAGAAGTCACGGACCGCCTGGGGCCAGCTAGGGGTGAGAGGAAGCCAAGGAGCAGTGAGGGGCCAGGCCCCACCCAGACAGCAGGGTGATGGGGAGGCCAAGCCAGAGACACCAAGAGCTGGGTGGTTCCGTGGGTCTGAGGTAGGACCTCCACTCTCCAGGCTCCATGCAAAGGGGGAAACTGAGACAGGGACCTTCAGAGGGGATGCTCCGTCGCCCCGCATTACCCAGTTCCTCTGGACAGTGCTTGGGGCCGTCCCTGCCCTTGGGGAAGGGCCCCCCACCTCCTGGGCTCCCCTAGCACCTGCCCGGAGACCAGGCAGCCCAGCCTCGCCCCTGTTGGGTGGCGTGCTCACCAGTTTGCTTTACCTGGTGAGAACTTGGGCCCCGAGTAGGGAAGTACCCCATGCTGGACTCTCTCCTCAGTGCTCCCTGTACTTGCCTCAGTCCCAGGGTCGCCCTTTGGGGGGGGCCTCCCCGGAGCACCTCCTTAGCTTTCCCCCCGAGGACCCCGGGGCAGCTGGAAGCCTGCTCCTTCCAGGGAATGCCCAGTGAGCCTGGTCCCCGAGGGGGTCAGGGATCCCCCAAGTGGAAACCCACCCCACCCCATCCCATGGCTCTTCAGAGACCCAACTTCAGCTATGAGTTGAAAATTAAACTTTCTTTTAAGTTAAAAAATACCAGAACACACACACTCACACAGAAATACAATCCAACCTCTCAGCTCATCCCACCTCTTGAATATAAATATAAAGTAAGAACTGAAAGTTCCCCCTCCACCCTGCACGCAGAGGAACCGCGGAACCCTTGGGGCATTTCCTCCGCCTGTATTTCTTCAATACACACTTTTTTGCGTCGCAAAAACTTTACTCTCAAAATGGCATCATGGGTCTCGAACTTGTATTTTGTCTGAACAGTCCACCTCGGATGTCCTTCTGGCTCAGGACAGGTGTGCAAACCCCCTCTACTGTCAGGCAGGATGGTTTTCCTTGTTCAGTCACGTTGGAATTTTCTCACGCATCCCCGGTGGCCGGCATGGGTTGTTTCTGAGTGTTAGCTGCCACAAAACTTGTTCTAATGAACACTCTCATTTTTATTAGATTCCTGAGTGTTAGGGCTGGAATTGGAAGGGGGGGGAGTTCAAACGGATTCAGGGCTTCTGTTTTTTGTTTTTTGTGGGGTTTTTTTGTGGTATGCAGGCCTCTCACTGTTGTGGCCTCTCCTGTTGCAGAGCACAGGCTCCGGACGCGCAGGCTCAGCGGCCATGGCTCACAGGCCCAGCCGCTCCGCGGCATGTGGGATCTTCCCAGACCGTGGCACAAACCCGTGTCCCCTACATCGGCAGGCGGACTCTCAACCACTGCGCCACCAGGGAAGCCCAAGGTGGTTTCTTATTTGCGTATTTGTTTACACTTTTTTCAGTCATGAGTGACTAAGCTTCTTTTTCCTCTGTCTCTCCAGTGGCCATTTGTGTGTCTTCATGTGTGAATGAATTGTTCCTTTCTTTGCCCAGTTTTCTGTTTGGTTGTTTTCTTATTGATTTGTAGGAACTCTTTGTGTATGAAGGACCCAAATCCTTATTCTGTTTCCATGTGGAAAATATTTTCTCCCTAGATGTCCCACCTCATCTAACCTCATCTGTCAGTTTGTTACAACTCAGAAGCATATTTATGGAGTCACATTTGAAGATGTTTGTCCCTTTTTAGCTCTGGCTTTTGTGCCTTTTCCACCCCCAAAGAAGGCAAGGAGGTGGGGGGAGATGGGAGGACAAACTTTTCAGAGTTTCCTCCAATCCTGGGAGCACAGGGAGCTCAGCTGAGTCAACAGATCCCACCCCACACATGCTCCCTGCTGGCTGCACAGGACAAGTAGAGGCCAGGCGGAAAGATTGCAGGAGATGCTGGGCAGAAAAACTGCATCATGTTGATGGGTGACCCCATTGACTTGCCCCTTGTAAGCACCTACCCAGGGACCCTGCCCTCAGATGGTCCTGATCATGGAGCCCTGCTGAGTTCACCGCCAGGTCAGGTGGCTTTGGTCATGTGGCTGCATTCCTCTGGGCCTCAGTTTTACAACACGGGCGCTGTATGGTCACTGCCTCACAGGGCTGACGTGAGATTCAGTGAGATGATACCTGCAGGGAAAGTGCCACTGAGCAGTTCCCGGGGCCCGGAGATGACCCAGTCCAGCCCTGCCCAGGGTCATCCAGCCAAGACTGGGGGTGGGGTTGGGGGTGGGATTTGAACTTGAACCTGTTAGAGAGCAGGGCTGAGGGGCTGGGAGGAGTCCTCACGCTCTGGGTCCTCCCCTGGACACCCACCTGTCTGGCCCCAAACCTGTCCCTAGGAACCAGGAGCCCTGCTGGACCTCGGCTGCCTCACTGCCACCCTCCAGGCCTCCACAGCACCTGCGATGCCCCATGCCTCGTGGCGTGACACTGAGCAAGGAAGCTTGGGCCCCCACCCGGGGACCCTTAATCTGGCACAAGTGACGGGGTAACATAAATGGCAAAAAGATGGACGAATGGTGACAGGAGTTATAAGACAGGCAGGGGGCCTGGCCTGCCCTGTGGGCTGGGGAGGCTTCCTGGAGGAGGTGGCACCCAAGCTGAGGGCCGAAGGATAAGGAGGAGAGAGCCAGGCACAGCAAGAGGAAGGGTGACCCGGGAGGAGGGCACAGCCGGGACAAAGGCCTGGAAACTCACGGGGGGCTGGGGAGGGGCAGGCAAGGGGTCCGAGCTCCAGACAGGGTGGCCAGTACCGGGGTCGGTGCCAGGGCTCTCCAGGGCCCTCAGTGCACACCAGGGAAGAGCTTTGACCCCCCCAGGCCACACCCGGCCCTGGCCCCAGCTGTGCCCTCTTCCTGATCACCCTCCCTCAGCCTTTCAGGCTCAGCTCCCGTGTCCCCAAGGAAACCACGTTGCCCTCCTGGCTTTTCCCAGCACCCTTGAGTAAAACCCACACTCCTTAGCGTGGCAAGGTGCTGGCAGCCAGGACACCCCCCTGTTCCTGGAAGGCACCAGGGAAGAGGTGAAGGAGCTTGGACAGACAGGTGAACCATGTATAGGAGGCTGGCCTGCTTTAGGCGGGGGCCAAAGCCTTAGTTTGCCCATCTGAACAATGGGTGGTTCCCACCGCATGAAGCTCAGGGGAGCTGCGGGGCACTGGGGAGAAGGGTGTCGCCCCAGTGTGCCCTGGGGAGCCAGGAGCACCCCCATATCGCTGCAGGCAGAAGTCAGTGGGGCCACCCTGTGGATGGGCACGTGGGCAGCAGAAATCAGGCCGGGCCTCCCGGTCCCCTGCCCTTCCCCCCTCGCCCCCCCACCCCCACCCCAGAACTGGGCCAAAGAATGCCTGGGGGCCAGTCCAGGGGGAGGTGCCCAGTGTTGACACAGGCTGCCCCGGAATGTGGTGGGACAGGCCCCCAGGGCCCCTGAGTCAGGAGCTGTGGGCACCGGGCCAGGAGGAGGAAGGGCAGCCCTCGACAGGTGGCACCAGCCCCCTGGGGCGGATGGGCACAGGGCAGGGGGAGGGGACAGGTGGGGGGCCCGGGTGGGAGGGGCTCAGTGTGGTCGGACTTGGGCCAGGGCCAGGGGCTCAGCTTGGTCTCAGGGTTTGGTCCAGGGTAGGGGCTCAGAGCAGAATTGGGGCTCAGCTTGGGGCGGCGCTCATTCATTCATTCACGCAGCCCCTCGTGGCCAAGCCCTGGCTCTGTCCCCTGGGGCTGTGTCCCCTGGGGCCTTGGCAGAGCTGGGACATGGGCTTCCTGTGCCCCATTCATCCCTGTCACTGGCCCTGAGACGGCCCTGCTCGGAGGAGGGCACCACTACTAAGGCACTGAGGTCCCAGGCCTCACACCCAGCGCCCATAGGTGGCTGCCTCCTCACTCCCACCCCAGGCAAGCCTTCTGTTACCCCTCAAATGTACCCCGAGCCCACCCAGCTCACCACCCCACGGCCAGCCCCTCTCTCCCCTAACGATCATCCCTCCTCCTCCCCTTTGAACCTGCAGCCTCCAAATGGCACCACTGGGACCACTTCTCTCTCCTTCTCAGATCCCCAAGTGGCTCCATAGTGACCCCACCATGGCGACCCAGCGCCCTTGACCTTCGCTCATCTTCCCTCCAATTGTCTGGGCTCCAGCCTCCTGGGTTCCTGAAGTAACCTGTGCAGTCCCCCCACCCCCAGTGCTCCCTGTTCTTCACCCGCTGATATCATTCATCCTTCTGGTCACATCCAAGTGTTGCTGCCCCAGGGAACCCACCGCAGAGAAGGGCAAGTTTAGAGCCCCTCCTCATGCCCCGGCAATAGGGAGGACGAGGCTGGGGCTCCAGGCACCCACCCTACCCAGCCCTCCTGGCCCTCTGGCTCCCTAGGACAAGCTCAGGTGGAAGGATGGGGTCCCCTCCTATGCCCACGGCTGTGAGCGCCAGGGAAGGCAGGCTTGGGGAGTGGCCAGTGGTGCTGCTTCATCGTCCACTTTATGCCCACCACGGCCAGCACCTCCTCCCGCCTCTGCAGAGAGTAAGGAGCCCCCCACCCTGTATCCAGCGAGAGCCCTTGGCCCCAGACCCGAGCAGCAGGCCCTGCAGAGACCTCTCTCCCAGAAGCCAGGGAGAATGAATGAATGAATGAATGAATGAGCCCCGATGATGTCTGGGGTGGGGGTCATGGTGAGCGTGGACAAATCGGGGCTAGGTCCCTCCACGGGGGTGGCCCACTAAGCCCCCAGCTCCAGAGGCAGTGCCGCCCCCTGCTTCCCTCGAGACCATGAACCTAGGTTTGTATGTGGGGTCTGGCTTGACTGATAAGGGCCCCTCCCTTCCTCCCGGGCTTCAGAAAAGCAGGGAGGGGCTGGGTGGGGGTGGGAGAGTGTTGGGGGTGGGCTTGTTCACAGCCCAGGAGAAGGTACCCACTCTGGAGACAAATAAGCACAATGTCAGCAGGGTGGCCCCCAAGTCCTAAGTCCAACTGCTTTCTCTCCATGGTCAACCGTGGCTTGCACAACTACTGTCTTCTGGAAGTTTCCACCACCATCCCCATGTTCTGTCCCCAGCTGCCCCACTCACTGGTGGGAATCTGTCCTTGGCATGAGTTTGCTCAACCAGGAATGGGGTCCTCCTCCTCCTCTGGGTCCCCAACCCGGGGCAGCACACAGTAGGTTTGGCTTGGGGGGAGGGAAGGCAGCCCCAGGTGGGGAGGCAGGTCCCTGGCTCCAGCCTGCCTGCCCAGCTGGCACCCAAAGGAGAACAAAGGCCGCAGTCGGGGGGGGGCGGGCTGTGGCTGGCCTCGAGGGGCCCCTGGCACCAGCTGCTGGCTGCCTGTCCCCATGCCAGGGCCCCGTAGGGCGCACCCAGGCCTCGGGGCTGGGCAGAGCTTGTGGCCGAGTGGGGCCCCCATGGGCTGCTCCTCCCGGTGACTCAGCCCCAAGCCGGGTCTCCCCAGGGAAGACAACAATGGCCTGTGGGTGCCGGGAGGGACTTCTGGCAGGTGTGAGCCCCAGGGTGGACTGGGCCCCAGGGAGGAGATCTCTGAACCTCATTTTCCTCATCTGTACAATGGGTTTAATCACTCAGGCGTGAGGACCTGACAGCCAAACATATGGATGGAAAGAGCACATTTGGGACTAAAGGGGGAAGCCTTTTAAAATATTAATTAATTAATTAATTAATTTTTGGCTGTGCTAGGAATTTGTTGCTGCGCACGGGCTTTCTCTAATTGCGGGGAGCGGGGGCTACTCTTTGTTGCAGTGCATGGGCTCTAGGCACGTGGGCTTCAGTAGTTGTGGCACGTGGGCTCAGTAGTTGTGGCTCTTGGGGTCTAGAGTGCAGGCTCAGTAGTTGTGGCTCATGGGCTTAGTTGCTCCATGGCATGTGGGATCTTCCTGGCCCAGGGATCGAACCTGTGTCCCCTGCATTGGCAGGCGGATTCTTAACCACTGCACCACCAGGGAAGCCCTGGGTGGGGAAGCCCTGGGTGGGGAAGCCCTGGGGAGGATGCCCTGGGGGGGATGCCCTGGGGGGGAAGCCTTTGATGGCTCTTCTTGCCTTGGAGGATAGGGACTGGACAGGTCACAGTCACCAATGTGCACCAATGTCCAGCACCAAGCCTGGCACACCATCGGTGCTCAGTATTTGCATGGCCTATGAATGGATCATTCCCCTGCTTCAGTGGGTGTGTCAACTCCAGGAACACGGGCCCCATGCGGGTTAGAACCTTAGCATCATCGGAGGAGAGGGTGCTGGCCCGACCTGAGTGAGGCTGGGGTCCTGGAGGGGCCTCAGCCCCAGCCTGGTCCTTGAGAAACCCCTCAGGCTAGGAGGAAGCCAGAGCAGACCATGGACTTGTGCGGTCATGGTTGGTCGGTCCAGGGAAAGGCTGTGGGCTGAGGGGACCCTCACTTCGGAGACCTAGGTCTTAACAGTGGGGAGAGGCCGCAGGATGAAGGCACATGTCCTCAGCACCTACTCTGTGCCCATCAGTACACCCTTCCATTTTCCTGATGGGGAAACTGAGGCCCAGAGAGTGGCAAGAACTTGGCCGAGGTCACAGTGATGCTGGGAGGGATGAGGGATTTGAACCCTGTCCCCAAGACTCTCTCAGTCCCCTCCCCAGACCTGTGGCACATGGCGGCGCTCTGGCCCAGAAGGGGTCAAGGTGAAGGTCAGCCCAGTTCGGATGTAGCAGGAAGAGGCTTTATTAGGAGCCCCCTGAGCTCCCCACCTGCCCCTGGGGTCTTCTCCACCCCCCTCCCCCCAGGACCCCTACTTTTCTTCCTTCCTTTCAGCCCTTCTCCCTGGACCGAGGGCTGCCCTGAACTGTGGGAACTCAGGGCTCCAGATGGGGTGGAAAAGCCTTCCAGGCAGAGGGCACAGCCAGGGCAACGGCCCAGAGATGAGAATGAGCGTGGCAGGTTCTGAAATAGTGAGGAGGAGGAGGCCGCTGAGGCTGGAGCCCAGTGGGCCAGGGGTACCGTGGCCTCTTCCCAGCCTGGAAGGGAGTGTAGCTCTCTCTCTGCGGACACAGGGGGCCATGAAAGATTATGTTATTTTCATTTATACGAATTATTATTTTTATTCTGTAGGGTCTATGGTTCCCAAAAGCTGAAGAGCCCCTGGCTGTGTGTGTGGGGGCCTTGGGATCTAAGTGGACTCTCAGACCACTGAGAGTCAGAAGGCCTGGTCCGGCCTTAGTACAGCCCAAACTCAGGTCCAAATCCCATTTTACAGATGAGTAAACTGAGTCTCAGGCAGGCAAAGGCAACCAGCAAGTCAGAAGCACAGAGCGGGTTACACGCGGGGCTCTCTGACCCTAAAACAGAGCTGGCATCGGTGGCCCTGCAGGTAAGATTAGTCTGATTCGTTCCCGGGGGGTCTGGAACGCTCGAGACACCCAGCACCGGGGTCCAGCATTAGGAACTCAGATACGACCGAGCCTAAACGGCCGTGCGGGCGGCCACGCAAACCTGAGAATAAAACTGCAAGCCCCACCCCTTACCGCTTCTCGCAGCCTCTAGCTCAGAGGGGCGGGGTGGAGGCGGGGCCTAGTTACGAAAGGCCGAGGGCCCCGCCAATCAGGCTTTCGCACTCTCCGATTGGCCCCGGTCGCTCTGCCTTATCTTTCCATCTCACGGCCCTACCCGCTTGCGTCAGGCTGTGCACTGAAACCACGTGCGCCTCCGCGCTGGAAGATAATCCCTGCCCTCGACCCCCGCCGTTGGCCGACGGACCCCCGGCGCGCCCGCTCCAGGCTCCGGACTCCGCGGGACCTCAGCCGCGTTCAGTGGAAGCGTGGGGCGGGCGGCGGCGGCCGGGCGAGCGGGCAAAGGCGGAGGGATCCGCGGACGGCGGCGGGGCGGGGCGCGCGCGGGGCGGGGCCTGGCAGGGGCGGGAGGCGGGGCGCGGCGCGGGGTGGGGGCGGAACATGTCTCCCGCCGCAGGAAGATGAGGCAGCGGCGGCGGCCGCGGGCGTAGCGGGCCGGACCGAGCCCAACGACGCGGCCGGCGGGCACCGCGGGCTCCTCGCACGCCGCCTCCGCCAGCGCCCCGGCCGCGTAGGGCCCGCGGGGCGGACACGCGGGGAGCCGGGCCACGCGCCGCCGCCCACGCGCGCCCTTCGGGGCCGCGACGCCCCTTTGTCCGGGGGGGCCGTTCATGCCGCCGCCCCCCGCGCGCTGCGGGCCGGGCCACGCCGAGCAGGTGAGCGCGCCGGTACCGTCCGCCGCTTGGTGCCCGGCGGGCCGGGCCTCCCCGCGCGGCTCCGGGACGCGGGGACCCGGGGACGCGGGGCGGGGGCGGGCCGGGCGGGGGCGGCGCGGCCGGAGTCATTGTTCTCCAACTTTGCGCGCTGGAGGGGGCCGGCGACGTGGAGGGCGCGCTCGGGCCCGCGCGCCCCCGCCGGCCGGCACTTCGGGAAAGTTTGCGGAGCCGGGCGGGGGCGCGGGGGGCGCCGCGGGGCCGCCCAACTTCGCGGCGGGGCAGCGGCGTGGAGGCCGCGAGTGCCCCTTTTCCCGGGGCCCGGCCGGCGGCGGAGTTTGGAGGGGAGCGAGTGAGGGAGAGGGAGCGTCCTTTTGTCTGCGGGGAAGGTGCGCCGCGCGCCTACGGGCTCGGGCCGGGGGCCACATCTGTTCCGCGCTCCGCGGGCACGGGCGGCGGCTTCGGGGCGAGCAGCACGGTGGCGGCGGCTGCGCCCCGAGCTTCAAAGGGTTCCCGGGCCGCGCCGCCCGCACCGGCTGCGGGGGGTGGGGTGGGGATTGGTTTCCCGGGCCTCCTCCCACCCCTCCCCCCCCAGAGGAAGACGTTTCTGCTTCTCTGCTCCCAGAGTGGCTTCACACATCCTTCGAGTCCCCTTCAAGCCCCCAAAAGTTCTCGTGACACCCCAGAAGTGTTTTAGCTCTCCTAGAGAAGCCTGTTTAGCCCCCCGAGGTCTGCCTTAAAATCGGTTTCAGCCACCCCACAAAAAAGTGCGGTTTCGTGCTCTTCAAAAAAAGTCAGTTTCACACGCTTTCCAAAAAAGAAAAAGCTTCGCGGGGGAGGGGGTGCGCTGGGGCATCCGTTTCACACTCGTCTTCAGTTGGCAAACAAAGCGGGGGTTTCTCCGCTTCTGAGGTCGGGTCTCCCTCGATCTTGGAACCCCTTTTCCCTCGCGACCCCCCCCCCCGCACCTGGGGTCCGAGGAAGAGACGCTGAAGGGACTTAACTGTCTGACTGTGGGACGGAGACCCTTCCTTCCTCTCTTTTCTGGGTGTGGGATGGGGCCCGGCAGGTGGATCCCCCCCATGCTAGAATGGAGCCCCTAGGGACCATGCGGAGTGGGGGGAAACCCTGGTCTTGGGACCCCCCCCTCCCCCCAGGGCAAGGGATGTTTTCAAAGTTGCTTAAGAATAATTCCCGGATACATCGTGACAATAAAACAATCTAGGGTATTTTTTTTTTTTCCCCCAGAATTTGGTTGTTTTTTATGGGGTGGGGGAGGAGGTTAAGTGTAGTGGGAAGCTTTGCGGGTAGGTCCGTGCGCGGGGCGTCCCCCCTGTTTAGTTGTGGAGCAGGAAGGGGGGTTCGCCGTCTTGTGGATTTCTTTTGCTTTGAATTTGGGGGTGATCGGGCCTTCAACGTGCTCTGACAGCTGCTGGAGGGGGTCACCAAATTTCCCTTGGGGCGGGACCGGGTCGCCCCTCCCCCTTCCCGGGGGTGGGGCCAGTGGAAAGCCTGAGAGTGGGTGGAAATGGGAGAGGTGGCGGGGAGAGGGGTGGGTTCTGGCCAAGCTGGGAAGGGACCACTCCACTCCGCATTCAGTTTAAAATTTGCAACTTGATTCCTTGGTGGTCGCAGAGGGAGTTCAGGGAATGTACTTTGCGCTTCTCCCCGCCATTATTCAAACTCCCTGAGGGCTCTGGGGAGGGGTCTCTAGGGGCCCCAGTCCCTGAATTCTGGCTGCCCCACCCCCATGCCTCAGGGTCTGGAAGGGACGCAGCCTGGGAAGACCCAGATCCAGAGCAGTTAGAGGGGCCTTAAAGAGCTCTCCCCCATCTGCTCATCTCGGCCACTGTCACTCATACCTCTTCTCCACCCCTCACCTCTCCTTGCACCCGTTGTGGGCACCCTGCAGGGCTGTCTCTAGGCCTGAGGAGCCCACCCCGGCCCCTGGCCCCCCGTTGCTGCTGGAGAATGAACCAGCCACAGAGGATGGCGCCCGTGGGCACGGACAAGGAGCTCAGTGACCTCCTGGACTTCAGCATGGTGAGCGGCCCTCCCCGTCCCCCCGTCGTCCCCCTGCCGCCCCCCGCATGCCCAGCTGTCCACACTCCTGCGCCCCCCAGACGGTGGGAAAGAAGCTTGTGCCAAAAACACTGCCAGCATCTGGACCTCAAGTTTCTATGGCTTAAAGAGCCCCAGGTGGGGCTAGGGGAATTGGGGCGCCCTAGGATGGATGGGTTGACGCCCCCGCGGCAGGGTGCAGCTTTGGGGCCCTTGTGGGCTTCCAGAGGCACCCGTCGTCACCCAGCTGTTTGCCCAGGCACGGAGTGGGTCCAACCCACCACTTTGCAGTTGGGGAAACTGAGGTCCAGAGCGAGGGAGGGACTGCCCAGGGCCTTCAGCTTTTCCTTGGGGAGGCTCGGCCGTGAGGCCCCAGCTTGGCTCTGGGCATGCAGTGACCTTGCTTTGGCACCTGTAAAACTGTGATCGGGGTTATTCATAAAACTGTGATCGGGGTTATTCATGACATCGTGGGTGCAAAAGACGTGGGGTGCCCAAAGTCTAGGTGTCTTCTGTGGGGACCTTCCCTGAATGAGGAGAGGCCTCAGGCAGTGGACGTGTGATTCCTCAGTTGTTTACTGACACGAGAGTCAGTGCTGTGGGTCTACGGGGTGGGGGGACAGGGGGATGTCCTCACACTTCCCAGGTGGTGTGCTCTATCTGACACAGCCCGTTCCCCAGCCAGGCCAATGGAGGTTCAGAGAGGGTACTGCTTTCCAGAGGTCACACAGCTCAGACGGGCCCAGGGAGGCTGGGAGCTGGACCGTCCCTTGGAGGACTGGGGGCCTTGGTTTGCCCGTCTGTGCAATGGGCCACCTGTGTCGGGGGGAGGGGGGTGGTCTGCGTTTCCTCACAACCCAGGAGCTGTGTGTGGACTCCCCAAATCCTGCCCCCACCCCTCCCCCAGCGAGCACTATTTTGGTTTGAAATGGGTTCAGGGAGGATGCTTTCGGTCTGAATTTAATCCTCTGCCGGTATGAGGCCCAGGCCACTGAGGTCTGTCGAAACAAAAGTCCCCAAACTGAAACGACATCAGCCGCCCTGTGGAAAAACACAGCCCACGGGACGGAGCGGCCGCGGCTCCGGAAGGGCCATGCCGGTATTTTTAAGCCCCGTTTTATTTTTGCGTCTCAGCTGAGGAATCAGGGGTGCTGCTCAGTTGTTTTTTTGTTAAACTGACAAGTCACAGACCAGTGGGCCGGAACAGACTGGCTTGGGGGTCAGGGGAGGGGGTGGCACAGGTTCTGATTTTGCCCCCGCCCCCCCCCCACAGTCTCAACCACTTGCTCACCCCCTCCTGCTGTCCAGGGGGTCCAGACTCCCCCGCCCCCCAGCTCAGACCCATTTCACAGATGAGGAAAGCGAAGCTGAGTGTGCAAGGTGCCCAGTGTGTGTCCTCTGGGAAAACCCAGAACTGGATTTTTGTTCGACCTCCTTGTTCCCACGAGGAGAGAGGCCCTGAGGCAGCCCCCCATTTGCAGGAGGCTCACACCCTTTCCTTCCCACCTGCTCCAGAGACACTGAGTTAATTTGTTTTTTTGAAACAAGTTTTCGACTGGAAAGATTTTGAAGGGAAAGCGCTTCCTTGGGGCAGGTCCGTGTAAAGTAAACGAGGCAACTACCAGTTCAATACCAGGAAAAATGGCTCCTCCTAGCTGTTAAAATTGCACCTCTGCCCCCGCCCTGAGCTTCACCTGTTAGGCTGGTGGCTCTGAGGGTGTGTGGGCCTGAGGTGGTCCCTGGGTCTGACGACAGCCTTGAAGGGCGAGGGGCCAGGGGAGGGTGCTGTGGGCTTGCCTGGTGGCCCGACCGTGCTCCTTTGAGCTCTGCGCGTGCAGAGGCCCCTACATGCCCACGATGCCCATGAGCGTTTGGGTTTCACAACAGCCCACACGGTGTGAGCCCTGTGTCTTCTGCATCCGTTTCACAGAAGGGAATACTGAGGCTCCGAGGGGGGGGTGCGGGAGCCTGGCTGGGCTGATC
Organism: Mesoplodon mirus; assembly: GCF_964341445.2. NCBI lineage: Eukaryota > Metazoa > Chordata > Mammalia > Artiodactyla > Ziphiidae > Mesoplodon > Mesoplodon mirus. The sequence continues at coordinate 34,314,172 of NC_138980.1, forward strand.
ATAGACCTTCAGTGCCTGCAGGACACAGCCCAGTTCCCTCCCCCCGCCCTTGCCCCCCCCCCCCGTGGCAAGTGCCACGTCAGCGGCCCCTGGCACCCTGGAGGGCGAAACAGAAACAGAATTGAGCACCACCCCCCTCAGGCTCCTGATCCCCAGGCCTGCCCCTCCCCCAGCGCAAGCCTCAGTGTCCCCAGCAGGAAAGGGGCCCCGCCTTGAGGCCAAGGCCCTGGGTGCAGTGAGCACAGCCCCGCCCCCGGAGGGGACAACAGACCCCGTGGGAGCCCGAGTCCTGGGTGTGCTGGGTGCACACGTGCCCCGAGTCTGCACTTGCCCTGCCAGCTCAGCCTGTGGCCTCAGTGTCCCCTTCTGGAGAACAGGGTGTGGGGGCAGGACCCCCTTTCCTGGGTTGCTCCCAGGGCTTGTGATGCTGCCCCGAGTCATGCCCGAAGAACGCACACCCCCATGTCCTGCTTGTCAGCCCTGAGCCGCTCCCCACAGAGCCTTAATGCTGATTGCGGCCACTCTGAATTTCTTGGTCCCCAAAAGAACCTCTGAAACTCAGACCGTTGGGGCAGGGCAGGGCCACGGTTTGTTTCTTCTGCGGCACGAGGGTTTGTTGATGTTGGGTTTTCCCAGTTAATGCTGCTAAGCTGTTTAATCTTGAGGGACTTAACACTGTGGGTTTGGGTGAACGAGTGGGGGGGGCGTGGCGATGCACCCACACTCGGTGCCCGCCCACCCGGGAGAACTGCCCTGTCGTTGGCCGGGAAGGATGCAGCTCTGAGCACGGAGCCTGGCTCGTGGGGGCCCCCCGCTCCCCATCCCGGTGGCGGGGTCTGGCTGTCTTCCCTGCACTCCCACCGCTCGGGGTCAGGGGCCCATGGGGAGGTGGATGCCGGGCTCCTAGGGTGAAGGTCGGGGTCCGCGGCTGGGACACGGGTGGGACACGCGATCCATCTGGGAGTGTAAATGATCTCATTTTTTTAAAGCTGTAACTTGAAGAAAACTTTGTATCACTTCTAAGTGGGTATATTGTATCAAGTGCCTTCGTGTTATTTCATCCCCAGTAAAACAAATATAGAGGTAAACTGGGGAGTTTTCCCTGCCCCCGGCTGTGCTCCGGAGGGGCACCGGGGAGCCTCTTCCGGCCAGGGCCCTCAGGGCGCCTCGGGCCTCCTGGGGGACAGGACCCCAGCAGAGCTGTGGCCCTGGGCTGTGCCCCCCACTCACCCCTCTTTCTCCCCACAGATGTTCCCCCTGCCGGTGGCCAATGGGAAGAGCCGGCCCACCTCCCTGGCCGGGGCCCAGTTTGGAAGCTCAGGTAGGACCCCGCTGGCTGCCTGGGGGCTTCTTGTTTGCTTGAGGAGATCACCACGTGTGAAGGGTGGGCCCATGGAGGGTGAGGGGGGGCGACCGCGGGGTGGGGCTGGCGGCCGGGCACAGCCTCGTGGACTATGCACTAACAGGAGAGGTTTTCGGGGGCAGCGCTCAGGCCCGCCAGGCAGAGTCGGGGTGAGGGGCCCGGGACAGAGGTCCAGGCGCCCATGTGAGCGTGCGGTGGGGGGAGGGTGAGCCTAAGGGAACCCCAGGAAGCGGCTGCCGCTGTGGTTGTGTGACTTGCCTTGGGGCTAAGGGAGGAGCCCCGTGGTCAGCATGGTGTTACCGTCCACCCTGCCCCGAGAGCCTGGCCCCTGGTCCGGGTGTGGGGGACTCTGTGTGACTCACGAGGGCCTGGGTGAGCTGGGCACTTGAGCCTCCAGGGTCTCCTTGGCCCCAGTGGAGGGAACCTGAGGCCCAGGAGGGGTGTGACATGGAAGCCCAGCTTTCTCCAAATCCTGCCCTGCTCCTGGCTGTTCTCATTCAAGTACGTATTAGGTGCTGGTCGTTGACGAGACCCAGTACTAGCGTGATCACTTGGTCTGGTTTGTTCGAGGTCTGGGGTGGGTTCCTGGGATCTGGGACTTTGAACGTTCCAACTGGGGTCATCCCAGGCACACCTGGGTGAGCTGGTCACCCTGCCTGGTACTGAGTGCAGAGGACATGGCCCAGGGAGGACAGATGGCATGGCCTCAAGGAGCATAGAGCAGGGGTCAGGCTGCAGAGTGGTGGGGAGGGCAGTAGGGGCTGTCTCCACCGAGATGTTTGGTTGTTTGAGCGGAGGCCCGGGGGCGCAAAGGCCCTGGGGCAGCACCATGCCCAGTGAGTTGGAGGAACAGTTAGGAGGCCTGTGTGGACGGAGCAGAGTGAGGGAGGGGGAGGGGGAGGGCAGGCTGTGCAGGGCCTTGTGGACTTGGGCTTTTGAGAGGAGCCACGTGCATGGGGGGGAGCCCACTCTGGCTGTCGGGAGGACATGGGGGACCCCTTGGGAAGGCCAAGCTCTGCATGGACTTCAGTATCTTTTTGGGGTCTTGGGATGGGGGCCGTGTCCCCCCACGTTTCTGGGGTCCAAGACAGAAGGGTCTCTCTTCTCCAGATTCCATCAGGGTGACCAGTGGGCTCTGGCTGGAGGAGGAGGGGGTTTAAAGGGTGGTTTGTACTCCCCCCACCCCCCCTGCAAAAGGAAGGGCATCGTGCTGCTGACCCCACTGCCCCACGCTGGCCTTCCTCTCCGCCTGAGGAAGTGGCCTCAGGGCTGGCCAGAGTCCTCCCTGAAGTGTGGAAATCCCCACAGGCCACCCTGCCTCCCCATTCCCAAAACAGCCCTGGGGAGCAGGGGGTGCTGCTGCTCCCCTGCCTCAGGCAGAGGGTCAGGCCCCGGCAGGCTTCCTGGAGGTGGTGGCACAGTTCCTCCCTCATCTTCCCCCAGCTTCTCCCCTGCTCTCTTCTGTTGTCCAGTGTCCACTTGGGGCCAGTAGCCCCCAAGGAAGGGGCCCCTCCAGGACACCCCATGCCTGGCCCAGCCTGAGTGGGATCCCTGTGAATTTTGCAGGTTGATTTTGTGTGGTTTCTGCAGCCGTAGCCCACTCAAGGGCCCTACCTTGGCCACTTCAGGTGGGGAGGGTCTGGCCTTGTCCCACCGCACACCGGGCTGAGTTTTCTTCTTCCCCACGAGGGTTGTGTGGTTAGTCCAGCCCAGGAGGTCTCCAGTTCTGGACACACAGCTGGGGACCCCTTTCCCCAATTCAGTTGAGCAGTTAGTGCTGTCTGGGGCGGGGGAGGGGGTACGGGACCCGGAGCCCTAAGACCTGGGCTTAGGGGTTCCCTCCTTGCTGCCACTTCAGGCACAAGGCAGGCCGTGTCACCTGACACAGGTGGTGTGACTGCAAGCTTCAGTTTCCTAGTCTGTAAAATGGGAGTGTCCCCATCGGCAGAGGGTTCAGCGAGTCCTTGGGCGTGAAAGTGCCTTAAAATGAGGCGTGGGGCCCATCTCGGTGTCTGCCTTGAGGGTGTGCAGGGGGTCGCAGCTCCAGACCCGGGAGCCACAGGAACGGAGACTGGTCCCTTTGGGGGGCTCTCCCAGCTCTGAGCTCATTTCCCTACTCCCTCGTTGGTGGAGTTGGAGACTCCAGGAGAAGGTGGGGGGGTGGAAAGGTTGGTGGTCCAACAGCGGGATAGGGCTTGGGAAGTCACCCCCTTTCTGAGCCTTGGCTTTTTTCACCCGTGAGATGGGTCGCCGCCCTCCGGACGGGCAGTGTCGCTTTAAGGGGACAAGAGTTTCCGAATGCTAGCGGGTCGCGCCAGCCACACTCTCCCCTTCGCCCTCCGTGAGTGTCGTGGCCTAGTGTGTCTCTACTTAAAACTCCTTTGAGTCAACTTGCTTCGTTTAGATTCACTTCAAAAGGGCACTTCGTGTTAGAAGAGGAGCAGCCCAGGCTAGCGGGGACGGGTCTCTGAAGGTCTCGGGAAGAGGAGCTGAGCATGTGGGGTGTGCGGGCTGCTTGCGCCATCTCTGTTTAAAGATTCTGTTTTAAAGACTTGGTGTCAGGGAGGCACCGAGGCCAGAGGATTTCTCCTCGTCATCTAGAGCAGAAGACTGCAGAACGGGGATAATTTTTCCACTCCCTCCCTTTTGGGAAACCCCAAGGCACAGATCTCTCAGTGGCAGCACGTCCTCTGCCACAACCTATAGGGTCTGAGGCCCCACGAGATATGGGGAAATGGCCTGCTGACACCGGAGGAGACATCTTCCCTGTTTTCCTGTCTCGCAGCTTTCCTGGTCTGTGTGACTCTAAAGGTAACGTGCCCTTGGGTACAAACCTAATAGGTAGGCAAGGCGACATCTACCCTGGCTCAGCACAGGTGTGCGGTTACGGCCTCAGAGTAAGTTCCGGGCTAGAACTGCCAGCCGTGGACGTGCGTCCACGGTAAGAATGTCCCTCTGGTATCCCAGTTCTGGCTCTTTCCAACCTCCTCCAAATGTGCCGTTTCAATGGGCATTTACACGTTAATCACGGGCGATTATCTTTCCAAAATCAGATTGGCCAGGTGAGTTATTTTTTGATGAATTTCCGATCACTACCCCCTTTTTTTTCTTGGATTTAGTGAACTTTTTGCTTTGAAATAGTGATATATTCACAGGAAGTTGCCAACAAATGTGCGGGGCGGCCCCGCACACCCCTCCCCAGCTGTCAGTCCTGCAAATTCCTCACATGACACCAAATCGGGAAGCTGACCTTGGTATGATCTACAAGAGTTTATTTGGGTATTGTACTTTATTCACAAGATCTGCGTGCACACATTTGTTTGCGTGTAGTTCTGCTTGGTTTTATCCCGTGTTTGTTTGCGTGTAGTTCTGCTTGGTTTTATCCCGTGTGTAGTGCCATGAAGCCACCACCATGGTCTGTTCAGAACTGTTCTATCGCCCCATGACCTCCCACTTGCTGCCACTCACCACCCACCACCCCTCACCCTGGCGACCCCTGATTTACTCTTTTCCATCTTCCCAACTTTGTCGTGTCGAGAATGTTACATACATGGAATCATACAGCATGGAACCTTCTGAGATTGGCTTTTTCTACTGAGCACAGTTCCTTGGCTACATCAATAGTTTGTTCCTTTTTATTGCTGGCTGGTGAACTTTTTAACAACAGCAACACTTATCAATGACAACTTATGTCGACAATTGTTGAGTGCTGTATGCCAGGCACTGAGCCTGGATTGTTTATTCTGAGTCCTCAGTCCTCACAGGTTGGTGAAATAAGTGCGATTGTCATTCCCATTTTACTTACGATGAAGCTGAAATTCAGAGTTTATTAACCATCTCAGTTAGCCACCCAGTGTTGTCTCCCTATAGTGTCTTGTACTCCTGCACTATGCTGCACTTACTGATTTGTAAGAGCTTTTTATAGAGGAAGGATGTTAGTCTTGTGATCTGCAGCCTTTTCCCTAAGTTTTCATCTATAACCGTTGTTGATGGAGACTTTTTTTTTTTTTTTTTTTGGCGGTACGCGGGCCTCTCACTGCCGTGGCCTCTCCCGCTGCGGAGCACAGGCTCCGGACGCTGGGCTCACGGGCCCAGCCGCTCCGCGGCATGTGGGATCTTCCCGGACCGGGGCACGAACCTGTGTCCCCTGCATCGGCAGGCGGACTCTCAACCACTGCGCCACCAGGGAAGCCCTGATGGAGACTTTTAATTTGTCTCAGTGCTTTACAGGTTTCAGTTTTTTGTTGTCAAGTCTTCTATGTTGTTCTAGCTTTGGTGCCATTTCTGCAAAATCCTTGAGAATTAGATGACATAGTCCATTCTGCATTGCAGATGTGACAGTCATGAATGTGCCTGTTCCTCATTCCATCAAGTTGAGGAATATATGGGAAAAGATGCTGGAGGGCAGAAAAGCATGCCTTTGCAGTTCTTGGCAGAGCAAAAAAGTGAAAAATAAGTGGGAGGTAGAGAACCTCAACAGTGAAGTGATCAAGGTTGAGCTTCTGCAGCAGTTCCTGGCCAAGGGCATACATCCAGCTCACCTGTGGGACTGCTCAGAACACACACCCCTGGGCTCTAGACCCAGAGACACTGATAAAAAGCCTGGGATGGGGCCTGTAAGAGCTTCCAGGCAATTCTGAGGGGCACCTCCAGTTAGAAGCACTTACCTTTAAAGGCCATGCCTTGTAAAAGAGATCATACCGTTCTTATAAAAATTGATCACATACTGTGCACAAAAAAACCCTGTAACATAAAAAAAGTGACCAAAGTATAAACCATATTCTTTGAGAACAATGTGGTAAAACTGGAAATGAAAGACCAAAAAATGTAGGAATAAGTAAAAAGCTTAATGACTTGGAAATAACAAAATTCCTTTTTGTTTACCTTTGGGTTAAAGAGGAAATTAAAACAGGCTAGACAGAAATCAGCAATAATCTAAACACACTGAAACTACAAGGTGCAGCTAAATCTGTATTTAGGGAAGAATCATAGCCTTTGACAGTGTTCAGATACAATGAAAAGAAATGGAGTAAGCATTTAATTTAGGAAGTTCTAGGACGACGGTATAAACTCAAGAAAACCTTTCTTGGTGGTTCGAAATGCCTTAAAGCATTTCCTAAATTGCCATTTACCCATGAATTTTTGTCTCATCTTTTTACGCTCCTGTTACTTTAGTACTACCCGGTGTCAGTTACTGTGGCTTTTTAGAATTACTATTAAATTTTTCTTTTTTTCTTTTATTTATTTGGCTGCGCGGGGTCTTAGTTGCAGCGTGTGGGATCTTCATTGCCACATGTGGGATCTTTAGTTGTGGCATGCAGAATCTTCCGTTGTGGCATGTGGGGTCTTTAGTTGCAGCATGCAGAGTCTTTAGTTGTGGCATGTGGGGTCTTTAGTTGTGGCATGTGGGATATAGTCCCCTCACCAGGGATCAAACACCCCAGGCTCCCTGAATTGGGAGTGTGGAGTCTTAGCCACTGGACCACCAGGGAAGTCCCCTAGTTACTTTAGCTTTGTGGTGTTTTTATAGTCTTCAATTGTTATTTTTCAGGTCCCCCCTCCACCCCATATTCAGATATGCTGATTCTTTTTCATGATCTTTAGAATAACTGTTATGTCTCCTCCCACATCCCTCCAAAACAAACCTACCTGTTGGGATTTTGATGTTACGTTAACTTCATGGGTAAATTTCGGAAGAACTGTTTGTGTTTACAGTACTGCATTTTCATGTTGTAAGAACTTGGTGTCTTCTCCCTTAAGTTTTGACCCTTAATATTAAGTTTTTAAGATAAACTTTGAAAATGAAAGCATAAGGCACTTAGCCATTTTATAGTTTTCTTTCTTTCTTAATTTGCTCACATACTTTTGCAGTGAGGGTTGTTTCTAGGTGTTTTAGGATTTTCCATGCTGTGGTTTGGGGATCTTTTTTACCATATTTTCTACCTGGTTGCCTCCTGACATCCCCTGATTATTTGCATTCTTCCCTTGACTTGGTTTTCCAGGTAAATCATCCTCAGGCCTCTTCCATCCTGGTGTGGAGGCCATGTGCCTTTTCACATCAGCAAGTGTTTCTAGAACCACATTGGGTGTGTGCTGTTTGGCTTCTTGTCAGCAGGACCGGGCCTGATCCTGGCTGTCAATTCAAGATAGATCTCTCTGACTGTCTGTGTTTATCATGTTCAGGGCGTTTCCTTCTGGTCCTATGTTTCCATCCACACAAGTGATTGGCATCACTGTGGTGTGTTGGGTGTCTCAGGACAGCCCCTGGTTTCCTCCTTCCCCACGTCCTGACGCTGTTCATTAATGGTTTTTCTCACCCCGACGCTCCCTGAATTTTGGGTTTGGTCCATATCCTTGTTTAGCTGCCAGACCAGATCTGCCAGCATCCGTTTTGCATTTTGCCTGTGTTCCCATGTCGTGTGGCACTGAGGCTTCTTGTGGCTCCCTGCCATGTTTCTGCACCAGTTTCTCTGGTACAGTCTCCAGCAAGTGGGGGCCCCCCATTCTCTGGGCACTGGGGAGCAGACCGCCACCCTGTTTGCATGTGACACTTTCCCCAACTGCTTTATTTCTGCTGTGGCGATTGGCCTGTTGTGATTTTGTCCACTCCTCTTGTCAATTCTAGCATTTTGTTAGGGGGGAAAAAATATCATCCGTTTCAGGCACATTTAAAAATGGTTCATGTTGCATTCTTTTCTTTTTTTTTTTTTGCGGTACGCGGGCCTCTCACTGTCGTGGCCTCTCCCGTTGTGGAGCACAGGCTCTGGACGTGCAGGCTCAGCGGCCATGGCCCATGGGCCCAGCTGCTCCGTGGCATGTGGGATCCTCCCAGACCGGGGCATGAACCCGTGTCCCCTGCATTGGCAGGTGGACTCTCAACCACTGCACCACCAGGGAAGCCCTCGTGTCTGTATTATTGACTTTTTCCCCAAGGAATCTGCTTCATTGACGAATCGATGTGTATCAATTAACTGCTTTTCTCTTCACTACTTCTATTTAATTTAATTAATTTATATCCATTTTTTTGCTGTGCTGTGTGGCTTGTGGTATCCTAGTTCTCCAACCAGGGATCGAACCCGGGCCCTGGCATTGAAAGCGTGGAGTCCTAACCACTGGACCACCAGGGAATTCCCCACTAGTTCTGTTTTAATTCCTCCCGTTTTTTTAGTTTTTCTTTTCTTTTTTCTCTTTTGACTTTTGAATAGAAGGCCCTTTTGTTTATCACTGTTCTCTTGCTCAGTAATCATGTTGAGGGTTATAAATTTCCCTCCGAGGACCACATTGGCCATATCCCGTTGGTTTCAATAATGCGTATTTTCATTATTTTTTTTAATAGATTCTTGGTAATAATTTTTAAAACACGTTTCTCTTTGAGTCAGGTTCTTCAGAGATTTCCAATTTCCAGGTTGGCCGTGGAGTGTTTATTCCTCGATTGGCTAATTTCTAGGTCACCGATGCAAACGTCACCGTGGCTTGGGCTGTGCTGCTGTTGGGTAGATGCAGGGCGTTTCTACTCTCCTGAAATGGGGGCCGCGTTGATCCTTATTCCTGAGGGCTTGAGGGATACTTGGACACGGAGCTGTGAGGTCTTCATCTCCTGCCCATCACGTTTAGACTTCTAATTTGTTCAGTGTCAAGGACCCAGGGCGGTGGGATGTTCTCTGTGGGTCCAGCCCACTGTTGACAAAAACCCACCCTCTATTCCACGTGAGAGCTTGCGCCTTGAATTCAGACTTTTCTGTGAACGTGATGGCCCCTCCTTTTCACGTGCGTTGCTTGGTATATCTATGTGCATCGGATTGTTTTCCTGAGTCACTCGTTCCAGAACTGTTTTCTGTAGGTGCCGTGTTCTCAGCTTTCAAAAACATTGCGTCTGCATCTGTCTCATACTTTCCATGCTCTTGTATGTTTTCACGTCTGTATACTTCTTCCTTGCAGTTGTGCCTGGTGTCTTTTCTCGGGTTGGGTTTGGAAGGCTGTGCTGCTGGTGGTTCTGATGGTTTTAGGGAATGTGCTGAAGCCTCCCACGTCTGGCTCCTTCTGCCTCAGAACTGACGTCACATCTTGTCCTGCAGGAAAGGGTTCTTCCCCACCCCTCCTGTGTGGTATAAATACGTTGTCCTTATCGTGTTCATTCTGCCACTTACGAGGCTTCAGTCTCCTCACCTGGGAAGTGAGGTTGATGGCGGCCATTTAAGGGTTCAGTGGGATAAACCACAGGAAGTGCCTGGAGCAGCGCGGCACCTGCGGGCTCTGGTGCCTGTTCTTGGGATGGTGTCGAAATTCCACTTAGTTTAACTTAACGCATGGCCCAGATGGGCTCAGCCTCCCTGCACCATCACGTCCTCCAGACTCGCAGGGTCTGTGCTGGGACTCCCCCGCCTTGGGGATGTTCTCCAGGGAGGGGTGCGGCTCTGGATGTGCACCTGGCGCCTGCCTTTTGTGAGGGGCAGTGGGTTGGGGGTGGAATTCCCGGGCCCTCGCCTTCCTTATCTCAGCTCCAGCCCCGTGGGTTGTGTCATCGTGCGCACACAGCCTCCAGGGAGTGCGCGCGTGTTTTTCCGGGTTTTTCTCTAACTCCAGGTTTGGGTGTTTTTCCTGTTCCTCCCAGGATGCCGGCTTCGGTGTCTGGGCTCGTGTTAGGCCCTCGTGTCCGTGGTCTCAGAATCCCCCCTTCCCCGGTGTTTGGGGGCATCTCCAGAACCCACCCTTCTGTTTGATCACCTCTTCTGCATTGTCACTTCTGCCTTGCTGCCTCTGATGCTGCTTTTAAAATCTCTTGTGAATTGGCAGCAAAAACTTACTAGTTTTTCCTGCTTTCGCTCTTCCTCTCTCCCTGAAGCCTTATCTTCCTTCTATTTTACGGCACCCACAAGCTCTGTAGTTTCCTTGACGGCGCATGGTGGTGGTCTTAGATATGCTTCCGTTTCCTGGGATAAATCCTAAATCTGTGAATGTCCATCTTAAGTGTTCCACGTTTGTTTCGCCCTGGGCCTGTTTCTTGCAGGGAGGTCCCAGCTGGGATTCTGAGCTCATATTTGGCTGAGCGGTGGGGTGGGCGAGATCCTCCCATCCTCGCCGTTGGGTAGAGGGGTCCCCCTTGAGGCTGAAGCAGGATGGGGTCTTTCTGCTGTTGCTTTGGTCTCGAATCTGAAATTCACAGGAAGGAGGGGGCAGGGCAGTTTCTGCAGCTGGGGGACCCCGTTCCTCTGAATTACCACGCATCTGTGGGCCACCCACCTGAGGACCAGCTCTGCCCATTGGGGAAGCCTCTGGGGTTGGGGGGTTGCTGCTCCGGGGGTTCAGGAGAGGTTGGGTTGGAGCCAAGCCCTGGTTTGGGGGACCATCTGCTCTTGGAAATAGTGGGCTGTGCCCTCCACTCACTTCCTCTCCAGCCTCAGGTCCGCTTGCTTGGGCGCAGCTCCAGGTCCCCTGTCTCCCCACCCCCAGTTTCAGGGGCAGGAACAGCAAGGGCTGTGAGCCGCTCCGGCACTTTCCTCCAGCCACTTGGAACCTGCTCCCTCTGGCGGGAGCTCCCTGGCGCCCTGGAATTCCTACCAACTTTTGAAACTCTGAAGGCCAGAAACAAGCGTAGCAGCTTGTGAACACGGAGGGGCAAATGAAAAAGGGGGCGCATATAAGCGATGAGAGGGTCTGGGTTTAGGGCACATCGTGCATCTCCCCGCAGCTTTCCTTCAAGTCTGAAGTGATGTAAGAGTGCAGAAGTTGCCCCAAACATCACAGGAAGAGAGGCGAGGACCCCACTGGCCCGTGCAGGGAGGCCCCGGCCCACTTGAGGAAGGACTTTCTCCTGACTCACACCTGTGTTGGTCTTGCCCCTCGTGAGACCCCATGTGCTGGTGAACAGGCCAACATCCCGTTTCTTGGGGATTTTAATTCTAAGGGGAAAAAGCCAGAGGGGGAGCTGATAGTGGCAGGAAGGAAACACTAACGTGAGGACAGGCAGACGGCTGCCCTTAAGGGCTGTTAATTTTTTCTCAGATGTGATCATGGTGCACGGTGGTTATTTTTATTGTTGTTGCTACTTTAGTCTTTACTTGGGGGGGCCACACGTCCAGCACAGCAGCCGCTTAGCCACACAGGGTCATCTAATCGTGCGTTAATTAACATCTCGTCGAGTGGGGAGGTCTTTCCGCCAGTCCCGTAGCAGCTGCTTGTGACTGCAGGAGGATGGCACCGCAGGAGGATGGCACCGCAGGAGGACATTGTGATTGGTTAGATAGTTATCAGAGCAATGAAGAAGCCAAAAACAGATATTTGTCGAGGTTTTTGGGGGGCCAACCCTGTTCAGGCAACGCTGGGGACAGGGGGCCAGCGAGGCGACCTCCCTGACAGGGGATGAAGGATTAGCAGGTGTGGGGACTGCTGGGGCAGAGCTTGGGTCAGGGTTGGGGATCTGCTCAATTGTTGGGCAGGGAGGAGTGAGCTGGGGGCGAAGGGCGGTGAGGGAGGGGTCTGGTCTTTACCCTGAGAGCAGTGGGGAGCCATGGGAGAGGCTAGGAGGAGGGAGGAGAGGCAGGTTTGGCTTCCGGAAGCTCCATCAGGCTGCTCGGGGTGGAGTGTGGGCAGGGGTGGGGGGGACACTGCTGTACGGATGGGGCTTGACCCAGGGGACACAGGGCCGAGCCAGGCTCTGATCCGAGGCCACGGGTGGGGGGCAGTGGGGTGAGGGAAGGGGAGGGGACGGCTCCCGGGATTTAGCCCGGGCACCCGGGGGAGGGGGTGCTGACAGAGCTGGGGCTGCAGGACGAAGCCCCTGACGACCGTGGCTATGCGACAGGTTTGTGGTGGGGATGGAGCAGGGCCATGCCTAGGCCCTGTGACTACGTCTTCCCCACACTCCAGGTACCGAAGTCTGCTAGTCTGGCTACTTTCTACGGAGGGACTGGCTCCTGGAATCTTCTCCGTGCCTGAGTCAGCAGACCTTCCCTGTAAAGGGCCAGACAGTTTGTATCGCAGCTGATCTCTGCGTTGTAACCAGCACCGCCGTATACAGGGAACAAACGTCCGTGGCCATGCGCCAATAAAACTTTACTGACAAAAGCAGGCAAGGGCAAGACTTGGTCCAGTCACAGTTGGCACACCTGCCCTGGAGGAATCAGTCGGGACGGAGGCCACTCCGAGGGGCCCCCCCCCCCATGTCATCCAGCCAAGGGGGCGTCCGGCTGGGGCCCGGGCTGGGCGGGTCCAGCTGTGCCACACTGGTCATCCTGGCGGCAGCAGTTCTGTCACCTGGGGTGACTTGGGATCAGATCTGAAACTCGGAGGGGCGGTCGGCGCCCCTGGGCACACCCAGCCCTCTGCTCGATTGATCGATCTCCCACCTCTTCCTGGGGGCAGGGCCCAGTCTGAGCAGAGAGGTGACCTTTCCGGGGGCTGCCCTGCCACCACTTCACCTCCAGCACTTTAAAAAGAAAAAATTATACTGCATCAGCAACGTCTTATTCTATTAGTACATTTTAATTAGAACGTGAACAAGAGATGTTACGAATATTCATGATCGGTTATTTAAAATGCATAATTAACCAGCGGGGGGTTAATATCTATTAATGGCAGCGGTGGGGGAGGGCCCCTCCCTCGTTCTGTCGTCTGGTCTCCAGCATCTGGGAGGCTGGGGCTGGGTTGGGGGGTTTTACCAGAAAGGGCAGAGCAGGGCCTGGGTTCTTCTGCCCGAAGCTTGTGGGGCCCAAGTTGGAGGGGTCCCTGGGTGTCGGGCCCAGGAGCGCCCATCACCCTGCCAGCCCTCGGGGGGTGGGAAGGCCTTGCTTTGGCCTTGGACCTGGCCTCCTGCTCTTGCTCAAGGGTCCTGGCGACTCTGGGGCCCGTGGTGGATGCCCTGGGGGTGGGGGACCCAGAGTGGAACGAGCTCGTGGGTGGGCACCGGAGAGCGAGGGGATGACAAGTAAGTGGCCGTGGAGGGAAACTGGGGCTCGGGTGCTGGCCCTTCGCCCAGGGTCACCCCCCCTTCACCAGTTGCTCTCGTCGTCAGAGCCCAAGTGGGGACTCAGGACCTTGGGATGCAGACATCCCAAACCTGGTGCCAAATGTTAGATGGATTTGTGGAGACCATGGGAGCTCTTTCTGACCCCCTGCCCGCCAAGGCGGCCTCCAGCTCCTCATTGTAATCACATTGGAAATTTTTGATTAGGAAACAGAATCTAACCGAGGTATATGAATATTTATCAGACTGGGAGATTAATATGCATATTATGCAAATCAGACAGCAATTAAACACCAACTCTCCAGGGGAATGATTAACTCAAAAGGCACCAAAAGAGAAGGATGCAATTTGAAAGAAGTTTCTGGTACAGATGCGCAGAGGAGGGCAGGGTGAAGGATTCTGGCTGGGGTGTTCGGGATGTCCACCACGTGGGGTCGGGGGTGGGGTGGGGCACATCCCCTGGCACAGATGGCAGGGCTGGGCACGGGGTTGACTCAGACTTGTACGTGGATACCCCCAGCCCTGCAAAGTAGGGCGTGTTTGTGACCCCATCTGAAGAGGAGGGAAACTGAGGCACAGCTGGGAGGGGCCCGGGGACTGCTCCCGTTCTGCTTGTCCAGGCCCTGAGCCCCGTGGCCCCTGATGCACGGTGTTGGAGCCCACCCGCCCAGGAAGGGTGCAGGCCTGTGTGCCTGCCTGCTGGGAAGATCCGGGTCCTGGGCTGGGCCCCTGGGCAAGTGTTCAGGGAGATAAGGGCCCTGCCCTGCCCACCCTCCATCCAAGGTCCTTGTCCCCACGGTGGCTAACCCTGCCACACCTGGGCCTCAGGGCCCCGCCTATCTTATGGGATTGGATTTCTCCTTCCCTGCCCGCCAGCCTGGCGGGTAGTTGGGTAGTCGGGTAGTCGATAGTTGGCGGCAGCTGTTGCTTCAACAAAGGGTCGGCCCCGCCTCTTGAATTGGCAGAGATGGGAAGGGGGAGGCTCCCACTCTGGAGATGAGAGATCCTCCCTCATCCCCATTCCCTGACGCCTTCATGAGCCTGGGCCAGAGGGAGGGACTTGGGCCTGGAGAGGGAAGCCCAGAGTGCGAGTGAGGGCTCCGTCCAGGGTGGGCTGGGGGCTGGACGGGAGGGTAGAAGTGTGCCAGCAGCAATGGCAAGTTCGCCAGCAGCTGGTGGTGGAATTGTTTCTTGGGCCGTGGACCCGGAGGTCTGCTTAGTGCCGGCGTGTCCGGGGTGCTTGCCGCTGGCAGTGGTGTCACCATGGGTAGTGCTAGGGTGGGTGCATCTGGACGGGCTTCAGCACCAGGCTGGGTCAGGAGGGGCCTGGAAAGCTTCCCAGGTCGAGTGAGGGCTCCCCGAGGCAATGCGGCTGGTGTGGAGCGGCCGGCTGGTGTGGAGCGGCCGGGGGCCGGGCCCCTAACCCTGCCTTCCTGACCTGCAGGTCTCGAGGACCGGCCCAGTTCGGGCTCGTGGGGCGCCGGCGAGCAGAACAGTTCCTCCTTCGACCCCAGCCGGGTGAGGAGCCCGTGGAGGCCTGAGACCCTGGGGTGGGGGTGGGGGTGGGTGGGTGTGAGGAGAACCCTGGCCTGGCCTGCAGGGGCTCTGTGGCGCGCGGTTGCATCCTGAGCCGGAGGTGTCCCCGAGCCTCCCTCATCCCTGCCCGTGCCCCCCACAGACCTACAGTGATGGCGCCCACTTCAGTGAGTCCCACAGCACCCTCACTTCATCCACATTCCTGGGACCTGGGCTCGGAGGTGAGTGTCCACGTGGTCCCTGCCCCCACCCCCGTGCCCACTCGGTCCTTGAGCACCGGGGCTTCCGGGATGGCCACCCAGAGCAGAGGACACAGGTGGGGACCAGCCAGGTGCCTGCCGGGAAGTGGACTCCGGATTCCCGACAACCTGGGGAGGCCGAGTCTGAGGCCGGCCCCCTCTCCTGCTCTCCCCAGAGCACTGGCATCCTGACCGTGAGAATCAGGATCGGGACCTGGACGAGGGTCCCCTCTCTAGCCCCAGTTTCCCGACCTGCAGGGATGGGGATTCTCACAGAGCTTTCTGTGTAGCCAGTGGTAAGGACTCACCTGGCTCCCCAGGGCCCGAAGGCCCACCCCCATCTTGCAGATGAGCAGACTGAGGCTCAGCGAGAAGGGACCCAGCCTCTGGGACCCTCAGGCCCTGGTTGGATGTCTGAGCACTGGCCCTGCTGAGCCTGGGCCCTCCCTGTTCAGAGGGAGTGTCGGGGTGACTGCAAAGCTGGCATCTCGGGGGGTTGAAAGGGGCCAGGGGGTGGGTCAGCTCCCACCTCAGGGCCTGGGCTGCGCACTCCTGGTGCTCCTGAGACACGAGGTCCTTTGCACATGATAGCCGGGTGAGGTAGGCTCCTTTGGTGCCATCCCCAGCGGTTCCCAGGCCGAGGTGCATGGCGGCGGGGTTGGTGGCTGCTGGGGGAGGTGGGTGAAGTCTGGTTGCCAGGCCCAGCCAACCAGTGGGGCAGCCAAGGCCGGAGGGCCTGGGGTCCAGCCCTTGTGGGCTGGCGCATGGAAGGAGCCGGATGGGCGAGCGTGGCCTGGGCGCAGTCCCAGGCGGGGAGGGGGAGCACTGTGTCGGCGGGAGTCTGTGTGCATCTCCCAGACCGGGAGGTGAGGGCTGGCCGGGTGGCCTCTGCACCTGCTGCGACACCGCTTCCCCCTGCTGTTCCTTCCTCCGCTTCTTCCTGGCACAGGCGGTTGCCACGGCCGGGCCTGGTCAGCAGGGCCCCGAGACCAGCTGTGTCACACACCCACCACATGCCCCAGTGGCTGAGGAGCTCAGAGAGTGCAGCAGGGAGCCCAGGCCAGGCCCAGGGAGACAGTGGGGAGGTGGGTGCAGTTTCGGCCTCCCTGGGCCCTGGTTTTCTTGCCTGTGGACTGGGGCTGGTGATAGCCATGGTGGGGCAGCAGGCGGTGAGTGCCAGGCCCAGGGGGCGAAGGTCACTCTGTTCCCGTGCGGCCCCCAACCTGGTCCAGCTCCTCGATGAGACCTGGTGGTTCTGCTCTTGGTGTCTGTCCTCCTTCTCCCTCTCATACCCTGATGCCCGGGCCCGGTGCATGGCTTGGGTACCTGCTGTATACCCACAGGGCTCGTGGTCCTCGCAGGTCCCCTCCCAGAACCTCTGCTTTCTCTCCTTGCCTCCCTCAGCCTTCCTTTCAGGATGCCCCTGCTTGGTGCCTGCTGTACGCAGGGTCAAACCACAGCAGCCCCACCCTGCAGTGGGGAGCCCAGAGCCCTGGTTGGGCCGGCCAGCTTTGCTTCCCACGGCCACCCTGGGAAGGGAGGGAGGAGTGCACCCTCTGGACTGGGGGCGAGTCCCCTCTGGCCTCCAGGCTGTGGTTTGTTCATCCCTAAATGGGCCCTGTGTCGCCTACCCTGAGCTTGAGCTGGTGGGCGTGGCCTGTGGGGCATCTGCTGTGTTGGTAGGAGCGTGGTTCTTCTCCCTGCCCCCTAAATGGCATTTGCTCCAAGAGTCCACTTGAAATTGTCCTTTTAAAATCAAGGGGAGAGGGAATTCCCTGGTGGTCCAGTGGTTAGGACTCGGCACTTTCACGGCCGAGGGCACAGGTTTGATCCCTGGTCGAGGAACTGAGGTCCCACAAGCTGCGCAGCATGACCAAAAAATAAGTAAAAATATTCAAGAAATAAATGGATAAAGGGGAGAATTCCCGCCCCCCGCACCCAGTTTGAGAATAAACCAAATTAGTCAAGCATTCTGATTCCTTGCTTACGGTAAGGCTGGTTAAGGTCCACCCTCAGTCAGGATAGGTGCCCAGCTGAAGCCAGAAACAAACTGAAATTGTTCAGGTACTGATGGGTCCAGGGACCTGCTTCAGGCCAGGCTGGATCCAGGTGTTTGTGTAGCTGCAGGAGTCTGTTCACACCAGCTGCTCTCTCGGGCAGGCTGTCCCCCCACAGCTCGGTCTTCCCCACCCACACAGAGGAAGGGCTCCTTCGCACTGAGTGGCTTGAATCAGCGTCCCCAGGGATGTCACATGCTTGTTCGTGAGCTGACCCTGTCCAGGAGCCCAGGGCCTGGGTGCTGAAACTTGCAAGATACCAGGGACCTCGACCTGTCCCCTGGGAACCCAGCACCCTGGGGAGTTGACACCTCATGACCTTGAACAGAGGAAACCAAAGCTTGAGAAGGGCGGGGGTGGGGAGCTAAGTCGGTGCTGTCCCGCTTTGGGGATGGGGCACGTGGGGGCCCTGGCGGGTTTGCAGAATCCTCTGCGGGTCATCCGGGGATAGCGTCTGGCTGGAACCCCACTTGTCCCTCGGCCCCTTGCCACTTGATGGGGAGACCAGTGTCCCACCACGGTTTTCAGTGTTGTGCACTTGTGGAGCGCCTGCTGTATGCGGGCATGTGCCGGCCTCTGGGTCAGCTCTGGGTGATCCTCCTTCCTTTTCCCCAGGCAAGGGCGGCGAGCGGGGCGCATACACCCCCTTTGGGAGAGACGCAGGGGTCGGCAGCCTGACTCAGGTGAGGCTGCGTCTGCAGGGTGGGCAGGGGAGGGCGTGGGTCCCATCAGCCCCCAGCGGCCCTTGGAGCCTGGAGAGCCCCTGTCTCCAGACTAGGGGGCAGCGCAGGTGGTTAGGGACGGGGGGTATCCAGTGGGGGCCACAGTCACCTCTTGATTTTTCACCCCAACTTGTATTCCCTAGTTTTAATTTGAAACAAATTCGTCCCAATTGTCTCCTGATCTGTGAAGGCTTAGCCAAGTGCTGGTCACTCTCCAGCAGACGCTGAAACAGGCCCAGGCCCTGGGCCAGGCTGGGTGGGTTGTTGATGGGGAAAGGGGAGGCTGGGGTCCAGCCTGTGGGGCCCTGTGCACAGCTGAAGGGGTTCCAGGAGACACCTGCCCGCCCACCGGCCCCCAAGTGGCAGGGAAACCGAGGCCAGCCAGGCAGACGAGGCCTGACCCTTGCCCATGCCCCCAGCCTTGTGGTCCAGCCTTGGCACAGTCCCCGGCCTGGGCGAGATTGTCACCCGTGGCCACCCCACTGGGATGCTGACGGGCCAGTTGCCTGGCACAGTGGTCCCTTGTGGCCTCCTGTCCTGGTCTCTGCCTGGGTCTCTCTCCCGCCCCACGCCCGAGGGCTTTATTCCCTGCCCCTGCCTGCAGTTCTGGAACCTCAGGGTGCAGCTAGGCCCTGCTGCAGGCAGTGCCGCCTGTGTGCACACTGGGCCTCAGCCAGGTCACAGCCACTGAGTGCCTGTGGGGCCCCAGGTCGTCGGCCAGGGGCAGAACTTGCATGGCCCCATCTGTCCCCATGATGCCCCTGAGCCGTGGAATGTCTGACATGCTCATTTCACAGACAGGAAAGCCGAGGCTTTCCACTGCACCTCGAACCCCACTCACTGTTGCTTTCCTGGGAAGAGAGTCTATTTCAAACTTATGTCTGCGAGATTAAACCGTTTACCTTAAAAAAAAGGTGGGGGGGTATACGTACAAAGTACGTAGATTCCCTTGACACCTGAAGCATAGTTGTGCCCGTTTAGTGCCCAGACAGCGATACATCTTCAGGCTTGAAGGTGTTTCTCTCCCCGTCTTTTTCCTTCATGAAAATGAATCGGTAGGTCTTAGATAAGAGAAACGCCACCGGTGTCAGCAGGGAGGAACCTACGCCCCCAGGTCACTGTCACCCCAGGACCCTGCAATTGGCCTGGGCCCTCACTCTTGCCTTTGTTGTTTTAAACCAGAATGGCCTGGGGGCTGGGCAGGGGACCAGCTGCTAACCCTCCCCCTCCCTCAGGCCAGCTTCCTGCCCAGCGAGCTGGCCCTCAGCAGCCCAGGGCCGCTGTCCCCCTCAGGCATCAAAGGCGGGCCCCACTATTACTCCTACTCTGGTCACCCTCGGCGGAGAGCGGCGGATGGCAGCCTGGGTGAGTGGGGTGGTGGCGGGGCAGTGGGGACGGCGGTCCCCGTGGGTCCTGGCGGTCGTGTCCTGTGAGGTTGGGCAGCGCTGAATTGGCGCGGCGAGGGTCCCACAGTCCTTGGTTGCTTCCCCGGCCATACACACCCTGCGCACCTTGCGGTTCTATCGAAAGACGCTTCGTTTAGCGAGGTTGCTTTGATTCAGTGATGCTAAAGTCACCCACCCAGAAGTACACAGGTGCCAACGCGGGCCCACAGTGAGCGGGACCGGGACCGGGACCCCGGCTTCCCGTCTGGGCCGCACTGGAGCCAGAAGGTCAGCGGCATCTGGCCACCATGGAGGCGCCCAAGCCAGGGTTGGGGCTTAGCAGTTTCGGCGAGGGGGGGAGCTTGCAGGTCTGGGACTCGGCGACCGGGCGGCTGCCAGGAGCTGGGGCTCACGGAGCAGGCACCGGCTCCCATGTCCATGAACCCTGCGACCCGGCTCCCGGCACACACCCGCCCTCTGAGTTCGCCACATGGGCCCGAGGCTGGTTTAAGTCATTCTCTTAGTAGGGGAGCTTGGGGGTCTCTTCTCCGAGCTGCAGGGTGGGGCTGTCTCCCACCCCCTAATGACAGGAGTGTCCAAGCGGGAAGGGCCCCCTGCACCCCTCCCAGTGGTGAGGGCGGGAGCCTGGCCGGGGGTGCTCACTCCTCTTGTCCCAACAGACACGCAGCCCAAGAAAGTCCGGAAGGTGCCTCCGGGTCTCCCGTCCTCGGTGAGTTGTGGGACAAACGGGCCCCACAGGCCGAGCGCCTCTCGTGACCCCCTCCCGAGGGTGGGCTGGTCCTGCGTGGGGTCTGACGAAAGCCCCATGGGCTCAGCTGGACTTCTTCCCTGAGGCCCCAGCCCTGAGGTAGCCAGGAAGTCCTTCCTTGGGTCTAGCCTGGGTCCCTCCTGCTTTAAGAGAAGGTGGTTTCCTCTGGCCGAGGCACCTCAGAACGGGCGTGAACGGGGTCCTGGAAGTGGGAGCAGGCAGGCCTCCTGGCGGCCAGTTAGAGGGTTTCCCGCCCCGTCCGCCCTGCTTGGGGCTGCCCTCTGTCCTCACCCCGATGCCTGGTGGCTGGCGGGCTGCCAGGCCCAACAGATAGTGCCGAGCCGTCAGCGGCTCCCAGCACCGTGCTCCCGAGACTTAATCACGTTGGGAAAAAAGGCAATTTGCTGGCCTCCCCGGCTCGGCCACCACCCTCTCTGCTTGCCTTCTGTGCTGAGCCCTGGAGGCTGATCTGGCCCGTACCAGGCCGCAGGCCCAGAGGCTGTTTTAAGACTCAGCTCGTGATGTCACATCCTGGAACGTCAGAGCTGAGAGGCCCCTGAGCCCACTTTGTCCCACCATCTCTCGGCACTTGCACCCCGCTTTCTGCTCCAGTGCCGGGGCAGACGTGGCCAGTTGACCCCCCAGCACTTTCCTGCAGTGCCCAGCTGATCAGGGTCGGCGCCGATCCTTGAAAGCGTTTGCTGTCTCACTGCTCTGGGGCAGCTGGGGCAGAATATTCACCCGGGGCCCTGCCTCTGAGGCCCCCAGGTCTTGTGTGATCAGGGCTGGGGTTAAGGCAGGTTCCAGTGCTGGGGGTGGCACAGCTGGGCTCTGCTGGATCAATAGGAGTTTACTGGATTAAGGAGGGAAAAGGCAGTCTGGGCTGGGGGTCCAGTCTACAGAGGCCTCAGGCGTAAGGCTGGGACTGTGGGGAGGGCAGCAGGTGGGGGTGAAGGAGGAACAGCAGAGAGAGGTGGTAACATGAGCAAAGCCTCAGACGCGGGGCCGAGGTGCGGTTTTAGAGGGAAGGTTTGGAGAAGCACAGGGAAGTGGGCGGTGGGGTGGACAGTCCTCCAGGTGGAGGGGGAGACCAAGGAGGGGGAGCTGCGGGGCGGGGGCTGGCCGGTCCCCACCCGGCCCGGCCCCTCCTGCCTCACCATGCCCGCTGGCCCAGCACAGGTGTACCCACCCAGCTCAGGTGATGACTACAGCAGGGACACTGCCGCCTACCCACCCACCAAGACCTCCAGCGGCACCTACCCTGCTTCCTTCTACGTGGCAGGTACTTGAGGGCTCGCCTGGGTTGCCTGGGGTGGGGCCCGGGCTCCCTCTGCCCGCCCACCTCACCATTTCCCTTTCCGCAGACGGCAGCCTGCACCCCTCGGCCGAGCTATGGAGCTCCCCAGGCCAGGTGGGCTTCGGGCCCATGCTGGGTGGGGGCTCATCCCCCCTGCCCCTCCCGGCAGGTGGCGGCAGCTCCGTGGGCAGCAGTGGCAGCGGTGGGTTTGGCGGCCTGCACCAGCACGAGCGCATGGTAGGCCCCACGGGGTGGCCGTGGCCGGGGTGGGGGAGGTGTGTGGGCAGTGCTGCATCTGACCCCTCCTACCCTGTCCCCCGCACACAGGGCTACCAGCTGCACGGAGCAGAGGTGAATGGCGGGCTCCCGGCTGTGTCCACCTTTTCCTCGGCCCCCACGGGCGCCTACAGCAGTGTCTCCAGTCACACACCCCCCGTCAGCGGGGCCGACAGCCTCCTGGGTATGGCCCCCTCACCCCACACCCCCTGTGGGCTCAGGATCCAGCCCTGGGTATCATCATTAACCGCATCCCCCTCGCCTGGCTAGGGCTCCCTCAGATGTTTCAAAGTGGCTCCTCGATGCGTAGGTCCCACTGTTCATTTGGGGAAACTGAGGTGCAGCGAGGGGGCTGCTCACCCCGAGCCCCGCAGCCTGCCTGTCCCCAGAGCACTGTGGAAGCACGTGGCGAGGCGTCAGGAGACGCCCGACTGAGACCGGGGCTGCCCAGGGCCAGGCTGCGGCATCCGTGCAAGCAGCTGCATGCAGAAGGGAGCTCCCCGTCAGCCAGGGCGAGTAAGCCCGGCCCAGGTGCTGGGGCTGCTGCATCCCAGAGGCTGGGCCTCACCTCTCTCCACCCACAGGCTCCCGTGGAACCACGGCCGGCAGCTCTGGGGACGCCCTTGGGAAGGCGCTGGCCTCGGTGAGACTTGGCACGTGGTGGGTGGCTGGGTTGGTGACCCAGGAGGCTGACTCCTGACCAGCCACGTGGTGGCCCTTTCTCTCTCCCTGTCCCCGTCACAGATCTACTCCCCAGACCAGTCAAGCAATAACTTCTCATCCAGCCCCTCCACCCCCGTGGGCTCCCCACAGGGCCTGGCAGGTCTGTGCACCATGCTGGGGGAGGGGAATGGGTCTGCTGACTGTAGCCCCGGCTGGGTGGGGAGCTGGACAGACCACATGCCTCAGAGCTCACGTTCCCATGGCTGTCAAGGAGGGCTCCCTAGAGGATGGGGGGCTTCCAAGCCAATGCTCCTAGGTCACAGCAGAGGCAAAGGTCAGGAGGTGCGACACAGCAGGCCACGCGTTGTGAGCGTAAGGGGCACGTGGGATCCAGCGGGGGGGCCTGGGATGCCCAAGAGGCAGAACAGCCGGCCCGAGGCTCCCGCCTGGACTCCAGGGTGTGGGCATGTTGGCATTTATTCACCCCAAAAGCTGTTAGGCACCTACTGGATGCCTCATGTTCAGCTTTGCCAAGGGGGCCGGATCCCCTGTCCCTAAGAGGGTGCACCTGGGGCTCAGCCAGGGGCCGCGGAGAAGTGAGGGCCACGGTCTCCGGAGGGCGCACAGGCCTGCACGGTGCCTGTGGGGCGGGACTGGGAGGGGCCGCCTGCCCCGTGGGTTTTGCAGTTGGAGAAACTGAGGCTCAAAGTCGTGACCTGTCCACTGGGTTCACACCCCAGCCTGGCTGAGATTCAGACCAGGGGTCCTTAGACCGCCCTGTGGGCGTGGGAGCCCCTGTGTGGCCAGTCTGGGCATCACAGCCGCAGACTCCCAGCCCAGCCTTTCTCCTTCCCTGGGCCAGGCTGCGCAGACACCCCACCCTCACACTCCCCCGTCACTCACGTGCATCTGCCCCTTCCAGGGACGTCACAGTGGCCTCGAGCAGGAGCCCCTGGTGCCTTATCGCCCAGCTACGATGGGGGTCTCCACGGCCTGGTGAGTGTCCTGGGGGCCCGGGAGGGTGCACCCTCATGGGAGCGCGGGGAGCAGAGGTGCTCGTGAACACATAGGGACACCCGTTTGGGGTGGGGGGTGACTTCGCATGTCTGCCATGGCCACAAAGCCACATCCTGTAAGGTATCAGGTGTTGTGGAAACAGCAGAACGTGCGACAGGATAGGTGCCCCTTGACCAGGTTAAACTTCTCAGCTAATTTGTTGGGAATAGGGTCCAAAGCTGGTGGGTGGCCAAAGCTGTGGCTGTGGCCCATGGCCCATGTCCCACGACGGGCAGCTAGGCTGTTGGCAGCTGTATGGGGTCCCGGCAGCCCAGGCCCCTCACCCCTGTCCACCCCACAGCAGAGCAAGATGGAGGACCACCTGGACGAGGCCATCCACGTCCTCCGCAGCCATGCTGTGGGCACAGCGGGGGACGTGCACGGACTGCTGCCCGGCCACGGGGCGCTGGCCTCGGGCTTTGCTGGCGCTGTCATGCCACTGGGCGGGCGGCACGCTGGCCTGGTGAGTGCTGGGCGAGGGCAGGCTGGGGGGTCAGCCGGGGCTAGGCCAGCACTGATAACCCCCCTTGTCCACAGGTGGGCAGCAGCCACTCGGAGGACGGCCTCTCCAGCAGCGGCGGCCTCGTGCACAACCACGTGGCCCTCCCCGACCTCTCCCGGCCGCCTGACTCCTACAGCGGTAAGTCCCTGTGACGTCCCCTGCGTAGGGGTGGCTGCACCCCAGGGTGGCCCGTGCCGTGGGCCCGCCAGTGGGCGTCACTACTCCTTGGAGCCACATTCCTCCTCTGGAAAATGGGGACTGAGAGCCACCCGCCAACCTTCCAGGCGGCCTGTGGGCTCTGGACTGTCCACCCCCATCTCCAGTTGAGGAAACTGAGGTCCAGGGTAACTAACTGGGCACTGGTGTGGAGGGTGGGGGGAGATGCCCCCTGCCACATCACCGAAGCCCTACCTGGCCTGGTGCCAGGATCCCACAGGGGTTGGGAGGGGCCCTGCTGCTTCTGGGGTGGGTTGCTACCTCTCTCTCTGTTCACCCGGTCAATTGGGAGAGTCCCAAAAGGCATATGTTGAGCGTCCACTGCACATCTGGCACTTTTCTCGGCACCAGGGAACAAAACAGATCAGGCAGAGAAAGGGGGTGACTTGTGCAGAAACTGGAAGGTGAAGGAAGTGTGTCAGGATGAGTGCTGGGGAGAAAGTTGCGTGGGGGGGGTGGTGTACACGTGCAAAGGCACTGGGGCAGAGCCGTGCCTTGTGTGTTGGAGGAACAGCAAGGAGGTCCGTGTGTCTGGAGCAGAGTGAGCGAGGGGGAGAGAGGGAGGAGGGCAGGGACGGGGGAGGGGACGGGGCAGGTCATGCAGGGCCTTGGGGAGGACTTGGGCTTTTACCCCAGGGAGGTGAGGGCCCTGGAGGGCTGTGGGTAGAAGAGGGGCGGGGCCTTGCTCAGGTGCTCATAGACGCCCTCTGGTGGCTGCTGCTGGAAGGACAGACGGGGGGGGGGCTTGGGTTGGAAGTGGGAAACGGGGCAGAGGGGACTGCTGGTCCAGGAGGAATGGTGTGGGTGGATGCTATGGACTAGCCTGCGAGGGGCCGAAGAGGGGCAGTGGTGGGCGATTTCCAGGTGCTTTGAAGGATTTGCAGATGTGGAGGAGGAGGTACGGTTCCAGTCTGTAGGTGGGGTCTCGGGGTCCTTGGCACACGGTGGAGTTGATGGTGGGGAGCCTGGGCAAGTCCCAGGTGGGGCAAGGTCTCAGGCGGGGGCCAGGGTCCCGGGCAGATTGGGGGGGCGGGCGCTGAGGGGCCTGGAGGAGGGTGCACGACGTTGGATGCTGAGTTGAGGGGCCCCGTCAGGGTAAGTGGGGCAGCGTTAGTGGAGTTCTGGGTTGTTAACTGCCCAGGGAAGGTAGCGAGAGGGGGCGAAGTCACTGGGCACGAGGTTATCCACAGAAGGGGCTAACGGTGGCAGGCTTGCGCTTGCCCACTGGGGTTTGGGGCCCTGGGTGTCAACAGGGACCCATCCCAGGGTCAGTTAATGCTGACCCTGCAACAGCTGGTGAGACCAAGGCCTGGAGAGGATCCAGGACTCCACCCACCCTGCCCCCATCGACCTGGTGAAAAATACGCTGTGCCACATGCTGCGCGCATTTGACAGCAAGGCCCCCCTGAACCCACCACACAACCCTCATGCCCACCTGAGGACCCTGCAGCCCCAGAACCAGCCTGACCCCAGAACCAGCCTGACTCTTGACTCGTGCTTCCTGGGTGTCTAGATTTTGTCACTCCACACCTGGGCAGCGTCTGGGGACATCTTTGGCTGTTACAGGGGCAGGGATGCCGCTCAGCCCCCACAGGGCCCAGGACGCCCCAGCCTGGTGGCAGCAGTGCTGAGGGAGCCCCCGAGCTGGCCTCTTAAGCACTGTCCCCGTCCTGCGGTTCAGCTGCGGGGGAGCCCAGGCCAGTCCCGCGGCCACGTGGCAGTTTCAAGCAGCTGTTTCAAGCAGCTGTGTGTGCTCGGCCGTGGGTCTCTTTATGTGGCATGGGGGTTTTGTGTGTCGTTGTCCTACTGGGTGGCTTTCCCAGCCGACTGCTCGCTCAGCTGCCATGGAAGGACCGGCCCTGGCCTCACGGGACACTAGGTCCCGCCCCACCCTGGGCCCACGCGTGGGCGCTTTACCGAACCTTCCGAGCGTGTCTCCTGGTGGCGGGTGTGATTCTGGGTTGGAGGGTTGCTGGGCACACACGTGCCCGCCTTTTCCAGATAAGGTGGAAAAAGTGTTTTCCAGAGCGGTCACACCCATAAGCGATACTCAGACCCGCAGCATTTTCGCATTTCCTGAAGCGTTGACGCAGATTGCAGGCTCCTGGGGGCCCTCCCTGCTCCCCTCGGGCTTCTTCATCACGTCTGCACTGACTTGTAGCAGTTCTTTGGGATCGTGGGGACCTGCCCTTTACTGGCTTGTACGTGACGGCGTCTTCTGTCCAGTGGCGCAGCCGCTTATTTTCTCGGTGATGAGAAGTTCTCAATTCGATATATTCAAGTTTATCGATTTCTGTTTGTTTTGAGGACAGCTCCTTAGCGTTTTAGGAAACAATTTTCCGCCCCTGAGTGGCCACGACATTTCGGCGCACTTTCTTCTGAAGGCCTTTCAGTCCGTGGGGTCTGGAACGGGTGCCCGCATGTGGCGTGAGGCCGGTGTCCCGCTCTCGGTGGGCTTCTGGGTGGCTTGCCGTTGCGCACGGAGGCCCCTGACTCCGAGCCCGTTGCAGATCTCGGGCGCGGCGCTGCCCCGGGGCCCGGCGACATCAAGCGGGAGGAGCAGGAGGACGGAGAGAACGTGGCGGCCGACACCGCCGAGGACGAGAAGAAGGACCTCAAGGCCCCACGCGCCCGGACCAGGTGCCGCCTCCCCCACCCCCCCGGACGGCTGCGCACGCACACGGGGGCCCCCTCAGGGCGCCGGCTGCGCATGCGCACGGGGCCTTTCAGGGCGCCCGTGCACACGCACGGGGCGCCGGCTCCCGAGGTCGCGGCAGGCCCTTGCCCGGCACCGCCTCACTGTCTCCCTCTGGCCCCTGGCCCCGTAGCCCGGACGAGGACGAGGACGACCTTCTCCCCCCAGAGCAGAAGGCTGAGCGGGAGAAGGAGCGCCGGGTGGCCAATAACGCGCGGGAGCGGCTGCGGGTCCGAGACATCAATGAGGCTTTTAAGGAGCTGGGGCGCATGTGCCAGCTGCACCTCAACAGTGAGAAGCCCCAGACCAAACTGCTCATCCTGCACCAGGCCGTGTCGGTCATCCTGAACCTGGAGCAGCAGGTGCGAGGTCAGTGGGGGCGCCGCTCCCCTCCCCCACTGCTGCCCTCGCTCTCCCCTGCTCCCTTCCTGGAGCCCACCTCCCCTGCGTGACATCCCCCGCTGTGACCTTCCTCCCTCCCCCTGTGACCTTTTCCCTGCAGTGACTTCCCCCTGCTGACTTTCCGCTTCCTACAGTGACCAGTCCCCCTTCAGTGACCGTTTCCCATCTCCCTGCTGTGACTATCCCCCCAGTGACCATCCTCCTCTGCAGTGACCATCTCCCTCCTGACCGTGGGCCCTCTGCCTGGCCAGGCCCCATTGCCGCCTCTAGTGGTTTTTTTTGGCCGTGCTGCGTTGGCAGGCGGGATCCTAGTTCCCCAACCAGGGATTGAACCTGTACCTCCTGCAACAGAAGCAGGGGAAGTCTTAACCACTGGACCGCCAGGGAAGTCCCATCCCATTGTTCTCTCTGAAGTGAGAGGAACAGACACTGGACTCCAGCCCTGTAGCCCTGGGCACTTTGGCACAGAACTGTGTCTTGAGACCCCAAAGACCCCACCTGCCCAGCCCTTCCTTCTGAGGAAGCCCAGAGCCCGGCTGGGAGGGACTCGTGTCCCCTGGCTCCCAGAGACTGTCACTGTCGCTCTTGCTCTGAGCAGACACTTCGTGGGGCGCCTGAGCCCATCGGTCCCCACCTGCAGGTGGGGTTCACCCCCCATCCCCAAGGCTGAGTGAGGGTCAGGGAGGCTGTGTGACTCCCTCCAGCTGATTCCTTAACGCCCCCCACCCCACCCCCGCTGCCCCGTTAACCCTTTCTCTCCTGCAGCGCTGTCGCTTGGACCGGAGCTAGGGCCCTGGTCTGCCGCCCACTGTCCCCTGAGCTCTGGGGTTTCCGCGTCCCCATGGCGGCGTGGGCATCACGCCGCATCCGCCTCTCTGCTCTCTGCCCCCCGTGCTCCCCCACCCTGGCCGCCCACCTCCCTCACTCCCACCGGCTGCCCTCCTTACCTCGCACTTGCGCCGGAGCGCTGAAACGGCAGGGCTGCGACCCGGGCCTTTCCTCCCCCACAGCCCCCGTCGGGACTTGAGGGAAGAAAGGGGCCCCGAGGCCTGACTGTCAGTTTGGTCTGCACGCTTGTCCTGAGCTCCGGCCGCCGCCGCCGCCCGCGGGGGTCGCTCAGGCCCGAGGGCAGGGTGGGCGGGCAGGACGGGCTCCCAGGGAAACAGGCAGACGGAGAGGTTGCTTGTGCAGAGCCCCACGCTCCCAGGGCTTGAGCTGGGGTGTGGACCCCGTGGTCAGCTCTCTGAGCCCCTGTTCCAGATTCGTTGGGGGGACTCAACACTGTGCCCGCTGCCCAGCGGTTACAGCACAAGTGCCAGGCCTCAGGGGCCTGCGGGCAGGGCTCAGAGCGGCCACTCAGGCCCAGCTCTCAGGCAGCCAGGGTCCAACGTGGGGCAGGTGCAGTCCTGTGGCGCCCAGGCATGAGGGGTCTCTAGGCTATGAGCTGGTTTGCTTCTGTGGACTCAGTGTCCTGAGCTCTGGGAGCCCCAGGCCCAGCTCTCCTTCGCCCAGCAAGCAGCTGCTCTGAACGGGGAAGGTCGTCATCCCGGGGGGGGGGGGGGGGCGGAGCATGGGGCCTCCCTGTTTCCTGGCCAGTCCTGGGCACGGCGAGCGGGCGGGGGCAAGGGCTGTGCCCAGCTCCCTGCAGACGCGCGTGTTGGGGTCAAGGCCCCGCCTCCTGCCAGGCACACGGCATGCGCACTCGCAGCCAGCGGGTGCCCTCCCCACGACCCCCGCTCGGGACTAACGGGGCCCCGGTGCTGTGACCCAGCAGTACGGAGGAGGTGCTGTCCCTGGAGGAGAAAGACCTGAGGGACCGGGAGAGGCGCATGGCCAATAACGCGCGGGAGCGGGTGCGCGTGCGGGACATTAACGAGGCCTTCCGGGAGCTGGGGCGCATGTGCCAGCTGCACCTCAAGTCGGACAAGGCGCAGACCAAGCTGCTCATCCTGCAGCAGGCCGTGCAGGTCATCCTGGGCCTGGAGCAGCAGGTGCGAGGTAGGCGCCCGGGCCGGCCCCGCCCCGCCCTCCCGCCCACCGGGGACCTGAGCCGCCGGCGCCCCCCAACGCTCATCCTGCTGTTTAGACCCCCGGCCTGCATGGCCTTCTCGGGGACGGGGACAGGTCGAGAGATGGAGCAGCCGTGCGGCCCCCCCCCCATGTCCTTCCTCCCCTGGGGACCCTCTCCCACAGTGCTCTCCGCCTCCCCCCAGAGCGTAACCTGAACCCCAAAGCGGCCTGCTTGAAGCGCCGAGAAGAGGAGAAGGTGTCCGGCGTGGTCGGAGACGCCCAGATGGTGCTGTCGGCCGCCCACCCTGGCCTGGGCGAGGCCCACAACCCTGCCGGGCACATGTGACAGGAACGCCGCCCAGACGAGTGACCCCACCTTGATCTAACCTGGGACAGTCACGCCAGGCACCTGGTCCCCACCCCACGCAGCCCGTGGTCAGCCTTGAGCCAACACCGCCCTGGGGGCTCCGAAGGCAACACCACCGCCAGGTCTCTGGCCTGATCCTGAAACTGTGTCTCGGCCCTGCTGCCCAGGCCTGGGTGGCAAGGAGCATTGTTTTTGTTTTTGGTATATACACGTTGTCAGACGAGAAAATGAATGCCTTAAGTATAAAACGTGAAGACTCAAACATACCGTTCACAGAAGGGAAATGCTGTGCGGAGCCAGCTTGGTCGGCAGCCACCAACCAGCAACTTGTGCCTACGCCTGAGAGTTTTGTTTTTTTTTTTTAAGGAAAATAAAAGGAACCTTAGTTATGAGAGTTTTTTTTTTTTTTTTTAATTAGAAGAAAATTAGTAAGAATGATGCCTTTGGTTTTTTTTAGCTTTTTTTGCATATGTTTTCTAAGCAACAAATTTTGTATAAAAGTCTCATGTCTTGCTATTTTTGCTGCTGTTTCTAGAAATGAGCATTGCATTTCATGATCAACAAGGTTATTGAAAGTTGTATTAAAAAGACCCCAGGACTTCCCTGGTGGTCCAGTGGTTAAGACTCTGCGCTCCCAATGCAGGGGGCACGGGTTCAGTCCCTAGTCGGGGAGCTAAGATCCCGTGTGCCACGTGGTGTGGCCAAAAAACTTAAAAGACCCCGTGTAAACTTGAGGTTCCCCACCCCCTGCCCCGGGAGCCACTGGACCAGGGGTGGCAGGTGCCGTTCAGTTCGGGTTCTAGTGTGGGGGGCTTTCTCTTGTGGTTTTGCTTCCTGTGAAGTAATGAGTGGGCCCTTGCTTGGTGGGGGCCTCCCCTGCCCGATCTCCCCTCAGGAAGGGGGACACCCTGCTGGGGCACCTCCAAGGAGGCAGGGACGCTCCCCTGTCACACAGGCGAAGTTCCTCCCCGCAAACAGCTCTGGTCCCCCAGGCCCCTGCCTGCGGCCTGCCAGCCCCACATCCCTCCAAGTCCTGGGACCTCTCTCAGATGGGACTTTGTGAGGACCAGCATTCCTTTGGGCCCGGGGCCTGCGTTGCTGAGTATGGTACTGGGGGGCCTCCCTAAACACCCCATCCTTCATTCTCTGAACTCTGGCACAGAAACCCCCTGCTCCCCAAGTGGCCGTCCTGGTGTGGACTGGGGAAGTTACAGGATCCCCCTGCCCAGAAAGGCCCCCAGGCTGTGTGTCTGTCAGGGTTGACGCCCCACTGCAAACCAGGAGGGTGAGCTGCCCTCAGGCCCTAGGCGCCAACTCCCAGGCCTCCCCAAGTAGCCCTCTCTCCTGTGTGTTCAGGGGAACCCACTTGGCTTGGGCTGTCCCAGGTTTAAACAAAGTCCAGGGCAGTTGGTCACCTTACGTGTCACCTGGGCGTGGGGTCAGGCCTGCTGGGGTCTCACCTGCCCTCCCTTTACCCCTTGCAGAGAGGCCTTACGTACCCCCAGGCTGGCTGCGCACACCCCACCCTACCAGCATCCCAGGTGTCTCCCCCAGAACCCCACCCTCACTCCCCGAGTACGGGGGTGGCCTGACTCCTCAAGACTGGAACTCCCCACAGCTGGGGGCCGGGTGCCCCACGGGAAGCTTGAGGGAACCCCAAGGCCAGCACGAGCGGGACATCCCAGCTTGGGGCCGGGGCTACCTCCAGGTCCCTGGGATCCCCTGGGGTCTGCCCCTGAGACCGATCAGGGGACTCTCCTTGGTGACTCCCCTGGTCTGTGGGTCTTGTCTCTCTTTGGGGAACCTGCCTCAGTTTCCCTCTGCCTTGGGCCTAACCCACAGACCCAGATGGGCAGGGGCGGAGGAGCCTCTGCGGCCCCCCGAGGCCCACAAACTTTTGAACTGTGTATTACATATATAATTTAAGTTTTATATATTTTATATATATATAATGAGATTAACCCAGCACGGGGAAAAAGTAGCCTTGGGGGAGGGGAAGAACCACAATTACGGGGAAAATTGTGCTCTGAGTGCCTCAGGATAACTGATTTTTTTAAAAACAACAAAAAAAAGTTTTTTAAGTAGAATAATTTTATATAAGTGTCAACACAGCTGGCTGAATTCTTTGGGATTTTTAATAACGATCCTCTTTAAAGTCGATTTGGAGACCTGTACATAACAGCACTGTAGCAATAAATGTGACATTTTATGACAATACTCTGCTGTCCCTGGATCTTTCAGCTGCTGTGTGCTTACAGATGAAAAGAGGGGTTGGGAAGGTGGTGCCTCCGGTGTCGGTGTCGGTGTAGGCGCTCACTAGGTGGCCTGAGTACATCCCACCAAGGATGGCCCGGGGGGTTGTGGGCTCATCCGCACTGCACATCTCCTGGACAGCTAAAACAGCTCGGCGGGTGGGTGGGCGGGGGGGCTTGGAAACCACAGGAATCTGTTCTCACACATTCTGGAGGCCAGATGTCCCAGGTCCAGGTGTGGTAGGGCCACATTCCCTCCTGACCACCCCCACCCCAGGAGAGTCCTTCCTGCCTCTTCCAGCTTCTGGGGGCCCCAGGTGTGCCTCGGTTTGCAGCCGCATCACCCTGATCTCCACCTCCATCTTCAGGTGGCCTCTCTCTGTGTGTTTTGTGTCCAGGTGTCCCTCCTACACACACACCTGTCATTGCCTTAGGGCCGCAAAATCTCTAGCATGACCTCATCTTAACCAATCACATCTGCAAAAACCTTATTTCCAAATAAGGTCCCGTTCACAGGCTGTAGCAGGGGTGGGGGGCGGTCAAGACTTGAACATGTCCTCTTGGGAGGACACAGTTTAGCCCTCAACTGGGGTTTGATGGGGTGGTGGGGAGCAAGGCCGCAGACACTGGGAAAGGTGGCCACGGTGATTCCTTGTTCTAGAAGCAAAGTTCCTCGGGCAAAGCCAGGGACCTGCACTTGGAATAAGGGCTCCCGGGATGTGGAAGCTGACTGGCTCCTGGCGGAAGGCCACTCCCTGAGTTAGTATGTATGTACGTATGTATTTTAACATCTTTATTGGATCCCAATGCAGGGGGCCCAGGTTCTATCCCTGGTTAGGGAACTAGATCCCACATGCCGCAACTAAGACCTGGCGCGGCCAAATAAATAAATATTAAGAAAAATAATAATAAATATTAAAAAATAAATAATGTAATACACCAAAACCCACTGAATGATGCACATTGAATGGGTGAATTGTATGGTGTGTGGATTATATCTCAATAAAGCTGTCTAAAAATATCTTAAAGGTGCCAAAATTCTTATCCGGGGAGGCGTCACCTCTCTGTCCCAGCAGGGGTCGGCTCCAGGGAAGTTTCTGGAAGGAGCATCTGCTTGACTCAGGTCAGAGAAGTCTGGTGGCAGGGGGTTGGGCACAGGGAAACGGGGGCGGTGGGTGTGTGTGTGGCCTGACAGCGCCAGTGGTGTCGCAGGTGTGTTCCTGAGTCCAAGCCTTTCAAAGCCTGCGGCTCCCCATCTGCTGGATGCCCACCGGGCCCTCCAGGGCTGATGGAGAACCCGCAGAGCCCGGTCCTGGAGCAGCCCTGACACCCGCAGGCCAGGGAGGGAAGGGACATGCCTGACTGAGACAGACGGTGCCAGGCTGCAGCAGGGTGATGGGAGCCACAAAAGAAAGGCCCACGTCCTGGCCTGTGAAGGGCACCCTATTTTGAAAAAGGGCCTTTGCAGATGTAATCGAGTTAAGGATCTCAAGATCACCCTGGTTTAGGGTGACCCCCAAATCAATGAGTGTCCTTATAAGAGGCAGAAGACAAGAGACACAGAGGAGAAACCACGTGACAACAGGCTGGAGGGATGCAGCCACAAGCCAAGGGACGCCGGGGGTGGGGGGCGGTGCGGCGGGGTGGCACGGCCCAGAAGCTGGAAGAGGCAAAAAGGACCCTTGGAGCCTCCAGAGGGACCACAGCCCTGTGACACCTTGATCTCAGACATATGGCCTCCAGAACTGGAAGAGGATAAACCCCTGTTGCTTTAAGCCACCCAGCTTGTGGTCATTTGTCACGCAGCATGGGAAATTAATAGCATCTGTGCCCTTTTTTAAAACGGCAAAACATCCAAATGCAACAGGGACTCTTCATACCTCGCTGGTGGGGACACAAACTGATACAAGGACTTTGGAAAAGACTTTGGTGGTGCACCTGAAACTAACATGTTACACCTCAATTACACCTCAACAATAATAAAAGTGTTTGGTAGTTTCTTCTACAGTTAAACATAAGCCTCCCCTACAAGTCAGCCAGCAGCCAGTCCACCCCAGTCATCCACCCAAGAGACACAAAGACACACATCCACACAAAGACCTGGATGCAACTGCTCACTGCAGATTCCTTTCCCATCGCCAAAACGTGGAAACAACCCAAATGTCCTTCAACAGGTCAGTGGGGAAACACAAGGGTCCACCCACTCCATGGACCACGACTCAGGAGAAGGAATGAACCACTGACAGAAACAATGGCTTGGATGATTCAAAATAGCTACGCTGCGTGGACAAAGCCAGACACAAAAGAGAACACACTCTATGATTCTCGGTAGAAAAGTCTAGAAAATGCAGACTAATTCACAGTAGCGTGGTTGTAGGGGCTGGAGGGGGGAGTGGGTGGGGTCCCAAAGGGGCAGGAGGAAACTTCCAGGGGACATGGGGGAGGTGTTCATTATCTCCACAGTGTGATGGCTTCATGGGTGTGCACATATGTCGAAATACCAAGTTGTATGTTTTAAATACGTGCATTTTTGTAGGTCAAGTATACATCGGTAAAGTTGTAAAAATTGTAAAAGAAAAGAATCCAACAGATGAACGGATAAACACCATGTGGTCCCTCCACACATGGGAGCATCACTCAGCCATGAAAAGGGGTGAAGCACTGACACTCGCTACAACGTGGATGGACCCTGAGAACACGATGCTCAGTGAGAGAAGCCAGACACAGAAGGACACACAGTGTGTGATTCCATTGATGGGAAACGTCCAGAACAAGCAGATGCATAGACAGAGAGTGAATTCCTGGTTGTCAAGGGCTGGGAAGGGGGTGGGGGGTGGGATGACTGCTGATGAGGACAGGGCTTCTATTGGGGTGATGGAATGTTCTGGAATTAGATGGAGGTGGTGGTCACACAACCTTGTGAATGTACTAAAGACCACTGAATTCTACACTTTACAATGGTTAATTGTATGTTATGTGAATTTCACATTGATGAAAACAAGAAAAGTCGTTCCGTTTCCTGAGGGCCAGATAGGGATCCTGCATGGAACCCAGGAGGCCAGGGCAGAGGGCCAGCAGGGTGCGAGGGGGGCCAACCGTTCTTGCTTATCCACCATCTCTTCTGGTCACAGAATCCTGGTATTCTCTTTTGGGGATCCTCCTCCAATTTCAGCCCACATCCTCAAATGAGAGGGGCCAACTCTGCCCTGTTTCCACAGCACGTGAATGAGAACCAGCTTAGGGGCATTTTCTGTGATTATTGGGAAAGAGGTGCCATCTTCCTGCAAGGGTTGCTGGAATGTCAGCCAAGAGTTTCTGGGTGCCTCTGCTCAGAGTTCACCACAGAGTAAGGGCAACACAGAGGAAAGAAGAGCTGAGAGATAGAGAGAAGATTCATAATGATATTGCTAGACTCCTGGATGCAGCTGTGCCTGAAGCCACCTAACATGCCGCAGAACTTCCTTCTGTTCTTTTAAGCCAGTTTTTGTTCTTTGCTTATCACTTGAAACAAAAAGCATTCTGCCTCGTGAGCTGAAGTGCATTAAGCAGAAGGAACAATGAGGCAGAGCTTCAGAAACTGCTGGATCCAGGACCTGCAGCCCCAAGGCCTCTATGCCCACCTCTGCTCATCTTTTCACGCAGGTCTATTCTCTGTCTCATGATTTCTAATCTGTCTCAGATTCTACAATCTCCAGGGTGGCCCCTACATCCCATTTTCTAAGTTTCCATCGAGGACAGAGACTTAATTCAGGTCCTCTCTGATCCCAAGCTCAAAAATCCCAGGGCAACTGGAAAGGCGGAGAAACAATGTCCAACTCAATAGCAACGAGCACCCCTCCTGCCCAGACCGTGGTCTCCAGCCAACCCCCTGGTCGGAGGCCAGGGCTAGGTGAGAACCTGCAGCCCTCTGGGAACCGCAGTCTTGGAGGGTGCCTAGGGGCTGATCCCAGCAGGATGGGCTGGGCTGGGCAGACAAACCCCACGGTGTCCAGTCCGCATCTCCAAGCCTGCATTCGACGCTGGGACCCCGGAGGCGGTGAAAGGAGAAGGCGAGCCCGAGCGAGCCTGGGGCGGCGGAAAGCAGAGGGAGGAGGACCCACCTGTCCTGGGTCCATCAGCTAACATGTGGCATCCTGAATGTTGACAGCGCGAGGAACCAGGCCTCCCTCTGCTGCCGGAATGAGGAATCACTCCCAATCGAAACGTGCAAACAATTTCCCACCGAGCCTCCGAGCAACAGACAACAAAATGCCGGCAAACCGAGGCTCGGGCAAGCGCTGTCATCTGGCCAAGGTCCCACACACAGCGAGTCCAGTGACAACGCCTAATTCCTTCAAAAGGGAGTTCAAATCCCACCCTTCCCCTCTGTGCGACTCCGGGCTTAACCCTTCCCCGTTTGGCCTGTTTCTTTAACTGTAAATAAAGTTCTGGCACGTAATAAGGACACAAACTCACCAGTCAAATGTCGCGGGCCACACTTAGTCGCTGGACGTTGCGCAGCTTGGGGCCACTCTGACCGCCAGAGCGGAGAGGAAAACCCGCGTCCCCACGTCACGTGGTCAGAAAGCCCAGCCTCCCGAGCCCACCCACTCTAGTCTGCGTTCTTCAGACCCTCCCCGGAAGTGAGTGCAAATATTTTCCGAGTCTGCGCGCGCAGCGGCGGCGGTCCCCGGATCTCGCGCGGTCAGCCCGCCTGGGCTGGGCTGGGCTGGGCCGGGCAGGGCGGGGCGGGGCCTCCCTGCGGGCCTGCGCGCAGCGGCTGCCGCGCCTGCGCAGTGCATCCGAGCCGGCGGGGCCAGGGTCACCCTGAGGTGGGACGGCGCCGCTATGTTGGAAAGGTTCGTGGCCCCGCGCTACCGCCAGCTGGCCAGAAACTGGTGAGGATGCGGCTACCGCCCCCGGACCCCTTGTCCTCCCAGGTCCCAAATGGGGAAACTGAGTCACAGAGCGGCGGCACGGTCTGCCCCGCGCGTGGCTGGCCCCCGACCCTGAGGCGCTTTGCCTGGGGGCCGCGATGGTGCCCACCCAGTCCGCGCCCAGCACCCCCGGCTCAGCTCCTGGGGCTGGAAACTGACCCTGTGCGCTCCTGGCTTTGCTTTTGTTTGACGTTGTTGTGAAGCCGAGGGCTGCGCCTGTCCTTGACTGACCCCCGTGGGAGGCGGGTGGGATGGGGGTGACCCCACGTGGCAGCCGGGATTGGGGAGCCCACGACGTGAGGCGCTGAGAAACAGGGGGCCTGTACTCCGCAGTCGTGTCCCTGAGCCCCGGCAGGGAGAGTGATGGGTGGGGGCTGTCCCTGGACAGTGGCGCCGGCAGAGACCTTCTAGTGGACAGTGACAGTGGCGCTTTACAGCTGGAGCGACCGAGGCTCAGGACGAAAGGTCGTCGCTGGCGTCGGGTGGGACCGCCAGCGGCCCCTGCAGCCCCTACCGCGGGCGGCTCGAGCCTCCGGGCACTGTCGGTCCGTCCCCATCTGCGCATGGTCAGAGCAGCGACCCCCTCATCCAGGGTTTCGTTCAGTCGGCAGCAGCACCCACTGAGCACCTGGTGTGTGCTCGCACCTACCACTGAGTCGGGTGCCAGAGACACAGCGATAAACGGAACCTTCCTGGCTGACGCTCTAGGTCGTGGACCAGAAAAAATTAAAGCGATGTGATCCATGGCATGAGGTTGATGTAAAGTAATAAAGGGGGTGGGTGCAGCCCTGTCCCACCCACACTGGCTTCCGGAGGCCAGGAAGCGGGACTCACCCCCAGGAGACACTGTGGAGTTGTGGGGTCTCAGGCTCGGAGCATCCGCGCTCACCAGCTGGGTAATCTGCACTCAGCTCCTCCCCGAGCCCTGGGCGTCTTCCTGTGAGGAGGGGGAGGAGAGGTGGTGAGGGTGTAACGAAATCCCACGAGGGACTGTCAGCAGCATCATCACCTTCGGTGCCCCGTGGAGGTCAGGTGTGTGGCCACCTCCCTCTCTGTGAGCTTCACAGTGCCCCAAGGGGAGTGGCCAGGATGATTGCGGGAGTGGGGGGGGGGCGGGCGGTGGAGGCCTCCCTGAGGGCAGGCTCCTCTGACATCAACACCCCTCAAAGCTGTTGGGCTGTGAGAGGAAAGATTCCCTCTCTGTTCGTGACACCTGCCCCAGAGCCTGTTCCAAAAGCAGCAGTAACCCGGGACCCCATCAAGGCGCAAAGTTGAGTTGTACGGGCCTCTCCCCAGGGAGCAGGGGGTGTCGTTGGTGAGGCAGGTTGGGGAGGGGGTGTTGCTGCTTCCATCTCTCTACCCCAACACCCCAGGCCCATGGGCTATGGTGATCCGGTGAAGTGGGCACCCATGCACAAATTCTGCCCCTGCACAGACCAGCGATGGAGCCTGTGACAGTTCTCTGTCGCTGCATAACAAAGAGCCCACCAAACGCAGCAGCTTTGCAGACATTCATTATCAGTTACTGTGGGTCAGGAATCGGAACACAGCTGAGTCCCCTGCTCAGTGTCTCATCTGAAGGCTTTACTGGAGGATGTGTTTCCAGGTCACACCTGTGGTTGCAGCAGGGGGCCACCCTCAGTCCTCTGACACAGGGGCCCCTCTACAGGGCAGCTCACAAACTAGCAGCTGGCTCCCCGCAGAGAGGTAAGAGCAAATGAGCACGCCCTGACAGAGCCAGTCTCTAAAAGCCCATCTCAGAAGTGACATTCCCTCGCGGTCCAGTGGTTAGGACTCGGCGCCTTCGCTGCCGGGGC
This sequence comes from Mesoplodon mirus, assembly GCF_964341445.2. Lineage (NCBI taxonomy): Eukaryota > Metazoa > Chordata > Mammalia > Artiodactyla > Ziphiidae > Mesoplodon > Mesoplodon mirus. The sequence goes on from NC_138980.1 coordinate 34,352,674, forward strand.
CTGGGTTCAATCCCTGGTCGGGTAACTAAGATCCCGCAAGCCGTGTGGCACGGCCAAAGAAAACCAAACCAAAACGAAAGAAGTGACAGCCCATCACCTCTCGTATTTGATTCATCAGAGGCGAGTGACTGGATCCTGCCGACCTCAAGGGGAGGGGCTGTACAGGGGTGTGAACACCAGGAGGTGGGACTATTGGGGCCATCCTGGACCCTGCCCATCACTGGACGCACATGTGGAGTGTGGTGGTCTTGTAGTCCCTGCCTCGGCTCTGCACCCGGTGGGCTGTGTGTCCCGGGGGCGTGGCTTGCCCTCTGTGCCTTGGTCTCATCTGTGAGACAGGGACCCTGATAACTCACACCTCCCTCAGTCCATTGGCTGTCTCAGGGAACTAGCTGCCGCAAACCACGTTAACGTGCCTACCTGCAAAGTTAAGATATCCTTATGCTTTACAAGCTTGGGCTTTTTCTTTTTTTAGTGGAATTCCTCAAATAAAACCTTAAGCAGGGACTTCCCTGGCGGCGCAGTGGTTAAGAGTCTGCCTGCCAGTCGGGTTCGAGCCCTGGTCCAGGAAGATCCCACATGCCACGGAGCAACGAAGCCTGTGCGCCACAACTACTGAGGCTGCGCTCTAGAGCCTGCGAGCCACAACTACTGAGCCCACGTGCCTGGAGCCCGTGCTCCGCAACGAGAGAAGCCACTGCAATGAGAAGTCTGTGCACCGCAACTAGAGAAAGCCCGCATGCAGCAACGAAGACCCAGTGCAGCCAAAAATAAATAAATTTACTAAAAAAACAAAAGAATAAAACCTCATGCATATCCTAATATGAAGGCAGCTGGGAATGGAGTTGACTTAGGGTCACCTGCCTGGTGCCTGCCCTCGGGGTCATCAGCATGATGTGTCCACATGCTGGGCAGGGCCAGGTGCATGGGGGGTGGGGTGTGGGCACCTGATAAACGGCAGCTTGGGATGGGGGGATCCGGCCACGCTACCAGGTGAGGCCTGACCCCCGTTCTTGCAGGTTACCCACAGTGGGCACGTGGGGCACCGTGGGAGCCATGGGGCTGGTGTGGGCCACTGACTGGCGGCTGATTCTGGACTGGGTGCCCTACATCAACGGCAAGTTCAAGAAGGACGATTAATTAAACCCATCCCCCTCGGACCCCTCCGGTAAGTTTCAGCAGCTGTCGGCTGGTGTAGCCCGGGATTCCTGAGCAGCAGAGGAGCAGTGTTCCCCGCAGGTCCAGGGCTGGGCCGGCAGGTGTTGGGGGCTCACCTGGAGAACCCTGCCTGAGGGCGGAGCCCTGCACTAGCCTCCTGCCTGGTGGCGCAGAGCTGCCAGCCAGCAGCCTCGGTTTGTGGGGCTGGGGAGTGGGCGCTGCCCCTTGGGGCTCAGTTCTGGAGGCTGAGCCTGCACCCTGGGTGGGACGGAGGGATGCCCCGTTTTACAGACAGGAAAGTGGAGGCTGGCCTCCCTGGGCGGGCTGCTATGAGCACTGACGAGCCCGGCGCTGTGCTGCCCACCTGACAGCCCAGAGTGCACGTGCATCCCCATTTCACAGACTCCTAAGTGGCACAGCCAGATCTGGTGTTAGAGCCTGTCTGTGGCGTCTGTGCTCTTACTGGGCGCTCAGCATCTGCTGCTCACCCTGCTTCGTTCCCCCTCCAGGTGTCTGGTGGTGCTGCCCCCTTCCATCTGCATCTGGAACGGCCCAGGATCTTGGGATTGACCTCGAGGAAATACACGGCGCGAGTTAGGTTTCCTGCGTTGGTGGAAATAGCTTTGGTGTGTGAACACACACGGCATTAAACCTCACTCTGAAACCTGCTGGCCTGCACGTGCTCATGCTGGGGCTTGGTTGGTTATGTTGACTGCAGGCCCAGGGGCCCAGATGACCCGGGGAGGCTTTCAACTCCAAAACTGCAAATCTGCAGTTTCCCAGTGGCTGGCAGACATGGTTTGATTACTTCAGATGTTTAGTGGATAATACCTGCACGGGGTTTTTATCGATCGCTGCCTTAACAAGTTATCCTTGACCTAATGGCTCAAGACAAACATTATCTCTCAGTGAGAATTTGGGAGTGATCTGTCTGGGGGGTTCTTGGCTGAGGGTCCCTCATCAGGTTGCAGTAGAGGCATCGGCTGCATGATGAAGGGTGGCACCGGGGTGGGGTGGGGAGTCAGGGCTTCCAGGAGGCCCCCTCACTTGGCTCCTCCCCACATGGGCCTCCCAGACGCTGCTTTTGAGCCTCTCTACTACACAGCAGCCCGAGAGCAGGCAGGGAAGAGCCTCTGTGCTTTTTATGACCTACTCAGGACTCTCAGGCCATCCCCTGCTCCACACCTTATTCGGGAGGAGCATCAGAACCTGTAGACGTGTTAAACCATCACCAGGGATACAAAAATGAGCGGGTACACGAGGATATACTGCATACAGGCAGTTCCCTCCAACTCCTGCCAAGTTCTGGAAAATTCTAGAAACGTTCTATTTGTGAAGAAGAGCTGTTTTATTAGTCTGTCTGGGCTGCCACAACAAAGCACAGGCCAGGCAGCTTAAGCTACACAATGAACGTCTCACAGTTCTGGAGGCTGGAAGTCTGAGCTCAGTTCTGGCAGGGTTGGTTCCTGGCGAGGGCCCGCCTCCTGGCCTGCAGACAGCCCCCTTCTCACTGCATCCTCACGTGGCCTCTCCTTGACGTGAGCAAGTGAGCTCTCCAGGGACTCTTAGGACATGCTAATTCTAGGGGACCAGGGCCACACCCTTCTGACCTCATTTAACCTTAATTGTTTCTGGGAGGCCATCTCCACATGCAGCCACACTGGGGGTTAGGGTGTCAGCATATACATTTCAGGGAGACGCTTTCAGTCCACAGCAGCTTTGTATATTTTAACACAAGTAGTGGCATGTTTTACACACTTTTCTGCACAAACATTTTCCACCTATGGCTTATTTCCTGGAAGCCATGCCACTTTGGAAAGCACAAAGCATCATGAAAAAGTCTACAAATAAGGGATTTCCCTGGTGGTCCAGTGGTTAAGAATCCACCTTCCAGTGCAGGGGTTGCAGGTTCGATCTTAGTTCAGGGAACTAAGATCCCACATGCTGTGGGACAACTAAGCCTGTGTGCCCCAACCAGAAGCCTGCAACGAAAGATCCTGCGTGCCACAACTAAGACCCAAAGCAGCCAAATAAATAAAAATTTTTTTTAATAAATATTTTTTAAAAGTCTGCAAACAAATGCTGTAGAGGGTGTGGAGAAAAGGGAACCCTCCTACACTGTTGGTGGGAATGTAAACTGGAGCAGCCACTATGGAGAACAGTTTGGAGGTTCCTTTAAAAACTAAAAATAGAATTACCATATGATACAGTGATTCCACTCTTAGGCATATATCTGGAAAAGATGAAAACACTAATTCAAAAAGATACATGGAAGGCTTCCCTGGTGGTGCAGTGGTTGAGAGTCCGCCTGCTGATGCAGGGGACGCGGGTTCGTGCCCCAGTCCGGGAGGATCCCACATGCCGCGGAGCGGCTGGGCCCGTGAGCCATGGCTGCTGGGCCTGCGCGTCCGGACCCTGTGCTCCGCAACGGTAGAGGCCACAACAGTGAGAGGCCCGCATACCACAAAAAAAAAAAAAAGAATCTGCCTGCCAATGCAGGGGACACAGGTTTGAGCCCTGGTCCGGGAAGATCCCACCTGTCGCAAAGCAACTAAGCCTGTGCGCCACGACTACTGAGCCTGCGCTCTAGAGCCCGCGAGCCACAACTACTGAAGCCCGTGTGCCTAGAGCCCGTGCTCCGCAACAAGAGAAGCCACCACAGTGAGAAGCCCGTGCACCGCGACACAGAGTAGCCCCCACTTCCCACAACTAGAGAAAGCCTGCGCACAGCAACAAAGACCCAATGCAGCCAAAAATAAATAAATACATTTATTAAAAGAAAAAAAAAAGATACATGGACCCCAATGTTCATAGCAACACTAGTTACAACAGCCAAGACATGGAAGCAGCCTAAGTGTCCACGGACAGAGGAATGGATAGTGTGGTACATATACACAATGGACTATTGCTCAGCCATAAAAAAAGGATGAAGTATTGCCATCTGCAGCCACATGGATGGATCTAGAGATGATCATACTAAGTGAAGTAAGCCAAAAAAAGACAAACATCATATGATATCACTTATATGTGGAATCTAAAAAGATGATACAAATGAACTTACTTACAAAACAAATAGGCTCACAGAAAATAAATTTATGGTTACCAAAGGGGAAAGGGGGGAAGGGAGGGATAAATTAGGAGTTTGGGATTAACATACACACACTGCTATAAATGAAATAGATAAACAAGAACATACTCTATAGCACAGGGAACTATAGTCAATATCTTATAATAAACCATAATGAAAAAATATGAAAAAATATACATACATGTGTATAACTGAATCACTTTGCTGTACACCTGAAACTAACACGTTATAAATCTACAACTCAATTAAATAAAAAAACCCACAGCATCCTCAGTTTTTAAACGGCTGCCTGGTACCAACATTTACTAACCAGTCTATTAGCAAAGGACATTCATTTCCTGTCATTTGCCATTATAACAGTATCTGTGGAGTGATGTTATTTCAGACATAAATGGATGCCACTTAAATACCTATAAGTGATGGATTCTGAGATAAGTTACTCAATTTTAAAAAAATTTCTAACTCATGCAGATGTGGACAGTCCCACAGCCCCCCATCAAAGCCTGAAACAAAAGGAAATGTGAGCCCCTATACAAGAGTTTTTATGTATTTTTGTAATGGCTAATGGTTTTAATGAAAATATCTGAGTTTGCTTCTGTGAAAGCCAAAAAAGTAAAATTCTAATAACTTCAGGTTCGGATTAAGTACAGTATTTAGGCTTAAACTTCTGTGAGTTTTCATACAACTCCTTTTCAACATTTCAATACTTTTTCAACCACTTCAGTGTTCAGGGAGGGGAAAGTTAACCATCAAAAACCACATAAAGGACTTCCCTGGTGGCGCAGTGGTTAAGAATCCACTTGCCAATGCAGGGGACACGGGTTCAAGCCCTGGTCCGGTACGATCCCACATGCTGCAGAGCAACTAAGCCCGTGCGCCACAACTACCGAGGCTGTGCTCTAGAGCCCACGAGCCACAACTACTGAAGCCTGTGTGTCTAGAGCCCGTGCTCTGCAACAAGAGAAGCCACCGCAATGAGAAGCCCATGCACTGCAACAAAGAGTAGCCCCCGCTCGCCGCAACTAGAGAAAGCCCGCACGAAGCAACAAAGACCCAACGCAGCCAAAAATATATAAATAAACTTATTAAAAAAAAACTACATAAAAACATATTGTATAAAGGGGGACTTCCCTGGCAGTCCAGTGGTTAAGACTCTGTGCTTCCAATGCAGGGGGTGTGGGTTCCCCTGGTCGGGGAACTAAGATCCCACATGCTGCGCTGAGTGGCCAAAAAATAAATTAAAATTAAATTAAATTTAAAAATAACTAAATAAAATAAAAATACCTTCCTATAATGTCTTGTACTAAGTTGGTGTTCAGTAAATATTGCCTTAAAAAATGTATAAAGGGCGTATCTTCCTCATTTTGTCTCACTTTAAAATGGCACAGTACTGTTCAATCTGTATTTAAATTTTTTACATTTTATATACAAATAGCTCCTACAATTCAATAACAAAAAAAAACAATCCAATCGAAAAATGGGCAGAAGACCTAAATAGATATTTCTCCAAAGATGGCCAATAGGCACACAAAAAGATGCTTAACATCGCTAATTATTAGAGAAATGAAAATCAAAACCACAGTGAGTTACCACCTCACACCAGTCAGAATGGCCATCATTAAAAAGTCTACAAATAATAAATGCTGGAGAGGGTGTGGAGAAAAGGGAACCCTCCTACACTGTTGGTGGGAATGTAAATTGGTGCAGCCACTATGGAGAACAGTATGGAGGTTCCTTAGAAAACTAAAAATAGGGACCTTCCTGGCAGTCCAGTGGTTAGCACTCCGTGCTTTTACTGCTGAGGGCCCCGGTTCAATCCCTGGTCGGGGACCTAAAATCCCACAAGCCACATGGTGTGGCCAAACAAAAACAAAAAATAGAATTGTCATATGATCCAGCAATCCCACTCCTGGGCATATACCAGACAAAACTATAATTTGAAAAGTTACAGGCACCCCAATGTTCATAGCAGCATTATGTACAATTGCCAAGACATGGAAGCAACATAAATGTCCATCGACAGATGAATGGATAAAGAAGTTGTGGTACATATACAATGGAATACTACTCAGCCATCAAAAAGAATAATGCCATTTGCAGCCAACAGGGATGCAACTAGAGATTGTCATACCAAGTAAGTCAGAAAGAGAAAAGACAAATACTATATGATACCACTTATATGTGGAATCTAAAATACAACACAAATGAACATATCTACAAAACAAAAACAGACACAGAGGAAAAAACTTGTGATTGCCAAGGGTGGGGAGGGATCGAGTGGGAGTTTGGGATTAGCAGATACAAACTATTATATATAGGATGGATAAATAGCAAGTTCCTACTATATAGCACAGGGAAATACATTCAATATCCTGTGATAAACCATAATGGAAAAGAATATGAAAAATATATATATGTATGACTGAATCACTTTGCTGTATAGCGGAAATTAAACACAACATTGTAAATCAACTATACTTCAATAAAATTTAAAAATTTTTTGACATTTTGTTCATCATGGATTTTTTGCATTCATTTCGGATTGTTAAAATATTGCATTAACTGCCATTAATCTTGAAGTTTTTGGCGCCCACTAAATTTTCTGCCCAAGGTAAGTGCCATGAATGCCTCATATTAGCTTGCAGGAATGCTTGGCTGGGGACATCTGTGGTTGTCACGACTCAGGGGGGTCTCCTGGCATGAGTGGGCGGGGCCAGGGATGCTGCTCCACACCCTGCAGTGCCCAGGATGACCCCACAGAGAATGCACTGGCCCCAATGGCAGCAGTTGCAGGGCAAAGAGACCCTGCCTCCGAAAGTCTTTTCAAGGTCCTCACATGGCACCTCCTGGTTTAATTTCTATCTTTCACCTTGTGGAGACGGGCAGAAGGCATCTGCTTGGGGACTGGGCCAGCAGGCCTGGGCAAAGAGTTTATTTCAAAGAGCAGCGCCCAGCCCAACGGGAGAGGAGCTGGGCAGCCCCCATCCCTCCCATCCAGGCCTCCTGGCCTCTCGTCTCTGCATCTGCCGCCAGCACCCTGGGTCACGGCCACCCTCCCGGCCAGGCCTCTGGACCAGTCCCTTGAGGATAGTCCTTGGCTCGGGCCAAGTAACACCCAGAGACCCACTGTCTATGCTCTGGGGTCAGCCTGGGCCTGTGGGGGTCAGATTCCCTGAGAAGCAAGTGAGACCAGCGGGGCTGGTTTTTGAGGTGGAGGCGTTGCATTTCCATCATCCAACCATGAGGTCAAATCCAACATCACGTGTCCATGGGTACACGACTGTCAAAACCCAGAAAATAACAAAGGAGGATGTGGAGAAATCAGAGCCTTTGTTCACTGCTAGTGGGAATGGGAAATGGAGCAGCCACAGTGGACAACAGTCTGGCAGTTCCTCAAAAAATTAAACATAGGGAAACAGGCACATGAAAAGATGCTCAGCATCACTAATCATCAGAAAAATGCCAATCAAAATCACAATAAGGTATCACCTCACACCTGTCAGAATGACTATTATCTAAAAGTCTACAAATAAAAAATGTTAGTGAGAATGTTGTGGAGAAAAGGGAATCCTACACTGTTGGTGGGACTGTAAATTGGTGCAGCCACTATGGAGAACAATAAGGACGTTTCTGCAAAAACTAAAAACAGAAGTACCATATGACCCAGGAATTCCACTCCTGGGTATATATTCAAAAGAAACAAAAACACTAATTCAAAAAGATACATGCACCCCAGTGTTCAGAGCAGCACTATTTACAATAGCAAAGACACGGAAACAACCTAAGTGTCCAGCAACAGATGAATGGATAAAGATGTGGTACATATATATAATAGAATATTACTCACCTATAAAAAAGGAAATTTTGCCATTTGCATCAACATGGATGGATCTGGAAGGTATTACACTCAGTGAAATAAGTCAGACAAAGATAAATACTTTATGATACTGGTCATCTATGGAATCTAAAAAATACAGCAAACTAGTGAATAAAACAAAAAAGAAGCAGACTCACAGATACAGAGAACAAACTAGTGGTTACCAGTGGAGGGAGAGAGGGGCAACATAGGGGTTGGGGGTGGGAGGTACAAACAGTTGGGTGTAAGACTGGCTCAGGGATGTACTGTAGGACATGAGCAATATTGCCAATATTTAGTAATAACTGTAAATGGAAAGCACACTTTGAAAACTGTATAAAAGTTACAAAAAATATATTAATGTTTTGCCCTTCTCAAAAAATGAACAAAAACAAAACAAAAAATTAAAATGTAGGATCGCCACGTGATCCAGTAATTCCAGCTCTGGGTGTGCACCCAAGAGAAGTAAAAGCAGGGCTGGGGTCTCCTGTCACAGGAAGGCTGAGAACTTTTTCCTTTAAGCGTCTTCACGTGGTTTCACTGATTACAATGCACGCGTCTATCTTTGCAACTTTGATTTTTAAATTAAAACGAAGTCGCACACGCTGGGAGAAAACACAACAGCGACCAGCACTGCCCTCTGTGGAAGGCCAGGTCCGGGAGCCCTGGGTTTGGGCCTGACCTGCACACAGGCATACAGTGCCCCGAACCAGCTTTGTAACGAGGTGACCGTTCGCCGATCAGGGTGCCTCCCGGCCACTATGCCCTTTGTCTGTGGGAGAGCAGCCCAGCTACCCCTTGGGGAACCCAGGAGGGAAAGGGACGTTAAGGAATTGAGAAGTTGCACTTACCCGGGGACTTAATATAAATAAACAAGTGACACCTGCGGGCCATGGTCTTCGGTGTCCCGCCCAAGCCCCGCCTCCAACTAGAGCAGGGACCTGGGGGGCCCCAAGGCTGCGAAGACACCTGCAGGGAGCTCCAGGTGCGCGGCCCAGGCCTGTTGCCCTCGGGGGAGCCCAGGGCCTTCCCACCCGCAGCCTCCCCCTCCCCCAGGGACCCGACGCCAGGACAGGCCCGTCGGGAGGCCCGAACCGCTCCTGGCACTGCCCACAGCTCCGGCCACTCACTCAGCAGTCTTTTCTTAAGTACTTGCCCTGGGCCGGCCAGGCTCTGCCCTGGGGGAGCAGGGCAGGCAGGAGAGGGCCTGGGGGAGGGGGAGGGGACACAAGGGGGAGCGGGAGATTCCCAAGTAAGGGCCTGAAGCCCCAGGAGACAGAAAGCGGCTGGACTAAGGAGGCAGGAAGAGGAGGCCGGATTCTGATATGTCATTAAAGCGTCGGGTGGGCCTTGGGGTGTGGAGGTGGGTGGTCACCGACAATGACCCTAAACGCGGATGCCAGTGACGAGACCAGGGAGGCGGCCGGGATGGCGGTCCGGCACTGGACGGGCATCCCGGGACACAGACGGAGCCTCGGAGGAGACGCGGGAGAGAGACCAAGGCTGACAGCTCAGCTGCAAGCAGGGACCACGAGCCACTTGCGGGCGGGCCAGGGCGCAGGCGCGGAGCGGACGAGCCGCGCGCCGCCGCAGGCCCCACCTTCAGGCCGCGCGCTGATTGGCGCCGCCGCCGAGGGGCGGGGCCGGAGGCCACGGGCGGGGCGGGACCTGTGCGGCGCCTGCGCAGCACGGGGCCCCGCGCGCGGGCGGGTGGGCGGAGCGGGCCCCCCGAGCGGGGGCTGGCGAGCGCGGGGAGGGGGCCGAAAGGGCGGCAAAGCCGGCGCGCGCCCGGCTGGGGGCGGAGGGCGGAGGCCCACGGGCCGGAACAGCCGCGGCAAGTGGCGGCGGCAGCGGCGGAGGCAGCTGAGGCGGCGGCGGCGAGCGGGGGTCCGGGCGGCAGCGGCGGCGGCGGGCCGAGGAGCCGGGCGCGATGGAGCGGAAGAGGTGGGAGTGCCCGGCGCTCCCGCAGGGCTGGGAGAGGGAAGAAGTGCCCAGAAGGTCGGGGCTGTCGGCCGGCCACAGGGATGTCTTTTACTATAGGTGAATGAACGTGCCGGCCGGGCAGGGCCCCAGCGGGCGCCTCCCAGCGGCCTCTGCGGCGGCCTGGGCGCCCCGACCCGGGCCGCGGACTGGGCCCCGCGCGTGCGTTGTGCGTGCATGCGTGCGTGCGTGCCGGCGCGCGGCGGGCGCTTGGCCCAGTGCGCGTGCGTGCCCGGCGGGCCCGGTCCCAGTGCGCGTGCGTGCCCGGCGAAGCCTTCGCTCAGCGTGCTTGCGCTCCCCCCTCAGCCGCATGGTCCTGGGACCGGCCCCGGGCTGGCGGCGGCCTTTGTTCCGCGGCCGCGGCGAAGCGGCCGGCTGGGCAAGGGGCACCCCGGCGCGGGCCAGACGCCGCTGGGAGGCGGGGGTGGGGGCTGGGCTGTCCCTTTGGTCCTCGTGGGGCGCTCTTGGGGCCGCGCGCAGCCTCGGTCGGGTGGGGATCCCGGGTTTCAGGGAGCAGGGTTTGCTCTGGGGGACCAGGGCGGGCTGCCTAGGGATGCAGGTTCCTAGGCCCTTAACAGGATGGCCTGGTCCTGGAGCTGCGTGTCTTTTAAGAGCCGCCCTTCCCCCATCCTTGGGCACCGTGGGTAGTGGCCTCTCCAGTCGCCAGACCGGGGACGCGGCCTTTGTGAGCTTCCCTCACCCAGACTGGGGGGAGGGCTGCCCTTGGCCTGAGAGAGGTGGCAGGGACCCCCCCACCCCCAGTGAAACAGAGTCAGTAGGCGGCTGGAAGCCCAGCCCCAGACCGTCAACCACCTGCTGTTTGCCTTTTCCTTCCTTTTTTTTTTTCTCCTGATTGGTGGAAGATGCTTTTGTTTCTGAGCCAGGCTTGATGGCTTCCTCCCCTTTGCTTTAGGACCCTGACAAAAGAAAGGCAGGCGGGACACCTGCCACGTGTTGAATGCCTGCCAGGTGTTGGGGTGGGGGTGCAGCAGGTCCTGGGCCTTTGCTGTCCCCGTTTTGGGAGGAGTGAAGGAAATGAGCAGGGTAAGGATGGCAGCTCATCCAGGACAAGCTCAGGTTCTAGTGTTCAAAGAGTGCTGGTGGCCCTCCAGTGTGTACTGTAATTGGCTGCCCCTCCCGTAATGTCAAGCGTGAAATAGTGGGGTTACGATCATCATCTTTTAGGGAAACGTGTGTATTCCCCCTCACTGCGGCTGTCTGTGACGTCACTCCCTCGCTGGCTATTTAGAAAAGCTTCCTTCTGGGTGCGTAAAGAGGCCTCTCACCACCTCCCCTCATTTAATTCTGAGCCCACTTGTGTTCTCACTTCTTCCTTTTAGGTCTGAAGACTGAGGCAGGTCTCTGTTCCTCTAGTCCTTTGTTAATTTAACAGACGCCTCTGCAGCACATGCTGGGTGTCTGTCCTGGCCATTCACATGGGAGTGAGACCTGGGCCCTCCCCTCCTGGGTGACAGCTGGTACCCCAGCCATCATCCCTTTGCTTTCATAGTTAACAGGTGATGACATATGCAGAGAGATGTGGGGATCTGTGAGGGGCAGATGATGGGAGTGCCTGGTCGAGCTGGGGGCGGGTCAGTGAGGGGTTGTCTGGGGAGGCAGCACAGAGGTGAGCCCTGGCAGTGGAGCCAGGAGGAGGGTCCAGGCAGCACCAGCAGCCTGTGAGGAGGCTCAGGAGCTGAACCAGGGCCAGCGTGGCTAGAGGGCCGCAGCCCGTCATTGCCTCACCTCTTGTCCCCACCTGCCTGGGAACCTCTCCGGGCTTCCGTCAAGTGGGACCCCGCTCCATGGCCCCACCCCCGAGCATAGGGGTCTGGTGGTAGGGAAGGGCTCCAAACTGGGGCTGGACAGGTGGAATTTCAGGTTTCCCACGGCTCCAATGAGAGGTGAGGGCCTGAGACAGGATGCGGGGTGCGTGGTCCAGTGCCACTCCCAGGTCTCTGGTGTGGGTGACCTACCCTGTCCCAGCAGGTCGGAGATCTGGGGGGGATGTGATATGTTTTCTGGAATGTGGGCCCTTGGCCTTCTCACCACCTGATGCCGAGCCAGGTGACTAGGCAGGGAGCACAGATGGATTTCCCTGTTTTTTTTTTTTTTTTTTAAATATTTATTTATTTGGCTGCGCCAGGTCTCAGTTGCGGCACATGGAATCTTCGTTGCCGCTTGCGGGATCTGTAGTTGTGGCATGTGGGATCTTTTAGTTGTGGGATAAGTATCTAGTTCCCTGACCAGGGATTGAACCTGCACCCCCTGCATTGGGAGCGCGGAGTCTTAACCGCTGGACCACCAGGGAAGTCCCTTCCTGGTTCCTTAATGCAGAGGGAAAGCAGATCTCCGGTGCTGTTGAGTCGGACAGACCTGTCCTTGGATCTTAGCCCTGCCCCTAGGGATGTGGAACCTTGGTTTGCTAGTCCAGAGAGTGGGAGAGAGCCAGTGTGTTCTTTGCAGGAGAGGTGGAGCGACCTCACAGACCGTTCTGTAGGACTCACCCACACACCCCTCCAGCTTGGCGACCTGGCCCTGAGGACTGGGAGATGGGGGTGGAGCATCTGGTTACAGCCGAGCATTTTCTTTGGAAAAATCATCTCCCTGCCTGACATTTACAATCCAGGCAAGAAGTTGAGGACTTGGAAGTTAGCGTCATTCTTTGGGGTGTGTGGAATAGAGGGGACTTTCCAGAGCTTTTTTTTTTTTTTTTTATTGGCTGCACCATTGCAGCATGCAGGATCCTAGTTCCCTGACAAGGGATAGAACTCACGCCTCCTGCCTTGGGAGTGTGGAGGCTTAAACCACTGGACCACCAGGGAAGTCCCAGAGCTCTTTTTTTTTTTTTTTTTTTTAAATAAATAAATTTATTTATTTTATTTATTTTTCGCTGGATTGGGTCTTTGTTGCTGCACGCGGGCTTTCTTTAGTTGCGTCGAGTGGGGCTACTCTTTGTTGCTGTGTGTGGGCTTCTCATTGCGTTGGCTTTTCTTCTTGTGGAGCATGGGCTCTAGGTGCGTGGGCTTCAGTAGTTATGGCACGCGGGCCCAGTAGCTGTGGCTCGTGGGCTCTACAGCACAGGCTCTGTGTAGTTGTGGCACATGGGCTTAGTTGCTCCGCGGCATGTGGGGTCTTCCCGGACCAGGGCTCGAGCTGCTTGGTAGGTGGATTCTTAATTGCTGCGCCACCAGGGAAGACCCCAGAGGTCATTTTAAAGGTGCAAATACTCAGGAAAGCAGGAGGTGCTCGGCAGGTTGACCCCCCTTCCTTGGGCAGCGGGCTCAGCGTAGCCAGAACCAGCTTCATCTTGCTGTTTGGGCCTCACTGGGCATCTCAGGTTACAAGCCTCCTTATAGGCCTGGGGTCAACACCCACTCATCACCCCTGTACAGCCCTGCATCCGGCCCAGGCCCTGGGCTCTGCGCTTGGTGCTGGCTCCATCCCCATGATGGCCCCAATGCTTCAGGGTCCCACCGACTCAGCCCAGGGCTGCTCTCTGCCCGGCTTCTGGCTACCTGTCTACCCACCGGGTAGGCCTGTTTCCGGAGAAAGACCGCAGTGCTCATTTTTGTTCTACACCTGTGGTTTTACTACAGAAGTTTTTTTCTTTCATTGGATAAAACAGCTCAGACATTTTTCTGTCCCAATACAGATCTGCAAAACCTGTTTTTAAAATTGAGATATAGTTCACATTCCATACGATTCAGTCTTTAAAAGTGTCCAATTCAGCAGTTTTCATGCACCTATCACCACTCTCTAGTTCCGGAACGTTCTCGTAACCCCAAAATGAGCCCTGTGTCATTAGCTCCCCAGCTCCTCGTAGCCCCCATCCACTCTCTGTCTTGCGTTCACTTTTGTGACAGCTTTATCGAGGTAGGAGTCACATGCAATACTGTTCACCCGTGTTAAAGCGTACAATTCACAGGTAGCTGCAGCCACCACCACGATCAAAGTTAGAGCCTTTTCCTCCCCTCAGAAAAGCCCTAGACCTTTAACTATCTCTGCCCTTAGCCCTGCTCCCCAGCCCCTAATCTACAGTTCTGCGTTTCTGTTTCCCTGTCCTCATGCATTTTTTAAAGCAGAACAGCAGCAGGTGGGGTGACTGGAGGCCAAGAAGTGCTGGCGAGTGCTTGTCAGGGTCCTGGCCCTCTTTGTGGCCATAGTTGGAGCCAGAGTCGGGACTCAGGGTCCTTTCCGCTGCTCCAGGCACGTGGACTCTGTTCACGTCAGCCAGCACAGAGCATAATGGAAAAATGGATCTTCCAGAAGAGTCCACGGGAGTCTCAGAACCCAAGGTGGTGGGGCTGGCCCTGACCCAGGTGAGGCCCTGGTGGGGCTGGAACGGGTTCCACTCTTCCCACTTTTGCCACTTGTCCTCAGTGCCCAGGGACACCTGGAGGGGGCGGACGTGTGCTGGCTTGAATTCAGGCTCAGCCTAGAGGCTCTCAGGGGAGGTCAGCAAAGTGCAGGCTCTCGTTAGCCTCAGATGGAGAGTGACAGGGACGTCCTAGACGGGTGCCAGGCCTGCTGGAGGCTTCATGTGTGCCATTCACTGGTTTCTAGTACATTCAGGGCTGTGCAACCATCACCACTAATTCCAGAACATTCTATAACCCCAGAGAGAAGCCCCAGTCCCTGACAGCCAGGAACCCACTCTCTGTGTCTGTGGATTTGCCTGTTCTGGATGTTTCCCATCAATGGAATCACACACTGTGTGTGCTTCTGTGTCTGGCTTCTCTCACTGAGCATGATGTTCTCAAGGTCCATCCATGTGGTAGCAAGTGTCAGGGCTTCTTTCCTTTTCATGGCTGAGTGATGCTCCCATGTGTGGAGGGACATCTGGGCTGTTTTCACTCTGCCCAGTGAGTCATGCTGCTGTGAGTAATTAGGTGTAAGTTATTATGTCGACATGTGTTTTGATTTCTCTTGGATACTTAGGGGTAGAATTGCTGTTTAACCATTAGAGGAACTACCAGACTGTTTCCCAAAGTGGCTGCAGGAGTCCCCGTGCCCAGGGACGTGTCATTATTAATGCTCACTGGGTCCCGTTCTGGTCACCTGTAGCATGAACTCTTGAGTCTGCACTGCAGCTAGAGGTTGGCGTTAGCTTTTTCTAGAAAGGCGAGTCCCCTGCGCTGGTCCATGGGGTGAGCAGGATGGCAGAGCTTCACAGCCAGGTTTCAGGCTTTCCCAGCAGGTCCTGCCTGGACAGCTCTTTGGTGTCCTGGCCCCAAAACTGAGGTTTTACAGCCCAGCCCCACCCCAGGACAGGTCCATAATGCTGTAATGGACCTGCTGTCCTTGGGTCTTTTCTCGAGAACATGGCCAGATTCTGCTTCTGGAATGTTCCAGAAACTCCAGCCAGGCTCCCAGGGCTGGACCCCATCCTTCCGAAGGTCGGGGCGTCCATCCCTGCTCTCGGCCTCGGCATCTGCTGCGCTGGGGAGAGGGTGGACCGGCCTGGCCTGGGCCCCCCCGGCCCCCCCCCTCCACTGACCGCGCTGTGTCCGCAGCCCGAGCGGGAAGAAGTTCCGGAGCAAGCCCCAGCTGGCGCGCTACCTGGGCGGCTCCATGGACCTGAGTACCTTCGACTTCCGCACGGGCAAGATGCTGATGGGCAAGATGAACAAGAGCCGGCAGCGGGTGCGCTATGACTCCCCGAGCCAGGTCAAGGTGAGCCCACACCGACCACTGCTGGGTAGGGCTCACCCACCGTCCTGGAGTTAGAGACCTAGCTACTCACTGGGGGAAGCTCAGCAGCTGTGGGAAAGAAGACAGGAAACCGCCCATCATCTGTCCCCAGGAGAGGCTCGGGCACGGGGCCTGGGAGGCGGCTCAGCTCTGGTCCACACTTGGGTGCCTGGTGACCAGTGTGTCTGTGGGTCTCTGATGGACGCGTGTTCAGGGGACTTTGTTCCCTGCCCCAGCTGCAAAACAGAGGTGGCCAGGGCGCCCCCAGGCCCATGCTCTGCGGAGAACGAGGCGCGGGAGGTGAGAGGGGCGGGAGGTGAGGGGCGGGGGTGGGTGGCTGTGAGAGAGGGCAGGTGTGTGTCCAGAGCCCCCGCTGCGGCCACACTGAGGGCAGCGAAGCGGCTGGGCCTGGGCTTGGCATTGCCTCTGGATCCGTGGGTGCCACGGGGTGTGCTGGTGACCGGGGCCTGTTCCCCGAAGCCCCTTGCGGGGCACGGCTTTCTCGCTGACGGGGAAAGCCCGCTGAGGACCCTGCCCGACCCTGCAGGGCAAGCCCGACCTGAACACGGCCCTCCCGGTCAGGCAGACGGCGTCCATCTTCAAGCAGCCAGTGACCAAGATCACCAACCACCCCAGCAACAAGGTGAAGAGCGACCCCCAGAAGGCCGTGGAGCAGCCCCGGCAGGTGAGCTCCGGCGCTTGGTCTACTCTTCAGAGCTGAGTCCGCGGGCCCAGGGCCCCAGCGCCGCGGTCAGGAGCCGTCACCCCGGGGCACAGTCCTGTGGGCACCAGTGCCCAACACGCGTATGCGGGGCCTCCTCGGGCCGGCCGCTGTCTTGAACAGATTGATAAGATCCCACAAATGCAGTTTAGTGATCTGTTTTCCAAAAACTGAGCCTTAGCCGTGTTTTCACGCATCTTTACAAACGCCTGGTAGATAGCGGGGTGTGGAGGTGCTAGGCCAGAGCAGGGGGCCGTGGCCGTCAGAGGGGGAGACGCTCAGGGACCCTGCAGGGCATGGGCCCCGCCATGGGCAGCCACCCTGGGTGCTGTGCCATTTGGGTTGGAGCCCTCTAGGTAACAGGTCAGAAACCTGTGGGGCTGCCTGTCGCCCCCCTCCCCAGAGTCTGGAGGTGCGGTCGAGGGTGTGAGCTTGTTACCCGTCCGGGGGCTCCTGGGTCCCCTGTCTGCACCAGGCAGTGCCCATGGACAGCGCTTGCTCGGGCTGTGGCAGGGGTTGGCTGGGGCTGTTGCCCTCGGCCCGGGGTAGAGGTTGGACCTCCCAACCCCCAACTCCAGGGTGAAGGGGAGCCACAGACGGTCCGATGGCACAGCTGACGTCCTGGGTCTTCGTCCTGCCGGAAACGGGGCTTGGGTTTCTCTGCCCTGCGAGGACCCTGGGGTGCGAGCAGCCCCAGCAAGTGTGGGGGTCAGAGGTCACACTGAGACACCCATCCTGGCCGCCTAGGGTCGCCTGCTCTGGGAGCAGGTGGCCTAGCCATCCCGTTGGCCTGACGTCTATCTGTGTGGCGGCAGCTCTTCTGGGAGAAGAAGCTGAGCGGCCTGAATGCCTTTGACATCGCGGAGGAGCTCGTGAAGACCATGGACCTCCCCAAGGGCTTGCAAGGTGACCCCCTGCGGGGGGCAGCGGGGAGATGGAGGAGGGATGAGGCCCGTGCTCCCCCAGCCTGGGGCCAGCCCGGCTGCACCTGACGCTGGGGCCGCGTCTGGTCACGGGGTCCTGAAAACACTCGGGGGTCTGATTTCCCTGCCGTGCCATAAAAGCATCCCTGCTGTCCCTGAGAGGGTAGTTGTCTGCCTGTATGTCGTGGGAGTGACTGCCCCCTTCCAGTGTCCAGGTGTGACATGGAAATGGCCGGGGAGGGCTCGATTCAGACAGGGAGACGCCTGGGGGGCAGGGCTCCTGGTCCTGCGACGGCTCCCCTGAGCGGGGCTGCCCGTGGGCTGTGAGGCCCTGGCACACGCAGGACCGGGCAGGGCTGGCTGTAAAGGGAGGTTCAGGATGAAATCGGGGCTGAGGGGGCAAGGCTGGTGCCCGCAGCGACCACCCTCCCTTGCCCGGCAGGCGTGGGTCCCGGCTGCACAGATGAGACGCTGCTCTCGGCCATCGCCAGCGCCCTGCACACCAGCACCATGCCCATCACCGGGCAGCTCTCAGCTGCCGTGGAAAAGAACCCCGGGGTGTGGCTCAACACAGCCCAGCCACTCTGCAAGGCCTTCATGGTGACCGACGAGGACATCAGGTAGCTCCCCCCGCCAGTGTCCAGGTGTGATGTGGAAGTGGCCGGGGGAGGGCTCGGTTCAGACAGGCGGGCGCCTGGGGGGTGGGGCAGCCTGTGGGGGCGGGAGAGGACGGGGCTCTTGGCCCTGCGATGGCTCCCCTGAGCAGGGATGCACGTGGGCTGTGAGGCCCTGGGTCAGAGGGCGCTGGCACATGCAGGACCGGGTAGGGTGGGCTGAGGGGAAGCTGGATGCGTCCCGGGCCCTGAATGCTGGGCCTGTGCTTGGCCAGGACCCCGTGGGTGGTGTCCAGGTGCGGGTAGAGCTGTCAGGGAGGGCCTCCTGGAAGGTGGTTGGAAGTGGGTCCTGGTCAGGAAACATCTAGAGGTGCTGAGAGGGTAGAACATGCTTCGTGTTCAGCTTTGAAACATCAGTTCACAGCTGAGGTTGGGAGAAGGCGGGGGGGGGGGGGTTGCTTAGGAACCCACAAGAGGGTCTAGAAGGCAGAGCAACTGCACCTGGAGCGCTGTGGGGGGCAGTCTCGGGACTGCAGGTAAAAGCCAGGTGGGTGCGAGAGGGCAGCTCTGTGCCCCGAGAGAGGCGAGGACACGGCGGTGAGACCACATACATGTGTACACACATATGCACACACAGGTACACACGTGTACATACAAATGCATGCACTGCACATGCATGTACACGTACACAAACATATACACGTGTGCATGTTCACATATGTGTATGCACAGGGCTCATCCCTAGGAAAAGGGCAGGAAAAGAGCACGACTGTCTGAAAAGTCCAGGCAGATCTTTAAAGCACAACTTGCAGAAATAGAAAGTGAGGTAGGAACCGCAGGTGTCAGGTCCAGCAGTGGCCGTGGCTGTGGTCCTGCCGGGAGGAGGGACTCGTGGCCGGTGGAGGGGAGCGACAGGCACAGAGTCAGGTCCACGTGCTGAGGGGGGCACCGTAGAGGCGGCAGGGAGGGGACGGGGGTCCCTGGCCTGGGCCGGCAGCCACCCTCTCAGCAGCGCTGATTTGGGGAGGGCCTGCGGGCTGTGCTGGGGATGGGGGTGTCTGTCTGGACAGGGCGCTCGCAGCACCCCCATCTCCCCAGAGATGGACATGCCCTGGCCAGCAGGTCTTCCTGTGTCCCCAGGAGGCAGGAGGAACTGGTGCAGCAGGTCCGCAAGCGGCTGGAGGAGGCGCTGATGGCCGACATGCTGGCGCACGTGGAGGAGCTGGCCCGGGACGGCGAGGCGCCGCTGGACAGGGCGGGCACCGACGGGGATGAGGATGACGGGGACCAGGAGGAGGGGCCCGACCAGGACCAGGAGATGGAGCACGTGTAGAGCGGGCACTAGCCGGGTCCCAGGCCCCAGCTCGCGTGAGCAGCGACCACGGGTGAGGGGTGGTCCGGGTCCCTGGGACCTGCCTTGTGCCAGTGGCAGCAGTGCTGGGCCGGGCGCCTCCCGAGAGCACCTGTCTTAAAGGAGGACGGCCTGCCAGGCACGGATGGCGCCCTCTCTGTCCCTGCACGGGCCCCACCCGCCTGCCCTCCTACACGGGGCCACCTGCAGACTCGGCTCTCACCCTGCCCAGGCGTGTCCCCTCCCCTGGGCCACGGGGACATGGCTGAAGCATGGCCTCTTGCCCGATGGACCCCCCCCACGTCTGCCCCTCCTCGGGGTCATATGGCTCCGCACTGAACTCAGGCCAGCCTGGTCTCCGTGGCTGCTGCCCTGGACCTCTCGCACAGGACAGCTGCCACTGGGCCGCCTGCGAGGCTCCCCGCGGGGCTGGAGAAACATTTGTGGAACAGTCTCCCCTCCTGACCTGCACACGTGAGGGACGGTATCCCGGACCGCCCGTCAGCCCTTCCAGAAGGGGATGCAGCATGGCTCCCCGGGGCCCACCTGGCGGGCACAGTGCTCCCAAGAGCAAATGGCACAACCCGGACATTTTCCTTCAGTAAAACTCATGGTAGAGGCGAGGCCGATGTCCACGTAGCTGCTTAACCTGCTGTCTGTTGCACACAGACAGGAACTCAGGCCTCAGCGCCTGAAGACCTCGCTGTCTGCAGCCCGGCCCAGCCTGATGGTCAGCGCCGCGGACAGAGAACTAACTGCTCACGGCCGGACTCGGCCCAGGCTCCAGGCCAGCGCCGCCATCGGCTGACCTCCAGGCCTCGGTCTCGCCTCATAGAACAGGGACAGTGGCACTGATCTGGCAGGTGTGGGGCCTCCCACCACCGGGGGCCTCTGCATCCCTATCCCAGGCACATTTCCTGGCCGGGCCTGGGCAGTGGCCTCCGTGGAGCATGGGGTTTGGAGGCAGTCAGAGTCGTGCTGTCCCTCCCTGCAGCGAGTGCCCCGGGCCAGGGGAGCTTCTGCTACCCTGAGTGGACCCCGGGCCAGGCCCCTTCCCTCAGCCCCAGGAATGCCCTTGGGGTGGCCCCCAGCCCCTCCATCAGCCTGGAGACACAAACCCGGGGCCGCTACGGCCCCAGGGCCCACCAGCCCTGCCACACGCGCGGCCGTGACTGTCGGGGGGGGGGGCGGGGCCTGGGTCGCTGCCTCATCGGGCCAGACACCCTGGGGTGCTGTGGCCTGCCCGGCGGGGCAACAGTGGCAGTGGGAGTCCCTCGGGGGTGGGACTCGCTGCCCACTCCCTCCAAGGACTCTGGCCCAGGAGGTTGGGCTGACTGCATCCTTCCTAGTCCAGTCAAAGCACAAAGCCCTGAGGACCGCGGCCGCTGCACTGTGGTGGCAGCAGTGACACTGCCGGGGTCCAGGCCATCACGGGCCCCAGGACCGCCCCTCCACAGGCCGCGGGCCCGAGGGAGGCTCCTGTGGGCGGTGTTGAATAAAGTGTGTTGGGCGAACGTGGTCTGGGGCCTTGGTTTATCAGAATCCCAGGTTTTGTGTCGCAGCACTGGGAGCCTGCCTGTCCTGAAGTTCATCCTCCTGCCCTGGGTTGGGGGATGGGAGGGGATGGCAGACCCCTGGCCTCTCCCAGACAGGTGGGCTTCCCATGGCCCCAAGTGGGGCCTCCTGACACTCAGGCCCCAGCAGTGTTGGCGTGAGCTGGGTGTGGAGGTTTCCAGAAAGCTGGCACACTTGGGTGCCTTCTGCACAGTCCCCGCAGCTCCCTCGGAGGCCCCTGCCCAATCTGCGGGTGGGGGCGGGGCTGATGCCAGGTGCACCCACGTCCTTCCTGGGAGAGAAGAGGACCTGTCAGTGGGGTCCACGCCGGGAGTTCAGCAGGGGCTCCTCGCAGCCCAGCGCAGGGGCAGGGGCGAGGGTGCAGCTGAGCTGACCCTGCAGGCCTGGGCCAGTGCTGACAGGTGGCTGGGGAGGGCGGTGCTGGGACATCAGCCACACCGGCCCCCTTTTCAGCTGCCCCACCACCCCTGGTCAGGTGGTCATTGCTGGCTTTTCTCCCGACCCAAAGCCAGGGCGCGGGAGCTGGGAGAACCCTGGCCCCTCACCTGCCCAGGCACCCCAGATTGTTTTTTTGCGGGCAGCAGAGGGTCTGCCTTGCCCAGGGCGAGCAGGGTCCCTCCCCAGCTGCCTGGACACCCTCCTCACCCTTACTGTGTGGGTCCCACAGGTGTGGGCAGGGCGGGTCCTTCCGGAGGCTCCAGGGCAGCATCAGTTCCCGCCTTCAACTTCTAGAGGCGCCGCATCCCTGGCTCGCGGCCCCTCCTGCATCCTCACAGCCGGCAGCGCAGCATCTCCCCTCTCTCCCTGCCTCTGACCCTCCCGCCTCCCTCTTACAAGGACCCTGTGATGACACTGGGTCCCTCGGGGAATCCAGGGTCCTCCTCATCTCAGGGGCCTTAACTTAATCCCTCCTGCAAAGTCTCTGTCCCGTGAGGTGACACGTCCACAGGTCCCAGGGTGACTTTGGGGTACATTAGCCTCGACAAGTTTTCCTGTCTTGTCGAGGCCGCCCCTGGCCACATGGCCTCAGCTTCCACCATCTCTTCTTTCATCCCCAGCTCATTCCAGCCTCTTGGGCTTTGTCCCCCACTGTCCCCTCAAGGGGAATGAACAGCTGCTACAGAAGCCCTAGAACTGGCCAAGCTCAGGATGCATCAGGGTTTGCAGAGCAAGGGAGCTGGAGGTGACCAGAGGCAACGATCCCTGGTGACAAGTTGGGAGTTTCCCAGTCAGAGAAGAGGCAGCAAGACCGGCTGGAGCAGAGGGGCCAGCTCGGATTTCTGGAACAGTCCACTGGGGCCCCCCGCCAGCCACGTGGCTGGAAAGTTCAAACTGGTGACAACAAATTACATGTTGCGCTCCTCAGCTGTCCTGGCCACATGGGGCTGGGGGCCATGACTGCACAGAGCAACAGGTAACATGTCCATCCACACCATCTAGAACACGGGTTCTGAGCCTTGGCGGGGGGCGGGGTGGGCGACACCTGTAAGATCAGGTCTTGTCAAAAATTGACCACACATGGGCTTCCCTGGTGGCGCAGTGGTTGAGAGTCCGCCTGCCGATGCAGGGGACACGGGTTCGTGCCCTGGTCCGGGAAGATCCCACATGCCACGGAGCAGCTGGGCCCGTAAGCTATGGCCGCTGAGCCTGCGCATCCGGGGCCTGTGCTCCACAACGGGAGAGGCCACAACAGTGAGAGGCCCACGTACCACAAAACAAAAACAAAAACAAAAACCCACACAGGGCTTCCCTGGTGGCGCAGTAGTTAAGAATTCGCCTGCCAATGAATGCAGGGGACACGGGTGCTGTCAGGCCCATGACTTCTTGTTGAAACCGTTTGGGAAAAGAAATTGTTTCCCCCGGGACTTGGAACTGAGAGAGTACGAGCCGCTGGGCAAACGGATCTGCTCAGAAGAGTAAGGCCGCTCAGCACAGAGGAACCCGGGCCGCGAGGGGGGCCTCCCCAGGACCCTGTCCTCGCCCACACTTTGCACTTTGAGCCAGTGGATTCCCTCTTCTGCTTAAGTCAGTTGGAACAGACATTTGTCACCTGCAGCCCAGTCTGTCCTTGACCACGTCCCTGCCGACCCCACCTGAGATGCGCCACAGCCGAGGCCAGACTCGGTGGAAAACACCGCCCCCTGGGAGCCTCCAAGGACCGTCCTGGGGTCCCACCTGCTCGGATGGGGGTGTGTGGTCCTGCTCACGAAGGCATCATGACTGGCCTTCCCGGGGCTGAGCTGCACTCCAGGTTGGGGGGAGGGGGGAGCTGGCAAGGAATGGGATGTCACTGCTGCCTGGGGCTGGCCCAGTGCCCACATGAGAGGGCATCTCCTTATGGGATGGGGCAGCCAGGGTCAGGACAGGAGAGTGCCGTGAGGCAGGGTCGGGGGCAGCACCCCACTCGTTCCAGGCTCTGTCCAGGAAGTTTCCACAGGTACCAGGACATTCCAGCAATTTCACTTCTAGGTCCTCACACCCAGATCGCCTGCCCACTGGGGCTCTCAGCTGGCCTGCTCACCTCCAACCTCAGGTGGCACCTCACGCATGAACCCGATGGCCTGTGTGCTGTCTACACTGCAGCAGCCAGGCCAACCACCCATCCAATCATCTGTCCACCCATCCAACTTACGATGAGGACACGACTGAACAAAGCAGAGAAATCTCTGCCCTAGTGGAGCTGCCACTCCAGTGGGAGAGAGACAGGAACCATGATTTTAAAAATAAGTAAAACATGAAACACCTGCTGGTGATGAGTGCTTGGGAGAAAAATAAAACCAGGAAGGGCGATCAGGAATGTGTGGCAGGGTTGCAACTTAATAGGGTAGTCAGGGGAGGCGTCAAAGAGAAGGCAACATCAGAGCAAAGGCCTGGAGGTGAAAGAGGGAGCCTTGAGAACATCCGGGGGAAGAGAGGTGCAGGCAGAGGGCCCAGGGGCAGCACCATGCCTGGCACGTTGGATGAACAGTGAGGCCCATGGCCATTACAACTTCTGTTTTTACCGAGAGCCATGGGGAACCATGGGAGGGTCGGGGCGATCCGCCTGCTCAGAACAGGCCACCAGCAAGGGCAGGTGTGGGGTAATCCGCCTGGCAGAGTCCTCCTAAGAGGATAAGGGCCCTCATTTTCCTGGGATCACACAGAATTAGCCTCGGGGACCCTGCCCTGCCCGACCCGTCCAGCTCTCGAGGAGCCTGGAGGGCAAGAGGGCCCTGGTCCAGCCCCCCAAGCAGTGTGGTCCTGGCACTGTGTGTGTCCTCCAGCTTCCTTCAATCTGGTAGGCACCAGTGGGGGTGGATGGACAGGAGAATGAGTAGGCCCAGGTCCCTCGGCTCAAGTGACTGGCCAATGAAGATAACCCGTGACCCTGGCAGAAAGGAATGAGAAGTCCCTTCCTTCTGGCTGGGCTTGCTGAACTGGATAGGGGGTGTCAGCTAGAAGCCCTGGAGCCACCCCTGCCCGAGGGAACTACCCACTGGAGTTAAAAGGACCCAGAGACGGAGAGCCACATAGCTAAATACTGAAGCACCTGGATCCAGCCGTGCCTGAAGTCAGACCGTACCCCTGGACATTTCAGTTCCTGAAGCTCACAGACTCTCGTCTGCTCGGGATGACTTGATTCAGGTGTGAGTCCAGTGCACCCCAGAGCGGCTTGGCTAGGAAACCCTCCCCCTCGAGGATGGAGGTTGGGGCCTCTTGGGCAACGCTAGGAATTCCAGGAATGAGGGTGAGCAGCTCAGTGAGGCCGGGAGGGGGAAGATGGATGGACCTGCAGACGCCCAGCAATCATTGAGGGTGGAGGCTGGGCCACGGGACCACTGGGTCTGAAGTGCCCACCTCCCCACTGCCTGCCCCTGACATGCGACAACACCCAGAGGCATCTGGAGCCTGCCAACAATTGCCCCAAGAAGTCTTTATTGGCCCCCAGGGCCCTGACTCAGCCTCAATGTAGGGGCCACCCACTAACCCCAGTGAGGGGGGTAGTCTCCTCTGTTCTCGGAGAAGTCTGTTTTTCCAGAAAATAAAAAGTCCAGGGGGGCTTCCCTGGTGGCGCAGTGGTTGAGAGTCCGCCTGCTGATGCAGGGGACACGGGTTCGTGCCCCGGTCCGGGAAGATCCTACATGCCGCAGAGCGGCTGGGCCCGTGAGCCATGGCCGCTGAGCCTGCGCGTCCGGAGCCTGTGCTCCGCAACGGGAGAGGCCACAACAGTGAGGCCCGCGTACCGCAAAAAAAAAAAAAAAAAAAAAAAAGTCCAGGGGGTGGGCTCGGGGAGCATCTCCAGGTCACTGGAGGGTCAGGGTGCTCTGGTCCCTCCCCCTAGAACTTCTGGTTCTTGCTCAGCCGGTTGTGGCGCCAGATGTTGTGTTTCCGCAGCAGCCGCCAGTACTCCCGGGTCTCGGGGTCCAGCTCCTCCAGATTCTTGGGGGGACCCACGTTCATCTGGAACAGCCTGACGGGGAGTGGGCGGAGTCGGGGTTGCAGAGCAGCCCCCTTCCCCGCGACTCCCCCACCCCAGACCCCCTGACCTCAGGGCAGTCCCTCCCCACCCTGAGGACATGGAACAAGGGGGTGCCGGGTTGTGGAACAAGGGAGCGCCCCCATCCCAAGGGTGCTGGGATCTGAGGTGGGCGCACGCCAAACCTTCTGCCTCCTGGCCTTTGTCCGTGCCGCCTGCCCACCTGTAAGGCCTCCCCACCCACTCACTCAACCTTTCTAAACCTTCCCCAGCTCGAAGGATTGGCAGGTGGCAACGGCTTCTGCATCCTGCCAGTGCTCTCAGGGCCAAGAGCAAAATTCCCCCTGCAGCCCCCTGAAAGCTGGGCTCCATCAAGTTCCTGCCCTGTCTCCCCCTACTCTCCACCTTGCCTCCCGGGGTCCACTAATAAACCAGGTGCAGTTCTGCCTGGGGACTTTGCACTGGCTGTTCCCGCCCACCTCTAAAGCTCTGTCCACCCACTCAGGTCGACTCACACACCACCTCCCAGATCCTCAGATTTGGTTAGCCAGGCCCTCCGTACCCAGTCTTGGCCCACTCACCACTCAGGGTACTCGGAATCCGGCTTCAGGACCACATCCTGGCCCTCCTTGTAGATGTTGACACCCATGGCGTGCGTGGTGAGCCGGATGGGGTCTGTACACACCTCTGGGTCCTTCAGGGCCTCACCGACCACAGCGCCCTTGCCCCCCTTAATGACTACGGTGGGGGAGAATCATTTCAGCCCAGCTCCACCCTCGGGAGGCCAGCCGTCCCTTTCCGCCCTGGCTGGACCCTGTCTGCTGCATTCAAAATGATTTTAACTGGGACACGGATACTGCATTAAATGACACTGATATTCAGAGTAACCAAGTCATTCCTCTTTCCCATTTTCATTCCTTCTGTTTATCTCACGAAAAAAGAGCCTCCGCTGGCTGCTCTGCCTTTAAAACCTCACGTCTGCCAAATCCCTCCTTTCAACAAAGGAGATTGGGCAAGGCTGTAACCAGAGAAAATTTAAATAACCTTGTTTTGGTTTTAATACTTAGATGGGTCCCAATTTCTGGTGATAACCTGCCAAAGGTGACTGATTTGGAGGCAGAAACGTCATAGGGACCCAAGTCCATGACCTACTCCTACCCCCGCCCCCACATAAAACAAACAAACAAACAAAAAACCCTTGGGCCTGCGCGCTGAGTCCAATGGCGCCCTAGGTACCTCAAACTGCGCCTGCGCATACAGCTTAGCCTCTACGCTTGCGCGCTGACTCTAGGACGTGCCTCCCCAACCAGCGCTTGCGCACTACCAACTCCCCAATGTCCCTACCATTCCCAACTTGGTCCCTCCTAACCCAGCTCACCCGGTCTCTTGGCATAATCTCGTACATGGAGTCTTACAGAAGCGGCGGGATCCGGGAACTCCCAAACCCGCCAGCCGGCCGAGCTCCACATAGCACCGAAGAGGCGCCTGGCCGCCATGACGTGTCCCGGCCGCCTGCACGTGCACGTTTCCGGAGGACGTCTGCGGCCGAGGGGTGCTTGGGAGTTGTAGGCTCCTAGAGATTTATGGGAAATGTAGTATTCCGGCCGTAAGCATACGTTAATTGTGATTTCTTTAAACTTTTGTAGCTATCCCCAGGTGCTGCACGAGGCGACTTCCAAAGGATGTCCGACTTCTTGCCCTTCAGTTACTTATCACTTACTTTAAGTATCACAACTTATACATCCTTGATTCTAGTCAATGAGCAATTACTGAAAACCTAGAACTAATAAAAGTTAACACTATTATTAGGCTCATTATTTTCTAAACCTATTGCTAAATCTGTAACTAGCTCGATTTCGTTTAATTAGGAGGTAGGTACTATTATTATCCTTACAATCGAGGAAGCCTGAAGTTTAGGGAGGTAAAGTTAAGCCAGGCGAGCCATTCGGCCGCCCTACTGAGTGCCACACCGGAAGTCTGTTTATAATATGGTCCCCGCGTCGCTTCCGGTGTCCCTGGAGTCGAAAGAGTCCGCCTCTCACGCTCCTTTAGTATTTTCCAGTCCCATTTCTTCCCATCTGCCATTCCTTGGAATAATGAACAAAGCCGTAGCAGTCAAGCAGTGGCTTTAAACCGCACTTTGCGGTTCAGGAAACAGGCTCAGAAGCCAGTCCGAGCTTTCACTGTGCGTAAATGAAGGTTCGGGATTCGAACTCACTGTCCCAACATCTAGCGCCCCCGCGCGGCCAGGCTGGCTGAGAGAACTACATTTCCCAGCAAGCCCCGCGGGCGTGCGCATGCCCAGTGGTCCAGGAACGCTGTGCGGACAGATCTGCCAGCGCCCAGTCCGGGAACTGGTGAGCGGCGGCGACGGGCAGGACCGGACGAGCCAGGGAGCGGGGTCCTAGGGGCCTCGCGGGTTGAGGCCATCTCGTTTTGGGAAGTGAGTGTGCCGGCGGAGCAGAGCGAGGTCTGGAGCCAGCGCCTGAGGTCACGGGTCTGAAGTCTTGAGTCGGGTCTGCTAGAGGACTGGGGTCTTAACTCAGCTTTAGGCTCGAGTTGCGTCTTCAGGCTGGGTCTGAGTTCCAGGTCTGAGTCTGGGGTCGATCCTGAGGTTGGCATTGGAGGTTTTGAGATGAGAGTCCGCTTTCTGGCATCTTGGAACTCTAGAATTAAGTCTGAAATTATGGGTCTAAGGTCTTGGACTGAGGTCTTGAGTCCTGGGTCTCGGCGACCTACACCGGTCGGGTCTATATAGTCAGAGTATGTCTGCAGCCTCCACATCCCCGGGGAGGAAGACTTGGAAGAACCAGGGCCGGGGTGAACAGGGTCCACGGATGGGGAGTGGTCTGGAGCAACGGGTACAGGGGAATCCCCCGGGGTTTGGAGCCTGGGAAGCCACAGCCTTACAGTTGCTCATTCTGCACCTCAGTTTCCTTGTCTGTAAAATGAGGATCATAGCAGAACCTTCCTTGCGGGGTATGATGGGGATTAAATTATGTGTCCTGTATGAATACATACCAGGTGAGAGCCTGGTACCAAATTGGCAACCAGGAAATCTCATCTTTGATTCTCTCTTTCAGATGCTGGCCTGAGCCCAGGGTCCAGGCATGGAATTCCTGACAACCTCCCAACCCCCTCCAGGACCTCCAGCCATGGACTTGGAGGAGCCCAGGGACACACTTTCACCCTCTCAGGACCTCACCCCTGATTGCCAGTGGGACCCAGCACCAGGAGGCCCCGGCAGCCTGAGTCAGATGGAACTTGACGGGCTAAATATTCAGGACCTGCTGCAACAGTTTGAAGCTCTGCCAGGTGATCTGGTGGGCCTGTCCCCAGACGGACCCCCATGCCCCTTGCACATTGCCACTGGCCACGGCCTGGCCTCTCAGGACATCACTGATGCCCATGGACTCTTGTCCGCCGAGGCTGGCCGGGAAGACTTGCTGAGCCTCTTGCAGCAAGACGAACGCCCTCCTTCCCAGTCAGGTCCCCAGGAACCTCCAGACCCTGCTCCTCGCCTCTTGCAGCCCCCTGATGACCCAGAGGGGGATATGGGCCCCCAGGAGTGGGCAGAAGGAGCCTCTGTCGAGCAGGACGAGGGCAGGAGCTCAAGCAGCTCCCCAGAACCCTGGCTGGAGACAGTACCTCTAGTCACTTCTGAAGAGCCACCTGCCAGTGCCCAGGTAGAGCCCGCCCCGCCCCCCCAGACCGCTCCACTGCTGGGAGCCAAGCAGGAGGACTCAGGCCTACCCCTCTTCTGTCTTCTTCCAGAGCCCCGAGACCCTGGCTTCCTACCCTGCCCTCCAGGAGGGTGAGTGTTCCGCCCACACTGGCCCCAGGGACTTCGGGGTTTCAGAACAGCCCGACTCAAGCTCCCAAAACCTGGCACAAAGTTGCTTCTAGAGAGGTTCTGAGGTTGGTTTTGAATAGATTCCAGACAACTGAAAGAAGAGAGACAGTCCTGAGAATGTTCTAGAATGAATAGGGAGCGTTAGGGCAGACTTGGCAAATTGTAGCACTTGACTTGATTCTAGAGCAAGGGTTGGTAAATTACCATCCATGGACTTTCTGGTATGTTTTGTGAGCTAAGACAGCTTCTGCATTTTTATTTATTTATTTAATTTTATTTTTTTTGGCCACGCCACGCAGCATGTGGGATCTTAGTTCCCCGACCAGGGATTGAACCTGCACCCCCTTGCAGTGGAAGCGTGAGTCCTAACCACTGGACCACCAGGGAAGTCCCATGCATTTTTTTTTTTTTTTTTTTTTTTTGCTGTACGCGGGCCTCTCACTGTTGTGGCCTCTCCCGTTGCGGAGCACAGGCTCCGGATGCGCAGGCTCAGTGGCCATGGCTCACGGGCCTAGCCGCCCCACAGCATGTGGGATCTTCCTGGACCGGGGCACGAACCCGCGTCCCCTGCGTCGGCAAGCGGACTCTCGACCACTGCGCCACCAGGGAAGCCCATGCATTTTTATTTTTATTTTATTATTATTTTTTAATTTATTTTTGGTTGTGTTGGGTGTTCATTGCTGCTCATGGGCTTTCTCTAGTTGCGGCGAGCAGGGGCTGCTCTTCGTTGCGGTGCGCAGGCTTCTCATTGCGGTGGCTTCTCTTGTTGCAGAGCACAGGCTCTAGGTGCACAGGCTTCAGTAGTTGTGGCACGCGGGCTCAGTAGTTGTGGCTTGCGGGCTCTAGAGCCAGGCTCAGTAGTTGTGGTGCATGCGCTTAGTTGCTCCATGGCATGTGGGATCTTCCCAGACCAGGGCTCGAACCCGTGTCCCCTGCATTGCCAGGCAGATTCTTAACCACTGGGCCACCAGGGAAGCCCCCATACATTTTTAAATGGTTGAAAAAACTTGAAAGAACATTTTTTGACAGGTGAAAATGATAGGCAATTCAAATTTCAGCATCCACAAATAAAGTTTTATCGGGACAGACTCATGACCATTCATTAGCATGTTGTCTGTGGCAGTTTTCATGTTACAACAGCCAGACTGAGTAGTTACAATGGAGACCATCTGGCCCACAAAATAAAAAATATTTACTCTTTGGGCCTTTGCAGAAAAGCTTGCCAATCTGCTCTCAAGGCATGAGAAGTACCTGTTCTGGCCACCTGGAATGTTCTAGAACATTCTCCCCCACACTATCTGAGGCTCTAGATCAAAGAACAAGTTCTGTGGTTGTGGGAAAGGAAGCTGGTTTGAACTTGTAGTTCCAAGAAGGTTCTAGAGTCATGGGTGGAGCTGTGATTCACCTAGAGAGTTCCAGAACCTAGCATTTTGCCTGTGGTTCTAGATTAAAGTGACCTCAGCTGATGAGGGTGTTCTGGAATGATGAACAGAGCTGTCAGGTTCTACTCAGACTGGGGAGTTCTAGAACCATGGAGTGAATAGAATTTATCTCTGGTTCTAGACCTTTAGGAGCTGTACTAGAACTGGGCAGAACTGTCCAATTCTAGAAAGTTCTACAGCTATACAACAGAAATAGAATTTGAGCCACATGTCACTTGAAATTTTTTAGTTATCCACATTAAAAAAGCAAACACTAAAAATTAACTTTAATAACATTTAAATTAAGCTCATATATTTAAAATGTTATTTAAACATACAGTCAACATTTTATAATTTTACATTTTTTTTATGAGAGCTTCTAAATCCGGCGTGCATTTTACACTTACAGCACGTCTAAGTCCAGACCAGCCACATTTCAAGTGCACAATACCCGCATGTGCCTGGTGGCTACCATATTGGATGGTGCAGTTCTAGAACCCAGAGCAGAGTTATCTGTTGTTCTGGAATGCTTAGATCATGAAGGACAGTGGGCAGAACTGGCTATCCTTTAAGTTCACGGGAATGTGGTTTCATTCCCTGTGGCCTGTGTTTCTCCAAAAAGCAATAGCTATTGGTTAGAATATTCTAGAATCACTGGCGCTGCTGTCTGGCTCTAGGTTGCTCAGGGAATTCTAGAGCCACGGGGGCAAAGCTTTTTGTGGTTCTGAGCTGGGTTGGGGGGATTCTAGAACCACGAGCAGAGTTGTTCGTTTCTGGATTGTTCAGATAATTCTTAGAATTGCCCAGTGCATCTGCAGTTGTGAGTTATTGAGGGGATTCTAGAACCACAGGAGGAGTTTCCCAATGCTATCTTGATCAAGACGTTCTGGAATCACATAGTGGAAAAGTGTGATTCTGGAGCAGTGTAGGTTTCTAAAATCCCAGGCAGAATTCTGTGGTTTGAGACGTGTCAGGGAGTTCTAGAATCACAGATCAGGAACCACCTGGGTTTCTGGACAGTATGAGAGTCTGAGGTATATGGACAGTTTCCTCTTTCTACTCTGTTTGGGCAGTTCTATGACCATGGAGTAGAGTTGTCTGTGGTCCTGGGCCGATAGAGAATTCTAGAGCAGTGGGCAGAGCTGACTGGCTGTAGATTGATTGGGATTCATCCAGCAGAGTTGACTATGGTTCTGTAATGTCAAGGGTTTTAGAAATAGGAGTGGGACTGTCTGGTTCTAGCCTGATTCCTGGAATTCTAGCAACACAGGGCGGTGCTATCTATGGGCACTAGAGCTGTTTCTGGCCGTGGTTCTGGATGCAGAGCCTGCTTCTGAAACCGCGTCCTCTGCCTGGGAGTCCTTGAGCTGTGGACGGAGCTGGCTCTAGACTGACGGAGGGCTCTACATCCATGAGGGCCGAGCCACTGATCTGTGGCTCCGGCTGATGGGGTGGCTCTGGGACCGTGGGCAGACGTGTGTGGCTCCAAGTGCCAAGCCGTGGGGCAGAACTCTCTGTGCTTCCAGACCATTCAGGGCTCTGGGCAGAGCCCGCAGGGGTAGGCGAGCCTGGCAGAGGTTCTAGGGGGCTGACCCGTCTCTGCTGTCACCCTCAGCGTCCGGCCCCTGTGACCACGAAGACCTCCTAGATGGTGTCATATTCGGGGCCAAATACCTGGGCTCCACCCAGCTGGTGTCCGAGCGAAACCCGCCCCCCAGCACGCGCATGGCGCAGGCCCAGGAGGCCATGGATCGCGTCAAGGTGAAGCCAGGGGCCGGCAGGTGGGTGGGGGGCAGGTGGGCTGCAGGCCGGGTCCCCCGAGACCCTCTGAGCCTGGCGGGTCAGAGTCTGGGTCTTTGGGGGCCTCCACGTCCCACCCCGCCCCCCGCAGGCCCCCGATGGGGAGACCCAGCCGATGACAGAGGTAGACCTCTTCGTCTCCACCAAGAGGGTCAAGGTTCTGACGGCTGACTCCCAGGTACGGGGCCCAGGCCTGGCCTCTGGGGCGTGGGCGCCTCTGCTGAGGGTGAGGCCGAGTGAGGCCCCCGCAGCCCACCCAGCCCAGTCTCCCCGCCCCCTCCAGGAGGCCCTGATGGACCATGCCCTGCAGACCATCTCCTACATCGCCGACATCGGCAGCGTCCTGGTGCTCATGGCCCGGCGGCGGCTGGCCCGGCGGCCGGCACCCCAGCCCCACAGCCGCCGGCTCTACAAGATGATCTGCCACGTTTTCCACTCAGAGGACGTGAGCAGCGGGCTCCGGGTGTCCTGAGGGCGAGGGGGACCTCACAGCGGCCCCTGCTCTCCACCAAAGCCCCACCTGGTCGCACTGTCACCCCAGCGTCCTTCCGTCCTCACCCTCCTGAAGGCCCTGAGCCATATGTTCCAGGCCTTCCTGTAAGAGCCTGAGACTGGCAGCCATCTCCCCAAACCCTCCCTGCCCCAGGCCTGTCTCCCTTCCCCTCCCCCTAGATGCTTGGCCAGCGGCTGGCAGGCCAGTCCCACTTGGGGGTGGATGGGCTGGTAGTAGGGATGTCAGTGGCTGGGGGAGGACCTGAAGGAGGTGGGTGGGACCCCCAGAGAGGTGCTGCCCACCCCACAGGCCCAGCTCATCGCCCAGGCCATCGGCCAGGCCTTTGCCGTGGCCTACAGCCAGTTCCTGCGGGAAAGCGGGATCAACCCCAGCCAGGTGGGCTCCCAGCAGAGCCAGGGGGCCACGGGCCCCGGCCACCTCCACAACGGGGACCTCGACCACTTCTCCAACAGTGAGAACTGCAGGGAGGTGAGCAAGCAGGTCCCCCCATCCCGGCCCACCAAATGGCCCTGAAGCCCTCCCGCGCCCCCCACCCACCTCCTCCAAGCAGCCCTGAAGCGCCACCTGTGACCCCCCAGGTGTGCATCGAGAAACGCCGGGGTGAGGGTCTGGGCGTAGCCCTGGTGGAGTCGGGCTGGGGTTCCTTGTTGCCCACGGCCGTCATCGCCAACCTGCTGCACGGGGGCCCCGCCGAGCGCTCAGGGGCCCTCAGCATCGGAGACCGCATCACTGCCATCAACGGGACCAGCCTGGTGGGGCTGCCCCTGGCCGCCTGCCAGGCTGCCGTCCGCGTGAGTCCTCTGGGGTGGCCGGGGCAGAGGGCCTGCGAGGGCCCCCCAGATGGCAGGCCCCCCCTCCCCACGTGGCCAGGGAGGTGAGCCCGAGGCCAGGTCTCTGTGTCTCAGTCCAGAACGGGCAAGTAGAGCTTCAAGTCCTACCCGCTCCCGTGCACTCTGGGAAACCGAGGCTCAGAGAGGGTAAGTCCAGGGACACCGCTCTGGTGCGGGAGCAGGATTGGAACACAAGGCCTGTCCTCTCTGCCATGAGGCAGCAAGT
Organism: Mesoplodon mirus; assembly: GCF_964341445.2. Classification (NCBI taxonomy): domain Eukaryota; kingdom Metazoa; phylum Chordata; class Mammalia; order Artiodactyla; family Ziphiidae; genus Mesoplodon; species Mesoplodon mirus. The sequence continues at coordinate 34,386,734 of NC_138980.1, forward strand.
GTATTCTTGAGCTGCCCGGACTGGGAGACTGAGGTTCAGAGATGGGGAGGGGCCTGGCCAGGCCAGAAGGGCAAGTCTGACACGGTTCACGCAGTGTGTTACTGAGTGCTTGTAACCGAGCCTTGCGGGCACTGCTAGAACCTTGCTTTTGACCATGAGGAAACTGAGGCCCAGGGAGGTGAGAGGTGGCACAGCTCTGACTCCAAGGCCGCCAGCTCTGGTCTGCATTCTTAACCACTTCTCAAGGGGCCTTGTAGAATCTATAGGTTCCATTTTATGAGTGGGTAAACAGGCCCAGGAGGGGCTGCAGCCCAACAGGAAGTCTGGCAGCCCCCCCCGGAGGCCCAGCCAGGCCAACAGCCCCCATCCTGCACAGGAAGTGAAGTCTCAGACGCTGGTGACCCTCAGCATCGTCCACTGCCCGCCGGTCACCACGGCCATCATCCGCCGGCCCCACGTCCGCGAGCAGCTGGGCTTCTGCGTGGAGGACGGCATAGTGAGTCCCCAGTCCAGGGACCCGGTGGGGGGTGGGCGGCCCCAGGCGTGGCCCCCTGAGCAGCGTGGCCCTTCCTGTCCCCCCAGATCTGCAGCCTCCTCCGGGGTGGCATTGCCGAGCGCGGGGGCGTCCGCGTGGGGCACCGCATCATTGAGATCAATGGGCAGAGTGTGGTGGCCACGCCCCACGCCCGCATCATTGAGCTGCTCACGGAGGCCCACATTGAGGTGCGCTGCGCGGGGGTGGTGGGCGGGGCCTGAGTGGGAGGAGGCCACCTCCAGCTGCCGCCTCCTCTCCGCCCCTAGGTCCACATCAAGACGATGCCTGCTGCCACCTACCGCCTGCTCACAGGCCAGGAGCAGCCGGTGTACCTGTGACCGGCCACCTTCCCCCAACCACTGTGCCTTAGCCCCGGCCGGCCCTGGAACTCTGTCCGCGGACCCTCCTCGCCTGGCCAGGGCCCCAAAAGTTTCTTGGTTCTACATTATTTTCTTATGTAAAAAATTAAAAGCTTATTGAATGGGCAAAGTCTCAGATCTGGGTCTGTGGGGTTGAGGGAGGAAAGACAGCACCCTACTCTGGCCCCTTGTCCCTGGAAGTCACTAGAAGCCAGTGCTGTGAAAATACTCCATTTATTAAAGATCGGGCAGAGGGAGGCAGGTTTCCAGGTTCTGTGTGGGAAGCTGAGTCTCAGCTCCAGGGAGAAAAAGGGAGGACAGGCCAGCTGGCCACCTGGGAGGGGTCACAGGTCAGTGGCTGGTCCCCAGTCAGAGCCATCTTCGTCAGAGGACTCCACATCTCGGGCTCGTGTAAACTTTTTCCTCAGAGCATCCCGCTCATATGTCCTGCGGATCAGAAAATAGAACAGAGGCTGTGGGTGGGGTGGACTTACCTACCATTATCTGAGTTGACTCTGGGCTAGGCACAGTGGGTGCAGTCAGAGATGAGCAAGACTGACAAACTCCTACACATCCTTCAAAGCCCACTCCAAATTCCCCTCCTTCAGGGAGCCCTCCCAATCCTCCCAGGAAGAGGATTCCTACTCCCATGGCCCTAACTACATGGGGCTTGGAGTGGCTCTGTCTGGCTCTGTCTCAGTAGGCTCCCAACACCACAAAGGCATAGCTTGGTTCTAGGCCTCTTCTCCACCCGACACCCTGAGACCCAGGGGGAGGGTTGAGGCCCCCCAACGTGGAGTACAGGAGCCCTTACCGCATGCTGTCCTGTCGCCATTGACCCTGTGGGTGGTGGCCATCCACCTTGCAGAGGGAGAAAGGAGGTTAACACTTATCCCCCAAGTATGATAAGCTGGGATGAGTAACCACCCCATCCCACCTCCCCACCTTTGCCCCCGGCAGTGCTACCCACAGGCTTTCTCCTTGCCCCCACAGAAGTCTGGAGCTCATCCCCAATTTTAAATGAGAAAACAGCCTGGGACAGGGGAAGGCCTTGGCTGTGATCTCCCAGCCTGTCAGCAAAGGGGGAGTGGGGTTTCCCATCTGTGACTTTCCTCAGAGGGCTGTTGTCAGGAGTTCATAAATGAGTTCGTATATGTCAAGTGCTTAGAGGAGAGCCTACCCCATAATCAGGATGCCATGGACAGTTGAGCAGGTCGGGTACTGCACAACCCCACGGAGCACCATTCAACCAGAGACATCATAGATTTGTGCAGTTTTACATTTCTCTAGAGAGGGTCTGGAGGAATTTGTCAAATTCACAGAAAGGCACCTTGGAGGCTGTGGCAGCCGCACAGAGAATAAGTGCTAAGTCAATATTTGTTAAACACCCGACTCCCGTGGGCCGGGACTTGGACTAAGTGTATTCTGTTTAAACAACAAGCTTGTGGGAATTCCCTGGTGGTCCAGTGGTTAGGACTCTGAGCTTCCACCGCAGGGGGCCCAGGTTTGATCCCCGGTCAGGGAACTAAGATCCCACAAGCTGCGTGGCCAAACAACAACAACAACAAAATAGCGTTAACCTCCTTTCTCCCTCTGCAAGATGGATGGCCGCCACCCACAAGGTCAAGCTCATGACGTCAAGACTTTACCATCAATCCCTGTATCTCAGATAAGGAAACTCATGCAGAGGTTGAATATTTGCTTTAAGTGACTCAGTGGTTCAAATACCCTAGATCCAGGTCCCAGCTACTGATCTGGTCGGGGGAGTATCTGTTCCTCGACATCCTGGCAGAAAATAGACTCCCCAGGTGTCTCAGCCCCGTCCCGAGACCCTTGCTGGGGCCAGCCTGGTGCTCAGCTCACCTGGGTCCCCCGGTGACCCGAGGATCTCCCGTGATCGTGCAGGATCCGAGGCTCATCCTCCAGCACGGGCTCCGAGGATCGGGCCAGGGCTGGCGCCAGGGGCCCCTCGTCCACGTCCATGTGGGGCCCACCCTCGCCATCCGTGTAGCCCTCGCCGTCCGTGTAGACGCCGCCCTCGCCGTCTGTCTCATAGTCGCTGTTGAGCCGGCTGTCACAGCTCAGATCCGCGGAGCTGTCAGCCAGGCTGCGATGAGGGAGGTCCAGGTTGTCCTCTGAGGAGCTGTCCAGCTGCGGGTGCACATGGCCTGGCTGAGCCGAGCCCCGGCCCTCCCTGATCTTAGAGAAAACCCCAGACCCGGGACACCACCTTTCAAACTCCAGTCCTCAACCTCAAAGTGAGCCTTAACCCTTGACCCCAAGGTGAGTCCTGAACATTGACCTTGGTCCAGACTGAGCCGCCACATCTGAGCTGAGCCCCAACCCTGACTCCAGCGTCAGGAGAAGACCCCAATCCCATCTCACCCCAGGAACCAGGTCCAGACCCTAGCCTCAGGTCAAATCTGGGCCTTGGCCATGGCCCCTAACCCAGCCCTAACTGCGACTGATCCCAAACCCTCGCAGGTACCTGGTCCTCGGCCGTCCAGATGGGCCGCGTCTGCTGTTCACGGATGATAGCCTTGAGCTCTTGGTACCAGGAGTCGCTTGTGCCCTGCAGGGGGATGGTGGCTGCGGGCAGGGGGGAGGGGCATCAGCATGGCTGGGAGACTCAGGCCAGGACCCACCGCCCACCCCAGACCCTCAGCTCCCGCCCCACCTGTGAAGAGGTGGTCACTGTGCTTCCTCAGCTTCTGGGCCTGAGCATAGAGGCGGCGGGAGCTGCGGCGCGAGGTGGGGGCCAGCCATTGGCGCAGTGCCTTGAGGGCTGTCCGGCTCTCGGGGACACAGAAGACCACGATTGGGTAGTACTGCACGTAGTTAAGGCGCTCAATGGCTGAGGGTGTCACGTCCAGGAGTGCGTGTTTGTCCTGGGCCGGGCCAATGTTGGGGGCCGTCAGGGAGGGAGACAGAGAGACAGTGGAGGGAAAAACACCCAGAGACAGAGTATCAGAGACAGGTGAAGAATCAGAGAGACAGAGATGAAGAGTCTGAGGTCAGAGTGGACCTCAGCCTCTCACATCTGCAGGCCAGCATGTTGGGGTGGGGCTTGGTGATAGACCAGGCCACCGTGTCTTGAGCACCAGAGCCCCAGTTTGAGTCTCTGCCTCTTCCCAGGACCTGCTGCTGTGTGACTCTGGGCAGGCTCTGTCTCCCTCAAGTCCCCCACATCACAAAGCCTCCAAGAGGGGGAAAACCACACTTGCGGGGTGTGGGGCCAGAACAGGTTGGAGTCCTGGGCCTCGGTTTCCCCATCCGTGAAATGGGACCCACAGCAGAGCCTTGCTTACTTTCTCTGCAATCACCCGCACGGTGTCCAGCTTGATGATCTTGGAGGGGCTGTCGGTCCTTGACATGCTCTCTGTGGAGGGGAGAGGCGACTGGCAGCTTCGGGAGGGCAGTCCACTGGCCCTTCAAATTCATGTCTCCCTGCCCCTCCCCTGCTCAAGAACCCACCATGGCTCCCCATGGCCCTTGAGAGAAATCCTAACGCCAGCAGCAGCAGCTCCTGCTGGCCCCACTCCTGACACCACACTGGGTCCCCTCCTGACCACGACCCGCACCTCCTCCTCCTGAACAGGAGTGGCTGTTACTGGCAGATGGGGAAACTGAGCCAGGGACATACGGTCACCAGCTCAGAGTCACTGAGCCAACGACTGGCATGATGGGGAGACAGATGCAGTCTGTGCTCCACACACTCACTTTCCCAGGCTCGATCCCGACTCTGGACCTTTGCTTGGGCTGTGACCCGAAAAAAAGCTACTCTCCCATCCCGTATCTGTCCTCTAGGACATGAGATGGAGTACTGGTTCCTCTAGAAAGCCCTCCTAGATAGCATGGCAGCTGAGGGAGAAGGCACGCTGGGGCCTAAAAGGAGGGGGACGCATACTTGCCTTTTTTCTCTTTGTTGTGGTAAAATGTGTGTAACATAACACATACCACCTTAACCATTTTTAAGTGCACAGATCAGTAGCATTAAGTGCATTCACACTGTGGTGCAACCATCCCCACCATCATCTCCAGAACTTTCTCATCTTCCCAAACTGAAACTGTCCCCATGAAACACTGACTCCTCATCCCCCTCCCCCAGCCCCTGGCCCCCACCATCTACTTCCTGTCTCTGTGGATGTGACTCCTCCAGGGACCTCCTGTGAGTGGAATCAGACAGTGTTTGTCTTTTTGTATCTGACTTATTTCACTGAGCATGATGTCTTCAGTGTTCATCCATGCTGTAGTGAGTGTCAGAACTTCCTTCCTTTTTTAAGGCTGAGTAATATTCCATGGTGTGCATGGAGCACGTTTTATTTATCCATCACCTGTCGATGGACACTTGGGTTGTGTCCATCTTTTGGCTGCTGTGAATCATGATGAATCTTCATGTACAAGTATCTGTTCAAGTTGCAGCTTTCAGCTCTTTTCACATGTCACAAAAAAATTGTTTTAACTTCTTTTTAACCATTTAAAATATATCAATACCATTCTTGGGCTTCCCTGGTGGTGCAGTGGTTAAGAATCTGCCTGCCAATGCAGGAGACACAGGTTCGAGCCCTGGTCCAGGAAGATCCCACATGCCACGGAGCAACTAAGCCCGTGTGCCATAACTACTGAAGCCCGTGTGCCACAACTACTAAAGCCCGTGCGCCTAGAGCCCATGCTCCACAACAAGGGAAGCCACTGGACTGAGAAGCCCACGCACCTCAACAGAGTAGCCCCCACTCGCCGCAACTAGAGAAAAGCCCACGTGCAGCAACGAAGACCCAATGCAGCCAAAAATAAATAAATAAATAAAAGAGCCACACCTATTTCAAAAATAAAATAAAATTAAAAAATATATCAATGCCATTCTTTTCTTTAAAATTTATTTATTGTTGGCTGCCATTGGGTCTTCATTGTGGCACGCGGGCTTTCTCTAGTTGCAGTGAGCGGGGGCTACTCTCCGTTGCGGTGCATGTGCTTCTCACATTGTGGTGGCTTCTCTTGTTGTGGAGCACAGGCTCTAGGTGCACGGGCTCAGTAGTTGTGGCTCGCGGGCACTGGAGCTCAGGCTCAGTAGTTGTGGCGCATGGGCTTAGTTGCTCTGCGGCATGTGGGACTTCCCAGACCAGGGCTCGAAACCATGTTCCCTGCATTGGCAGGAGGATTCTTAACCACTGCACCACCAGGGAAGTCTCTGAAAACCATTCTTAATTAGCAGGCTGAATAAAAACAGCCATATTTGGCCCAGGAGCTGTAATTTGTTGATTCTCTACTCTAGCTTAATTGTTCCTAGGTTGTTCATTTTTGGTCTCCTCGGGAGACCCTGTGTATTCATTCGATGCTGTGTCTATAGCTCAATAGACAAATTTCTTGAACAAACAGACAACTGGCAATTGTCCAACTGGCTCCATTGGCAATGGCTGCTTGGTGAACTGTGTTAAAGAAGGATTCTGAGGCTCTATCCAGGTAAAGGATGGCAAGATTGTTTGAGGGTGTCTGGCCCAGGGGTTGGAGGGGGTGCTGGCGGCTGGTCTGCCTCACGTTTGGCATGGTTGTTCTAACTCTTTCCCCCAAACAGCATCATTAGCAGCCCCCTTATCAAGCTGCCTCAACCTAGGAAAGGGTTATGAAATGATTCACCAATGAGGTTGCTATGGGACCTGGTTTCTCACCTGCAATTTCAAACTCATCAGGCATCTCAGCAGTCAACTTCTGCATAGCAATGTCAGCCACGGGTCCCAGGATCACCACCGGGCGCTTGAAACTGGCTGTGGGGCAGAGAATCAATGACAAGAATCAGGATCCCATGCGGGGCAAAGTCTGCTAGCTTCTTGTGCAACTGCCTCTCCACTTTCTCCATAGTAGATCTAGCCAGGCCCATAGCTGCCCAGCTAAAGACTACAACTCCCAGTCTCCCTTGAAGCTAAGGATGGCCATGTGACTACATCCTGGCCAATGGGATGCAAGCAGAATGATGTGTGAAATCTGGGTTGTATCCTTCAAGGGAAGGTGTGAGACCTCTTGGCCTTCTTATACTGAGACTGTTACTTAAAAAGGAAACTTCTTGTTTATACAGTTTGGGGTCTGTCAGAGCAGCTGAACCCAGCTAACTCAGTGATTGGCAACCACCATTACAACCCTCAGGCCACATCCAATCCACTGCCTGTTTTTGTAAATAAAGTTTTATTGGCACAAAGCCACATCCAGCATGTCCCCTCTCTCCTGCCTTCCTGCAGAGTTGAGTCATTTGGACAGAAACCATCTAGCCTGTAAAGCCTAAAATACTGTCTGGCCCTTTGCAGGAAGAGCTTGTTTGACCCCTGGCCTCACCAATACTCCCTTCTACCAGTGAGGAAGTGGGTGCAGAAGGCATCTTGGCCAGAGAAAAGTGAGTAAGCAGACCGCTCTTTACACCTGACCCTTCTCTCTTTTTCTCCTCTCCTTCCAGGCCTCTCTCTTGCTCTTAAAAACTCGATACGTTCAGATTTCTAAACTTTCGTTGGCTGGGGGTAGAAATTAAGTAGCCTTTTTTTTTTTTTTTTTTTTTTTTTGCGGTACTCGGGCCTCTCACTATTGCGGCCTCTCCCGTTGCGGAGCACAGGCTCCGCTGCCATGGCTCACCATGGCTCACGGGCCCAGCCGCTCCGCGGCATGCGGAATCCTCCCAGACCGGGGCATGAACCCGTGTCCCCTGCATCGGCAGGCAAACTCTCAACCACTGCGCCACCAGGGAAACCCAAGTACATAGCCTTTTATGTTTGAGCCTTTTTCTTCTGGACGACGGAGCAGCAGCTGGAAAGCAGCTCAGCCCTTTCCTGTCCTGGGTCACCTGCTATTCCCACCCTCCCGCCGTTTTCTTTAAAAAGCCTCAGCACCTGGTTTTAATCCTTCTGCCCTGAGGCTGTGGGCAAGAGCTTAATCTCTTCCCTTCCTGAAATCTGAATGAGGTGTATTTTTATCCCTGGTTCTCAGGTAGGGAAAGGATCTATGTGCTGGTTTTGTGCGTGTGTATTTTCATCCTAAAGTAACCAAAAGGGGATATTTTGGGTGGAAGGACAGAAGTAAGGATTGTGGCTTCTGAACACTCTTACTTGAGGCCCCCCCCGGCCCCTCCCACCCTGGCCCACCTTCTCGCAGCACCACGCGTTCATATGGCGGGTAATGACCCTGTCTGGTCAGAGCTGACAGATCCTCACGGCTCCGATGGGTGGTCTTCTTGGCTCCCCGACGAAGACCCCGCAGCCGCCAGAACTCGGCCCGTGTGCTGGAGCCCGCTGAGGCTCCAGGCCCGACCCCCACGGCCCGCTGGGCAGCCTCCAGACTGGCCAGCTGCTCCGCCCTGGAGAGAAGAGAGGAGATGAGTGAGCACTGGGATCCAGGATCACAGGCCCAAAGATGTCCAAGGCCTAATCCCGGGACCTGTGAATATGTCACCTCTCACGGCAAAGGGGACTTTGCAGGTGGGGTTAAGGCCCCTGAGATGCGGATGACCCTGGATTCCCCGGGGGTCCTAGTGTCATCACAGGGTCCTTATAAGAGGGAGGCGAGAGGGTCAGAGGCAGAGAGAGACGGGAGATGCTGCGCTGCTGGCTGTGAGGATGCAGAAGGGGACGCAAGCCAGGGATGCGGCACCTCTAGAAGCTGGAAAAGGCAGGAACGGATGTTCCCCTGGAGCCTCCAGAAGGACCAGCCCTGCCCACACCTGATTTAGCCCCATCACACTCATTTCTGAGCTCCAGAACATGAGAGGATAAAAGTGTGTTGTTCAAAGCCCCTAGGTTTGTGGTAATTTGTTACAGCACCTGCAGGAAACTCATACAAGCACTGACTGGTCAGCCCTGAGCCTTCTGCATGGCTCCCCGGAGTGAATCACCAAGGATGCTAAGTAGTAATGCTGTGCCCTGTTCCAGTGGGCAGTCCGCACCTGCTCTGGTTGGGGATGATGCCCCGCTCTTTCTCCCGGAGGTCACGCCCCATGCGCACCGCCAGCCAGTGGCCTCCGCGGGCATGGCTCTGCCCAGGGCCGGGGTACAGCGTGTCCAGCACGTGGAAGACGTCTCCGCGGGTGAAGCCCAGGCCAGACGGCGGGCTGGGCTCCATCTCAAAGTGCATGCGGATGTAGAAGGAGTCGCCCACACAGGACTGCACCATCTTCCGGAAGACTGTGGACAGGGAGGCTCCGTGAGCTAGCAGGGCCACAGCCCAGACCCGACCCCTCCCCAGGGCCTGGCCGTGGATCCCAGCTGCACTCTCACATACACACACGGTCTCACACACTCACTGTCCTGCTTCCTCTGCGTCACCAGCTCCACCTCCTCGCCCGGGGGCAGCTCCAGCAGGAACTGCACAGCCTCCTCCCGGGTCAGGTTCTGGAAGGGAGTACCATTCACCTGCCGGGAAGTGGGTGCAGGGGTGGGACCAGGGCACAAGATCCCAGCTCTTCCTCCAGACAAAGCCCTCCACCCAACTCCTTCCAGAGCTGCTGTCAAGAGCCCCAGAGATTGGGGGACGGCTTTCCGAAAGGGGCACTGCCCTGTGGCAGCCTGGGCATCTCACACACACACACACACACACACACACACACACACACACACACACGTGAAGGTCTGGCCCAGAAACCAGGATACAGGGAATGCAATCAGTACAGGCATAACCGAGGCTCTGTAGGTTGTCAACATCAAGACATGGGAACGGTGGGTCACAGCTGTGACAGGACCAGGACACCGGTGAGAATTTTGTGATACTTGAAAGAGTCAAGACAGACATGCGGTCGTGACAGGGACACAATATACAGACCCGGACGGCAGGTCACAGACACTGATTATCATGGAGGTAAAGACACACCACGAAGGCGCGACCTGGATAGGGCCACGACCCGGACACGGCAGACTGGAGGTGGCACAGAAAGGGACTGTGGATGGACGCAGGGATCAAGGGTGCGGCCCAGGCAACATGGTCACGGTCAACTCAGTGACACAAACAAGGAGACTGACATCGATAACGAGGCAGTGACCTGGGAAAGGTCATGAGCTGGACATCGATGTCATGACATTGACAAGGATGTGACATGCACAAGGTCATGACCCAATCATCAAGGTCATGCCCCAGGCTGGGAAACCTTAAAATGTTTGAATGTCTCTGGGGGTCTTGCCAGTCCCCAGGGGGTCCCCGGGGGAGGACACACAAGCAGTAACAGACTCGGGTACCACCCAGCAGGCCCACCACCAGCCTCCCCCGCTTACCTGCAGAATCTCATCTCCCTCCTGGATGCCCTGCCCGTCTGCCGGGCTGCCCGCCTGCACCCCGGACACGAAGATGCCCACGTCATTGCCTCCGGCCAGCCGCAGCCCAATGTTTGCGCCCTTGAGGAAGCGGACCACCCGCGAGGCGGGGCTGTACCTGAGCAGTGAAGCAGTGACAGACGGCGTCAGGCCCGTGGATGGTAGAGCCCCACCCCCATGCTGGTGCGAGAAGGCAGGTGACGGGAACCAGGAGGCAGCCGGGGTGTGCGGGTCCTCAGCTGTGGGGCTCTGTTCTGGGGCACATACCCGTGGTCTTCCACGCTCTGACCGCTAGGCACGCTGTGCATGTCACAGCTCCTTTGCCTCGGGGAGTCTGAAAGGGAACAGCCAGTTTTCCCCAAGCACACTGACTGGTCCAGCCGCCAAACCTTTGCTGGGGGGTGTCCCTGCCCCTTGGAATGCAGCCCCCAGCCCCCCACTTCTTCCCAGGGAACTGTCCCTGGCCTCTTAGGTCCATGTCAGCCTTCCCCGCTCTGCTCGGTACAGCCTCATTGGCTGCGATCAGAAAAATCAGAGGAGGGGTGCTCAGAGTCACCACCCTCTGCTCACCTGGTTCTGACGCAGTCCTAGAATCCACTGAACTTTCCTGCCGAAGCTGGGGGCTCTCCCTGGTGGGGAACAGATTTGGGGTGAGGTGGGGGTGGGGGGATGTTGAGTAGCAATTTTTAGAAGAATTTTAATTTATCGGCACTCAGGTTCTAATCCTGGTCCTGCCCCTCTGCAGCTGTATGACCTCCGGCCCTCTGCTTCCCCTCTCTGAGCCCCAGTTTCCTCCTCCGAGCCCTGGGATGGCTGAGTCGAGTCAAGGCCTCAAAATGAGGTGAGCCTGTGACAAACAGTCATGTTTATTGTTTTAATATTAGTGAAAAGTTATAGAAGGTGCTCTTGACCCAATGTCTGTGTCCCCCCAAATTCATATGCTGAAGTCCTAACCCCCAGTAGGATGGTCTTAGGAGGCGGGCCTTTGGAGGTGACCAGGTTTAAATGAGTTCATGAGGGTGGGGGCCCCATGATGGGATTAGTGTCCTTATAAAAGACACCAGAGATCACCCTCTCCACCGTGGGAACACACAGCAGGAAGGTGGCTGTCCATGGGCCAGGAAGAAGCCTTCACCAGGAACCGGCCATGCCAGCACCCTGGCCATGGACTTCCGGCCTCCTGCCTATGGTATTTTGTTAACAGCCTGAGCAGACTAACACAGAGTTAAACCACAGGACGGAAAGAAAGTTCCCTGCAAAATCAACCCACTGTTAGCACAGAAGAGTTACTTTCCAGATCTTTCAGATGCTTTCAAAGAAACGGTGAGGAAATATATACTTCTGAAAGAAAATCAAGATCAAGCCATATGTTAGCATTTCCGACATACAGCCTGTGAACACCCCGTGCTGAGTGACTGGGGGTGGGGAAAGACACTTGAGAATGATGTACCCGCAGCCCAGGTCTCACAGGGCAGGTTCAAAGAGTACAGGGTCTGCATCGGAGAAACACATCAAGCTACTTGGAGCCATCTGTCCACAGATCCTTCTGTGTGCCCATGGAATCCCTGGGAAGATCACACAAGAGTCCCCCAAACCCTTTGAGATGCTGCCCTGTGTCATTCTGCAATCCGGTTCATTCACCATACACAATGCCAAGTGCATTTTCCCAAGGCCTTTTCAATATACTCTTGGAGACATCCTGTTTCATGGCTGTCTAATATTCCCAAGCAAGGATTATATTTTAACAATCGTAATAAAGAGCATTCACTATGGGCCAAGCACACACACACCATCTCCTTGTGTCACCGCTAGTTAGTGCCCTAATTAGTGTGGAGTAAGATCTGGGGCCTTGGCGTGGGCCCTCCTCTGGCCTCTAAAATGGACCGCAATGACCCCCACCTCCTGGTCCTCCCGCCAACAGCCATGCGAGGGAGCTTAGAAGGGGATCATCCACTCCCAAAAGCCCACAGCCCTAGACCATGTCTTGACTGTAACCTCATGAGACCATGAACCAGAACCACCCAGCTAAGCCATCCCCAATTCCTGACTCTCAGCAACAGTGAGGTAATACCTGTTTACCATTGTTTCAAGCGGCCAGGTTTGGGGGTCATTTGTTATACGGCTGTAGATAACAGACACAACCCCCTACTTCACAGGAGACTGCATGCTTAAATGAGGTGCCTGTTACCTAATCCCCAAGTGTTGTGCAGTCATGTTTTTTAAGGCACTTAATTGTGTACCCTCAAAATTCATCTGCTGTGGTCCTAACCCCCAGGATCTCAGATTGGGACCAGGATCATCATGATGTGATTAGTGAACTTGAGGTCATACTGGGGTGGGGGGGGTGGCTAATCCAGTTTGACTGGTGTCCTTATAAAAAGGGGACATCTGGACACAGAGACACATACACGGGGGAAGATGACATGAAGACACACAGCGGGGAGACGGCCACCTGGAAGCCAAGGAATTCCGGAGGCTACCAGAAGCTAGGAGAAAGGCCTGGAACAGATTTTCCCCTAAGAGCCTTGAGAGGCAGCGTGGCCCTGACAGCGTGACTTGGGTCTTCAGTCTCCAGGACTTTGAGACCATAAATTTCTGTGGTTCTAAGTTGACCAGTTTGTGGCACTTTGTTACTGCAGCCCCAGGAGGCTAACAAAATAACTGCCACTCTGTCCCTTTTATAAACATCATCATAACGAATAAGCATCCTCTAATCCCTGCACACAGCTGTGGCTATTTCGTCCCCAAGAGAACTCTCTAAAAGCCTTGCTCAGTGACAGGGCTTATGCATTTTGAAGTCTTCTAGGGCTTCTTGTAAAATTCTGTTGTCCCTTCTGCTTTAAGTCCGCCTATATCTGGTTCTCCCAGGACCAAGAACCCTGAGCCACAATAAGGAGGCAAGAAGGACTGTGTGTGAAAGGAGAGGCCTCTTCCAGGCAGGCAGCCATGACTGCACCCTCAAGGCTACCCCATGTTGGAAAAGATAGGCCCACGTTCCCATCCCACTTGGCCATTCTAGCCGATGAGGTTACATACATGGGGGAGCTGGTTCGGCTGGCGTCTGGACTCCGCTGCCCATGCTGGGGTGGCGGTGGTACATGGGATGGTGGCGCCTGAGACAGTTCTGACCCGAGGTCTGAGATGTCTGTGGGGGAAAGCGTGTCTCAGCCACGGGCACGCCTTCCAGGCTACCATTTCACAGAGGGGCACATCAGGCCCCTCTAAGCAAAGGGGCCCAGACCAGAGTCAGGCTCAGCTGAGGGCCTCCAGCCCTAACTTGCTGTGTGGACTTGGGCAAGTTTCTGTCCCTCTCTGAGCCTCTCAGGGCCAGGCTTCCCAACTCCTGCTTGGCCCTGCCTGGCACAGCCTGCCTCCCTGGCCCTCCATTTGAACCTCCCAGGGCCGGCCTCTTGGCCCCTCACCCTCCAGAAGGGAGCTGTCGCTGTCACTGACGGCCGGAGGGATATTCACCAGGAACTGGCCTCGGTCCCTGAGCACCAGCAGAGTCAGTTTCCCTTCCGACTTCTCGATCAGTTGCCGTGTGTCACTCAGTGACAGATTCTCACTGGACACCCCGTTGATCTAAAAGGGATCAGGAAGGAGGAAGCAAGTTCATGAGAGATAGGGGATACTAGAAACAGATACCTTGGTGAGGGGGACTAGAAACACACAACCCTCAGGGGTTACTAAAAACAGACATTCTCAACAGAAAATGATAGAATTGCATTCCTGCTGTGACAGGAGACTATGCCAATAACTGACCTCGAGAAGAATTCTAGAAACAGACAATTTTCTAAGAGGGGTGGGGGGGCGCTAGGGAAAAATTAAAAATGGATTGACTCTCATTTCCCCAGAGGGGGAAATTTCTCAGGAGACACTGGGAACAGATATTAAAAACAACTCTAATTGGGGGAGAGGGAGTAAATACGTAGATGCTAGAAACAGACAATCTCTGGGAGGTACTGGAAACAGACATCTAGAAGTGGATTAGAAACATACAATTCCTAGGAGGGGTTTAGTGTCATCTCCGCTCACCAGGAATCCATTGCTAACATTTTCTCTTGGGAATGTCTGTTTTCAGTAACCCTTCTAGCCCCCAGCCCCACCTCCAAGCTCTGTTTCAAGTGTCAGCCCCAAACTACTAGAAACAGACAATTCTTCAGGGTCACTAGAAACAGATAACTCTGAGGAAACTCTAGAAACAATCAACCAGAAATGATTTGGATATCAAACACTAGGAATCCCTAGAAACAGATTTTCAGGGGAGGAGTCTAGAAGGAAACCAAGCTCTTAAGGCAGAGCTGCTCCTCAAAGCCTGGTCTCTGGACCATTAGCATCCAGGCACCAAAGGCAGGCCCATGAATCAGTGCTGTAGCCAGCAGGGCATGTGATTCTGGGGATACTAGAAACAGACAACCCAAAGGGGGTGCTAGAAACCGACATTTGGCAATGGATTTGCAGCAGATGGGGGAAGGGGGGAAAATCCTGCATAGCCATCTCCAACCTTTGTGAAACAGGCCACAGTGCAGGAGGCAAGTGGTTCAGAACCAGCTTTGCTGACTGTGTCATATGCCTCGGTAACACTGTTACCCTCTGGCCCCAGTCTCCCTGCCCCCTGACAGGAAGCCTGGACTCACCTGTAGGATGAGGTCTCCTTCCTGGAGGCTGCTGTTCCGGGCAGCCAGGCCCGATTCTGTGATGTGCTTGATGAAGATCTGACTGCCCAGTTTGACCCCAAAATCTGTGGGGGGAAGAGGAGGGAAACTGAGGCCGGGCCTGGGTTCTGGGCTGCCAGGGGCTCTCAGACCTCAGCCTTCTCACCTGCCCTCAACCATCCCACCTTCCAGGCTGCTGTCGTGCAGGGAGGGGGCAGGCTTCAGCCTGCTGCCCCATTCCAGCGGGCACTCTCCCCCCTGCAGGTGCCTGTCGGTGGGTGACAAAGTAGACCTGGTCCCCTGTAGTTGGGGGAGGTGGAACACACAAGCACCCGGTGATGCTGAGCGCTGGGAAGAGAGAAAGCTGGGCCACTTCCCTGGTGGCACAGTGGTTAAGAATCCACCTGCCAATGCAGGGAACACAGGTTCGAACCCTGGTCCGTGAAGATCCCACATGCCGCGGGGCAACTAAGCCCGTGTGCCACACTACTGAAGCCCACGTGCCTAGAGCCTTTGCTCTGCAACAAGAGAAGCCACCGCAATGAGACGCCCGCGCACCGCACTGAAGAGTAGCCCCCGCTTACCACAACTAGAGAAAGTCCGCATGCAGCAACGAAGACCCAACGCAGCCAAAAATAAATAAATTCTCAAAATAAATAAATAAATAAATAAATAAATAGTATTAAAAGAATAAAAGAGAGAGAGTAAGCCAGGTGGTGGAGAGAGTGGCCGCGGAGGGGCAGTTTGGGGACAGGTGGTTGGGGGATGGCCTCTCTCAGGGGGTGATGTCTGAGCTGGGTCTTGGATGAAGCAAGGGAGCAAACCCTGCAGGGGTCTTGGGAAGGTCATTTCAGGTGGTGGGAACAGCCCGTGCAAAGGCCCTGGGGCAGGGATTCTGATATCATTGCACAGCCGTCAGCAGCAGGCACCTGAGAAGGAGCAGAGCCCAGGTTGTCCCTCCCCAACACCCTGATGACATCACCAAAGCGACTTAGGGGTCACAACCCCAATACTCAGTGACATCACGATGAGCATTTCCAGGATTATTAAAATTACAACGTGGGGTAGATATCCCAGAGTCATTTGTCACATCATGACCAGAATTCCAAGGTCACAATACTGCCATTGACTCAAGACAGGAATGAGAGATCACGTCCCTACTAGTCTATACCTACTAATCCCTCGACAGTCTACTGATGTCATGATGTGTGAGTTTCCTGTTGCTGTACCAAACTGCCACAAACGTAATGGCTATAATACAACACAAATTTATCGAATAGTCTGAAATGGGCCTCATGGGGCTAAAATCCAGGTGTGGGCAGGGCTGATCCTTCCGGAGGCTCCAGGGCAGCATTGGTTCCGCCTTTTCCAGCCCCTAGAGGCGCCGCATCCCTGGCTCGCGGCCCCTCCTGCATCCTCACAGCCAGCAGCGCAGCATCTCCCATCTCTCTCTGCCTCTGACCCTCCCGCCTCCCTCTTATAAGGACCCTGTGATGACACTAGGAGCCCCTGGGGAATCCAGGGTCATCCCCATCTCAGGGGCCTTAACTTAACCCTACCTGCAAAGTCCCCTCTGCCCTATGAGGTGACACGTCCACAGGTCCTGGGACCAGGATGTGGGTATCTTTGGAGGCCGTTATTCTGCTGACCACACACCATATGTGATCAGATTTTGGAGCAGCAGTGCTGCCTGTTTCCGGGGATGCCAAGCCCCACTGCCGACAACGTGGCCCCCATGCTCACCGTCGCTTTCTCTCCTCCGCACCAGCACAGACTTCAAGGGCCGCATGTGCACGTCCTGCCGCGGCAGCCGCTTGAAGCCAGACACTAGGGCTAGCCCGTTGGCCTCGGAGCCGCCACCCGGGCTCCTGCGCCCATGGCTGCTGGCCTGGCTCCGGCGACCTGTCCTTGGCCGGCGGGAGCGCTCGTCCCAGGAGTGGCCAGAGCCACTGGACGTGTCACCCTCGTAGCCCTGGCCGTGGTCAGCCTCGTCCAGCCGCCGCGGCCCATCTTCCTCATCCGAGTCCTGGTGTCCCAGGCCAGAGGTGGTCTTGGTGGCGGGCAGCTGGACTTTCCGGGGACGCTTGACTGTCTGTTAGGGCAGGCAGAGATGGTCGGGGTGGCAGGGGACAGCTCAAGTCTTTGCCCCATCCCATGGCGGACCCTGGGGAACCCTGGGGGACTCTGGTCCCTTTGGGCCTTAACATCCAAGCTGTGAATGGCAACAAGATTCCACTTGCTTGGGGAAGCTTATACTCACACTGCCCATGGGCAGCAGGACCAGGAGAAGTGGGGTTCAGCCAGGGGCAGAAGTGCCACCTGAGCCAGGGGCTGCCTCTCCCACTGAGCCCCCACTCACAATGTTGGCCACTTTTGTGCAGGTCTTGAGTATCTGAATGGCGAAGGTGGAGGTGACACTCTCCATGGAGACCCCGTTCACCATGACGATGTGGTCCCCTGTCCTGAAGGAGGAGGCCAGGTCTCAGGGAGGAGACATCACCCACGAGCCCCTCTCCCCTGGCAGGTACCCCCATGTGTACAAAGCCTGGTTTTGATTCACTGGTGTCCCCAGACTCATGAAGACATTTATCCTTCTGGGCCTCAGTTTCCTCATCTGTAAAATGGGGCTGATTGCAGAACCCACATAATAGTGAAATGAAATCATAGAACATAAGCTGCAATTACACCTGGTGTCCCTGTACCCCCTCACTTCTTTCTCTCGGGCCCCCTCTTCCTGCTTTTCTCCCCTTCTCTCCCTGTCCGTTTCATACTCTCTCTCTCTGAAGGTGGTCGCTGATTCTGAGCTGAGCCATATCACCCGTCAGCCTCTTGGGTCCCAGAACCATTTTCCCAGCATAACTCCCAGGAGCCTCCTACCCCCAAGGGCTTAGGACACTGGGTCTCTCTCCCTCCAGCCAAAAAGAGGTTTCCAGGATATTTGCTCCGGGAGCATCCTGGGGCCACTATGGCCCCCAGAACTCATCAGAGGACCAGTGCCTTGAGGAGAGTGGGGGCTGGTCACTGTCTGTCCTTCTGCCAGCCCCAAGCCCTGTACTGACAGAGCTGGAAGGCACCAGGCGCTTTCCAGCCTCCTGGTTTTGGCCCACACAATTCCCTCCTCTTGATGTGTCCCCCACCCCCACTCCCTCTGGAACCCAGCTGCCTTGACACTTACTGTAGCCGGCCCTCAGCTGGTCCTCCGGGCACCACATCGGACACAACCACTGATCCACCGGGCCTGTCTCGGCCACCAGATATTGCAATGCCGAAGCCTCGGCGGGGGTCCTGAGGGGGGATGAGAGACAGAACGTGATTTTGCTTCTCACTGGGACAAAGCCTGTCCTGCAGGAACCAACCCACCATTCCCGTCAGCACCCACACAGAGGGAGGGAGGCCCCACCTTGCTGATCGTGGTTGTGTGCTGTTCCCAGATGGTCAGCTCTTCCATGTCCAGCACCTGGTGGGAGGTGACAGGGAAGGTGGACATGAGGTCTATCAGAGCAATCAGGGCTCCCCATACCTGGGTGGGTGTGGAGCCTGGCTCTGACACTCCCATGGCCCAAGTCTGTGAGTTACTTGCTACCTCTCTTGAGATCTCAGTTTTCTCATCTGCAAAATGGACTTAAATCAGTGGTTCTCAAGCCAGAACCATTCTACCCCCTCTCCCAGAGGGCACTGGGTGGTACCTGGGGACATCTGTGGTTGTCATGACTGGGGGGTGCTCCTGGCATCGAGGGGGTGGGGGCCAGGGGTGCTGCTCAAACCCCTATGCAGTGCACAGCCAGACCCCACCACAAACAATGATCCATCTCCAAATGTTAATAGTGCCATACTGTCGTGGGAGCAGAGGAAATGTTAGTCCTTGTCACTGTCCCTCTGGAAGGTCTGGCTCAGTCCCTGTGGTGGTGGTGGGGCCTGCAGACACAAGGGTCTCACTCTGCTCCAGACACTCAGGGCTCCTCGATGTTCCTCCCTCACACCAAGCCCGATCCTGCCCCAGGACCTTTGCACGAGCCATCTCCTATGCCTGGATCTCTCTTCCCCCAGATCTGCACCTGGCTGGCTCCCTCACCTCCTTCTCCCAACCACCCTTCTGGAACTGGAACGCTTGCCATCCCACAACAGACCAGCTTATCCTCCTTTCCCTGATTCCTCGTTCACAGAACTTGTGATCCCTTGACACTCTCTAGATTTTTTAAATCTGGTCACTGCCCTTCTCCCTCTAGAATATTGGCTTCAGAGGTCAGAGATTTTTATCTGCCTCATTCAAAGTTGAGCCTGAGTGCCTGGATCATAGGAGAAATTCTAACTATCTAAGGAATGAATGAAGGAATGAAGTACTTCTTTTGCGCTAAGCACTTCACAGGTAAGATCTCATTTAATCTGCTCACTAAGGGGCATTCTATTATCCCCCGTCACAGAAGAGGAAAGCCAGGCACAGAGAGGGGAAGTCACTTGCCAAGACAACAGAGCAGTTGGAGGGTGGGGCTGGAGGGTGGGGCTGCAGGGCGTGGATTCTGTTATTTTCAAGCCCAGGGTATAGATGAGATCACAGGCTCTGGGAGTAGAGGTCACTCAGCCGGGAGATGCTGGCAGAAGGGGGGGATGTGAAGCCCTCCGGGAAGCCAGCCCCCACCCATCCCTTACCTTCTGCAGGGCTGTCCCACTACCCTGGGGGCCTTGTAGAAATGACGCTTCCTCCCCAGCCTGGTTGCGCAGCTCAGCACTGTAAGGGCGGGGGATTCCCTGTGAGCCCTCCGTTGGTGTGATGTGTTCTGGTGCCTTTTCTTAGAGGTTCCTGGGAGAGCAGCATTCCAGGCTCCCCCCAACCCCGAGGTAGGAAGGGGGCAGAGAAGAGGGAAACAAAGCCAAGAGCAGGGCCTTACGGACACTCCTGGGAGCCAGGTCTGCTCCCTCAACTGAGCCTCAAATCCTGCAGTCTGCCCTTTGCTGGCTGTGGTGGTGCCTCTCCCAGCCTCATCTTCCCCATCTGTGAAATGGGTACCTCCCTCACCCCCGCCGCCCCATCTTTCAGCACTGAGGTGTGGGAAGCGGGCATGGAGTCATGCACGAATAGCAGAAGGAGCCTCTAGGAGAGAGGACAGTGTTGTTGTGAGAAGTAATAATAATGACCTTCTTCCTCTGCATAATATCACTAAGCAACACTATTCCGTGCGCTGCCAGAGAGCGCATTACACGTACCCATTCATTTACTCCTGAGTGACCTCAGAAAGTGGCACTTCTCCTATTCCTGCCTTCCTGCCTTCCAGGGGAAGAAAAGGAAGCCCATAGATGTTCGGTGACTTGCTGGAGCTCACACAGCGCTCCGCAAACCTTGGCAGCCCATCCCATACCTTTAATCTTAACCACCAGGCTACAGTATCCTTCTGCTTTTTTTTTTTCTTTCTGAACTTATTTTTCAGAACAGAATCTTTTCACTTGCTTTGATTTTATGCTTAGTGTCATTAAACAGCCTCCCAGAATTTTGATTTCCTGGCCTTATTTTAAGAAACAGCCCACAGGGAGTCAGGGCCCCTAAGGGGGCAGGCACAGGTGGCTGGGGCTTGTCCCAGCTTGTGTAGGTTTGCCTCCAGGGATACTGAAGGACTCTCCGTGACCCATGGGGTCATGCCTAACGCCACATCCCACCTCAACTTAGTTCACCTCCAAACATTTCCCTGGCAGTCCCCTGTGCCTGGTTACCCTCCCAGGATGCACACAGCTGCCCCGGACACTCAGGTCTCAGCTCAAACGCAACCTCCCCAGGGGACCCTACTAGACTAGCCAATCTTCCCTGGCACCCTACCACCCCTCCCTACTTAATTTATGAGGTTTTATTCATGACATCCAAAACCATCTTAAATTATCCTGTTTAATCATCAATTAGTGAGTTTCTGGTCTTTCCTCTTGGGATGTGAAAGCTGGGCGGGGCTGTCTCTCTGGGTACATTGGTGACGGGCCCTCCAATCAGTTCCTTTCCAGGCTTTTGCACATGCTGCGCTCCCTGGCAAACTCTTATTCATCCTTCACAGCCCCAGTGCCACTGTCTCTTCCTCCAGGAAATGAGTCCTCAAGGCCCCCCGCCCTCCACCCACACACATTTTACGTCTCTGATTACTGGGGCCTGGGTTGTCCCAGTCCACCTGTCTCCCCTACATCCTTCTAGTCAGGGAGATTCCTAGTGGGCAGGGCTGGGGGCCCTGGGACCCCAGCATTGTCCCCACAAGACCAGGCATGCGGGAGTTTGAGGAACGCGTGAATGGTGGAATAAAAGGCTGATTCCGCCAGGAACTCAACCAGGTACGTCCTGAGTTCCTAGCCTCCTCAGCCCCGCCCCCGTCAAGGTGCGCTCCGAGGGGGCGGGGCCCGGGCCTTCGTCCTCGCCCCCTGTCATGCGCGGGACAGAAACACCGGAGAGGAGACGTCTCCAGAGGGACAGGTCTTACCAAGTCACACCGCCCCGGACACTTGGCTACCAGGCTGCTGTCCGCCCTCCCCCTCCCCACTCCAATCTCTGGGAACAACGCGGGGGTGGGGAGGGGGAGGGGAAGGGGGGTCACAAATACTCGAGCTGGGGACTGGATTCTGGGAGCGGTTCCTTGCTGCTGGGAAGGAGGCGGCGGGAACCAGAACTGCCCGGCCCTAGAGCCTCGGGCCGTCCGGCCTGGGGCGAGCCAAGTAAACAGCCTAGGCCAGTTTACCCCTCTGGGGCCCGCCCGACCTGAGACCCAGTGGGGTGGGTGTGACAAAGTCGATTCAAGCTTCAGCCCTGGAGAGTGAAGTCCCCCCAGACAGAGCCACAGGGATTCCCTCTCGCAACCCCGGTCGGCTTGCTCGGTGCAAAACGGGGCTCTCGACGCCCATGTCTACCAGGTCGCCCAAGTGAACGGCTCTGTATACAGTAGGCACCCAATAAATGGGGATCCCCTCGTCCGCAGCCTCGCCGCATTCGCCAAAGCCTCTCCCGCCCACAAATGAAGTCCCTGCCCACGGTTCCGCCCTTAGTGCTCAAGCCTAACTCCGCTGATCTCCCGGGAAACCGGGCACCTACTACGTGCCAGGCGCTTTACAACACACTTTTGTCCTGGAATCCTTCCTACGCCCTTCTATAAAGTGACCATCGTCCGCTTTATAGATGAGGTTCGGAGACGCATGGATTCACCGGCCCAAAGTTACGCAGAAAAAATGGGATTTGAACCCAGGTCTACCTGCGAAGGCAGACCCAGGACAGAGGAAGCCCCGGAGGCCGCTTTGGAGGCCAGTGGGCGCGGACGCCTCTGCCCGTGCAGCCTCGGGCTAGCCACCACATTCCTCTGCGCCTCAGTTTCCCCATCTGTTACCTAGGCAGAGGGTGATCTGGGGTCCTGGATCCAGGTCCCAGCCCTGACCCCAGCTCGGTCCCCTCCCCCTCCCGCCCTCGGCGGGGTACTCGCCTGGAATCTCACCGCCATAGTCCACCCGGGGGCCGTCCAGTGCCTCTGCCCCAGGGGGGCCTAGAAACAATTGGCCCCCACCCTGGCGTGAGGGAGGAGGCTGGAGGGTCGCCAAGAAGCAGGTGCCCGGCTCTCGCCCTCCTCCAGCCCGCTCCGCCGCCGCGGCTGCACCTGCACCTCTTCCTCCTCCTTGGCCCCTACCGGCCCCGCCCCCGCCCCGACACGCCTTCGGGACGCCGCCGAGGCAGCCTTCGTCCCCCCTTCCCCTCCCAACACAGGATCCAGGCCCAGGGATGGGAATTCCAGGCCCGGTTTTCCACCCAGCTGAGCACTAGCCAGCGGCAGGGCTGGAGACCAGCCAGGCAAGGCTGCAAGGAAGACCCGGCAGGGATTACAGCCGCGTTCGGAACGGAGCCTGCGCTTCGGAAAGTTTAACATCCGCGAAAAACTCTACATGTTGAAATTCAGTAGGGAGACCTCTTGGATTAGGAGCTAGTCAAGGGTCAGAGATCTCAGGAGCATAGGGCTTGTCTTTCTCGGGTCACCCCCATCTTCGGGAGGTTTATCCTATTTTAGAGAGAGAAAACGGAGGCCCAGGGAGGCCAGGGGCATGGACTCTCTGAAGGTGCACAGCGGCCGCCTCTGGGCCTGCCCCGAATCCAGTGGTACCCGCCTGTCTTCACACCTGGCACCTGGCTGGGTCCCCCGCTGGGGAGGGCGGGGCGGCGAGGGCGGAGGAAATTCTTTAGGCTCCTCTGAGTTAAGGTCAGGCTTCCTTCTCCTCACCCAGCCTCACCCTCAGGAGCCCGGTCTAGGAACTACAGGAGGAGAGCAAGAAACACTCTGCCTGGGGGTGAGGGAGGGAGGAAGTCACCTGGATGGGTGGAGCCACCATCGGCCCCACCCACACATTCCTTTGTGCTTAAAAAAAATAGACCCTGAGGCCCAGCTATTCCTGTGCCCCATCTCAGGCCAAGGTTGAAGGGGCAAATGTGGGCATAGACACCCCTTCCCAGCCTCATCCAGTCAAGACTGGGCAGAGAGGAACACCAGACTGTGGTAAGGGGGAGGCAGAGGGGAAAATGGGGGATCAGGGAAGTGTTCCTGGAGGAGGGGGTATTGCCACTAGGGTTTTTAGGGTTGGATAAGAGTTTGCCAAGTGTACAAGGCAGAGAATATAATCAAAATCTTTGAGGCCCCCAAAGTTGATTTCTCACCACTCCCCACTGCAGTTATCCCCCAAAACTTAGTCTGGAGACCCCAGTTAGCCAGAATCAACACCTCAAGGGTCCCCAAAGGCCCCCAAGGCAATAAACATTTGCAGAAGCCCCCTTCTAAGGACCTGCTTGGAACCTCATGGCTAAAGGGGAAAGCTCAGCCTTTCCCGACATGACCTTGGGTCACCGGCAGGTGGCACACAGCATGATTTTAGGTAGGAGAAAGTCAAATATTTTCTAAATAGATGTGTATTTGCTTTAATGACTCAGGACAAAACATAAATAAGTTCCCCACTGCCACGTGCATGCAGGGGTTCGTGGCTGCGATTACTGGGGAGGACTGGGCAGGAGTTACTGATTGGATGTAGGTCTGGCAAAATCAGACAAATAAGCTGGCTCATGTTTATTGAGTGTTTGCTTTGCTCCAGCCACTGTTACACAGATATCCACGTGACCATTTTGCAGCTGAGAAAACTGAGGCCAGATGGGTCGAGTGGCAAGCCCAATTAGAAGAGCTGGATTTGGCCCTGGATTTGGCTCTGTTTGACCCCACACCGCTCAGTCTATACCAGTGCTTCTCACTGTAGGGTAATTTGCCCCCCATCCCCCAGCCTGACACCCCAGGGAACGGTTGGGCCCCAAAAGCCAATAGTGCTGAGATAGAGAAACCCCACTTTAAACCCCTCTAAGAAGGGGGGCAACCACCACATGATACATGGTCTTCCTTCAGCCACCTCACATATTCATGCCCTGCTCAAGAACACTCACTGGGACCTCCCTGGTGGCGCAGTGGTTAAGAATCCTCCTGCTAATGCAGGGGACATGGGTTTGATCCCTGGACCAGGAAGATCCCACATGCCTCCGAGCAACTAAGCCCGAGTGCCACAACTACTGAGCTTGCACTCTAGAGCCAGGGAGCCACAACTACTGAAGCCTGCGTGCTTCAACTACTGAAGCCTGCACGCCTAGAGCGCGTGCTCCACAGCAAGAGAAGCCCCCGCTCACCGTAACTAGAGAAAGCCCGCGGGCAGCAGCGAAGACCCAACGCAGCCAAAAATAAATAAATAAATAAATTTCAAAAAAAGAACACTCAGTGTCTTCCTAGTACCCGTCGGATGACGCTGTGCTCAAATGCAGGGCTTTGGAGAAGGGTGCATCCAGTGCTGCCTCACAGGCCAGAGGCGGTGTCATTCATGCATTGATTTTCCCACCTATTCAGTCATTCACTCAACAAAAATATTGCAAGCCCCTGCTGTGCGCCAAGTACAGAAAGTAGAAGTGATGGGGGACGGAATTCCCGTCTGAAATTGCAGTGCCAACTACAACCAGGAGGGGGCAGCGTGCGCATGGCCGGAAGGTGTGGGGGAAGGGAAGATTCAGAGAAACCTGTGGGATGATCCTCCTCTGCCCCCTCTGAGCGCCTACAGGGAAACTGAGGCCCAAAGAGGGTAGGGAATGGGTTGAGGTCTCCCAGTGGGTCGTGGCCGCCAGGAGGGGTGGGAGCCTGGGGGGTTCGTTCACGCTGGGAGCTTGGGGTCTCCCTGGCGTAGGCTGCTTTGTGGGGCTGCAGGAGGCTGAGGTCTTATCTGTGGCCTAACAGGTCTGACCAGAGCCCAAGAATGAAGCAGCTCTGCAGCCTGGCTGGGAGCTGGCTCATTCACTCGAGGTTTACTGATCGCCCACTGTGTATACCCAGCACTGACGCAGACCCAGTCCCTGCCCTAAAGGAAGCCAAGGGTCCTCAGGGGAGACAGACAATAATCAGATCATCACGTAACAGAAATAACAAGTCCGACCTAGACTTCTGAGAGCATAGGTACAGAGGCACAACCTGGGCTGGGGGCTCTGGGAGGGCTTCTCTGAGGAGGTGGTACTGAGATTAATAGGAGTGACCGAAGTGAGAGGTATCTGGGCAGAAGTAACAGATAGACCTGAAGGAGGTGAGGGAGGAGCCATGGGAGAGCTGGTGCAAAGGTCCTGGGGCAGGACCATGCCTGGCATGTAGAAGGCCCGTGTGGATGGAGCAGAGCTAGTGAGGGGCAGAGAGGGAGGAGGGGAGGGCCGGGAGGGGACGGGGCAGGTCGTGCAGGTCCCTGTGGTATGCGGGGAGGATCTGGGTTTTTACCTCCAGGGAAGTGGGACCCTGGAGGGCTGTGGGCAGAGGAGGGGCGGGGCCTGACTCGGTGCTCACAGGCGCCCTCTGGTGGCCACTTCCGAGAGGACAGACTGGGGGCCGTAGGCGGGAGCTGGGGGAGCAGTGACTCCAAACCCAGAGGCCCTGAAAAAAAAAGGTTTTAAATAAACATTTTATTTTGAGGACTTCCCTGACGGTCCAGTGTTTAGGACTCTGAGCTTCCACTGCAGGGGGCGCGGGTTCAATCCCTGGTCGGGGAACTTAGATCCCACAAGCCACACAGCGTGGCCAAAAAACAAAAGAAACATTTTATTTTGGACTAGTTTTAAATTGACAGAAAAGTTGTAGATATAATTCAGAGAGTCCGCCTATGCTCCTTATCCAGTTTCTCTCAACATTAACATTTTACATGACCGCCACGGTATATTTGCCAAAACTAAGAAGCCACATCCTCATCACTATTAACTAAACTCCACGCTGTATTCAGGCTTTACTAGTGTGAATCTGCACCAGGAGCGCATCCAGTATCCCACGGTGTGTTCATGTCTGTGGGATCACGTCTTCTCGGGCTCCGCTCCCCTCGTTCCGTGACATTTTCCGTCTGGAGGAGACGGGTCAGGGATTTTGTACGATGCCCCTCATTTGGGGTTTGTCTGATGCTTTCCTCATGCCTGGACTGGAGTTATGGGTTCAGCCAGAGGGCGCAAGAGGAAGGGCAGTTTCTGGGTGGGGTGGGCTTGCTGATGAGCACAGCACTGAGGAATGGCCCAGCGGTTGGCACCATGCGGGTCCCGGGGCACCTTAGGGCGAGTACTTTGATGTTGGAGGGAGGGGAAGGCGAGGAGGGGTGAAGACCCTTCTGGGGGGTGGCTGGAGGGGGCTCACAGAGGGTGTCACACCCCCCCACCCCCTAGGTGGGAGGAAGCCCTAGAAGGAAGCTCCACGGCAGGGGGCAGAGCAGTGCCTGGCGAGAATCCCAGCCCCTCTGCTTCCTGCCTCAGTTTCCTCATCTGTATAATGGGACTCTGAGCGCTATGATCGGGAAGGTTCACAAATTAAAGCAGCTGGCATGTAGCAGGTGCACAGAAAGGTTTGCCTGGGTGCTCTTGAAGTTCCTCCACTCAGGCCAGAAGGAGGGAGACAAGCCCCCACTGGGAAAAAATGAAAGGGAGTTATGGTGTTCTCCAGAGCTGGATGGGGACCGCCTGCAAAACTGTCTATTTCAAGCTTCCATCATTGTGTGCAATGGCTGGGGGAAGAACCCAGGCCCCTGACACTTTCCTCACCATCCCTGGTTTCAGTCTGGCCTCTGCACCTGTACCCACACCAGCTCCCCCCACCACACCCCATGAAAGGTCCCCTGAGACCCCACCCCTCATGTTGCTGACCCTTATCTGCCTTGAGGCTGAGCCTGCCACAGCCGGAATCTGTCCTGCTAAAGCACACAGCACTGGTCTTTCTATTCTGTTCAGAATCTTAGGTGGTTCCCCATGAGCTATTCATTCATTTATGGAGCGCCTACTGCATACCAGGCACTGTTCTGGGAGCCTAGGACACTGCAGAGGTAGAGCTCACAGACCAGCACGGAGAGCAGATATTCAGCAAATAAGTCGGGACTTCCCTGGTGGTCCAGTGGTTAAGACTCCGCGCTTCCACTGCAGGGGGCGTGGGTTCCATTCCTGGTCAGGGAACTAAGATCCCCAAACCAAAAAGTAAACAAACAGTCTCAGCAATGAGCGTGCAGTTAACAATCTGTGGCTTTAGCTCAAGAATATTCCATAGCTCCCTAGCATTCGGTCAAGGATATTTATTGAGCATCTGATCAATGCCAGGCTCTGGGTACCCTCTCTAGTTATCTGTGCGTCTTATGGTCTTTGAACTATTTTACAAGTCTGTAAATTATAAGAAACTGGTGGTATCTCAAAGGATTCTTGTCCATAGAAATACAAATGAATTTTGTCCCGTGGAGACCACTGATTATTACCCTGTGGCTATTGACCAGCTTTACAACTATTTGTAAATTCATTTCAGCATTGATTGCCTGTGTGTGTGTTCTTTCTCAATATTCTGTCCTTTTTAAAATTTTTATTTATTTATTTATTTATTTTTGGCTGAGTTGGGCCCTCGTTGCTGAGCGTGAGCTTTCTATAGTTGCGGCGAGGGGGGTGAGGGCTTCTCATTGCGGTGGCTTCTCTTGCTGCAGAGCATGGGCTCTAGGCGCGCGGGCTTCAGTAGCTGTGGCACGTGGGCTTAGTAGTTGTGGTGCATGGGCTTAGTTGCTCCGCGGCATGTGGGATCTTCCCGGGCCAGGGACAAGGGCTCGAACCCATGTCCCCTGCATTGGCAGGCGGATTCTTAACTGCTGCGCCACCAGGGAAGTCCCAATGTTCTCTCCTTTAAACAATCTGTAAAATCTTGCTGGTTCTCATATTAATTAATGAGTTAAGTAAACTCATAAAGCACTTGTTTGTTTTATATTAGTATAGAGTCATGCTTTACATTTTTGATAAAAAAAAAGATCCCTTAACTCCATTACACCGAAAGCCTTCACTCTAGCATCCAAGGCTCCTCCGTGAGGAGATTCCCAACTACTCCGTCTTACCTGTTACCATCTTCAAGTCCCAGGGCATTCTTCCCACTTTTTTTCCTAATCATCCTGAACTCTGTCTTTCGTAGTCAGCAAATGCTGTTGGTTCTCCCCAAATCTGTCCAGAATCCGCCCACTTCTCCTCACTTCTGAGCCCGCACCTGGTCCACCGCATCCTCTCCCACCTGGACCAGCTCAGTCCCCTCCATCCAGGTCCCTGGTTACGCCCTCATCGCCCACAGTCTGTCCTCCACGCAGCAGCCACCAGAGGGCGCCTGTGAGCACCTGAGTCAGGCCCAGGCCCCTCTGCCCACAGCCCTCCAGCCTGCACGACCTGCCCCATCCCCTCCCTGCCCTCCCCTCTTCCCTCTCTCCCCCTCACTCACTCTGCTCCAGACACACAGGCCTCTTAGCGGTTCCTCCAGCTCGCCAGGCATGGTACTACCCCAGGGCCTTTGCACAGACTGTGTGCTCTGCCTGCAATGCCCCTCCACCAACTACTCACTTCTTTCAAGTCTTTGTTCAAATGTCCCCTTCTCAATGAATTCTCCCCTAATCTTTCTACTTAAGACTGTAAAACATCCCCCTGCCTGTTTTACTCCTATCCCTGTATGTCTTTCACTTTTTTTTTTTTTTCCTGTAAGACTGACCATCCTCTAACCCAGGATACAATTTAGGATACAATTTATTTCCTTATTGTGTCTCTTGTTTCTTGCCTGTCTTCCTCCACCAAAACACAAGCCCCACAAGAGCAGGGATCTTTGTTTCTCTTGATCACCCCTGAATCCTCAAGCCCCAGAACAGCACTCGGCACACAGTAGGTGCTCCATAAATGCAGGTTCATTCCCTGGGCACCCCCGCCCCCCCAGTCATGTTCCCCGCTAACCTCAGCCCATTCCAAAGGGTGTCAGGCTCCTCCCTGAGCAAACACAGCTCCCCTGGCGCCAGGCCAGACCCGAGGTGGAAGAACAGGAACCCAAACCCCCGCAGTGGACTTTCCCCAGAACTGGGGCCACACAGAAGCCCTGAGCCGGGGAGGCAGGACTCTTACAGATGCTGAAACTGGGGTATAGGCTGGGGGCATAGGCAGCCCCCAGACCTCCCCACTCTCTGCAATTTGACTCCTATCAGATTGACAGCCCTGCTTTACTCTGCAGCCCAGGGCAAGTGGTTGCCCCTCTCTGAGCCCGGGTTCAACCTCCACAAAACAGGAAGGCGATGGGACATTACCATTGGCTTGGCATGAGTTCTGATTTGGGGTGGGACAGTTTACCTTGATCCCTGCATGACTGGGAATCTATTACTTGCTCTATCATATGCTGTTCTCAGCAGCCCTGAAACATGGTGACTCTATTATACCCAGTTTACAGAGTAGAAAACTGAAGCCAGCTCTGTTTGACTCCATGGGTTTTTCTCTCCAAACCCAGGCAGGGTGGGATCCGACAGTCGAGATGTCCCCCCTCCCAACCCCACAGAACCCAGATCTTAAGCAGCTCTGCTTCCCGGGAGTGACCCCAAATGCCAGGCCAGCTCTATACCCTGCAACTGGGACACTCATGCCTCCCGAGCCCCAGAGGGCCCTCTTGGGCCCAGACAAAGAGCCTTGAGGCCTTGAGGTGCAATCAGACACTTGGCTGGCTAGGAAGTTCTCTTTGTCCTGCACTTTTTGGGAGCAAATGACCCAGAAAAAGCTCTTGCCACTGGATCCCTGTCTTCTCCTGGGTCTAAGCTTCCTTTGCCCGGAGACCATCCTGGCTCCTTGCCCACAGTCAGCTCTGCAGACTGTTGTGACAACCATCCATCCGCCCCTTCCTGCACTTCTCCACTGGGAGATTTCACCCAGAGAAGAAATCAAGATAAGCAAGATAAGCCTCCCAAGAACCCCCCGTTCCCCTCGCTCCAGCACCGGGAGAGGGGAGAGAGATGAGATGCAATTGTCTGAAAACTTGGGGGCCTCTTAAGAAGTACCAGGAGGCCCAGATACCAAGCAGGTGCCAGGCTGCCTCACCTGCCATCTCCCCGCCAGCCTCCCCTCCTCAGTTTGGGGGATCAGAGGCCAGTCTGTGCCCCCTCAGCCCCCCTGCAACAGCCGGGGCCAACAATGACCCTCTGAAGTCTGTGGCTATGGCATCCTTGGCAGGCTGCCAGGGGCAGTAACTGCCGGCCAGATAATCCCTTAGAAACTATGTCAAATGCCCACACAGCAGTGTCAGTTTCCTGCTTTCCGGGGAGCCTGGTGGTGGGGGGAGGTGACAGGGGGCCCAGGACCCCACAGTGGGGAGCCCAGTCTGGGCAGTGCCTTCGGGATGGTGGGCAGATCGGGGTGGGGGACTCACCTGTCTAGGAGGCTGGGTGGCCTCTGGGCAGGCGACAGGAGCTAGGGCCTGGACTTCCGCCTGGCATCAGGGGCGGGGAGGGGACCCGAGGCTTGAGCTCTGGTCTCCCCACCTGTTTGCCCAACTTTGCCTCCCTGTGGTGGCCACAGGCTAGCCGGTCCCGCCAGCAGGGAGACAGGCGCAGGCGAACCAGCGAGAGTGAGAGAGACCTGGTTGGGTGTGTGGCTCTGTTGCAAGGTGCTCTCACGTGGGAGCAGCTGACCTTAACCCCTGCCGGCCCAGAGGCCAGGGACGCCCAGTCCCGCCCTGCTTGCACTGGCCACTGCTGAGCCCTTGGCATCAGCAAGGGACTGGCTCATGTGGCAGGTCCTTGGGAGACATTTGTGGAAAAATTCAAGGATGAATGAATGAATGGCGCATTCCTGCCCACACCCCCCATCCCCTCACTGCTCCCCTTGCCTTCCAGCTGGCACAGCGTCCCACCACTTGTGGCGGGGCTGCTTCTTCCCTCCCCACAGATCTGAGCTCAAATTCTGCTTCTGTGCCACCAAGTGACCAGCCGGATTCCTATACTGAGAATTTTCTATCACTTCCCAGCTGGGCAGCTTTGGGCAAGTCACCAGCCCCCCAGTTTCCTTATCTAAAAACATGGAAACAACGGGGACGTCCCTGGCGGTCCGGTGGTTAAGACTCCATGCTTCCAGTGTTGGGGTCACAGGTTTGACACCTGGTTGGGGAACTAAGATTCCACATGCCGCACAGTGTGGCCAAAAAAATATATGAAAATAATAATAATAATAAAATGAAAACTAAAATAAAATTTAAAAATAGGAACAACATTGGCGTCTGCTCCTAGGGTTGTTTCCTACAGTAAAGTGAATGAATGTCCATCCATAAAGTGCTGAGAACTCTGCTGGGCACACAGTAGAGTTGCACCTTCCAGCTGCGACCCACAGGTGGCTGGTCTGAATGAATGACATACAGGTAAAATACACATTGGATTTGGAAGAGCAGCTGTGCAGAAAAGCATGTAAAATAGCTCATTGGTTTTACCTATCGATTCCCTGTAGAAATGATAATAGTTTTGAATGTATTGTGTTCAATGAAATATAGTATTAAAAGTTATCTCACCTGCTTCTGTTTTTTTAATTTTTTAAAATGTGGTTGCTAGAAAATTTTAAATGACATTTAAAAAGTTGAACTGAGGGGCTTCCCTGGTGGCGCAGTGGTTGAGAGTCCGCCTGCCAATGCAGGGAACGCGGGTTCATGCCCCTGTCCGGGAGGATCCCACATGCCGCGGAGCGGCTGGGCCCGTGAGCCATGGCTGCTGGGCGTGCGCGTCCGGAGCCTGTGCTCCGCAACGGGAGAGGCCACAACAGTGATAGGCCCGCGTAATGCAAAAAAAAAAAAAAAAAGTTAAACTGAAATGGGCTTGTCTTGTAGTTCTATCAGAAAACACTGGAATAGGAGCTTAATACGTATTAGCTGTGGAGCCTTTTGCAATCACATTCTGTTGCCACTGTATCACATCTGTATCAGTTTCAAAGTATTTATTAGCAGCTGAAACGCCTTGTGTCTTGTTTGCTTGTTTGTTTGTCTTCTAGATGTCTCTCTCTCTCTCTCTTTTTTTTTGGCCGCGCCATGCAGCTTGTGGGACTTTAGTTCCCAACCAGGGATCGGGCCCTCGGTGGTGAGAACGTGGAGTCCTAACCACGGGACCACCAGGGAATTCCCTAGATGTCTCTTCACTGAGGTCGGGGATTTGGTCCTGCTTATTCGTATATCCCCCTGGCCTAGAACAGTGCCTGGTATACAGTAGGTGCTCAATAAATATTTGTGGAATGAATGAATGGAATATGGGGAGGGGGTGGAAGACTCATAAAGTCCCTCTTACCTGCAGGACCCAGTGCTGACAGAAATAGCCACGAGGGGGCGCCCCAAACCAGGCAACCAGCCCCAGCTGGGCAGCCTCAGTTTTCCATCCTGCAAAATGGGAATATCGAGCAGGCACTTGGGGGGATGAAGCAAGAGGAGCAAAAGCTGCTGCCCCATGGAATCCCGCCCCCTCCTCTCCATTCCCAGTTGTCTGAGCCAGTGGTTCTCAAACTCTATCAGGCATCCGAATTGCCTTGGGAGGCTCATTGAAAGACAGACTGTGGGTCCCCGCCCCCAGAGTTTCTGATGCAGGAGGGCTGGGCTGGGGCCTGAGAACCTACATTTCTAACAAGCTCCTGGTTGATGCTGATGGGGGCAGGTCCAGGAACCTCGCTTTTTTTTTTTTTTTTTTTCAGTTTCTGCTTTATAACAAATTGAATCAGTTATACATATACATCTGTTCCCATATCCCTTCCCTCTTGCGTCTCCCTCCCTCCCACCTTCCCTAGAGGCACCTCGCTTTGAGGATCACTGATGTAGATCTTCTCTGGAGACAGATTCAAAATGAATCAGGAGTTCTATCCATGGCGCGTGTCCAGAGAACTTCTGGAGCCTTTTTAAAAAATGGTAGCAAAATACACATAACATAAAATTTACCGTCTTAACCGTTTTTAAGTGCACAGCTCAGTGGCATTAAGCACATTCTCATTGTCGTGCATCCATCCTCTCCACCCATCTCCAGAACTTTCTCATCTTCCCAAACTGAAGCTCCGTCCCCAGGAAACACTGACTCCCCAGCCCCTCCCCCACCCCGTGGTCCCCACCGTCTACCTCCTGTCTCTATGGATTTGAGTCCTCTAGGGACCTCCTGTGAGTGGGATCAGACAGTACTTGTCCTTCTGTGTCTGGATTCGCTCACTGAGCATCACGTCCTCCAGGTTCACATACGTTGCAGTGTGTGTCAGAATTCCCTTCTTTTTAAGGCGGGATCGCATCCCATTGTATGAATGGACCACATTGTGTTTATCCATCATCTGTTGATTCCCTGGAGCTGTTTGACTCCTCCTCTCTGGGTAGGCTCAATTCTAACAGGACACAGCTAACCTAGGGGATCCCTCTACCTCATCCTGGGTCCTGTTCTCTGTGTCTTCCTTTTTCTTGATTTGTCTCCTTGTTTTGATGGAGAACATTTCAGGAGCATCTTTCTAAGCCCTGGGTCGGACCGAGGCCTGATCCATCTTGCTGATTCCCCCTTATCCCATCACTAAGCACCCCTAAGCTCAGCCTCTTCGGCCTCCCGCTGACCTCGCCAGCACCCTGCCAATGAAGAGGGATCACGTGTCTGGAGTCGGACAGGCCTGGGTGAAAACAGCCCAGCTTCACCCACACCAGCTGAGCGTCTGGACTCCCCCACCTGCCTCCCAGCAGAAATCATTAATAATGAATAAAACTACTAATAACAACGTTTATTACTCCCCAAACCATGACCTCAGAATGAATGACTGCCTAACCATATCGTTGGTGAGTTCACCATTAGACTTAGATAATATTATTATTCTTAAAACAATAAGTAAAGGGGATGCTTCACAGCACCGTCCTTTGTGTGATTCCAAATACGTGGCTTCAGCTCTCTGCGCTCCTGTTTTCTCATGTGTAAAATGGGGATGATAATAGTTCCCAACCAGTTGATCAATATTATCAAATACTTATTGTCTTCCAGGTGTAATGTTCTGTGTTAGGTATTGGGAATATGGTAGTAGTTTAAAAAAAGGAAACAAAAAGCAGGTCCCTAAGTTATGGAGATATTGCATATAAAGGCTTTAGCACTAAGCTTGGCATTTAAGGATATTATTGTTACATATTACTAATTTTTACTACGTTATATACCATAAATAACATTTTTACGTTACATATTAACATTACTTATTATAATACCATATTACTGTTTGTTAATAGTCACGTTAATGTATCATGACAATATCACATATAATTTGTATATTGTGCATAATGATAAAAATTTGTTTCTTATTATTACGTAACTATTATTTATATCAAACATAAGCATATGTAATATAAATTTTATTTTTAATGTGATGATAATTTTTAACTGTAATTATTATTTATGCTCGTTACGTATAATAACGCTCTTACGTACTACAGTAATATTGACAGGAATGGAGCTGCCCTTCCACTCCTGGGCACGTGAGGGCGCTCGCGGCGCTCCTGGGGCCCGGGACGCACGCAGGCCCCACCCCCGAGCCCCGATTGGCGGTGCGCGCGGTGCGCGATGGCGCACCGCCTGGTCCCGCCCCGGGCCCGCCCCTCATTCCCTGGGCCCGGCCCCTTCCCTCGGCTCTCCAGCCGGTGGCGGTTGTTGTTCAGCGGCGGCGGCGGCCGCAGCTTGGGTCGCAGCCTCCGGCCGCCCGCCCGCCCACCGGCAGGTCCGCGCGCGGCCATGGAGCTGGAGGTGCCGGACGAAGCGGAGAGCGCCGAGGCGGGGGCCGTGACCTCGGAGGCGGCCTGGGCGGCAGAGAGCAGTGCAGCAGCAGGTAACGGTTCCGGACCTTCCTCCTTCTCTCCCCGCTCCCCGAATGGACCCGCCTGCCCCCCCTGCTGGGGCCCAGTGGACCCGCCCGAGCGCCGGAGGGGCGTCGGGACCCGCAGCGGGGAGGCCGGAACGTTCCACTCGGGGGCGCTCGCGGGGGGGATGGAACGCCCCACTCCGGGGCCGGGGGACACGCCGCGGGGCCCGAGACGCCCCGCCCTGGGGGTTGGGGTGGCGCCGCCCATTCCCGGGGTTCTTGGGGGAGCCGCCTGTCTGGAAGCGGGGGTTGGCGTAGGGCCCCATCTGGGAGGCTGTGGGTGGAGCAGACCCCGTTGGAGGCATGCGGGGAAGATGGGTCCTCACCTCTGGGAGGGGTGCGACCCCTATTTAGGACGCGCGGTAGGTGGGTGCACTGCCTCCTGCTGAGGGCGCTTGGGGACGACGTCCCACCCAGTCTTGGTGTCAGGGGGCTTCTCTGCATGTGGGATAGTGGAGTACCCCCGTTCCGATGTGAGGCCCTGCCTCCAAGGGGTGACGCTGTCCCACATGTCCCCCCCCCCCCTCCCCCGACCTCTGGACCCACTGCTCGGGGCCACCCACTTTGCTGGTATCAGCTTCCAGGCCTCACCCGTTCCCCTGCAAGCCGTCACCCTGTGGGCACATCTTA
Source organism: Mesoplodon mirus (assembly GCF_964341445.2). Taxonomy (NCBI): domain Eukaryota; kingdom Metazoa; phylum Chordata; class Mammalia; order Artiodactyla; family Ziphiidae; genus Mesoplodon; species Mesoplodon mirus. The sequence goes on from NC_138980.1 coordinate 34,422,352, forward strand.
CTGGTCGTTAAGGGAAGGGGCTGCTGTGGCGGAAGTGGAGGGTCTCGGAGGCCAGCTGGGTCAGCCTCCTGACTACCTCATTTTTGTGGAATTCACCAGACCTGGTTTCTAGTCCATTGGCCATTCCTTCCCTTTCTGGGTCTCAGTTTACCTCCTGTAACCGGAGGTAGGTAGGGGGATGACATCTCCAGGCACCTTCAGTGCCAGGGCTTGGCAAGCAGGTGGGGGAGGAGAAGGCCCCCTGCAGCCTTTTCCCTGGATGTTGGGGGGCTGCCGTAGCTCTGTAGGGGCACTGCTTTCCTGAGCCCCTCTCCTTGGCATGCCTCCCTGGCCCTCTAGCAGAGCAGGTTTGGGGAAGGAGGCAGCCTCGCCCAGCCCTGTGGGCCCGCGGTCTGCCTTTCCCTGGGGCGGTGTGCAGAGCCCAGCCACTGCCTGGTTCCTTCTTGGTCAAGGTTGCAGGCTCCCAAATAGGAAGTTTCTGGATCCGCAGAGTTCTCTGTTCCAGGCAGCCCTCTCTGGCGAGTCCCGTGTAGACACCCACAGGGGCATCCATCCTCCTTCTCCCCCGGGCCTCCCGAAACTTCCTTGGCAGGCAGGGAGATGCTGTGCTGCCTGGGAGTTGGGAGAAATGTCTGGAGAAAGAGCCAGAGCGAGCGAGCTCCCCCGGGCTCCAGAGGACTCCCACCGTTTCCTTTCCTGCTGCCATCTGGAGCTGCTTGGTGGGTTACCCTGGTTCAGCTCCAACCATCCGGCCCTCTGGCTCCCGTTCTTTGCTGGCGGCGATGCCCTGTCTGGCCAGCCCCAAACATGGCAGAGGGACCCGGCTGAAGTCCTTTCTCAGCCCCCTGACCTCCGCCAGCAGCCCTCTGCCCTGTGCTGGGCAGAGACACAATAGCCTAGGATGCAGTGCCCACAGGAAAGCCACACAGCATATATTTGTCTTATCAGGGGCTAGGTGATCTGATGGGGGCAGATAAAGTCCCAGGCCCCGGCTGTGGTTGGGTCTGAGCACAGGAACCTGGCCCATAAGGGGCCGTCCCCGCTCCTGTCCCCAAACCCGCTGAAATCTGGTTCCCACAGCTGATCACTTACTTCACTCACTTTAGGGTTAATAGCTGTCTCTCCTCCGCCGAACCCGTTTCTCTTAAGTTTGGAGAACAACTGTCCATGCCCTTCCTGCTGCTCGAACAGATGCGTAAACACACAGATGGGTCTGCTTGCTCACCAGGGGGTTCGTACGATGCCAGAGTCTTGATGCCTCCGCGCTAGTTTGGGGCTGGAAAGTTCTTTGTTGTGGGCGCCGTCCTGTGCTCTGTGGGGTCCAGCGGCATCCCTGCCCCCACCCACTTGATGCCAGGAGCCCCCCCAGTCCTGGCAACCACAGATGTCCCTGGACATCGCCCAGTGTCCCCTGAAGAAACAGTCACCCGGGGTGAGGGCTGCCGTACTTCACCCATCATTCTGTAACTTGCTTGCTTTTTATCCATAATACATTTTTTCCCCCCACATTGGTATCAATTCTTTTCTTCAGAGGGAGAGAATATGGTGCTGTGATTGAGAAGGTGGAAACCCCGTATCCTGCCTGGGTTCCACTCAATTTCTGTGTGACCTCACAGGGCACATGCCTTGATATCTCTGAGCCTCAGTGTCCCCATCTGTAAAATGGGGTCACACTGCCAGCTTTACTTGAGTTAGTGCATCAGCAGGTGGAGGGCGCTTGGTGAACTTTAGTGACAGCCCACCCCCTTTAGGCATGAGCTTCCTGCTGAGGGACGATCCAGTGGTTTCTGGAGCCCCCTTTTGCTGTCACAAGCGATGCTGCAGTAAACATCTTTGAACATGGGCCTGTAGCCGTGGTGCTTTCAGTTCTAGTGGTTGGAGTCCGCGCCTTGGAATGGCTGGGTCAGGCACAACCAGATTGATGCCCGCTGGCTTTCTGGAAAGGTCCGGCAGGAGCCAAGAGAGACTGTCTCCTCGGAGTGTTGCCAGCTCCGGATGTTATCGGCCTCCGTCATTTTGGCCAATCTGATGGGAGGTGAAATGTATTGGTGGTGTTTTAGAATCCGCTTACTTTAAACTCCTGGGCTCCCGAGGCCTGGACCACGGAAGGCCCAATGGTGTTCTCTGCTGGCTTTTGGGGACTCTGTGGAGTGCCTGGTTCTGTGGAGGATCTCAGGAAGGCTGGGCTCTTGGGCACATTCACGGGGACCCTGTGGGTGTCCACGAGCTGCCTGTGGGCTTTGGCCTGCGCTGTGGTCTCTGAGCAGTTTCCCTCCTGTCCTTCCTGCTTCCGTGATGTCTCAGAATAGTCAGCTGCGTTCCCCGCTGACCCCTGGCCCCTCCCACGTCTAACCTGGTGGCAAATTATGTCGGCTTTGTCTTCAAAGTGGACCGAAAATCCACCCATTTGCCCCCCGCTCCTCTGCCACCACCTGGTTCAGTCCCATCATCCATGGCTGGCCTGGCCCCATGTCTCTTCCTGTGCTCCCTCCCGCTCACTCCAGAAGGCTCCCACTAAAAGCTGACTCAGGCCCCACCCTTCCTCTGCCCACAGCCCTCCAGGGTCCCACCTCCCTGGGGGTTAAAGCCCAAGTCCTCCCCGCGGCCCACAAGGTCCTGCACGACCTGCCCCCTCGCTCACTCTGCTCCAGACACACGGGCCTCCTGGCCGTTCCTCCAGCTTGCCAGGCCTGGTGCTGCCCCACTGTGCTCTCTGTCTGGGATGCTCATCCTCCATATCCCTGTCATTTGCTTCCTTAGTTCTTTCAAGTTTTTGCTCTACTGTGTCCTCTCAACGAGGCTTCCCGTGACATTTGAGGGAGGCCTGAAGGAGGCGCAGGAAGCCAGCAGGGCTCAAGCAAAAGGCCTCATGTGCTCAAAAAGCAGCATCGAGCCAGCATGGCTGAGGGTGGGGCCTCATCACCAGGGGCCTCCTCTGTAGCTGTGGGCAGATTGTAACCGCGGGCAGCAGTGTCCCTCGTCTGCTCGTTGCGAGTCAACAATGGCCTTTGGAGGCAGAAGGCTCCCAGTTCTAATCCCGCCCTGGCCACTTTCTAGTGAGGCCATGTCCGGCGCTTGGGCCGGCAGCCTGGTCCTCTCTGTGGAGAGGCCTTGGGAGCCGGACCGCCTTTGCCAGCCAGGGGGTCCTCTGCTTCGGTGTCTCCATCTGTGAAATGGGCGTGATGACTGTGCCTTTCTCGTGGAGCTGGATCAGGTCGATTGGCTTGTAGAGCCCTGGAAGGGTGCTGCCCTGGCCGGCCCCACATGGGTGCCAGCTCAAGGGACCGCTTCCCCCAGAGCCTGGGTGGGCGGGGCCGCTGTCTGACTTGGCTCACGGGGATGTGCGGTCACCTCTTGCTTTGCCCTTGGGCAGGGCCTGTTGGACATTATGGAGCACCTGCTGTGGGGGCAGGGGTCCGGCACCTGGGCTCCCTCACCTTCAGATTGGTGGGGGTCAGGATGCAATGGCAAGCTAGTAAACAGGTGAGGCCAGTGGTTGCAGACTGGGGCCCCGGGTCCATCCTGCCCGCCGGTTTTTGTCTGTCACGTCTTCCTGACGCTTCGCCACGCCCTGTCATTCGCCTGTGGTCCATGGGGCTGTCTAGCTACAGTGACAGAGCTTAGAGTTGAGACAGAGACCCGTGGCCTGCAAAGTTGGAGACACTCACTGGCTGGTCCTCTACGGAGAACGCTTGCCGACCCCTGAGTCAGACCACGCCAGCCCATGGGAAGCTGCCAGGGCAGTGAAACGGGTGCCGTGGCCCCAGGGGGTGACCATGGCCTGCAGCTGCCAGGTGGTCAGGGGAGCAGGTGACCCAAGCAGCCGCGGTTGAGCATTCAGGCAGAGGGATCAGCAGGGCAAAGGCCCTGAGGCAGGAATGAGCATGACTTGTTCCTCAGAAGGGAAGGGGTGGGGGGCCTGGCCCTGCTCGCGTTCTGGTCTGAGTCCAGTCAGTGGTGCTGGTGGGTTTAAGCAGGGCAGAGAGTCACGTTTTACAGAGTGAGAGCCCTCTGCCTGCCTGGTGGGGAGGGGCTGCGGGGGTGGGCATCCAGGTGAGTGGGGCTGGGGGCCTGGACGGTGGTCTTGTGGTGGGGGAGGGAGGGTAGGGAGGCCTGCACCCTGGAGTTGGTGGGGGGAGGGCGGTTGGTGAGGGCCCAAGGAGGAGCAGGTGTGGGGGTCCAGGCCCTGGCAGGCTTGTGCTGATGGGTAAGGAGCAGGTCTGGGGGGCTGCTCAGGGCTCCCAAGGCTGGTGGATTCCCACGGGATCCTGGGCAGGGCGGCCTGGGGCTTGACCGGGCTGAGCCCTGCCTGGGCTGAGGACAGTGTGCCTGCCTCCGCCTCTCAGAATGAGGGCAGGGGTCCCAAGGATTCGGCGGGGCATGGAGAGGTGAGCCCCGCACCCCCGGCGGTGCTCGTTAAGTGACAGACGTGTGGCCCAGGCATTTACCAGCCTGGTGACCAGGCCCCGGGCCCTCCTGTTCCTGCTGCCCCCACTGAGCCGCGTGGCACCACGCGTGACAGGGCAGGTCGGGATCCCGCTGGGGATTTCCTGGCTGCTGCCAGCTGGACAGCGGGGACTGCGCACGTGGGGGGATTACTGACCCGGGGATTAGCCTCGGGGCCCCTGTACTAGGTGCCACCAGGCCCCATGGAGGTGTTAGGGGTCCAGCCTGAGGGGCCCCAAGTGCCTGAGCCAGTGGGAAGGCATTTGGAGACCTGGCCTCTGGCTCTGACCGAGGAAAGGGACCCCAGCATCTGCCCCAGTTGCTCTTCTCTCTCGATCATGCGCGTGTCATGCACACATATGGGCCGTTATCCAGGGGCCACAGGGTTGCCGTTGAAGGTTTGGGGCTGTGGGGTGCAGGTCAGGTGTTCGTGAGCAGATGCCACTGAAGACTGCTCGGGCCGGGTGCTGGGGAGGCCCCAACGAGACGGGCACGGTCCTTGTGTGCATGCCGGGGGTGCGGGTGGGGTGTGTGCAAACAGTAAGTGACGAAAGGAGAGAGAGGTGTAACATGGCAGGGAAGCGAGTGCCCAGTGCCTCGGGGAAGAGCAGAGCGGAGAAGGGGAGAGAAAAACGGGCGTGGGGGGAGCGATGGAGGCCAGGTACTCAGGAGGGGAGACGGGCGACATCTGAGCAGAGATCTACAGGAAGAAGGGGATGTGCACTGAGGGGGTGTGGGGAGAGGCTCCCAGGCAGAGGGCACAGCCCGTGCAAAGGCCCTAGGGCAGGACCGTGCCTGGGTTGTTGCAGGAACAGTAAGGAGGCCCATGTGGATGGAGCAGAGTGAGTGAGGGAGAGAGAGGGAGGAGGGGAGGGCGGGGAGGGGACGGGGGGGGGGACGGGGCAGGTCAGGCAGGACCTTGTGGGCCACGGGGAGGACTTGGGCTTTTACCCCGAGGGAGGAGGGGTCCCTGGAGGGCTGCGGGCAGAGGAGGGGTGGGGCCTGACTCAGGTGCTCACGGGCTACTTCTGGCCACTGTGGGGGAAAGACTGTGGGGAGGGAGGGTGGGAGCCGGGGACCACGGTGGAGGGGACTGTGCTGGTCCAGGTGGTGATGCTGGGACTTGCGCTCAGGTGGAGGCAGGAGGAAGGAGTGATGCGGAGTAGATTTTAGAAACTGAGTTGACCGAACTTACTGAAGGGTTGAGTGTGGCGGGGGAGGGGAGAGGAGTAGAGGGTGACTCCCAGGTTGGGGTCTGAGCCCCTGGAAGGGCAGGCTGCCTCAGCTGAGATAGGGGATGGTCCGGCGCAGTGTGGGTATGAGACATGGAGACGTGGGGGGCAGAGGACCGAGTCTGGAGCCCAGGGGGTGGTTGGGCGGACGGCCATGGGGCGAGGAGGTGGGGACGAGGCAGAGAAAGGGCCTCCTCATGCAGAGCGATGACTGGGCAGCTGATGTGTTCGTGGGGGGACGCGTCTTAGAGCCCCTGGCAGGACATGGCCTTTACAGCGTGTGACGAGGGGAGGTGACAAGGGGGCGGGCGCAGGTGGAGAAGAGGCAGGATGCAGGGTCCCAGCAGCCACGGGAAGCTCACTGGTGAAGCGGCATCCAGGCACGCCTTCCTCTCGGGGATCCCATGAGGATTAGATGAGCCAGCGCATGCGAACTGTCCAGGACGGGACCCAGCTTGTGGGGAATGGAGGCCCCGTCTCTGCAAGCCAGGTTGGACGTGGAGAAAGCATGGGTCTTTACTGGGGTTTCTGCGGGACGGGAGGGACGGGCAGCATTGGCACCCTGAGCCAGCTTGGGATTGGCTCGTTCGATGGCGGCGGCTGTGGGCTGGCGTGGGCTCAGGCTGGGGGCGGTTGAGGCGGTGCCCCTGGGCTTGCGTGTGAGCAGGATGAGGAGTGCTGAGGGTGTTGCCCGTAGTGGCTTGGTTGGCACAGCAGAGATGTGCTCACAGGCAGGTGGTTTGTGATCTAGGGGTTGGCTGACTCCAGGAGGGACAGTCCCCAGGTCTGCAAGGCCCCTAAGATGTCAGAGCATCATAAGATGCACGTGATGAACCCAAGGTGAACCGTTCCGAGTTCCCTCCAGCAAGGGTGAGAGTGCCGTGCCTCACCCATTTCTTCCATCCTTGGCACAAAGGGAGGTCTGGGCATAGTTGCAGCTTGTATTTATCATAACGTGAATCAGAAGGAAACGTGAATCAGAGGGAAACGTGAATCAGAGGGAAATGTCTTCACGTATTTTTTCCTTTTTAATGTTTCATCTTTGTTTTATTAAAAATGTATCCCAGCAAAGGGAGCAGAGACTTGCCCAGTGGCACTGGGCAGTGGCACTGGACTGCCTCACCTTGGCAGCATCCTGCACTTTGTCAGAGCTGGAAAATGGAGCATCGGCCACCAGGGAGTCCTTGGTGCCTTTGCCCCCACAAGCATTCATGTCTCCACTCTGTCTTGTCTTGATTCCACACTCACAGACCCCTTTTCACCACTCACCCCATTCCTGCATTTAATCCTTAAGTAGCTTTTCCCCATCTTCTCTTAAGATGATTATCAATGCCAGGCAGGTGTTTTTGTTTTCATGTGGTCCCATTTATCAGCCTCTCTCTCTTTTTTTTAGATAGTATCTTCTATTTATTTATTTATTTATTTATTTATTTTCGGCTGTGTTGGGTCTTCGTTGCTACGTGCGGGCTTTCTCTAGTTGTAGCGAGCGGGGCCTACTCTTCATTGTGGTGCGCAGGCTTCTCATTGTAGTGGCATCTCGTTGTAGAGCACAGGCTCTAGGCACGTGGGCTTCAGTAGTTGTGGCTCTTGGGCTCTAGAGCACAGGCTCAGTAGTTATGGCACACGGGCTTAGCTGCTCCGTGGCATGTGGGATCTTCCTGGACCAGGGCTCGAACCTGGGTCCCCTGCATCGGCAGGTGGATTCTTAACCACTGCACCACCAGGGAAGTCCCCATCAGTCTTTTTTTTATGGTTTCCCAGTTTGGTGTCATGATGGAAATGTGTCCTCTGTTCCAAGGTTACAGTTAAATTCTTCTAATACTTCTATAATTTTACTTATTTTTTTCTTTACATTTTTTTTCTTTACATTTAAATTCTTGTTATATTTGGCATTTATCCTGGCATAAGATGTACAAGGGTTTAATTGAGCCAAGTCTTCCCGGGTGGCTCAGGGTCAGCCCAGCCCCACTTCCTGGATAATCTGCTTTCCTCACGGATTTCAGATGCCACCTTGATTACAGACCAGATGCTTGCGTGTAGCTGGTCTATTTCTGGGCTTTCTGTTTGGTTCCCCTCGTCTGCCTCTGTCTTCGTGCAAAAGGCGTGCCTTCAGCTACAAATAATAACATGCTTACTGGAAAAAAGCAGCAGCCCAGACCTGCAGTCAGTGGAATGTGAGCATTTATTTGTCTTGACCCTCCGTTTCTACGGAGGTAATGCCTGTTATTCCAGATGTTTACCTGTCTCCGTATATATTAGTATTTTGTTAACGTTTTATTTTGAAACCTTTGGAGCCTGTGGAAAGTTGCAGGGACACTCTGGCGACACCCACACGCCCTCTGCCAAGGGAGGGAGGACACGTGGGGCCAGGCTCCGCCTCTGTCACCCCATCATCACAACTGATCCCCATGCAGCAGCCTCGTGTGATGTACGTTTCTGTTTAAAGACGGCTTGTCTGATACCAGTTGTTGATTCATTCACGACGGGGCTGTAACCCTTGCCTGAAAGAAGCTCATCTAACACACGTACTGTCCCCATGAGCATGTCACTGCCCTCCTGCACTTGGGACACCGACCATCAAGCACTTCAGCTCTACGCTGGGGGGCCGTTTTAGATGCAGAATCACTCACCAAAAACACAAAAATGCAGAAAACATGGCACTAAAGAGACCACGGAAAGTACACTTGTCTGTGGTCTGAGAGCTGAACCGAGCAAGCAGGGCGTCACCTGGCTCGGGCTCGCTGGGCACGTGTGTGGGGCACCGGAGACCTCGCTGCCCTGCGTGTGCCTGAGAACGAGCGTGGCAGCCCCCCGCGTGTGGGTTACAGATAAATTCCAGCCGGTAGGTGGACTTGCAGACGTGGAATCTGTAAGTAAGGAGGACGGAGGACGGGCTGTACGTCCGATAAACAAAGACGCTCTCTGAGCTGAGTGCAGGGGTCACGTGGAGGAAATGGAGCATCGGCGCGGCCCGCAGTCGGGGTTCACAGTTTTGTGAATTAACCCAAACCTTCCCGTATGGTAACTTTTTTTACCTCTCCCGGATTCAGTCCAGGATCACACACGGCATTTGGAGACGTGGGGTCGGCGGGGCCCTCCAAGGGCCCAAGACTGGACAAGCCTCCTTCCTGGGCTGACAGTCCCTCTGTGACCCTGACCCAGCCGCCTGAACCCTTCCAGCTGCGGAGCCACTGAGAATGTGCCTGGTGACCCCCGGAGCCACCCTCCTTGCCTCGTTCCTCCTCCGCCCTGTACAGTCCGTCCTCTGCCTGCTCCTCCAGGAAGCCCACCCGATTTCCATGACCCAGTCCGCCCCCCTTAGACCTTCCATGTGGTGATTGTCTGCTGACCTGAGGGCCGTCTCTGCCCAGAGCCTCGGGCCCTGAACTTTGGTGGCAGGCCGGTGCTCAGCCCAGACCGGTGTTAGGCTGTGTCTGTGGCATGAGTGGTGAAAGTTCTGGAACCTTCTTTCTCTTAGGGCCTGTGAGTTCTGGATTGACACCTTGCCCCCCACCCCTACCCCTGGCCCTGTCCTTTGCAAGGTTTCCTGTTTACCACTGTGGAAGCACTTGCTCTGTGCAGTGAAATGGGGGGGTGCAGCATGGGCTGCTGGTCAGGGCTTGGCCCCCAGCTGCACCCTCCCCTCCAGCCACAACAGACCCTTTCTTTGCTGTTCCTGGAAAGTGTCCTGTCACCACAGGGCCTTTGCATGTGCCCCCCCCGCCCCCCGCCGCCCCAGAATTCAGCTTTCTCGTGATTTTTCTTTTCCCTCCTTTGGAAAGCTGCCGTGTGTTTCTGGCCCGAAATACAGGCCTGGCCCCACCCTCATACCCACCCCAGGCACCTCTCTTGCCAGCCCCTTGGGAGGCACTTGCTGTGCACACCTGCCCTGGTCACACACCTCCTACTGTTGTGCTTGTAAAATGCAAGCAGACCTCAAAAACACTGCAGGTTTGGTTCCAGACCCCTGAAATAAAGCAAATACCGCAGTAAAAAGCAAGTCACGTGAATTTTTGGTTTCCCAGCAGATATAAAAGTTATCTTTGGGAATTTCCTGGTGGCCCAGTGGTTAGGACTCTGCGCTTCCAGTGCCGGGGGCACAAGTTTGACCCCTGGTTGGGAAACGAAGATCCCACAAGCCGCCTGCGGCCAGAAAAAAAAAAAGTTATCTTTACACTATACTGTAGTATTGTTAAGTGTACAGTGGCATTATGTCTAAAAACAATGCACATACCTTAATTTAAAAATACTTTATTGCTAAAAAAATGCTAATGGTCAACCTGAGCCTTCAGAAAGTAGTAATCTTGTTTTTGATAGTAACATAAAATATCACTGACCACAGATCAGCATAACAATATAATAATAGAGACAAAGTTTGAAATGTTGTGAGAAATAACACAGTGTGACTCAGAGACACGCAGGGAGCAAATGCTGTTGGGAAAATGGCGCCGATAGGCTTCCACAAACCTTCATTTTTTCAAAAACTCAGTATCTGCTCAGTGCAGCAAAGCAAGGTCGGCCTGCAGACCTCATTTTGCACTTAGACTTTTTTCTAAACACTTTCTTGGGTAACAGCTTTGTTGAGATATAATTCACATGCCACATGGTTTTACCTATTTAAAGTGTGCAACTCAGTGGTTTTTGCTATATTCACAGAGTTATGTGACCATCACCACAATCGACTTTAGAACATTCTCATCACCCCAAAAGGAAGCCCCGTCCCCATGAGCAGTCACCCCCCTCCCCCTCCCCAGCCCCTGACAACCACGAATCCACTGTCTGTGTCTGTGGATCTGCCTGTTCTGGACATTTCATGTAAATGGAATCACACACTGTGTGTCCTTCTGCGTCTGGCTTCTCTCACTGAGCGTCGGGGTCCGTCCACGTTGTAGCGAGTGTCAGGGCTTCACCCCTTTTCATGGCTGAGTGATGCTCCCGTGTGTGGAGGGACACGTGTGTTTATCCATCATTCGTCAATGGACATTTGGGGTGTTTGCACCTTTTGGCTGCTGTGACTCGTGCTGCTGAGAACATTCACGTACAGCCTTTGTGTGGACACGTGTCCTCATTTCTTGGGTGGACACCCAGCCGTGGTGATGCTGCGTCAGATGGAAACTCCGTTTAACCTTCTGGGGAGCTGCCACTCCGTTCCCACGGCGGCCGCGCCACTTCCCCTCCCCCATCCTCACCAGGGGGTGGGGGACTCACCGTGGTCTTGGTGTGCATTTCCCTGACGGTTAGTGATGGTGAGCATCTGTTCGTGTGCGTGTTGGGCATTTGTGTGTCCTCTTTGGAGAAACGTCTGTTCAAGTCCTTTGCTCGTTTTCCAGTTGGGTTAGTTTTCCTTTCATTACTGAATTGTAGGCGTTCTTTCTGTGTTCTAGACACGGGCCCCTCTTCCGATAGATGATCCACAGTATTCACTCCCATTCTGTGGGTTGTCTTTTCATCTTCTTAGTGGTGTCAGTTTTTTTTTTTTTTTCGCGGTATGCGGGCCTCTCACTGTTGTGGCCTCTCCCGCTGCGGAGCACAGGCTCCGGACGCGCAGGCCCAGCAGGCATAGCTCACGGGCCCAGCCGCTCCGCGGCACATGGGATCCTCCCGGACCGGGGCACGAACGCGTGTCCCCTGCATCGGCAGGTGGACTCTCAACCACTGCGCCACCAGTGAAGCCCAGTGGTGTCGGTTTTGACCAGCTTCCGTTTCTCTTTTTCTTCAGCTGCTGTGCCTTGGTTGTTGTAGTGAAGAAATCCCTACCTGACTCAAGGTCATGAGGATTTACCTGTTTTCTTCTAAGGGTTTTATGGTCTCAGCTCTTGCATTCGTGTAGGTTTGTGATGCGTTTTGAGTTAGTTGTGTTGCTGTGGGCAGGACCCCAGTGTTTCCCCCGTCCAGTTGTCTGGGCGCCCTTGTGGCCTGGCCTCTGGTCATAACGGGGGCCAAGACAGACCCTGGCCCTGCCTCCAAGGAAGCCCCCAGTCTGGGAAGCGCTGGAGATGGACCCTAATCGCCAGCCACACGTGGGTCCAGTGGTGACAGTGGTGTCAGGGCCTGTCCCCTCCCTGCCCTCACCTCTTGTCACTGACTCTGCTCTGGCATCACAGCCTCTTGCCGATCGCCCCCCGCCCCTCGCCACCCCCTCCAGCTCTGCAGGCATGGTCCTGCCCCAGGACCTTTGCACTGGCTCTTCCCACTGCCTGGGAGGCTGTGCTGGCTCTCAGCTGGCTCTTTCCTGTCTCCTTTCCTGGATGCAGTCATTGCTCAGGCTGAAGCCTGCCATCTGGAATCAAGTCCATCTGTCCCCTCTCTATCCTGGGTGACCTCAGGTGAGTGACCTGGTCTCTCTGAGCCTCAACTTCCACATCTGTCACGTGGAGGTAATCATAATACTTGCCTTACGGGTCCGTTGGGCAGATTAAACAAATTAACAGCCCTGGCCTCATGGTACAGACTTGGTTAGCGTTAACTGTTTGTCCCTGCTGCCCTGGCTGGTCCCTGGAGTGACTGGAGGGTTGGAGCTGGTGGCTCACACAAAGCAGCCTGTGCCCTAGGGCTGCTGCCCCCTGTGTGCCCTCTGAGCCAAGCCCTGGCACCCTGGCCCCAGACCTTGTCATGACTCCTGGGGCCATCACCAGGGAGAAGGGGGTGGGTGCCGGTGCCCACGGTCCTGCCAAGTGCCACGCACCTGCTCCCTGGGCTATAGATGTGCAGGAGGGTGTGATTGCTGCCCGCACGGGGCTCATGGCTACTAAGGGAGCAGCCACTGGAGGAACAAAACTATAAAAAAGAAGGTTTAAACCAAGCAGACTTATAAGTGGCAGAGAGTGGGGTTGGGAGCCAGCTGCAGCCGGTGGTCAGGGAAGGTCTCTCTGAGGGGATGGCGTTTGATCCAGGCCTGAATGGTGAGCTAGGGAAGAGCGTTCAGGCAGAGGAGAAACACGTGCAAAGGCCCTGGGGCAGGACTGTGCCTGGAGTGTGTGAGGAGCAGTGAGGGGGCCACATAGGGGGAACACAGTGAGGGGAGGGGGGAGGAGGAGGAGGTGCGGGCCGGGAGGGCCCTCCATCTGGACAGCTCTCCCATCTCCATCCACTCTTCCTGTTTGTGCCTCAGGGACCATGTTGAGACCCAGGTAGCATCGGTTAGTTACTGCCGTGTAACAAATTACCCCAGAACTTCGTGGCTTAAAATAGTAATAAACATTTATCATCTCACACTTTCTGTGGGTCAGGAATCTTAGGGTGGCTTAGCCCCAAACCTCGCGGCTCCATCTCTCACGAGGTTGCAGTGAGGCTGTGGGCCACGCTGGAGGAGCTGCCCCCAGGATGGGTCCCTGCTGTGGTTGTGGGATCAGGCAGTTTGTTTGGCCTTGGGGCCTCTGTTTTCTCATCTGTAAAATGGGGCGCTTGTAGCCCTTGTCTCACTGGGTGGAGCTGGGCAGTCAGCTCCACCATACCTGGCTCAGAGGGGCCTCAAAGTGCAGGAGCCCCTGTGACACCCCCAGGGCCCAGCCGGCTGTCAGGGGCCTGGCTCCTGGTCTGGCCTATAGGGTCTGGGGGCCCCTGGGAAATGGGGCCCAGAACTGGACTGTGAGAGCAGCACCCCCCAACTGGCAGTACCACCCTGTGAGCAACCAGGGGGCCTCCGGCCATGGCCCTGCCTCCCTCAGTGCCCTCGGTCTGCTGGAATCCAGTGCGGTGTGTGCCGCCCAGCCCAGGCTGCTGGAGAATAAAAATACATCTGGGAGGCAAACTGGGCCAAGAAACTCAGTCCTGAGATAGCGTGTGACCCTCCGCCAGGCACCTTCAGGGTTGGGGGAGCACTGTCCCCACCGCACTCTGGCCACTGTCCTCCGACCTGGCTCCCGTCTGCCGGCCCCTTCCCGAACACTGACGCTGGTGACCTGGCTTCCCCTGGGGAGCCCCTGTCCAACCCACAGGCAGGGCGCCTTGGCCCTGGGTGAGTGGAACCAGGCCTGGCTGCATCAGAGCCTTCCTGCTCTGGGACTTCATGTGGGGCAAGAGGATGGAGGAGCTGGTCCACCCCACACCCAGGTGCCTGCTGGGGGGGGCAGCAGCAGAGCTGAGATGGGGAGACTGAGTCCTCGGGGCCCCCAGCCCGGCGAGGCTTGAAGCCCATTGCCCAGCCTCCTTGGTCTTGGTGGGTTGCAAGCTTTCTCTGTGAGGGGTTGGGTGGTCTCTGTGGGAGCTGATGCTGCCATGATTGTGAATGAGTGGGTGGGGCCGTATGCCAATAAAACTTTATTTATAACAATTGCAGTGGGGGTTGAGTCCACAGGGCAGTTTGCTGGCCCTTGACTTACATTAACAAATATTCCTCCCCCCACACATCTTTTTTCTCCAAGCAGCGTGAATTGGGTTTCTGTCTCGACTCAAAACACCCAAATACCCCTTCTCTGAGCCCAGTTTCCCCCACTGAATAGGAGAGACGAGTAGGGCATCGCTCAGGACAGGCTGGGCCAGAAGCACCACGGGCCATGGCCGTTCTGGGCCTTCAGCCCTTTGTCTGATGTCAGCTTGAGGGAACGTGTCTGAGACTCGTGAGGGCTGCGTCCCCACTGCTCTTCTCTGAGGCTCTTGGTGGTGCTTGTCCTCAGCCTCCTCCATGCAGCCGTCCAGGGTTTCTCGCTCAGCCGATACTCACTGAGGTCCACTCCATGCCCAGCCCTGGGCTGGTGCGGGGGCACTGAGGGGGCTGGAGAGGGAAGCCTGCCCCTTGGAGCTCTCAGTGGAGTCAGGAGAGCGCCAAAGGTGGGGTCGCAGTGTGTCGTGCCGGAGGGAGAGACCCAGACCTCCAGGAGAGGGTAGAGCTGGGACTGCCGAGGTCCCAGGACGGGCATGGGGAAGGCGAGCTCCACCCGGGTGTGAACCGGATGCGGCTTTCCTCACCCCAGCACCCAAATCCGCAGAGGAGGAGGTGCGGTGGTAGTGTGGGCCCGGCGGAAGGCTGCGCACGTCCAGGCACGTCTGTGCCCTGGGGCAGAGCGAAAGTCGGTCATCCAGCGTGAGGTGAGCCTGCGCTCCGTGCCAGGCCGGTGCCAGCCCTGGCAGTGACTCTGTCCTTGAGCCCAGTGGAGGCGGGGACAGGTGACCAGATGGCCGCAGGGCCCCAGGCCAGGTGCAGGACACGGTTGGCAGCATGGCTCCACCCGGAGGGTCAGGGAAAGCCCCAGAAAGGGTTTGGGAGGAAGCTTCTGGTTGCTCTGCGGACGGGCCGGCCCAGCTTGGCCTGGTGGCCTGAGCACCTCCGAGAGTTGCCCTCCGGGGCTCAGTGAGTCTACAGGGACCCAGGTGCACATGGGGCCCTGGGGACCCCCTGGAGCTTCACTTAGCTCACACTTTGCACGGGAGACATTAATCCCCACCCACCCCAGAACAGAAAGACTTTCTCCTTGATTTCCTTCTAAAGTTTTTTTATCTTTTGCTTTTTAAGTCTTTCTCTGTCCAGGGTTGATTTCTGTGTATGGTGTGAGGCAGGGGTCCCCAGCAACTGGTTGTCTGGGTGTCAGGTAGACGTTCCCCAACAGACCTGCAGCACCCTGTCACATACTGTCTGGCGGGAGGCTGCTCTCGGCTCCCCTGGTGCCTGCCCTGCCCAGGGCTCAGGCTGCCCAGCTGGCTCCCCGCAACTGTCGAGTCTGCTGAGAAAGGGAGGTGGCCATGGCTCTGGAGGGCAACCACAACTCCCTCCCCAGACAGAGGACTCTGGAAAGGAACCCAGGCACGCGGGGATGTTATTCCAAGGGCGAGGGTTGTGTGGCTCCCTGGAGATGTCGGTGTGAAGGGACACAAGGCCAGGAACCAGATGGGAGGGTGTGAAGTGGTCCATGTTCGCTGAGGGGGAGCTCAGACCTCGCGTGACTGCACACCTGGGTCAGCAGGGGAGCGTGTGGTGCCAGCCGTCCTGTGCTGCTTCCACCGTGTCCTGCCTGCGCCCCCATGACCGTCCCCACCAGACTCGCTGAATGAACATGCGTGATGAATGGAAGAAAGTGGGGGAGGGTGACAATGGGAAAACTAACAAGGTGCATTTGGGGACGGCTTTCTATGTGCCTCAGACTCCTCTCCACACCCTGGGAGCTCAGCACTGTTCTTACCTGTTTGGCAGGTGGGTAAACTGAGGCTCGGGAGGTTGGGACTTGCCCCTGAACTGCCAGGCTAGGAGGGGAGCTCCCCGTGTCACCTCGCGAGCTGGCGCTGTCCTTCCTCTAAGGACAGGGAGCTGGGGGGCGAGGCTGCCAGTCTGGCTCTGAGCTCCCTAGGAGCCAGAGTGAAGAGGGAAATGGGACTGGCAACTGCTTCATGGTGAGAAAAGAGGCCTTATTTCCTGGTGCCAGGACCTCATGTGTCTTGACGGCTTGAGTTGATGAGATACCTTTGCTAAGAGGGGGCCCCTGCCCCCAGTTTTCCCCCTGCCCCCAGCCCCGCGCTGTTGGGTAAATGGACCCAGAGCTGTGTGGCAGCACAGCTGGCTCTCCGAAGGCCTGGCCTCCTGGGAGTGTGTTTGCACACAGTGCACTTGTCCGGGCCTCTGCATCTCTCCTCCAGCTGCTGGATGGGCAGCCGGGGGTGGGGAAGGGGCTTGCCCCAGAGCCTGGTCGATCTCAGAGGCCGAGAACCCCACCCAGGCCCTGGGGCTTGCTGGCCACGCAGCCTTGGTCAAGCTGTGTGGCTCCAACCCCTGGTTCTCCTGTAAACGGCACCAGAGCCTTCCTCCCCCTCAGGCCTGCGATGTGGCTCTCAGTGCAGCGAATGGTGACATTGCAGCCTTTGAACTCGCTGGACCTCTGGGCCTCTGCCTCCCTGGTTATGAAGTGGGTCCAACGGTGATTACCTCCCAGGGGGTGTCGAGAGGGTTGGAGACTCAGCTAGTGGGGCGCCAGCCCAGCGCAGGGGGTGCTGTGTGTGTGCCATAGCCTTTTATTACGGGGCACCTCAAACAGAATGAAAGGCAGACAGGATAGTACGAGTAAGTATATTTTTATCATGAAATATTTTAAACACCCAGAGAATAGTACAATGAACCCCCATGTACAGGCTCTGCCCCCCCGAACCACACATCTTTATATTTGCTCCAGGTCTCCCCTGGCACTGCTGATGTCAGGCCGGGTCATTCCCTGGGGGTATCCTGGGAGGTGTGGGGTGTGAAGCAGCATCCCTGCCACCACCTACTGGATGCCAGGAGCCCCCCAGTGGTGACCACAGATGTCCCCAGACGTTGTGCAGTGTCCCATGGGAGCAGGCCACCATGGGTGAGAACCACCTTTAGGGCACTCCCCTCACCAGGACGCCTGGGTGGCCTCTGCTGGGTCTCCTCTGACCCTGCACGGAAACTGCTTGCTGACCCCTGACTTAAGGGATAAACAAAAAAAGGTTTGTTTAACCTGCATAGTAACACATTGTTGTCTTTTATTTTATTGTTTGCTTTTCTGGGTGTTTAAACTCTCTTCTTATTAAACATTAGGCAAGGAACCAGTTTCCTCTGGAGTATTTTATCTGTAAAACAGGACCCTATACCTGATGGGTGCTCACTGAGTTTGTTACGAGTGAATGAATGAAGGAATGAGTGAACAGACAGAGTATCATCTGGGAAGTCGCTTACTGGGGAAAAGTTTTCATTCCTCACCTGGTTCCATTCACCGTTCCGGGGTGCAATGTGATAAATGCAAAATCATAAGAGAAAACATATGCAAGAGGAAGGAAATAGCTTGTATTAATCCCCACACATTTTTTGGAGACCTGCCATCTGTTCTGAAGTTCCAGACCATGGCCCGAGTCCTCCCGCGGTGAGGCCCCACTCGCTACACCGCAGCCCCAGCTGGTTGGTGGCTGTGGACTCGGAGCCACCTGGCTGTGACAGGGAATCAGACCTCGGGTGTGGATTCCTCCAGTGGGCCCAACCAAGCCCCACTGTGGGCCAGGCGGTGCTTCCCAGTGTCCGTGTCTTCATCCATTCATTTGCTGACTCAGCGAGCACCTGCTGTGCACTGAGCGCTGCTCTAGGCATCAGCTGCCACCTCCACAGGCCATCTCCCACGTGTCCCCAGCCCTGCATGTCCAGCCACTTCCAGGATTTCCCTCCCGGGCCCCTGTCTCAGTGATAGGGGTCCCAGCCCCACTTACTCCCATAACGGGGTCTCCTCATCCTGGCCGTCCCCCTCTGAGATTGCTCCCCCATCCGTCCATCCCCTTCTCTCCATCCCAGCCTCCCCTGCCCCAGCTCCATTGGACCTGTAGTTACTATGCTCCTATTGTGTGCCAGCAGGCGGGCTAGGTCTGGGGAAGCGGCTGTGAACGAGACAGTCTGGTCTCTGCTCTCCCAGGAAGGAGCAAGGCGATCAAGAAGTTAGCTTCAGACAGTGATGTGTATCATGAAATAAATGGGCGCGGTAGAGGGTGCAAGGGGCTGGGGGTGGGAAGGGGCCGGCGTGGTTGGGGAAGGTCTCTAGGAGGAGACATTCACGCTGAGACCCGAGCACGGAGGACAGGAGCCAGCCACGAGGAGGTGTAGGGATAGCGCGTCCCAGGCAGAGGGCACAGCAAGTGCAAAGGCCCTGAGGTAGGCACGTGCCTCCTCCAACGTGTGATGAGCAATGCCTGTTACGCCGTGCCTCGGGCCTGGCACGCTGGTGCTCAGTAGTGTCCACTACTGCCCCTATGATCACTCACATTCTTTGGGCAGAATCTGCTCAAAAATGTGTTTCTCCAAAGTTCAAAAACACCTGACATCAAAGGTGAAAATTCACCTTTAATCCAGAGGAAAAAGATTTTATTAAGAAAATCTTCAACCGTACTGAAAAGTTGAAAGAATTGGACAGTGGACACTGACTGATTACCGCTTGGATCTTACAATTAACATTTTGCTGTATTTACGTCATCCCTCCATCCTCCTGCCCATCTCTCATCCATCCTTCTCTCCATCTAATTTTACGGATGCATTTCAAAGTTGCAGACATCAGCACACTCCACCTGAAACACATATGTGTATCATTAACTAGAGTTTGATATTTTTCAACATGTTCTTTGGGATATTAACTACTCTGATCAGTTATTAACTCTAGACTTCTTAGCCTTCCCTGTCATTAACGCTGGCAGTAAAAGTCTGAGGTAATATAAAAATATGAAAGTTCTTTATTTCTGTCACTGTGTGGTGTTGACCCCAGATTCACATCTATTCAGTGTCACACCAGGTGTGACCCTGGTGAAGGAAGGATTAGCAGCTGCCCTGTTAATGTCTGTTAATCAGAGAGGTCGTCTACATTTGACAGATTAAAATTAACCCAAGTGTGAAACCATGGATAGGCAGACATATAAGAGCAGATGGTGGGTGCAAAGGGCAGAAACTCCCAGAGCCCACTTCTTCCTGACGTGTCTGCAATATGACCTCAGGTGAGGCGCTGGTATCTGTCTGGCCACCTTGCTCCGCTCCATTTAATTCAATGACTGGTCAGTTGGTTCTCTTAGATTGTCTAAAATTTGGTCTTTTTTCTTTTCAATATTCGTTCCTTTCCTTTTTTCTTACTGCATTGGCCAGTGCCCCCCCTGGAGTGGTAACCCTCACAGCTGCACTCCTTGTCTTGTGGTTGATATTAATATGTTTACTGTGTTTGCTTTGTCGTTCTTTGTTTTGTTTTGTTTTTGTTTTGGCCACACTGCTCGGCATGCGGGATCTTAGTTCCCCGACCAGGGATCGAACCTGTGCCCCCTGCAGTGGAAGTGCAGAGTCCTAACCACTGGACTGCCAGGGAATTCTCCTACTTGTTTATTGTTTTTTTTAAAGAAATTTATTTATTTATTTATGGCTGCATTGGGTCTTCATTGCTGTGTGCAGGCTTTTCTCTAGTTGTGGCAAGCGGGGGCTACTCTTCATTGTGGTGTGTGGGCTTCTCATCGCGGTGGCTTTTCTTGTTGCAGAGCACGGGCTCTAGGCTCATGGGCTTCAGTAGTTGTGGTGTGTGGGCTCAGTAGTTGTGGCTCACGGGCTCTAGAGTGTAGGCTCAGTAGTTGTGGCACATGGGCTTAGTTGCTTCGCGGCATGTGGGATCTTCTCGGACCAGGGCTTGAACCCGTGTCCCCTGCGTTGGCAGGTGGATTCTTAATCACTGCGCCACCAGGGAAGCCCGGCAGGCGGATTCTTAACCACTGCGCCACCAGGGAAGCCCACCCTACTTATTTTTAAGTAAAGGTTGTTCCTGCCTCAGGACCCACCCCTGCTTTTTTTTTTTCCCCTTTCCTGTAGTTTCTTAATAGTTTTTTGGACATGACTTATTCTGAGGTGTGATCGTAAGGTTTTTCACCTTTGACTTGGGATAACTTCCTAAATTTCTCCAAACCCGTGCGTCCCCTTGGTGGTAATGGTGGTAATGAAGTGTGGTCATTAAATCAGGTGGTGTCTGGCTCAGGTACTCACCGGCGTCCTCTGGCCACCATGGGGGGAACAGACCATGAAGGGCAAGAACGTGGATCCAGGCAAGTGAGGATGTTGGCCTTGTCTATGTGGATCTGCTCGCTTTTCAAGAAACCCAGGTTTATCTCCAAAACATTGTGATTTTGAAAGTTGACTCAACTCACAGCAACGCAGTACGTCCAGAAAGAAAGCCCAGGTAGGGGGTTTCTGATGGTGTAACCGAGGGATATACTCGCCGAGCACGGGGCTGTGGAGTCAGGCGTGCCTGGGTTCACACCTCTTGTCTGTTGCTTTCCCATGGGGACCATCGCCTCGGGTCCCCATGCAGACTGGGGAGGCCAGTACCCATGTCACCCGGTCAGTGTGGGGTTAGGGACGAGTGGCGGGGCGGGGCGGGTGGTCTGTGGGACAGGGCCCGCATAGCGGCAGGGCGTGATGCTGGCTGTCACTGCCGTGGTAAACGTCTCGTCCTAGGGCTTTCAACCACAGGGACTAGGGCAGACGGTCTCACCTGGGCGACCCTGTCCCCTGGGACCCTGTCGGCTGTCGGCGTCACAACTGGG
Organism: Mesoplodon mirus; assembly: GCF_964341445.2. Taxonomy (NCBI): domain Eukaryota; kingdom Metazoa; phylum Chordata; class Mammalia; order Artiodactyla; family Ziphiidae; genus Mesoplodon; species Mesoplodon mirus. The sequence goes on from NC_138980.1 coordinate 34,443,018, forward strand.
CGGCCCCTGGCGTCCAGTGGGGGCGCAGGGATGCAGCTCCACATCCCACAATGCCCAGGACGGCTCCACAGAGAGCGACCCGGGCCTCGTGTCCGCAATGCTGGGGGGCGGGCTGGGTCAGCAAGTGGGCTTTGGGGGTGCCCAGAGCCCCCCACACTGTCCGCAGCGGGGAGAGGAAAGGCTGAGGCCGGGCTGCACAGATTGTCACAGCTGACACGACGGTGGGTTCTCCACAAGGTGAGAGCAGGAGGTGGGGGTCCGCGGCAGTGACTTCTGTCTGGTTTGACTGCAGTTGTGTGCGCGCGGAATCAGGAGCAAAACCTCGGGCCTGATCTTGCGTGTCTTCGCTTCACTTCTCCAGTAGCTGATTCTTACTCTGTTTTATGGATGTCTGGCCCCAGGATGGGTTGGAAACAGAAGGAAAAACTGGTCCTTCCCCACAGGAGGTTGGGGGGGGCGGCGGCCTGGAGGGTTGGCTGCCCTTTGTGAGCTCAGACACCTCCATCTGGTTGCACAACTCTGTGTCAGAGGTGGGGAGACTGAGGCCTGCATACTCTTGCTTTGCAGCATCACTGCTAGAGGGGCAGGGTCTGGAGAAGGCTCTGGTGCCGCACAGCACTGGGTGGTGTTTCTGCAACTAAAGGGATTCATTCCTTAAAAAAAAAATTTTTTTTGAGATAGAGTTCACATACCATAAAATTCACCCTTTTGAAATACACAGTTCAGTTGTCTTTATTATGTTCACTTTGTTGTGCCACCACCACCAAAATCTAATTCCAGAATGTTCCATCCCCCCAAAAAGAAACCAGTCCCCATGAGCAGTCAGTCCCCATCCCTTCCCCCCAGCCCCTGACAGCCAGGAACCCACGCTCTGTCTCTGTGGATCTGCCTGTCCTGGACGTTTCCCATCAGTGGAATCACCCACTGTGTGTCCTGCGTCTGTCTTCTCTCGCTGACCATCGTGTTCTCAGGGTCCATCCACGTTGCAGCGAGTATCAGTGCTTCATGCCTTTTTAGGGATGAGTGATCTGTCGTGTGGCACGTTTAATGCTTTTGTGAGCGTGAAGAATGCAAGCTGCTCTCTCCTTTATCCCTCTCCCAGAGGAGTCCCTGGAACCGGATCCTTATATTCCTCTCGGAAGTGCTCTTGGTGTGGAGGTGTGGTACCTGCGTCAGTCAGCTACTGCTGTGTAACAGCCACCTCGGAGCTGCGTGGCTGCAAACTGCACACGCTTGCCTGTGCTTCTGCCATCTGGGTCGGGTTCGGCGGGCGGCACGAAGTCTAGGAGGTTCCTGCGCTCACAGGCCTCGGGGGAGGGGGCTGCCTGCCCCCCCCAGGGGGGTCTCCCCCAGGGCCCCAGCAGGGACCCCGAGGGTGGAACCAGAAGCTGCCCGCCTTCCTCACGTCACACGGTCCCTTCCGTCGAATTCTGTAGCTCGGGGTGAGTCACACGGCTGTTGGCCACAGAGCCGGCAGTCCTTATGGGTTACAAGCAGATTTCCTGGTGTGGCTTGTGGGTGGTCCGGCCTCACCGGGGGCCCCAGCTTCCTGCCATGCCCATGGGATGCCCGGCTTCCCTGCGGCCTCCCTGCAGGATTCTGCTGCTGTGGCCAGACCTTTCCAGCTAATAGGGGAAGTGAGTGAGCGCTGGCCCTGGCACCGCTTCCTGCTTTCTCGGGGTTGCAGGCCTGACGGCCTTGTGCTTTCTTGTTTGCTGAGTCACGGGGAGCCAGCCCTCTCCTGGGCACCAGGTGGGCAGTGCTCGGGGCACAGCCCCTGCAGTGACCCCACAGGCCTCATGCCCCCTGCCGCCTCTTTCTAGCGGGACCTCTCCCCCTCAGCACTCAGAGAGCTCTGCAGGTGCCTGTTGGCAGGTGACAAAGCAGACCTGGCCCCCTGTAGTTGGGGGAAGATGCAACACACAAGCACCAGGTGGTGCCAAGTGGTGGGAAGAGAGAAAGCCGAGAGGTGGGGAGAGCGGCCTCAGAGGGGCAGTTTGGGGCGAGGTGGTCGGGGGATGGATTTTCTGAGGGGCTGCTGTCTGAGCCAGGTCTTGGATGAAGCCAGGGCGCAAACCCTGCAGGAGTCTTGGGAAGGTCATTTCAGGTGGTGGGAACAGCCCGTGCAAAGACCCTGGGACAGGACCAGGCCTGGCACGTTGGAGGCACAGCAAGGAGGCCTGTGTGTCTGGAGCAGAGTCAGGGAGGGGGAGAAGGAGGGAGGGGGGAAGGCAGGGAGGGGATGGGGCAGGTTGTGCAGGTCCCTGTGGGCCACAGGGAAGACTTGGGCTTTTACCTCCAGGGAGGTGGGAGCCCTGGAGGGCTGTGGGCAGAGGAGGGGTGGGGCCTGACTCAGGTGCTCACAGGTGCCCCCTGGTGGCTGCTGTGGGGAGGGCAGACTGGAGGGAGGGTGGGAGCTGGAGACCAGAGGGGAGGGGACTGAGCTGGTCCAGGTGGGAGAGGATGGGGGCTGAGAGGAGCCGGGGACAGTGGTGGACTCTGGGTAGACGTCAAGGTAGAAAAAACCTAGTGGTTTTGCTGAAGGACAGATGTTAAGGCCCCTCCCCGGGTCCTTGGGGAGCTTTCTTTGCCTCATTTTCCACATCAAATGTAGAGAAGCGGTCCTGTGTGTACTGAGGAGGGGGTGGGGTGGGTCCCTCGTCAGCAGGCTTCAGGGGTGTCTGCGGGGAGCCCGGCCCGAGGCACAGCTGTGCCCCCAGACTCCCCCAGGTCTCAGCTCTGCAGCGCCTCACACTCTCCTCCTCTCCCTGGCTATTTTTAAAACTTAATTTCCTTGAAAACGGGGTGGCTCATTCAAAAGATAATTGGTCACATCTTGGGCTGGGAGGAGTTCGACATCTTGGCGTGGTCCCTGCCGCCCCTGGCCCGGCTGGTGGAAGCGGGTACAGGAACCGCGTGGCCCCCAGCAACAGGGCCACCTGGTCACGGGGGCGACGGACAGACGAGGTTCCAAAAGGGAATTGCAGAGAGTGAGTGAGAGCATGTGGATGGCGGGACCCGGGGAGGCCATGAGGAGGCCCCTCCGAGGGGACGTCGGGGAGAGTGTCCGGGCAGAGGGCGCGGCACCGTCCCCGGTGTGCCATCAATTCCCTGTCCTCCCCTCGCTCTGTCTCTGCCACCCCTGCCCTGTGAGCTGGGCCAGCGTGGAGCCTGCCTGCTGCCCCTCCTGGCCTCACACCTGGGGGTATTCCGGGTGGGGTGGGTCTCCCCCTTCACCAGCCAGGAGAAGCAGGGGGGCCTGGGGTGAGATCCAGGCACAAAGCGGGGAGACCCTGAGGTCAGTCCCTCAAGTGTCCCCAGGCAGGGCGGACCCGGCTGGGACTTTGCATCTGATGCTGGTGTTGGCCAGGCCGCTCCCACAGGCCTAAGACTGCAGAGGCCTCGGTGGTGGGCTGGGGCTTGGGGGGGAATCGGGACCACCGTGTTGGACCAGCTGGACCCCGGGATGAGGGGCCGGGAGCTGCAGAGGACTCGGGTGGGCACAGGGGTTGGGCTGTGGGCTCAGGTGCCCCAGGTGGGCCGAGAAGAGGCTGCCTGGGGCCCCCAGACAAAGTCTGGAATGTTCTGCGCAGTCCACTGCCACTTCCTGCCTTGTTCCCTCTTCCTTCCCCCACACCCCAGACACAAAACCATGCATTGTTCTGCTGTTGGACAGCCAATGAAAATATTATGTTGGCTTTCCAGCACCTTCCGCCACCCCCCAGGCCTCAGGAGGGGCTGAGCCCAGGTTCGTCCCTGTGGCCGGGGAGCCCAGGCTGGGAGGCCTGCGTGTTGCCGGCGGGCATGGCTGATGTGACCCACATGTGGCTGGCGTTTCCCGTTCTGGTGGTGGTATGCGCCTTCCAGGGCCTGTGGGCTTTGTCCTCTGGGGGTGGGGGGGTCCCTTCTGTGGGCCGTGCTGCCACGAAGCGCCCAGCTGGCTGCCCACCTGGCCTCAGTTTCCTGTCTTCTGGGGGTTGCGCACAGAGATGGGTGCTCAGGGGAGTCCCTACCCTGTCCAGCCTGGCTGCACCCATGGCCGTGTCATCTTGGGTTTATGTTCTTTATTGAGAGATAATTCATAGATACCATAAAATTCCCTATTAAGTGTACAATTCAGTGTTTCTTGCACAGTGTTGTGCAGCTGTTACCACTGATTCCAGATCATTCTCATCCTCCCAGAGGAAGCCGAATGCCCGTTCACTGTCAGTCCCCGCCCCCCAGCCCTGGCCCGAACCGGGTGGATAGAGTGGGTGTTCTGACCCCTGACCTGGGCCTGCTGCTCCCTGGCTGCCCTTGCTCCCCCCGCCCCCCACCATGGGCGTCTCTCCTCCCCCACCCCTACCTTCCCCAGACGGCCTTGTCTACCCTTGGGGCTTGAACCCCCTCTTCCCCCGGACAGCTGCCTACAGCCCTGTCTCCAGCCTGGGCCTCCCCGAGCTCCTGACTCAGGGTCCAGCTGCCCCTTGACGTCTTCACGCAGGGGGTTCACGGGGCTCTCGCACTCAGCATGGCCACCCTGCACCCGACCACCCCCCAAACCTGCTCCTGCTGGTCCCCCATCTTGGTCGAGGCAGCTCTCTCCTTCTGTGAGTCGCTCCAAGATCCTGAGTCATTCCCGACTCCTCACTTTTCTTCACTCCGCCCCCAGTGCGCACAGCCTGTCTATCCTGACTTTAGAGCTAACCAGAATCCGCCCACTTCTCACTCACCCCTCCACGGCAGCCACCCTGGCCCACCCCATCATCTCCCACCTGGACCAGTGCGGTCCCCTCCCCACTGGTCCCCGGCTCTGTCCTCCTACGGCCACCAGAGGGCACCTGAGTCACGTCCGGTGTGTTTCCCACCCCTGGTCCTGCAGGACTCCCACCTCCCTGGGGTAAAAGCCCAAGTCCTCCCTTGCTGATCTGACCCCCCACCTGTCACCCCAAGTCATCCTGCTGGCACTCACTGCACTGTCCAGGCCCTTCTCTGCTCCCCCTGGGCTGTGAGCCCTTGAAGGCGGGGGCTGGGACTGTCCTGGTCACCACTTACCTCCCCTCTCCAAGCTGACACCTGGTAGATACCGGTGTCTGAATTTCCTGTTGCAGCTGTGACAAATCACCACAAACTTGATCTAAAACCACACAGACTGATTCTCTCACAGTCCTGGAGGTCAGGAGTCTAACTCGGGCCTCACAGGGCTAAATCCAGGTGTGGGCAGCGCTGGTCCTTCTGGAGGCTCCAGAGCAGCATTGGTTCCCACCTTTTCCAGCTTCTAGAGGCGCCGCATCCCTGGCTCGCGGCCCCTCCTGCATCCTCACAGCCAGCAGCACAGCATCTCCCGTCTCTCTCTACCTCTGACCCTCCCGCCTCCCTCTTATAAGGACCCTGTGATGATGCTGGGCCCCTCCGGGGAATCTAGGGTCATCCCCGTCTCAGGGGCCTTAACCCCACCTTTAAAGCCCATGCTGGGATCAGAATGTGGACATCCTTGGGGCGATGGATATCTGCTGATCACACTCACTGAACAGATAATCCTCAGAAGCCTGCTTTCTGGGTGAGGACACTGAGGTTAGAGGGGTCAGTGGTTGGCCTGAGGCCTACCCACGTGAGCCTCCTGGGCCCCCCGGACCCCAGCTGGGAGCCGTGTGGGTGGGAGCCAGGCAGCGTCCTTGGCTGGCCCGGCTGCCTCGGGAACCGCGCCATCACTCCAGCCTGGGCCCCAGCCGCCAACCGTTGTTGCTCCGTCCCTGCAACGACCACCTGCCCTCGCCCAGGGCCCTCCTGGCGGTGGGCTGTGCCGTTTCTCCTCTCCCGCCCCCGCCCCCCCCACCCCCCCCGTCTGCGCGGCCACGTCGGGGTGGTCGCTCCCCCAGCTTCTCCCGCCTTGGGGCCCTGCGTCCAGCCCGCCTGCATCACGTCCCCAGGCCCGTCGCCCATGTTGGGTCCTCACGGCCTTGCCAGGGGCGCAGGGTGCGTGTATGGGGGCGCCCCCGTGTCCAGACTGAAGTCTCCCTTCTCTCCCTCAGGTTTGGCCCCGAAGAAGACGACCCCGGTGGAGGTGAGTGTCCCATGGGCCCCACCCTGGCCTGCCTCCCGAAGGTGGACCGGAAGTGCCTGGCCCAGCCCGCATCCTGCTCTGTGGCCTCGGGCATCTCCCTGCAGCTCTCTGGGCCCCAGGTGCTGGCCAAGCAAATAAGCAGCTGTCGTCAGACAGTGAAAACCTGTCTGTCCCGCCAACGTCTTGAGTTTCAGGGAGGGGTGGGGTGGGCGAGGAGGGCCCCGAGGATCCTACCCTGGCCTGTCCAGGGAGCGGGGAGGTGGAAGGGGCCTGGAGAGGGTGGTGCCACCGCCCGCCAGCCGCACCTCCAGGACGGCGCCCCAGCAGCCCCACACACCTGTCCAGGTTCCTCCAGTCCTGTCCACTCGCGTGAGCCCCGGGCACCCAGTCCCTGGTCAGTTTCCGGTCACTCCTGGAGGCCGCCTGCGAGGGGCGTCTGTGAGCCCTGTTTCCAAGGAGCCGTGGACAGCGGGTTAGAGGCAGCCCAGGTGCACAGGAGCCCCCACCCCCGGGTGTCTGCCTTCCCTCCCAGCCAGCCTCCTCTCCCAGGACGCGGCTGGGCACTCAGGTCTTTCTTAGGCGAGCTTTGTCCACCTGCTGGGGTCCCGGAGGGCGTCCAGGCCGCAGGCAGTGGGGAGCCAGAGATGGGTGCGGAGCAGGGCTGGCAACTAACTTTCCCCGAGTGGAGCCCGGCCCCTGGTGGCCAGCGTGCAGAACAAGGCTGGTCTGAGCCCTTCAAGTGGCGGCAGGTGCTTCTTAAATGTCTGTGACTTGTGGAGCCCAGCCCTGAGCTGGCACCTGTGTCCTTCAAGGCCCCACTGCCCCATCCACCATCCTCCCCCTGTGATGTCACACATGGGGGCCAGCGGCTTCCACACAACTTTGCTGGGATGCCACATGTGTCCCCTGGAGCTGGCAGGAGCCAGCCTGCTCCCGGGCCAGTGGGACTTCTTCCCTCAGGGAGGAGATGCTGTTTGCAGTCATTCCAGCCCAGAGGGTCTCACCTGGCCATGTCTTGGGGGGCGTCTGTGGTTGTCACAACCACAGGCAGCGAGTGGGGGGGGCCGGGGATGCTGCACCACACCCCACAGCACCCAGGACACCCCCTTCACAGAGTGACCAGCCCCAAGTCAGCAGTGCCAGGTGGGGGGAGACCCTGAAATTGGGGCTCTTCTCCCCCCGCCTGCAGAGGGCCGGGGCTGCTGACCTTCCTCCTTTCTAGAGGAGCCAGCGGTTCTGGTCTGGGGGTGGCCCCCCAGGGCATGGAGCCTGAGTGCCTTGCAGCCCGCCCCCAGCGGCCCCTGCCCTGGGCTCCAGCTGGGCACGGCACGAAGCCCCTTTCTCGGCAGGGTTTCCAGAGCACTCTGGCCCCTGCAGCAGTGCCTCCTTGCCAGTTTTGAACACTTCCTGCTTCCTCTTCTCCAGGCCCCACTGATGACTGGACAGCCGGGCCCTGGCCACGGGAAGAAGCTGGGTCATCGGGGTGTGGACGCATCCGGCGAAACCACCTACAAGAAGGTTCCTGCTCTGCCCTCTGCCGGCGGGGGTGGGACGAGGGGTCCTCGTGGGTGCACCGGGCCCTGAAGGTCGGGTGTGGGCAGTGGCTGTAGGTGGCTGGAGACAGTTGCTCTCGGTTGCCGGCAGCTGCTCTGAGGCTGCAGCACCTGCCGGGCTCCTTGAGTCACCTGTGGCCTTGGGCGTGACCTTGAGCAAGAGGAAATCACAGCTCCCTCCCTTCCCTCTGAAAGGGGGGCTGAGGAGAGGAGCGGTCGGGCCGGGGATGTGAGAGGCAGCCCTGGACCCCGCTGCCTCTGGTCCCCCCCTCCCCCGGCCTTGCTGCGCCTCCTAAAATACCAGCTTTGCTGGGAGCCAGTGCGTGCAGCCTATGAGTCACCCTTCTGAAGTGTTCAGTTAGGTGGTTTCTAGAGTATTCAGCCATCGCCAAGGTCATCTTTAAAACATTTCTCTTGGGCCTCCCTGGTGGCACAGTGGTTGAGAGTCCGCCTGCCGATGCAGGGGATACGGGTTCGTGCCCCGGTCTGGGGGGATCCCATATGCCGCGGAGCGGCTGGGCCCGTGGGCCATGGCCGCTGGGCCTGCGCGTCCGGAGCCTGTGCTCCGCAACGGGAGAGGCCACAACAGTGAGAGGCCCGCATACCGCAAAAAAAAAAAAAAACAAACAAAAAAAAAACATTTCTCTTAACCTCCAAGAGAGCCCTCGCACCCCTTAGCCTCCTCCACCCCCTCCCCAGCCCCTGACAATGAGGAACCCACTCTCTGTCCCTGTGGATTTGCCTGTTCTGGACGTTTCCCATCAATGGAATCACACATTGTGTATCCTGTGTCTGGCTTCTCTCACTGAGCATCGTGTTCTCAGGGTCCATCCACGTGGTAGCGAGCGTCAGTGCTTCACCCCTTTTCATGGCCGAGTGATGCTCGCATGTGTGGAGGGAAGCATTTTGTGTGTCCAGCATCTGTCGATGGACACTTGGGTTGTTTCCACTTTTCGGCTGTTGTGAGTAGTGCTGCTGTGAAGGTTTGTGTACAGGTTTTTGTGTGGACTGTGCTTCTCTCTCTGGGCACACCTAGGAGTGGAACCGCTGAGTCCCCTGAGAGCCGTATGTAACCCAGTGGAGGAGCTGCCAGACTCTATCCACAGCGGCTGCCCTTTTTTCCATTCTCAGCAGCCGAGCACAGGGATTCCACTCTCCGGGCCTCCGTGGTGCTTGTTGTCTGTCTCTCTGGTTCTGTCCCTCCCAGCACGTGGGAAGCGGGTCTCACTGTGTCCAGATTTGCATCTTCCTGGTGGCTGGTGGTGTTCAGCGCCTTCTCCTGTGCTTGTTAACTGTCTGCACATCTCTGGAGAACTGTGTTCAGTCAGTAGCATCTTGAGGGAGTGGCTCGCAGGGGGCTTTAGGAGGAGAGGCGGGTGCCGGGGAAGGGCTTGCTCCTGCAGTGGGGGTGCTGGGGACCAGAGTCAGTGACTTGGGGGCTGAGGTGTCTTTCCTCAGTGGTGGGCGCGTTGCTTAGGGCTCACAGTGACAGTAACATGAACGGCGGTGCTGACAGACGGACAGGCAGCTGGTGCTTCTCCAGTGTGGGCGGGCATGAAGGTGGCCCCGGGAGGGCTGGTGCTGTCACCTCCATCCCCGACCGGGGTGGGGACCGAGGAATAGAGAGGCAGAGCCCCTCGAAGGTGGACAGATGGAACCCTGGTATCGGAAGTGCAGCCTGGGCACTGCTGTGTATTGTGCCCTCCCCCCAAAGGAAACGCTGGCAAAATCCCCCAAAGACCCTTGCTGTGTTGGGGCAGTTTTGAGATGTGGGAACCTTCTAGAAGCTGGATAGAAAACAGGCCTTGGGGCCGTGCCAGGTGGTGGTGGCATCTCAGCCAGGCCACTTCCTTGCTGTGTGGCTGTGCAGCCTGAGCGGCAGGCCAGATGCCGCCCCCCCCCGCCCCATCCCAAGGGGGCCTCCCATCTTGCCTCTCACCGTGGCGGCCGAGGGCTGGGCCAGGGACCGGCCCCGGGGGTCTTGATGTGGCTGGGTTTCTCCGCAGACCACGTCTTCCACCCTGAAGGGGGCCATCCAGCTGGGCATTGGCTACACCGTGGGCAACCTGAGCTCCAAGCCGGAGCGCGACGTGCTCATGCAGGACTTCTACGTGGTGGAGAGCATTTTCTTCCCCAGGTACCCAGCCCGCCCTGCGGGGGCAGCTCCCGTGCCTTCAGCAGCTTGCCCTGCTCGCAGACAGCAGTGATAGGAAATAGTCTTCCTGTTCTCTCAGCTCCTTTCTCTGCCAAAAATAGCACTGGCCCCTCCTGGGGTCTCCTGGCTTTAAGGTCCAACCCTGTGTCAGGATGTTAGTTTGCTGCTGAATCACAGGGACGCAATATAATGGTGACATTTAAAAATAGGGAAAGACAGAAGTTCGTTGTTTCTCATATGTGTGTGTGTGTGTGCCTGTGTGCGCGCTCACGCGCGACACACTCACACACACTGATAGTCTAGGGCTTGTCAGGTGGCTCCATGATGTTGGGGGGCCCGGATTCCTTCTGGTTTCTCCAGCATCTTCAATATGCCGCTTTACTTACCAGTGGCCCCCAGGGGCTGCCTAGGCTCCTGCCATCACACCTGCATTCCAACAGCAGGAAGGAGGAGAGGGAGAGCACATGCCCCCGCCCTTTAAGGGCATGACCAAGAAAGGACCCACATCATTTCTCCTCCACTCACAGGGGATTGGCTGAGCACAGCCCCCTGACCACACCTGGCTGTGGGAGAGGCTGGCAGTGGTCTTATTCTGGGCAGCCACGTGTACACCCAATGCTGTGGGCTCTGTTGCTGATGAAGGGAGGGTGGTTGTTGGGGGACAGCCCGAGGCTGGCCACGGCCCTTTGTCCCATCAGGAGCCCCGTGTTGCTTTTTGGATTGGCTCTTCGGGGACCTTGGGGCCAAGCCTGGGCCTGGGCAGGCAGGCGGGCCGTCAGCGGGTGAGGGGAGAGCACACGAGTCACCGACCCTCACGGACCGCCCCCCTGCTTCCTCTGCAGTGAAGGCAGCAACCTCACCCCCGCCCATCACTTCCAGGACTTCAGGTTCAAGACCTACGCACCCGTCGCCTTCCGCTACTTCCGGGAACTCTTTGGGATCCGGCCGGATGACTACTTGGTGAGTGTGTCCTCGGCTGCTGCTGCGTCCCCATTCCCCCGGCTCCAGCCCAGGCTCGCCGGCTCAGATCACCACCTGTTTGTTGCCTCTTGGTCTCTGTGGGGCAGGAACGTGGGTGTAGTGTCGCCGGGCTCCCTGCTCAGTTTGTAGTCAGGGTGGGCCGGACTCGGTCCTCGCTGGCTGTTGGCTGGGCCGTCTGTTCCTTCAAGACGTTACAGTCTCCTGTGCGCTCATCCTGGAGGGACTGTCGCATCACTGGCCATGCTTGTGCTCCTGGCCACCAGCCTGGACTCTGTCCTCCCGGCTCCACTGTGGTTTTAGTCTCTCAAGTTAGAAAAACCAAAACCTAGGCCAGACCCTCTGACCTCGCATCCATGTCAGGACTCCTGAAGGTCATGTCCAGATGGGGCTTCACAGCAGCAGCGTCTGGGTCATCGGCCAGAGTCTCCACTTCAGAAGGTCTGGCTGGTCTGTTCCAGGCCCGCCTGGTCACACGTTGTGACTTTGCACGTGGAGGCCTCGGCGTCTGCGAAGACGCCCACGTCTGACCTCCCAGCACCTGCCGTCTCCAGGGAGGCCTGATCCGTGCGTTTGGGGGGCCTTGACTGTGTTCCGATTGCTCCCATTCGGGTCTTAATCTGTGGGAAAGCTGTGCCCTCAGCCGGGGCCACGTCCTTCTGGAGGCCCAGCGTTTGCTCCGGCCGGGGACACACGTGACCTGGGGCTCCCCAGCTCTGCCTGGTCAGCGCCCAGAAGTCACCGAGACCCACGCGACCTCTCCCATCCCAGCCCTGGGAAGAGCTTCCCTCATCTGCGAGCTCCGCGGCGCGAGGAGGAGCATTTTGTGTGCAGCCTGGTGGTTCTACAGCAGAAAGGACGCCGGTTACCCAGACTCTGTGTTATCATGTTACTGGGAGGGGAAACCTACGGCCTTGTTCACAGTTGGGGAGAAATGGCCTCGGTGTCCATTAGCAGGGAGTGGACAGTGGAACTGCCACGTCCACAGAGGTGGGCCATGGAGATGGCTGGGGCCTGATCTCGAACTTGATAAGCAAAGTGCAGGGACCTCAGACGTCTGAGGTCACCCGGCCCCACCTTGGCGACCTTCAACTTCATTCTCCCTGCTCTTCCCAGAGGGGGAGTGTTCTCGTTTCCCCCTAACCTCCACTCCCACCAACACCGCCAGGGACAGGCAGGCAGCAGCCCTGCGACTGCCAACATAGGCCACGGAGGAAGCGTGAGCCTGTGATGGCAGCAGGAGGGCGGAGATGGCCCTGGTGTTCTGGGCCACGGGGCCCCTGGCGGGCTGGAAACTCGCTGGAAGGTTCAGACCTGAGGCGTGTCCATCCTGGGCCCGAGGGGGTGGGGGTGCTGCAGACAGGGCCTCGGGGAGCCTGCTGGGGTCAGCCATCGGGGAGCGAGCCGGGAAATGCAGCAAGGAAATGGGTGCTGTGCGGAGGGAAAGCGGAGCCCCTCAGCCTGCGGGCCGGGTCGCTCCAAGCTGCAGGATTGAAGCCCACGTGGCAGGGCAGGGATGAACCAGGCGCCCGGACTGTCCCCAGCCTCCCTCGCCGGCTCTGCCACCCCCGGGGTTCCCCTCTCCTCCACGGTCACGGCCTTGGCCCCTGGCTACCGCCCCCTGCCCCAGCTACGGGCACCAGGCCCAAGTTTTTTTGTGCATAGTCATTCTCACCCCTTGTGAGACCCCTACGCTCTCCTGGGGTTAAATGTCATTTAATCTCAGCTCAGGACATCAGGGCATGGGGGTGGGGTGGGGTGGCGGGCTGTTTCCTGAATCGGGGGTCGTCTGCCCATGACCTCGTCCTGATGGTGGGTTACCTGGCTCAGGAGCCCCTGCTTGTCACACGCCTGCCCCTCGGCAGCAGCGCCCAGTGAGGCCCAAGACCCACGGCCCTGACCAAGCTGCTCCCCAGGGCAGCTGCTGTCAGCCATCTGGTTCCAGAACTTTCTCCGCCCGTAGATTTATCCTGTACAGAACTGGACATGTCCCTTCTGCTGGGATTTCCACTCGACGTCCCTGCTTTCCTGCAGGGCGCTTCGCTGTAGTCTGTGCCCCAAGGTGCCCGGCAGTGGCTGCAGGCCCATGCCTGGCAGAGCTCAAGGAGGACGGGGCACCTGGGTAGGGCCTCTGTGCTGTGGATGTTTGTGGCTAGTGGCTACAGGCGGAGCGTAGCCCCTCGCCCCCGTCCGAGCCTTCCCTGAGCTGCTCTTGCTCCCACGGCCAGCCCTGCTGGGGGTCCTTCCAACCCTGCTGTCAGATGCATCGGAATTTGGCCACTCCTCACCCTCCACTGATGCCCCTGGCCAGCCCCCGCCACGCCCACCTGGGCACCCCGTCAGGCTCGCACCCCCAAAGTCCAGAGGCGCCTCTTAAGGCACAGATCACACCATGTCACTCCCTAGCTGTCCCCACACTCGGAATAAAGGTCGGCCTCCTTGGTTCCCTTCCCAGCCGAACTCCGCTGCACCATCCCCTTGGCCACGCGCCCCCCACCCCGGCCTCCTTCCTATGCTGTCCTCCACCAGCTGCATGCGCTCAGGGCCTTTGCATGGGCTCGGTCACGTTCTTTTGCTCGATGTTGGCTCCTCAGGGGACACACCCTTCCTGGCCACCTGACCACCGTAGCTGCCTCCAGCACATCTGCCTTTCAACTGCGGGATGTTTCTCTGTGCCCTTTGTCACCATCTGACACACTGTTTTACTTTATTTATCTGTCTGGCTTCAACTAGAATGTCAGCTCCAGGGCTTCCCTGGTGGCACAGTGGTTAAGAGAACCCACCTGCCAATGCAGGGGACGTGGGTTAGAGCCCTGGGCCAGGAAGATCCCACATGCCGCAGAGCAACTAAGCCCGTGCGCCACAACTACTGAGCCTGTGCTCTAGAGCCTGTGAGCCACAAGTACTGAAGCCCACGCGCCACAACTACTGAGCCTGCGAGCTAGAGCCCCTGCTCCGCAACAAGAGAAGCCACCGTGATGAGAAGCCTGTGCACCACAGTGAAGAGCAGCCCCTGCTCACCACAACTAGAGAAAGCCCGCACACAGCAACGAAGACCCAACACAGCCAAAACTAAAAATAAAATAAATTAAAAAAAAAAAAAGAATGTCAGCTCCAGGAGCCAAGGATTCAGACTGCTTTGTTTACTGCTGTGTCCCTGGTGCCAAGGCTGGGCTTCAGAATCCCTGGCGGGAGGACTGACTGTCCCCCCACCACTCCAGGAAAGATGCCTGAAGTGTTACTGCCTCACTCGGGGTGGCCCCCGCCTGGGCCCCTGAGTGACAGCGAAGAACACAGCCCCAGCTGACCCACAGCAGACGCAGTGTGAGTGCTGTCTGGGGGCTGCTTGTTAGTCGGCATATCCTGACTGTGCTGACTGCCGTATGAGCTGGCTTCTGCCTCCATCACACTGAGTAAGGGCAATAAAACTGCCGGCTCCTACCTCTCAAGGCTGAGGTCAGGCACCAGCAGACCAGGGGGTACGTGGAAATATGCTTGGGTGTCAGGTAGTACTGAGAAAGTGGCAGTTGGCTTTTGGTCAAGGGACTGAGGAAGGCCCCTCTCCTCCCTTGGACCTGAGCCTGCCTCCGCTGGTGCTCCTGCAAGTCAGTAATACGTGAGAAACAGGAGCACTGGGAACAGCATGTATCAGTCAGCACGGAGCAGATTATGCTGGGTAAGAAACAGACCGCTGCATCCGTGTGGCCTAAAATGACAGTGGTGTGTTTCTTGCTCACACTCTGTGTCCACCCTTGGTTGGCTAGGGGCTGTGCTCATCACTGGCACGCCCAGGCTGACGAAGTAGCTCCCACCCTAAACGTCTGGCCTCCGTGGCAGAGGGAGAGTTCTGGAGGGCTCACAGCAGCATTTAAATCTTCCATCCTGGGGATGACCCACCACTTGTGCTCACAGTTCACTGGCCAGTGCTCGTCAGACAGCCTCACCCCACCCCAGGGAAGCCAGGCAGTCCTGCTCCGTGCCTGGAAGGGGTGATGGCGGGTGGGATCCAGGGTTGGCTGTCAGTGGGCTCTGAGGAGCCCTGGAATGTGGGCTCCAGCTTGTGAGCACCCCCACACCTAGTGCTTGTGGACACAGGGTAGCCCTTGGCTCAGGGGCCTGGACATCCAGGGGCAGCTGTGGCGTCAGGTGTAGTTGGATCTAGGAGCTGGGCTGAGGGCAGTGGGGTCCTGTGTCTGTCTCCCTGCTTTTCTCTGTGGATAGGAAAGGGGGCCCATCCTCCACGCTGTGTATACCAGCGGTACTCAATTAGGATTTGGGGGGTGCAAGGGACAGAAAACCTGACCCAGACAGCCTCAACCCCAAAAAGTACTTCATTGACTCAGCTGAAAAGGCCTGCAGGCCTTGGTTTTCATTCATTTGCTTAACAATCGAGCATCTACCCTGCGCCAGGCACTGAAGTATGTGCTGGGGATCCCTTTTGTTATGTGAACAAATCATGTAGATATCCCTGTCTCCCTAGAATTTACCATCTAATGGTGCGGAGGGGATGCGCGGGGACGATGGGCAGTGATCGAGGAGGTGGAACGTGGGTGTCAGGGACTAGGAGGTGGGGAAGAGAGATGGTAGGGGCCAGGGTGTGGGGGGGCGGCTGCTCACCAGGCACGCAGCTTCTGTTTTTGCCGTTCCCAGTGCTGGGCTTCCACCACCAAGGTCACCACGTGGTCCAGTGCGGCTGCGGGGTTCCAGGTGGGAAGGAGAGAGGGGTGCAGACAGGAGGTGCGCCAGCTCCTGCCACCCGTTTAGAGAGCCTCTCCCAAGTCCCACACGGCAGCCTGTGTTTACGGCTCACGGGCCAGAGCTGACTGTCGTAGCTGCAGGGAGGCTGGGAGGCGAGTCGCGGCCAGGTGTCTGTCCCTCACAGGAGAGGGAACACACTCTAGTGGGTCAGCACTGAGGCTTCAGGCTTAGCCCGGGCTCAAATCCTTGCTGTGTGGCCTTGGGCGAGACCGTCCCCCTCTCCAAGCCTCAGTGGCCTCGTCTGTAAAATGGAGCTGACGGTGACCAGTTTCGGGGTTGCCTGCCAGCCCCTGGGCCCTCAGGGGGTGGGGGTTGGTGAGCACCCCGCCCACTCGCTGCCCCCCTTTTCAGTACTCGTTGTGCAATGAGCCGCTCATCGAGCTGTCCAACCCCGGTGCCAGTGGCTCCCTGTTCTACGTCACCAGCGACGATGAGTTCATCATCAAGACGGTGATGCACAAGGAGGCCGAGTTCCTGCAGAAGCTGCTGCCCGGCTACTACATGGTGGGAGTGCCGTGCCCCTGCAGCCCCTGCAGCCCCTGCAGCCCCAGCGCCCCCGACCTCACGCCCTCCTCCTCCCTCTGCCCAAGGAGCCGTGGGCACTAGTCCCCCCACTCCGGCACTACCCCCCTGAGCACTGGCACCTCCCTCCCCCCACACACCCCGGCACCACCCACCCTGGGCACCATCCCCTCCAGGCAGGCCTCGACATGCCGTCCTGGGTCACTGAGCCTCACCCGCAGGACCCCCTCACATGGCGAGCAGGAACAGCCATCTGGGCCCTGTTGGCCATCCCCCCAGCCCACTGCCCTGAGTCATGGGTCCTAGAAATCATGGCTTCGCGCCTCGTGTCTCAACAGCCGGTGACTCAGAGAGGCGCTGGGGAGGTGGGCCTGGCTGCCAGCTGGCATTTGGGCCGCTGGGCGGGGGTGGGAGCAGGAGCCTCAGACTTGCTGGCCCGCAGTAGCGGGTGTCCTGATACACACACAACTGGGGGTGGGGGCAGAGGCCCCGGGCAGCTCTGCACAGGTCGTGACCCATCTCTCCCTGTGGGGTGCACCACCCACCCCAGCCGTGTATGATCTTGGGTGAGACCCCCAGCTCCCCTAGCTCAGGGGGTCAGCAAACTTCTTCCGTAAAGAGCCAGATAGTAAACATTTTCAGCTTTGTGAGTGACAGCCTCTGTCTCCACGGCTCAGCTCTGCTGTTGCAGCGAGAAAGCTGCCACAGACAAGGCGAGAACAAGTAGCTGTGGCCGAGTGCCAGTAAAACCTTTTCTGGACACTGATGTGAGCATTTTACGTAATTTTCACATGTCACAGGACACTGTTTTTCTTTTAGTTTTTTAACAATGTAAAACCATTCTTAGCTCCCGGCTGTACAAAGACAAGTGGCCTGGATTTGGCCCTCGGGCCAGAGTTTGCTGACCCCTGCCCTGGATATGCCTGGAGGCCATGCCCGCCATCCCCGCAGTTTGGGCTGGGGAGATGGGACACCTGGGTCTGACCTGGTGGGAAGCCAGGCCCAGACACCTCAGGAGCATCCCCTGGGGCCCTTTATGGAAAGGCTGTCTCTCGCTGGGCCTGGCTCTGTAGAAACAGATCCTCCTGGCTCTTCCAGGTGGGGTGATGGGGAACTCACCTGGCTGGCTGTACAGTCAGGGTGCTGGGGGCGCGGAGAGAGGGACGAGCCTGGGAGAGGTGGTCAGGGAGGGCTTCCTGAGGAGGTGGCCTCTGGCCTGAGACCTGTGGGGCAGACAGGGTGCCGCGCAGGGTGCGGGCACAGCTCCCGGCGTCATCTCCACTGACCCTCTCCCCCCCAGAACCTCAACCAGAACCCACGGACGCTGCTGCCCAAGTTCTACGGGCTGTACTGTGTGCAGTCGGGCGGGAAGAACATCCGCGTGGTGGTGATGAACAACGTGCTGCCGCGCGTGGTCAAGATGCACCTCAAGTTCGACCTCAAGGGCTCCACGTACAAGCGGCGGGCCAGCAAGAAGGAGAAGGAAAAGAGCATCCCCACCTACAAAGACCTGGACTTCATCCAGGACATGCCTGAGGGGCTCATGCTCGATGCCGACACCTTCTCCGCGCTCGTCAAGACGCTGCAGCGCGACTGCCTGGTGAGGAGGGGCCGGGCCGGGGCCGTGATTATGGGGCCTCCGTCTCTGAGCCCCAGTTTTCCCACCTGTAAAGCAGGGACTCAGTGTGAGCCTGAGATACACGTTCCCTCCCTGCCCCAGCCCCACCTCAGGCTGCGTTTCTGCTGCCGAAACAAAGCCCCAGGAGCAGCCTGGTGTTTTCAGGGAGGGCCCTCACCTTAGAGTGCGCCTCAGATCAGGCTCGGGCGGGCTCCGAGCTGCCCTCCTCCACGGGCAGGTGCTTCTTAGGAAAAAAGAACGCCCGCCAGGCTCTTCGCAGGCCTTGCAACGGCAGTCCACCCGCGCCCCCCTCGGCCTCAGAGGCGAGGATACGGAGGCCTGGCGGGGCTCAGGCCAGGCCTGGGTCCTCCAGGGTCCTCTCTGCACCCCGGCTTCCAGACCCCTTTGGAAGCTCGACACAGACTCCCCAGAAAACCACCAGACACCTCAGGGCCCCATGGCTTCCAAGAGCCCACCCCCCAGGGCCCGGGTGTCCATGTCCTGGGCTGCACCTCGGGGCCTGCAGCAGGAGTGATGGCCAGTGAACCGGGCTCCTGAGCCAGGGCTGGGGTGGCCTGGCCTCGAGTCAGAAGCTGCGCCCCAGGCCCACCGCCGGGGTCCCCAGTGGGATGAGGACGGGGCCTCCCACCGGGCTGTGGGGACTGAGTGGGCACAGACCCAGATGGGGGCGGGGTGGGGGTTGGGGGGCAGCTGGCACCTCCCCCTGACCCCCGGCCCCGCAGGTGCTGGAGAGCTTCAAGATCATGGACTACAGCCTGCTTCTGGGCGTGCACAACATCGACCAGCAGCAGCGTGAGCGGCAGGCCGAGGGCGCCCGGAGCACCGCTGATGAGAAGCGGCCGCTGGGCCAGAAGGCACTCTACTCCACGGCCATGGAGTCCATCCAGGGCGGGGCTGCGCGCGGGGAGGCCATCGAGACGGACGACACGTAGGTGGCGGGGCTCGGGGGCTTCCCGCTCTCGTCTCTATCCTGGCCCCCTTGCCAGGCGAGAAGCGGGCGGGGGGAGTTGTGAGGAAGGTGCGAGGGATACGACCGAGTCCAGGGTCTGGCCTGTTCCTGGTCTGTCAAGTGGACAGCAGCGCCCACCCGTCCCCCAGCCCCCCGCGCCCCGAGGGGTGGACGGCGGACACGCAGCTGCGGCCAGGTGTTCTGACCAGGGCATCCAGATCAGTCACTCAGTAGGCGGAGATTGTTGGCCATGCCTGTGGGAAGGACAGATCCCCTTCCCTCCCGCTGGACCCCAGGGTGGGTTAAAGCGCCACCGTAGGCAGCAAAGCTGGAAAGGTGTTGAAAGACAGCCCCGGAGAAGGCTGTGGATGAGGGACCCTCTCATAGCAAGATACCAAACCCAGGACCCACCGGGGGCAGGGCTGAGAACGGTCCTTCCCTGGCAATGCCACGCGGCAGTGAGGAGTGACCGAGTCCAGAGAGGAGTGCATCCCCCAACCTCACCCACCTGGCCAACCTGGTCCTGCCCTGGGGGCTTGGGCGCAGTCGCAGACATACTCACAGGGTATCCCTGCCGCCCACCCTGTGCTTCTCACATTCAGGGTCGGGTCACTTTCTCTGGGGCATCCTGGGCACTGTGGTGGGTGAAGCAGCATCCCTCCCTCCAGTCGTGACAACCACACATGTCCCCAGACAGCATCACTGTCCCCTGGGGACAGAGTCGCCCCAGATAGAAACCGCTGCTGTGGACAGGTGTCACAATTGTCCCCTCATCACCAGGCACTGACCATGCTGGAAACCGGCGGCACCCTTCACTTCCGGACCCTGTTCAGTCCTTGGGGGGTAGGGGGCCCTGGAGGAGGAGGGTGGCATCCCCTTGTCTTCAGTTGGGAAAAGGAGGCTCAGAGGTGGGGGTAGCCGTCAGGGTGCAACAGCCAGCTGGGGGACGGGCCGAGGCTTGACCCCGGCCTGGCCACCACACTGGGCCGCCAGCTGAAGGGCCCTGACTGGGCTGAGGCTGGGGGGACACGAGCTGGCCCGGAGCTCAGCCGTCTGGCGTTCGTAGGGTTGGTGCCAGGCCAGGCGAGATGGCAGGGCGTGCAGGTGAGCTTGGGTGTGGAGTGTGGCTGGCAGAGCCTCTGGGGCCCTAATGACTGCAAGACAGCTGCTGCATTGTACAACCTCACTAAGTGCGCCGGGCAGGCTCGGCCTGGGGCTGCATGAGGCCATTAACTCCCCAGGTTGCACCTGGAAGCCTGGTCCTGCCCAGGAGCCTGCGCGTGCACGTGCGGGCATGTGTGCGTGTGCCTGCGCGTGTGTGCAAGTCCCACGTGTGCACGTGTGGGTGTGCGCACATCTGGGTCTCATGGCCGGGACCCCTCTGCACCCTGTGGCCTCCAGCTTTGACTCGGTGAGCTGGCCGGGAGAGCTGCTCGACCCCTCACCAGGGTGGGGTTCCCAGGTGCCTGGACCCCCTCTGAGGGTCCAGCCAGGCTGCCACCTACAGGGAGCGTGTGGATCCTCAAGCCCCAGGCCCCGTCAGTCCTGCCTGCATCTCCCTCCATCTCTGTTCCCGCAAGTCCCAGACCAGGCCCAGGGCCCCAGGCTCGGGGCTCCAGGCCACCTCCAGCCTGTGCCCCTGACAGGCTGGCCTGCCCCTGGGCCAGCTCTGCAGGTGCTGATACTCTCGACCCCTTTCCCCAGGATGGGCGGGATCCCCGCTGTGAACGGCCGCGGGGAGCGGCTTCTGCTACACATTGGTATCATCGACATCCTGCAGTCCTACAGGTGGGTGCCCGCCCCCCGTCCTGTGGTCCTCCAGGTGGGAGCCTGCGCCCCCTCCAGCCTGCGGTCCTACGGGTGGGTGCCTGCCCCCGCCCTGTCTCCCCACTCCCCAGTGAGAGCCCAGTCAGGGCCCGGTCAGGGCCAGTGCAGGGCTGGGTGGTGGGTGAAGTGTCACCAGCTGACTGACTGTGGGCCCTGCCGTGTGCCAAGTGCTGAGCTGAACAGAGCAAGATGGAAACACCCTGTGGCTGGGAAGCGCAACATCACTGGAAGGTTCCTACACTTCCAGAAATAAATGCTCACAGCCGGTGCCATGTGCTGTGTGGTCTCGAGTGTGGACACGAGCGTGGTATAGCCGAAGGAACAGACGCCCTTGGGTGATGGGCAGCTCCGTTACCCGTGCCTTGTGCTTTGCACGCTTACAGCAGTGAGCATCTCTTGTTAGTTTTTTATCGAAGGAGTTACACACACACATCACACACAGTCCAGGCATGACAGGCAGGTTGTGGCCGTGGCGGTCCCCCTTTCCTGTCCACACCCCACCCCGTGCCGGGAACTCCATTTGGCGTTGGGTGACTTCTCTGCCTGCTGGTCACCTCTTGCCCATCAGACTGCTGACGTTTGCAGCCTGTTTCCTCTCCTGAGGGCTGACCCCATCCCCTGCAGGCGTCTCCCTCCCGTTTGGAGCAGGAGCAGGCAGCTTTCCGAGTAGCAAGCCAGGGTTTCTGCAGAGGCCCTGGGTGGGGCGAGGGGAGCTCACCCTGGGGCGGAGGTGTGTGCCAAAGGAGGGGCTCCTTCCCCCTGCAGCCTAGAGGTGTCCAGGAAGGCTGCCTGGAGGAGGCAACATTCTTCCCAGCCCCAGTGTTGGGCGGGGCCTAGCCAGGGGTCACGGCACAGGGCGCTCACTCCAGCAGCGAGGGGCTGGGCTCAGCCTGGCCCGTGGGAGAGAAGAAGGGTGGGCTCTGTCCCCCACGGGGGGCTATGTACCACGGCCTTTCCACTGCTGCCCCCAGAGAATGTGGTGGGAGCAGCCAGCAGGTGGGGGGGGGGCGGTCAAGGGGGCAGGAAAGGGGAGGTGGCCTCTGACTGATGCAACAGGTGGCCTCGTTCCTCTAGACCAGGGCTCCTCTACCCCCTTGATGCCAGGAACACTCCCACCCGTGCCAACCACAAACGTCCCTAGACGTCACCAGTGTCCTCTGGGACGGGCTTGCCCAGAAGAGAACCCCTGGACATGAAGGTTTGGCTGACGTTCTGGGCGTTTTCTTCTCTGCAGGTTCATCAAGAAGCTGGAACACACCTGGAAGGCTCTCGTCCACGATGGGGTGAGCATCGTTTGTTCATTCATTCCGTTCATCCGTCCACAGACGCACTGACCGTCTCCCTGGGCCAGGCACAGGTGCTAAAGAGCTGAGAGATGCGTCCCCCTTTCTGGAGCCACAGTCATGGGCCAAGGGGTCAGGGCCGGGATGAGGAAGCAAGGCAGCTGCAGGATCCTCAGCGAGGGGTCTGAGCCACCCTTGAGGGGTACAGGAAGGCTTCCTGGAGTGGGTCGGGGGGCCCCAAGCTGAGTGGGAAGGATTCCCAAGGACAGGCTGATCCGGAAAGTCAGGGGCCGGCCAGGCAGAGAGCATTCTGGAAACGTGTGTTGTGGAGGGCATCTTGAGCCCCAGCTGCACCCCGGGGGCAATACTGCACAACTCTGACCCCTGTTGCCCCATGGGGGTGGGGCCTGCTTAGATGGACCGGCTCAGTTACTTGAGAAAAGCTTGAAATTCATGTTTTCCTGTGAGCGCAGCCAACCCGTGAACACTTGCAATGAATTACTTCAGAATGTAAAAGACTGTGAGGACCAACAGTTGGGGCTAAACAGAGCCTGCCTGTGGGCCCGAGGCCGCACGCGCACCCCTGGTCCAGCTGTGGACCCTCAGGCGGAGGCCTCTCCTCCCATGGGCCCCCCTGCCCCCTGCAGGCCAGTTCTCACTCAAGTGCTAAGGGCTGTGTGTGTGCCTGCAGTCTGTAAAATCCAGGGTCCTAACAAGCCCGCCCACCACTCAGAGAGGGTTTGGAGGGTCTGGGGGAGCTTCCGGAATAAGCGCTGAGAAGGTCCAGGTTGCAGCTGGGCGGCCGCAACCCCCGTCAGAGGATTTGGGTCTACTCCCCAGGAGCCTCAAATGTCGATGGAAGTAACCATCCAGGTGTGAGCATCCTGGGGCCAGTAGGATGGCCCTCAGTGTTGGGGGCCAGTAGGATGGCCCTCAGTGTTGGGGGCCAGGTTCTTCCTGTGTGTTGCTGCACACTCCCAGGCGTTGTCCTAGGCCCCGGGCCCCAGCCGGAGGGTGGGACCCCCTTCCTCTCAGGGCGGAGAGACTCTTCTGTTAGCTCAGCTCATCTCAGCTCACCCGCTCCATCGGCCAGAACGTGGTCACGTGGTCATGTGGCCACGCCTCCGCGCAGGCAAGGATAGAGTGCAGCGTTCATTGTGGGAGGCCACGTGTCCAGGGGGAGGACACCGGGTGGTGTCTGGGGACATCTGTGGTGGTCACACTGGGGGGCTCCTGGCATCGAGTGGGTGGGGACCGGGGATGCTGCTCCACACCCCACAGTGCGCAGGACAGCCCCCAGAGAACGACCGGCCTGCCTGTCAGCAGTGCTGGGGAGACTGTGCCATCGCAGGCGAGGAGACTGGATCCCAGGGACAGCAAGGGTGTCTGTCTAGGGGCCCAGCCCATATCACACCCCTACCGTGTGCTGGGCTCCCTGCCTCACGGACATCTCGTCCCTACATCCAGGCGAGTCTGGCAGCCTCCGGTCTCCCCGTGGCACAGATGAGGAGCAGTGCCTGGCCAGGGCCACCCCGACCTGAGTGCAGGACGCCGGGCCTGCCTGCCCCGAGGACACCAGCCTCCCTCAGTTGCAGGGACAGGCCGGCAACCCAGCTTGTGGAGCAGGCTCGGGCCGGGCTCTCCCCGACCCTTGCTTCAGAGATTCTTTCCGGTTTCTTGATTTTGATAGTTACCTGTTTACCTCTTTGAAACATGGTTCAAAAAGTTAAAATTACAGATGCGGTTATTAGGAAACCGCCTCCCTGCTTCCCTGTCCCTACCTGCTCCTTGGGTCCCCTCCCCACAGAGGCTACGTCCCGCCCCCGCCATGTGAGCCCCCGTGGGGCCACAGCGCTCACCCCTGCCTGCCCTCGGGCCCCTGCTTCCCTTCCCAGGACACCATCTCTGTCCACCGACCCAGCTTCTACGCCGAGCGCTTCTTCAAGTTCATGAGCAGCACGGTCTTCCGGAAGAACTCCTGTGAGTGCCCAGGCCCTCTGGGTGGGGGCGAGGAGGGAGGAGGGCGGAAGGTCTAGGGCAGGGTAAGCCTGGAGCGCTGGTCCTGTGTTCGGCCAGCCTTGGGCCTCAGGCGGGGACTTGGTCCAGGGAACAGGGCAGCTGGGGTGGCCCCTGCAGGATACGGCACAGGGCCTGGCGCCCGCCCAGTCCCAGTCCTCATCCTTCCCGCGCAACCTCGAGCAAGGGACGCCCCCTCTGCACCTCAGTTTCCCCATCTGTACAGAGCCAGGAGGGGGAGGTGTGTTCACGCACGCGATCAGTGGGGGAGCACCGTTGCCAAGGAAACGGGACCTTGCCACACGGAAGCGGCCGGTCATCAGCCAAACTGGGCATCGTCGGGGAGGGCACAGGGCAAGCGTGGTGGCCCCGGCCCACGGTGGCCTCTGGAGGCCCCATGTCCGTGCTGGGCCTCCGGAGTCACAGACCCTGGTGCACCCCAGGCCGGACCCCACATGGGGCCTGAAGGGGTCTTTCTCCCTACGTGTCTGTCATCGGCCCCCGCAACCCCTCCCCCACTGCCAAAAGGCAGGGTGCTTGTTCACTCTGGTCGCTCCACGTCCCCAGCGTCCAGCTCGGGGCCTGGCACACAGTAGGTGCTCAGTAAGTGTCTGTGGGCGTGGGGATGGTCTTGGTATGCGCCTTACTGTCCAGGCCTTGCGCTCCATGGGGGCTCCACGCAGGCAGCGGGAAGGGGCAGGCCCAGTGTCTGGCTCTCAGCTGGGGGGGCTGCTTTCCCTGCCTGGGCCAGACATGTGCGGCCCGCGAGCCAGCGCCAGTCACCTGCAGCTGGCTCTCGGCACAGCTCCACATTCTGTGACATCTAGTTGTACGCTGAGGTTGACTGTGGAGGGAATGTTTACACCATGGAAGTCGGCAAATACCACAAACCCAGCATCTGTCCCCAGAGAGCCGGTTGTTAACCTTTACCAGCACATCTCTTCCTGGAACCTTCTCAGGGCGCTGTTCCCGCTGTGGTCCAGGGAGTGCCGGCCTCCAGGGACTGGATGGCTGTGCCTAAGGCAAACCGAGCACCTACTGTATGCGGGAGTTAAGCTGGCCATGATGGGGGCAGAGGTCACAGGGCCCGCTGGGAGAGGGTGGTGACAGGTCCTGACAGGGCGCAGAGGGCGTCTCGGGGTTTACCCGCCTCCCCTGACCCTGATGTTGCAGACGAGGACTTGGGGGCCCCGAGAGCTGAGCTGTGTTCCCCAGGCTGTGCAGCCTACATGGGAGCCAGACCCTTGGTGCCGAGCCCCACTGTCCCAGGCCCTTGACTTCCATGTCAGCGGCCGGGCCGTGGCCGGGTGGGCTGGGACACAGGGTGAGGCCCCAGAGTGCTTGGTAAACGTTGGCAGCTGCTGGTCTGCTGCTGTTTCTGGGGGCCAGGGTGGGAGTGCTGGGTCCCTCGGGGCTCGTCCCATTTCTCTTGACGGGCAGGACAGGTACCTGGGGCTCCCAGCACCTCCCGAGGCAAGCCGGGTGGAAAGCAGGGCAGGCTTTCTCCTCCGCAGGGAGGCGGGGCGGGAGGGGGGCAACCAGGCTTTTGTACAACAGAGGCACCGGGGGCTGCAGGGCCCCGCCTCGGTGCTGCCACCCAAGCACCAGCAGCCCTCCCTCTGCAGCCCTCAAGTCCTCGCCGTCCAAGAAGGGCCGCGGTGCCTTGCTGGCCGTCAAGCCCCTGGGGCCCACCGCCGCCTTCTCGGCCAGCCAGATCCCCAGCGAGCGGGAGGATGCGCAGTACGACCTGCGGGGGGCCCGCAGCTACCCCACGCTGGAGGACGAAGGTGAGCGGGCAGGCCGGGAGATAAGGGGGCCCCTGGGGCAAGGCGTCGTCCCTGGGGGGCTGAGAAGGGAGGGGCTCAGGGAGCAACAGCAGCAGTCCAACAGGAGAAAGGGGCCCCTGCAGCTGGGCCCAGCCTGGATGGGAAGGGTGGGTGACTGTAACCCAGCTGGGAAGTGGGGAGCAGCTGGGACGGGGCCCCCGGAAGAGCCACAGCGAAGGTCGAGCATAGAATTTGGCTCCCTGCCCATCCCCCCCCAACCCACGCCCCAGAGGTGACAGGCTCCCTTCACATCAGAGGTGCACAGAGACCTGGAGGGATGAAGTGCTTGATGGGGTTGGGCCTGATGTTCTGGAAGGTCCCTCCTGTCCCCTGGGTCAGAGATTCCAGGCAGGAGGGGCTGGTGGAAGATCATCAAGGAAGGGAGAAGCTGCCTGTGCAAGAGGCCCTGGGGTGGGACCTGGCCTAGCCTGTTGTGTGGGAGGCACGGCGATGAACCTGTGTGTCTGGAGCAGAGGGGGAGGGGGGAGAGGGCAGGTGAGGCCTGTGGAGCAGGACCCCCTGGGGGCCGAAGGGAGGGGTTCGGATTTTAGTTTGAGAGCAGTGGGAAGCTACTGGAAGGCCTTATGCCAGGGGGAAACTGGAGCACATCTGCCCGCTTAAAGCCGGCAGGGATGACAGTGTGGGGTGGCAGGTGGGAGTGGGGGGCATGGGTGGTGGAGGGTGAGCCGAGTTGTAGGTGGAGCCCAGAGGCCTCCCAGGCCCCCGCAAGTGCCCACCCGCTCCTCGCCACAGGCCGGCCAGACCTCCTGCCCTGCACACCGCCTTCTTTTGAGGAGGCCACCACCGCCTCCATCGCCACGACCCTGTCCTCCACGTCCCTCTCCATCCCGGAGCGGTCCCCCTCGGAGACATCAGAGCAGCCGCGGTACAGGTGAGCAGACCAGCTGTGTCCCTCCGCGGGGGGCTGTGCGTGGGCGGGGCCTCGCCCCACTTCTCCCACCTGCTTGTGGTCTCTCTGCAGGCGGCGCACGCAGTCCTCCGGACAGGATGGCCGGTGAGCTGAGACCCCAGCCCTCTCCCTCTCCCCCGCCCGCCTGCCCCAGTCCCTCCTCCGCTTTCCCCACCCAGAGCCCTTCGTCTCTGACCACTCCTTTCTGGGCACAGATTCAAGTCAGGCTCTAGAACCGCATAGAATATCTCAGGTCATTTTGTGTCTGTCTCCCACCTGGGTGCCCAGAGGACCCTGCTCCCACACCTGCCTGTTGGTTCTTCTTTCTCTTTTTATTAATATTTTTATTCTAAGAGATACAAAAAGGAAAATAGTTAAGATGTTTCCCCCTGCCCCATGCCTGCTCCCCTCTCTGGGAGCAACCCCCCGGACGGATTTTTTGTCTCTTTCCGGAGATCTTTGTGAATATACAAGCAGACACACATTTGGGCTTGTCTCTCCTCGCATTTTGACCAGCGTGCACTCTGGGCGGCACACTGCCCCTTACTCTGTCACCTACCAGCAGAAGGTCACCTGTCTGAGCAGGTGGAGCATGTGCTGGTTGCCATCCCTCTAATGGGCCATGGACACTTGGGTTGTTCCCAGTTGTTTGATCTTGTAACAGGACTGCAGTGAAGAGGGCATTTCTTTAATTAGTTTTTTTGGGATAATTCCTGCCAGTTGAAAAAAAAGTCATGGTACAAAACATGTTTGGTGCAAAGTGCATCCCCCTCTGTCCAGCTACCTGCTTTGATGTCAGCCACCATTTTGCTCCCTGGTGTTGCCACCCAGAGATTCTGCATGCCTGGATGCTGGAATGTTCTCACCCACCTACACCACGGGCCTCAGCCTGGAACCCCAGAACTACCTCACCCCCTAGTCCAGGCCCCAGGCAGGTGCCTAGCTGCCCCCAGGGGGTGGGCAGGATCCAGGCCACCATTCACTCATTATGCCTCTGCTGGTGCCTGAGTCACAGGATAGCCCCAGGTGGACTCTTGCAGCCCTCAGGCAGTCATGACAGCCAGAGGGACCAGGTGCGAGCTGGGCTGGCTCAGGGCCCTGGTCTGATGGTGCGCGGAGACAGCACCTCGTGGAGGCTTCCAGCTTGTTACCGGGACTGGAAATTGGCACCGGCCTGGAGCTCGGCTGGTGCTCCTGGTTGGGGGGCTGGTGAGGAGGGAAACTGAGGCGCGGCTTCCCATTGCCTCCAGGACCCAGGAGGAGGCGCATGCGGAGGAGGACCTGCAGCAGATCACGGTGCAGGTGGAGCCCGCATGCAGCGTGGAAATCGTGGTCCCCAAAGAGGAGGATGCGGGGTGAGTGGCCCCCGAGTCCCTGTGGTCCCGTTACCTGGTTCCTGCTTTCCAGTTCTGCTCTGGCCCCATTGGTCGAGCGTGGTCACGTGGCCAGCTGGCCGCGGGGCAGGCTGGGAAAAGTAGTCCGCAAGCTGGGGGCGGGAATGGGGCTTCCGGGGCGTGGGGCATGGGGAGGGGGAAGGGGGCGCGTGATGCCGGGAGCAGTGGGGGTCTTGCACTCGGGGAAGGGTCGCCTCCTCCAGGGCTCAGAGCGGCCCTGTCATCTGAGGTCACTTTCCCTCCCACCCTTCCTCTCTTCGCCCTCTTAGCTTTGAAGGGCCTTGCAAGACAGCAACTTACAAGCTTTTCAAAGAACCAGTTCGGGAGTTAGTTACCTTTTCCCCTGTTGTGTTTTGTTTTTATCTCATTTACTGTAACTCGCCAGTAATGACTTCTTTCTAGCTGCTTCTGGTTTGTTTTCTCACTTGTTTCTTTCTTCCAGTGCTTAAATTCCTTTTTTTCTTTAATAATGAGGTCCTTAAGGCTATGTAGTTTCCTCTGAGTACTGCTTTTGCTGTGTCCCATGGGTTTTGACGTGAAGCAGTTCTTTTATACTGACTCACATGTGCATGGTTAGTGATTTTTTTCTTATTTTCTCTTTGAATTAAGGTAGTGGCTTTCAACCACTTGAGGGTGATTTTGCCCTCAGGGGAGAGTGGGCAGTGTCTGGGAACATTTTTGGTGGTCACGACCGGGGGGTGCTCTTGGCATCATGGTGGGAGCCAGGGACGCTGCTCCACACCCCATAGCGCCCAGGATGGCCCCCAGCAGAGAATGACCTGCCCGATGTCAGCAGTGCTGAGGGGGAGACCCTGGACTAAGGCTTTTTAGGGGTGTCTCTCAAGTGTTTAAGATTTTTTGTTTACCTTTTGGGTACTTACTTCTAACTTTATTAGGTTTAGCGCTGAAGAAAATGGCCTAAAAAAGTCTACGCTTTGGGGAATTCCCCGGTGGTTAAGACTCTGCGCTTCCACTGTAGGGGGCAGGGGTTCGATCCCTGGTCCGGGAACTGAGATCCCGCATGCCGCTCAATGCAGCCAAAAAATCTACGCTATTTTTTGTGGGGGGAGTGCTGGGTTGGGTCTTCGTTGCTGAGCGCAGGCTTTCTCTAGTTGCGGGGAGTGGGGGCTACTTTTCGTTGTGGTGCGCGGGCTTCTTATTGCGGTGGCTTCTCTTTGTTGTGGAGCAAGGGCTCCAGGTGTGCAGGCTTCAGTAGTTGTGGCAGGTGGGCTCAGTAGTTGTGGCTCTCGGGCTGTAGAGAGCAGGCTCAGTAGTTGTGGCGCTTGGGCTTAGTTGCTTCACGGCATGTGGGATCTTCCTGGACTAGGGCTCGAACCCGTGTCCCCTGCATTGGCAGGCAGATTCTTCACCACTACACCACCAGGGAAGTCCCCAAAATTCACTTTTTAAGTGTCCGTGGACACTTGGGAGAAAAGTGTCTTCTCTGTGAAAGGATGGAAAGTTCTTTACAAGCCTTTTCTGTCCAGTGTCTTGATCGGTGTCATCGGTTCCTTTATGTCTTTACTTGCCTCTTGTCTATTTGGGCTGTTTAATTATATAATTGCCTTATCCAGTTCTTCTTGCCTTTCCCATAATTTTTGCTTTATATACTTTTTAGAATTTCTGTTCTATTTCTAGAGACTTGACTTAGCACTCCCAGCACACATTCCCAGGTGCACTTTGCTATTATTTCACACACATGCACCAGTTCCTGCCACTGTCAGCTTTTTTGCCATTAACTGAGGTGTCACGGTGGGAAATGTCATTCAGTCTTTGCCCCACGAAACAAGTTGCCCTCAAACGTGACTGAAGAACCAGTTCTGCACGGTTACAGGTGCTCCTTCCTCTCAGAACTCGTCATTTCATCCAGGAGGTGAAATTTAGTCACCAGTCAGTCACATGGCCGCCAGCCGAGGCCTCGGGCATGTTCCTCACCTTCACTCTGAGCCTCAGTTTCCTCATCTGTAACACAGGACAGCAGCAGCATCCCCCCTTCCCGAGTGGAAGTTCGGTGGGTTCATTCACGCAAGGCCCTCAGACAGGCCTGGCACCTAGTAAGTGCTCAGAAAAGAAGAGCAAGAGGTTCTGGTCCCTCGGGGGTAGGTGCCATGTGTCCCCACTTTAGAGACGAGGAAACTGAGGCTCCGAGAAAGAACGTGGTCCTCATGGCTGCCCAGCAAGTGAGTGGTGAGGCGGGGATCTACCCACGGGCGTGAACCTGAGCAAATAGAGGGAAAAGGGCCTGCCTGCTCAGGGGTGGGCACATCGTTCCCTGGGCCACAGCCGTGCTTGGGGGTGTTTTGTTTGTTTTGTGTGGGAACTAGAACATGTCAGACAGGATGCATCCCTGCAGTAGGACTCCCTGCATCGTGGTCTCTGTGATGAAGGATGGTGCGGAGCAGGGAGGGTCCTGGGGTGTGGGCTGGAGAAGGCGCGGGCAGTCCAGAGCACCCCCAGCCAGGACTCCCGTGTCTTCCCCGTGTCCCCAGGGAGGGGTCGTCCCCGGCCTGTGCCTCTGCTGCCTCTGCCGCCGTCGAAGTGGAAACCGCCAGCCAGGCCTCCGAGCCCGCCAGCCAGGCCTCAGACGAGGAGGACGCGCCCGCCACAGACATCTACTTTGTAAGTCCTCCCGGGATCCCTCCCGTCGCCGGACCCTCCACCACCTGTGCTCACACGTGCACACACACGCACGTGCCTGTACAAACCCACGTGTGCTTACACCCACATGCGTTCACACACGTGCACACTGCTCCCTCACAGGCTCGTGCTGACACATCACACATTCAAGGCGCCTGTGCACACCTGCACGTGCACTCCCACTCAGGCACACAGGCACACGTGTGTGCTCACCTTTCAACACTCAGGGCCACGTGCCCGGCCAGCATGCTCACGCTCAGGTGTTGGGGAGCACCCCCATCCCTCACCATCCAGCCCAGGCCCTCCTGCCCAGGCCTCATGACCACATCTGGCCACGAGCCAAGGCCCTGTCTTCAGCGGTGCCCCGGGAAACATCTGGAGTCCTCATGCTCGGCCCCGCTGGCCTGAGGGGAGGCCCAGGCCCTGGGTCCCAGGGCAGCCTGGGCTGGCCGTGGTGGGCTGGCATGATGCGCACCTTCTCTCTCTGGGTGGTGGGTGCGGAGGGTGGGCTCTGTGCTCAGGGAGGCCAGGGCCCCGCCGAGAGGGGCAGGTGGGCTCCACACTGCCGACTTCACAGGATGAGGACGCACAGCTGCTCCTGGACGAGGTGGCATCCATCAGAGTAGGAAGGGGCCCTGCCCCAGGGACCCGGGACCTCTCTCCAGAGCTGGGGGTCTCCTTCCCCACACACCTCCCATGGGCGGGCAGGGAGCTGAACCAGGAGCCTGGGTGAAGTGGGTGCCCGGGGGCCAGGGAGCCCCCGACAGTGGGTCCTGGAGCCATCTCCCTTGGGTGGCCCTGCTCAGGGATCACATGGTCCCAGTTACAACAGAGAGGGCCAGACACGCGCCCAGCCGCCCATCCTCTTCCCGGACATTCATTCTCACCTCTGACCCCCGACCCTGCCCCAGGAAAGTGAGCCAGGGCCTGCCCCCCGCCCGGCGCTGGGCCTTGGGGCCTGTTTGGGTGAGCTTGGCCCTCCCGCTGGCATCGCTGCTTTGTAACTAACACCGACCTCCCTGCTCTCGGTCCCCGAGCCAGTGCTGCCGGGGCACGGCCCTGCCTGGCCTGGAGGGTACCAAGTGCACCCTGTGTGTCCCCCCACCTGCCGTCAGCTCCCGCCAGGGCTGGTTGCTTCCCGCTCTCTGGATCTGTGTGGGAGGTGGCCCCTGGGGCCGTGTCCTGTCGTGTGCGTCAGAGTCCTGAAACCCCCGAGTGGGCAGCTGGGCCCCACGCAGCAGAGAAGGAAGCCGGTGGGACCCCCGCCCGCACCTCCTGCTTGGCCATCGGCTCACCTGCCCCTCCCGGTGCCCTCCCTGCCTGACCGCCTGCCAGATCCCTGTGGCCTCATCCTGTCACTTCATCCTGTCCTCTGTTTGCTTCCTCCCCCGCCCACCCGGCCCGCCCAGTTCACCGATGGGAGGTACTGGATTTACTCTCCCCGGCATCGCCGACTGCGGGCCGTGACGCTGAGCTCCTCAGGGACTGTAAGTGACCATGGCAGGCCTCCAGGGAGCCCAGCCCCGCCCCGCGCCGTGGGCAGCAGGGAGCCACAGGTCCTGGCTGTTCCTCTTCCTCTGAGAAGGGACTTGGGGAAAATGTCACTGTGGCTGAGGTCGGCCGCGCTGGCCCGTGTGGGGCTCTGTGCTGCAGGCATCCCATGGGGACGTTGCTTGCTCCCCTCCAAGGTGGGCATCACTGGGCCTGCGGGCACACGTCTGGGGCTCCGGAGGCCTGCCTGGCTGTGGCAGGGTCTGCATCTGACCACCATCCCCTGGCCGCCCTTGCCCTTTGTCCCAACCCTCCCGGGTCAGGGACGTGCCGGGTGCACTGCTCCAACTTGTTCAGACCTCGCTGCTGACGGCTCCCACGGGGTGTCTGTCCCCTGCAGGGGGTGGCGTCATGAGTCACCAGACGGACTGCAAAGCCAAGCTCTTAATTGCAGGAGAAAGGAGCTGGTGTCTCCATACCCATTTCACAGATGGAGACACCGAGTCCCTGGCTCTCCAGGGAGCCCATGAGAGTGCAGGGTAGACACGGTCTGGATCCCAAGCTTCAGGCACCTGTGTGTCTAATAAACGCTTATCCACCCAGCGTGCCTGGGATGCTGTGGGGATATTGTGTAGCGGTGGCATCGTTGGTGCTTGTTATTGTCACTGTGAGCAATAGATGGGGGTCCAGAGAGGCCAAGTAACCTCCCAGAGGCACACAGCGCTCAAACGGGCAGGACAAGGCAAAGGCCTAAAGCGAGACTTTGTGTTCTCAAGATGAGGCCCCTCGGAGACCACACTCCAGCCCCGTCAGCAGCCCCTCTGAGCATCACTGGGTGTCGGGCGCTGCCGGGCGAGCCTGAAAAAGGGAGACTGCTTCCACAGCCCTCCCGCCACACTCGGTCCAGCCGGGGACGCCACTCCCCAGAGATGGTCCCAGAGTCGGGGACACGTGGCCCGCACGGGCCATGGGGTGGGGCGCTGTGGCAGAAGCTGCCTGGAGGGGGGTTGACCCGGACTTTGAGAAATGCGTGGGGAGTGGGGAGGCGGAAGAGGAAGGGCGGTCTTGGCTGGAGCACCGAAGAGGCAGGAGCCTGGAGGCCGACGGGAGGAGAGGGAGCGGCAAGAGGAAGGCCGGACCCCGAGGCCCGCCGTGCGGGGCAGGCGTGCCCTTGGCCCAACTTCCGTGGGTCACCCAGGGCCGGCTCCTCACGGGGTTCCCTGCAGGACCCCTGTGTCGTCCCCACTCTGAGCCCAGCAGGGCAGCCACCCCAGTGTCAGCACCTGCTGTGGCCCCAGACAGGCCCGGCCCCGCCCCCCGGGCTCCCAGGTGAGCAGGGGGCCAGGCGGGTTATTGCTTTGTGACCCCCTGAAGGAATGAGCGGGGCCCGAGCTGGAGTCTTGCCCTGCTGCCCCAGACGCTTTGTGCGAACCCCTCCGTAGGTGGCACGGTTCTCGTGGGTGCGCGGCCTGGGCCCACACGAGTACCGGGACGGCCTGTGAGCTGCGGGGATGGTGGGGTGGAGAGGCGGCCAGCGGGCCCCGAGGGCAGCAGGGCAGAGGCTGGTTGCTGGTGGTGCCCCAACCCCGCCGAGGAGGGGTGAGTCTTGGGGTGCCATGGTGGGCTTAGGGGCCGTGGGATGGCCAGGGGGATGCGGCCAGGAGAGGTGTGTGCTCTGGCGATGGGGGCGGTGGCGGGTGGAGGTCACAGGCTGTCGGGGACGTTGAAGGAAGAGAGAGGAGAAGGCGGCTGGGGGAGCCCCAAGAATGTTCTGGTGGTGAGAGCAGACCTGGGAGGGACGAGGGGGGCCGGAGGAATGTATGTCCTCCCCGCAGTGGGACCCGGACTGGGACCCCTCCCCAGACACAGCTGGAGGAAGACCAGCCTGCGGCCCCTTGGCGGCCAGTCCCCGCTCTGCCTGTCCCCAGGCCGGGACTTGGGCTCTGGTGCGCCCCCTCCCCAGGAAGTTGAGCCCGGGCTCTTGGAGCGGGGCAGGGAAGCCTCTGCTGCTTGCTCTCTGGGTGGCGCCTGTCTGGGTCTCTCCTGAGCAAACCTGAGTGTGCCAGTGCTGAAAGGCTTCCCGGGTCAGGAAATGGGCTCCCCCCGAGTCCCCACCACTCAGAACCCCCAGCAGAGGGTCTCCAGGGCGCTGCCGGGCTAGGCCGGAGGTCAGGGTGCCATGGGGGGCGGTAGACAGCAGAGCAAACCAATCCCCGCCCGCCCTCCCTGCCTCCCGCTGTGCCGGTCCTGCCTTGACTCTGCTCACTGCTTCCTGCTGCCCCCGCACCGCGCTCTGGCCACTCAGCCCCAGAGGCCCAGCCCCCGGCCCCGCCGAGCCCGAGGGCCATCTGGGTTGGGGCAGGTCACCATCAAGGAGAGGGCAGCGGGGGCTGAGCCGCCCACCCGTGCTGCCTTGGGGGCCCCCTCTTTTATTTCTGTTTCTTCCTTCCTTCCTGTCGCCTCTGTCGCACCTCCTCGCACCCTGCTCTTCTTCTGCGCCCTTCCCGCACGTGCCGCCCGCCTGCCCTCCAGCCCA